>NW_028327171.1:119064780-119696260 GCF_987537825.1 Furipterus horrens
CATAGGTAGAGATAGAGAGAAGTGGAGACTGCTGGCAGAGCACTGGAAAGGACCCCAGTGGTTTCCAGGCTGAAACAAGTATGTCGGAATGGGAACAAGAAATGACTGTTGAAAACCTCTTAGGATCTCCATCTGTCTAGGAGCTTTTTATATATATTTCCACGTTTAACTTTTACAGGTACCTTATAGAGAGTTATTTCTATGTAAGCTACATATGGGTACATTGAGTCTCAAAGAGGTGAAGGCCTTGCCTGTGGCATGCAGCTAGTTAGGGACAGAGGCAGGATGTCATACCATCCAGTCTGCTGGACTCAAAAGAGCATTATTTTTTTAAGTATATTTTATTGATTAGCTGTTACAGTTGTCCCAATTTTTTTCCCTTTGACCCCCTCTGCCCAGTACTCCCCTCCCTCCAGCAATCCTCCTCAAAGGAGCACTCTCACCTACTCTGTGATCCAGCCTCAAGGAGAGAGGAGTGACGAGAGTCAGAAGCTTTGAAGAAGATGCATGCCCATTCTCTGGACTTTGAAATGTTACTGTGTGAAAGGGGCTCCGGGCTCTCACTTTAAAGTTTGCCTTCCTTTCTCTCCTAGTTTTTTGAGGAGTAAAATATGACACTTGGCAATTAATTTTTCAGATCTACAAGGCCAGTGTAGCAAAGTCTGTGCATTAAACATTTCTCATTTCCATAACATTGTAGCCCAAAGGATATTGCTTTTTGATGCATCCCTGAAGCAATGATGCATAGCTTTTACTAACCAAAGCCTTTGCTTTGTGATGAAGTTAGGCATGTGAAACAGAAAAATAATTGGATATGTTTATCTTTAGATTTTTAAATCTGATTTTCTTCAACAGGGCTGTCAGGAATTGTTCTCTAACTGCATGAGTAAAGATAAAAAGAAAAAGAATGTTTACTATGAAGGTTCCACCTCATTCCAACAACACTTCATGTGGCTCCCACAATATGAGCAATAGAACATAAAGCAAATAAATAAGGAGATCAAGGAGAACAGAGACCCAGTACAGTGCAGTAGATTATGACTAGGATAACAGCAGGTAATGGCTGAGAGTGTCCAAGTAGAAAAAGGTCTGACAATGGTTTTATGGCAAAGGATGAGGATACAGGTGAGTGTCACAGACGTATTGATCAGAGTTAGTACTAAAGAATCCATGAAGCAAAGTAACTTCTGGGCAATTTTATTATGTTTGGAGAATAAGTAGTCACAGCAAGCTATGGGTTTGGTCACGAGATGATGAGATGGTCCAGAGTGAGGTGTGTTCTGAGGGCAGGAGAGCAGAGGTCAGCCAAAGATCAGGATCTCAGGCAGGTGGGCTGTGAGGTTAATCCTTTGACCTTTGACAGAGGTCAAAGCAAAGCATGCAGTCAATTTCATAGATATTCCTCCTCAAGGCCAGTGCCACAAGCAGAAGCCAGGACTAAATGAGTCAAGTATCAAGCAGGAGCCTCATTAGGAAACTTGGGAATTAGGCAAGGAGACCAGGAGGGAGGAGGAGGGCCAGCCACAAAAGGTGGGCTATCTGGTCACTCCAGCCATGAGAGCTTAGTGAATAGTACTGCCCTACCATCCAGGTCAAGGCCTCACTTGCCACCTCTCAGGCCTGCAGTGATACATGGGTGGCATGGGCACTGCATTGGCAAGAGGCAGAGCAATCCTTACATTAAAATGAAACAAGCTAAGTGGTTTTGGATATAGGTAGTAAGTGGGGGCAAAATATAGCACAAATGTACCTACTATGTGCCTGGAGCTGCCCCATGTTCTAGGGATAGAGAGACAAATAAGACCAGGCTCCTCCCCTATGTTAAGAAGATTAATCTTGTACACAAGTAACTGCTTCTACAACTGTTACAGCAGCTGTTTTGGTGCTCAGTGAAGAAAGCCATTACTTCTGCCATGGGGAGGCAGGGAAACCATCAGAGGACTGGATCTTGAAAAATAACAAGGAATTTTTTCTGGAGCAGAGAAAGTGAGAAAAAACATTTTAAACAGAAGTAATGATGTGTTCTAGGAATAGGTTCCTGAAAGTATAGAAGTATGACAACTGGACCTACCCATGGCAGGAAAACCCAATTAGACATTTGTGGGGTAGAAATGATTGATCAGAGTTTAAATAAAACCCTGAGTTACCCAGAATAGTTCTATTAAATAGAGTACATATTCTTTAAGTAGGCTTTTCCCAGTGTTTTTCATAGTTATTTATAATTATTTAAAAAATAAAAACATGTAGAGGTGATTCGTTGTCAATAATTGTGAGGACATTTCAGGTTAGGTACACTAAAGATCTTTTCTGTAGGACTTCTCAGAGCTTTTAATATATTAATGTGCACTTGGGATATCAGTGAGGGTATCAAGTATGAACCAGTTCTTATGTTTACAAGAAGATGGAATATGTTTTTCCAGCCCAGACACAAATTGAATACTCGAGGAAACTATGGCTTAAACATTCTGGATAATCTAGGAGTTTTCATGTTGTGTGGTAATTGTTTCCACCCTTATCTCCCCCAGACCTGTGCTGTCCTGTATACTGACTCAGCACATGAAATGTGGCTAGTTTTAGTTGAAAGCATGAGTAACTAGGAAGTTATTAAGAAGTACCCATGTGCCTTGAATTATGTTTCCACTGGACAGCACTACTTGAGTAAGAAGATCTTAATCATCTTTACATTCTTGATGCTTTAAAAATTTCTTGACAAATAAGCATTTAATAAATATTTATTGAATGGATTAAATAAGTAAACAAGTTTAGCTGTCTATATAAAATATTATACTCAAAGTCTTACACAAAATGTTTGTTCTCTTATTTTTACTCTAATGTTAAAATTTGTTTCTACTTATACAAAAGTGACCTCTTTATTGATGTAAATACTTCATTTGCATGTGTGAAATTTATCATCTAAATTGTTTTGACATATCCTGGAAGCTAGCCCAGCAAACAATAACATTCTCTTTTAAAAGTGTCCAGAATTCTGGGCTATGAAATTATTTGCTACATTTGGGAAATCTGCATATGAGTATCCAACAGCTCATGTGGCTACATGACTTCCTTCACCTCCTGCATTCTTCTTTTTTGGCCTCATCTCTCCTTTTTCTCTTGCCCCCAAGGAAGCTTCTTTCTAAAAATACAAAAACAAAAACAAATACAAAAAAAACAACTCCCTGATCCCCAAAGCCTTGTCTCAGAGTTCCAGATTTTCTGCAGAGTTTGCAGCATTAATTTCTCTAAAGCAAGCTTCCTATTGTTGTAATACTGTTACAGAACCAAAGGGGGTTCTTTCACATGGTGCCTTGGTGTAAAACCCAACAATTAGTGTTGGGGAAAACAGGTCTTCATTTACAATATTCCAATCTGGGAGGGCAGTGAGCACTTCAGCTCAGAGCCCTGTTCTCCCACAAGACCCAACACTTCTCTTGCTCCCCAAAAGGCTATAAGCCAAAAACATATCCAGAAGTTTCCCATTTCTTATCTGTTAGCTCTCTCCTTCAGGATCTGGGGTACAATGTTATCAGACTTCATATAATAGTCCAGAATTTCATCAACCTCCTCATAATAGTTCCAGAAAACATGTGCCACGTTGCACTAGATCATGGTGAAGTCCAAGTTTTAACAGAGTCCTTTCTGCCTGTCCTGAGTTTTAGAAGTCCAAAAGTCCAGGCTTTGGAGTTCACTGAAGTCAGCATGATTAAAGCAGCAGCCTGCTGGCTTTCATACTAGCGCAGACCACATGGCCAGACCATTCCTACAAACTGCATAGCTGCTCCTTCCTTTTCTCAGACTGCATGGCCCTGCACTATTTCAAAACTACGTGGTTTTTCTCTCTCTTTACAAACTACATGGTATTCTACTGCTTAATGGCTGCCATCTTATTTTTAAATCCCTGGCTTCAGCCTGTGATGCAGTGGGTGTGGTAACCCAGTTCTGGCCATTAGCAGAACCTTGAGCAGGCCCAATAAGCTCTTTCTTCACCATTCTATGGCCAAAACCCCTTCTTCAGGAACGAGGGTACGATATTATCAACCTCTACATAACAATCTAGAAAAGCATGGTGAAGTCACAGAAAGGCACAAGTCCTAAGAGAGTCCTCTCCACATGTCCCAAGTTCCAAGAGTCCAGATAGAGCCCAGGTCTGCAAGACAGAGTCCTCAGTGGCTTCTGAATCAGCTGGAGCTGGCATGATCAAAGTAGCAGAATCCCAGCTTTCTTACTAGCCTAGGCTGTACGACCCTCTCCCATAGCAAACCAGCTCTCCTACAAAGCGGCCTAGCTGCTACTTCGTGGCTCTCTTCCTACACACCAGATCTAATGGCAGTCTGGTGTGGTGCCTCTGCAGTCTTATTAAACCATGTGGCTCTCCTCTTAATGACTGCTGCCTTATTTTAAACCCAGATTGCAGCCTATAATGCAGTCAATGTGGTGACCAGTTCTGGCCACTTGCAGAATCTCACGCGGGCCCCATAAGCTTTTTTGTCACCATTCTATGGTCAAAACCCCTCCCATCTCCTTGGCGCATGTAGCGGCCATAGCCATTTGTATAACTAAGAAACTAGGTATCTCTCAGGAAAGTAGCTGTGCTCCACTGAGTCCCATCTCCCAAATTCTGAGGCTTCTGGCCACTCTCTTATACCATCACCTCACAGCAAACTGCTACACATCTGGGGCCCTCCCAAATCATGTAACCACTGACATATAAGAAAACCCCAAAACTGCCCAGCTAACAGAATGTTTAAACTAAAGAAATGGCTGTTGTTTTTAAGCCACTATGTTTTGGGATAGTTTGTATGCAGCAAAAGCAAACCAATACAGAAGTACTTCTCTAGAAGTAGGATGCTGTCATTAAAAGCAAACTTTCCAACACAAGGCATTGACTTTGAAAATCGACAGTGTATGGAGACTGGAAAAGCAGTGGGGAAACCATTATCAAGGGTATCAAATTTTTAACGAAGTGTAGTAAAATGATCACATTTTGTGTAATAAAGCAGTTTGCAAAGCAGTTGCCTGGAGTAAATTGAAGAATAAAGCAGGTATTTTATAATTTTTTTGATCTGGCTGAGGAGTTTTCCAAACAGGATATTGTATTGTTAGTTGTGTTTAGCAATGTATACTAAAGTAACAAAAGATCCGATGCTCGTTGGCTTGGAAAATAAGACTCTTCTCATTCCTAGTCCCCAGGTGGTAAAAATTCTCAAAGTGAAAAGATGCCTTGGGCCAAGTTCAAAACAAAGCATTGCTGTAGGTTATTAAGACTTTGGAAGGGCTTATCATAGTGCCTAGTAGATTCTTTCACCTAAACAGAAAAGCTCCTAAGAATTTGAAGGGTATGTTTTCCTAGAAACCTAATTCCCAAAAAACTATTTATAAGGCTACAAGAAGGAATCATGCCTCAAATATTTTAGGTGTGGTTTTCAACAAATGAATTGGTGTATAATCTGATTGTTACTAATGAAAATGAGTTCTTTCATGGTGCCTAGAAAAAGCAATTTGAAACAACACTTATAGAAAAGTTTAAAAGTGGTGGCAAGATTTTATTGGGGTTTTGGGCAAATAATAAACCTTCAAGGATGCAGAAGGCAGGCAGGCTCTAGAATAAATTGCCTTGAAGCTTCTGTTAATCCTCCATATATTTTCTTGGTTCTTGGTAATAATCAAGGAGCCATTCAAACCATCCAACCCAACTTCCTGACTCTTCCCAGGTGTGAGTCAGGACCTCCCCTTCACCAAACCCTTTCAGAACTTACTGGGGTTCTGTGCCCTCTATCCAACTGGATTACCTTTCCAGTTTTCCCTGGATCCTTTATGGCTCTTAGTGTGAATGTCCAAAAGTAGAAGCACCTCCTTCTGCGCCATCTTGACTTCTATTGCTCATGTCAAAAAGTTCTGTTATGTCTTTTGGTGCTACTGTGCATATGCCCAGCAGAGGAATTTTTCCTCCTTTCTCCCTCCCATAATCTGGTACCAGGCTGACAACACTCTCTGGGGAGATTTCCTATCTCTCCTAGGATTAAATCCCCTCAGTGGCAGTCCCCTGGAGTGTGTGAATGAGTCTGTAAATGCTGTAGCTTCCTCATAAGTTAAATAGAATGCTGTCCTAATATCTGATTCAGCTTCCTATTTTATTAAGTTTAATATCTGATTCCTTTTGCTTCCTCCCTTATTAAAAACTATGTAACTATCTACACTAAGATGATCAATAGAAAGTCCATACAGAGTGAGCATCTGGACACTGGCAAGAGTTGAGCCTTGGCACTGCTGCACCAGAGAAGACCATCTGGGAACGACCTGTTTGGTGAGGATAGTGGAGGACAAGGGGAAGAGATGGGATTTCTGACTGGGTTGGCTTCCCGAGCTGTGGCTGTAAATACACAAAGACTTCTTAGTGACCACAGGCTTTCTCAAAGAGGAATAAGGAGGAGAGTGGGTCTCTGCCCACTGGCAGAGCCAGGAGTGAGCCAGGTGGCATCTGGTGCTGAGAGACAAGAAACAGCATTACTGCTGTGTATGTAAGAACATGTTTTTCCTTTATATTTTTCTCTTGTGTGCTGCAGAGAGGGGAGAAAAGGTTCGGGGTGATATGACATTCTTGAGGAGCACAGGTGCAGAAGTGTGCTCGCCCACTTCCCAACCCTCCCCTTGGGTCGTGTTGACGAGCACAGGGAGGTGCCCTCATCCACTGGCCCAGGCGCACAGCCAGGTCACTGGCCATGCATCCCGGTGCCCCTCAGGCCCACCCCAACAGGCATAAGATCAGTGCGCCAATGGGCACAGGGGTGGCCCAATGGGGACGCAGGAGACCGTGCACAGACACCCCTGGCCCACCCCAATAGGCACCAGCTGTGGATCCAGAAAAAGAAGATGGCACACAAAGGCTGAACTGAGTAAAAAATTTCTTCTTTTTAAAAAATTTTATTTGTATTTTAGGTATTTATTTGTATTTTATTTTATTTTACTTTTTTTAAATTTCTAATTTTTAAGATTAATTTTAATTTTTACTTCTACTTTTTAAAATTTTAAAAAAACTATCTCTTTAATTTATTTCATACCATCTCGTCTTCTCATCCTTCCTCTTTAATTTTTGTTTATTTTTTTGTCGGTTTTGTTTAGCCTCCCTTTCACACTAAATATAGAACATATAACTACCATATAAATCTAATACTATACAATTCCACTTTCTTACTACATTCTGCATTCTTGCCTCTTTTTCTTTTATTATTATTAATATACAATGTAAATAATACCTACTGTCTTGCATAGTCTCGACACTACTTGCTACTATTATTAACCTATCATCCCCTCTCTCAAAAATCATATTTTACTTCATTAAAAACAACTCATCTATTTTTCGTATAGTATAAAAGCTCTAATCTCTCTACGATTATTTTAATACTGGCTCATTTGCTAACGATAGTGGGATAGAGAGTGGAGGATATTTTTGAGGGTGTGGGTTTCCTGCCTGGGCTGTGTGTTTATGTTTTTAACAGCATCTCCACAAAAGAACTCAAGACAAAGTGAACATAGCGACTCTCAATCAACTAGCCAGAGGAAAGATCCCACCAAAGAGCATCTGAAATATAACCAGACAGCATAAACAAAAAACATAAAGAGTATCCCAAGAACATCAGGCTCAGAATATCAAAGAGAATGCACCACTGAAACCCCTAGATCCCCTATAAAGAATCTCATACCACAAAGGTGGGAAGCCAGAGCAGACAAACCAAACAAACAAACAAACAAAAAAACAAGAAGAATCCAACACGGTAAGATAAAGAAACAACCTCCCAATAAAAAGAAAAGAGGAATCCCCAGAAAGAGAGGTGGATGAAATAGACAGCTCAAATTTCAGACATGGAATTCAAAATAATGGTGGTGAAGAAACTCAATATACTCGACAACCTCAAAAAAAATTACAACAACCTCCAAGAAAGTTACCAACAGCTCCAAAAAAATTACAGGAAATGTACAGAGAACTACACCAGCATAAAGAAGGACATAGAAATTATTAATAAGAACCAGGAAGAAATGAAGAATTCAATCTCTGAACTGAAAAACACAGTAGAATCAATCAAAAGCAGGCTAAAAGAAGCAGAAGACCAGTTCAGTGAGTTAGAGAACAATGTAGAAAAAAATTCCAAGACAATACAACAAAATGAAAAAAGCTTGAAAAAGTATGAAGAAAATCTAAGGGAATTACAGGACAACATGAGACAAAATAATATCCAGATCATTGGAATTAAAGAGGGAGAAGAAGAAAAACAAGAAATAGAGAAGCTGATAGAAGAAGTAATGACAGAAAAATTTTCTAACCTGATGAGAGAAAAAGGCATGCAAGTTCAAGAAGCACAGAGAGTCCCAATGAAGAGGAACTCCAAAAGGCTCACTCCAAGGCACATCATAATTAAAAGGACAACATTAAAAGACAAAGAGAGAATCCTAAAAGCAGCAAGAGAAAAACAGCAAATAACATACAATGGAGCTCCGATAAGGCTATTGACCAATTTCGCAACAGAAACACTATGGCCAGAAGGGAATGGTCAAAAATATTTCAACCAATGAAAAACAAAGGCCTACAACCAAGAATACTCTACCCAGCAAGGCTCTCATTCAAAATGGAAGGTGAAATAAGGAGTTTCTCAGACAAAGGAAGACTAAGAGAATACATCTCCACCAATGCAGCATTGCAAGGAATGCTAAAAGGAATACTTTAAGAAAAAGAAATTAAAAAAAGAGGAGAGGAACACAGGTACAAAGGGAGATGAATAAATACATGTCAGTAATAACCTTAAAATGTATGTGGATTAAATGCTCCAATTAAAAGACATAGGGTAACAGAATGGATAAGAAAACAGGACGCACATATTTGCTGTCTACAAGAAACACACCTCAAAACAGAAGATTTACACAAACTGAAAGTAAAGGGGTGTAAAAAAGTGTTCCAAGCAAATGGGCATGTAAAAAAAGCTGGGGTATCAGTACTCATATCAGACAAAATGGATTTCAAAGCAAGGGCAATAAAAAGAGATAAAGAAGGACATTTCATAATACTTAAGGGAACAATCGATCAAGAAGATATGAAACTGACAAACATATATGCACCCAACATAGGAGCACCCAAATAAATAAAGAAAATATTAGAAGACCACAAGGAGGATATTAACAGCAACACACTCATAGTAGAGGACTTTAACACCCCATTATCAACAACAGACAAATTTTCAAAACAAAAAAAACCAAGGATATTGAACAACACACTAAACCACATGGACTTAACTGATATATACAGAATTTTTCGCCCCAAAGAAGCAAAATATATATTCTTTTAAAATGCACATGGGACATTTTCAAAGATAGACCACATAATAGGACACAAAACAAACCTCAACGAATTCAAGAAAATTGAAACTATATCAAGCATCTTTTCAGGTCACAATACCTTGAAATTAGAAAACAACCTCAGAGAAATAAATCAAAGACAACTAAACGCATGGAGGATGGATAACATGCTATTAAATAATAAATGGGTTAACAATCACATCAAAGAAGAAATCAAGAAATTTCTGGAAACCAATGGTAATGAACACACAACAGCCCCAAACCTATGGGACACAGCAAAAGCAGTCCTAAGAGGGAAGTTCATAGCAATACAGGCATATCTAAAAAGGATAGAAGAATCTCAAATAAAAAATCTAACCCTAAACCTACAAGAACTAGAACAACAACAACAAACAAAGCCTAGGACAACAAAAAGAAAAAAATCATCAAGATCAGAGCAGAATTAAATGACATAGAGAGTAAACAAACAATTCAAAAGATCAATAAAAGTAGGAGCTGGTTCTTTGAAAAAATAAACAAAATTGACAAGCCTTTAGCCAGGCTCATCAAGAGAAAAAGGGAGAAGACCCAAATAAACAAAATCAGAAACAGAAAAGGAGAAATCACGACTGATACCACAGAAATACAAAGGACTGTAAGAAAATACTACAGACAACTGTATGGCAAGAATTTTAAAACCTAGAAGAAATGGACAAATTTCTAGAAACATATAACCTTCCAAAACTGAATCAAGAAGAAGTAGGAAGTCTCTACAGACCAATAACAAAGAAGGAAATTGAAACAATAATTAAAAACCTCCCTGCACACAAAAGCCCTTGACCGGATGGCTTCACGGGCAAATTTTATAAAACATTTAGGGAAGAACTAACTCCTACCCTCCTCAAACCATTCCAAAAATTCCAAAAAGAGGGAAAACTCCCAAACTCTTTCTATGAAGCCAGTATTACCCTAATTCCAAAACCAGGTCAAGACACAACAAAGAAAGAAAACTACAGGCCAATATCACTGATGAACATAGATGCTAACTTCCTCAACAAAGTATTGGCAAACAGGATCCAGCAATACATCAAAAAGATCATACTCCACTGTCAAGTGGGATTCATCCCAGGGATGCAATGATGGTTTAATATTCACAAATCAATAAATATAATACATCACCTAAACAAAATGAAAGACAAAAATCACAGGATCCTATCAATAGATGCAGAAAAAGCATTTGATAAAGTACAATACCCACTTATGATGAAAACACTCAGCAAAATGGGAATAGAGAGAGCATACCTTAACATAATTAAGGCTATATATGAGAACCCTGAAGCCAACATCATACTTAATGGACAAAAATTGAAAGCATTCCCCCTGAAATCAGGAACAAGACAAGGCTGTTTACTCTCTCCACTCCTATTCAACATAATGCTGGAAGTCCTAGCCACAGCAATCAGACAAGAAAAATAAATTAAAGGCATCTAAATTGGGAAAGAAGAAGTAAAACTATCATTATATGCAGATGATGTGATAGTATACCTAGAAAACCCTATAAACTCCACTGAAAGACTACTCTATATAAGTAAATTTGGAAAAATAGCAGGGTACAAAATAAATATACAGAAATCTAAGGCATTTCTGTACACCAACAATAAAATATAAGATACAGAAACAAAAAAGAATACACCATTTACTATAGCAACATGAAAAATAAAGTACCTAGTAGTAAACTTAACCAAAGAGATAAAAGACCTGTACTCTGGATATAACATAACATTGAAGAAATAAATTAAGGAAGATACAAATAAATGGTAGCAAATACCATGTTCTTGGATGGGAAGAATCAACATCATCAAAATGGCCATACTACCCAATGCAGTTTACAGATTCAATGCAATCCCTATTAAAATACCAATAACATATTTCACAGACCTAGAACAAATACTCCATGAATTCATATGGAACCAAAAAAGACCCCAAATAGCCAAAGCAATCTTGAGACAGAAGAACACAGCAGGAGGAATCACAATACCAGACATCAAACATTACTATAAAGCCATTGTGATCAAAACGGTCTGGTACTGGCATAAGAACAGACATATAGATCAATGGAACAAAATAGATAGACCAGAAATAAATCTAGGAATATATGGTCAAATATTATTTGATAAAGGAGGAAGGAACATAAAATGGAATGAGTAGAGCCTCTTCAACAAATGGTGCTGGGAGAAGTGGACAAGGACTTGCAAATAAATGAAACTAGACCACCCACTTACACCACATACAAGAATAGACTGAAGATGGATCAAAGACTTAAATGTAGGCCATGATTCCATAAAAGTCCTAGAGGAAAACATAGGCAGGAAAATTTCAGATATCTCATGAAACAATATCTTTGCAGACACATCTCCTAGGCAAGAGAAATAAAGGAAAAAAATAACCAAATGGGACTAGATCAAACTAAAGAGTTTCTGCTCAGCAAAAGAAAACACCAGCAAGATGAAAAGGAAACCAACCACATGGGAAAACATATGTGCCAATGATAGCTCAGACAAGGGACTAATCTCCAAAATATATAAAGAGCTTTTATGACTTAACATCAAAAAAACAGACAGCCCAACTAAAAAATGGGCAAAGGACCTGAACAAACACTTCTCCGAAGAGGACATAGAGAATGTCCATAGACACATGAAAACATGCTCAACATCACTAGCCATCAGAGAGATGCAAATAAAAACCACAATGAGATACCACTTTACACCAGTCAGAATGGCCATCATCAACCAATCAACAAGCAACAAGTGTTGTCGAGAATGGGGAGAAATGGGAACCCTACTGCACTGTTGGTCAGAATGCAGACTGGTGCCGCCACTATGGAAAACAGTATAGAATTACCTCAAAAAACTAAAAGTGGAACTGCCTTTTGAACCAACAATTCCACTGCTAGGATTATAACCAAAAAATCCTAAAACGCTAATTCAAAAGAACTTATGCACCCCTATGTTCATAGCAGCGTTGCTTAATAATAGCTAAGTGCTGGAAACAGCCTAAGTGCCCATCTGTAGATGAGTGTATCAAAAAACTGTGGTACATTCACACAATGGAATACTATGCAGCAGAAAGGAAGAAGGAACTCCTGCCATTTGCAACAACATGGATGGAACTAGAGAGAATTATGCTTAGTGAAATAAGCCAGGCAAAGAAAGAAAAATACCACATGATATCACCTAATACAGGAAACTAAAGAACAACATAAACAAATAAACTAAATAGAACAAGGAGCAGAATAACAGTGAATAGTGGGGAGAGAGGAGGGAGAGAAGGAGGATAAGTAAGGGAAGGGTTTAGTCATAGAATGTGTATAAATGACTCATGGACATGGACAATGGGGAGGGATATGATTGTGGGAGAAGGGTAGGCTGGGTGTGGGGGAGCAGTGGGGGAAAAATGGGACAACTGTAATTGAAAAACCAAAAAAAAAAAAAGAAAGTCCATACAATTTTTAAAGAGTCTGAATAACAAAAGGGCATCCAGCTTGGAAAAAGGAACTAAGATTGCTTAAAATGCCAAAGTCCCATATTCCCAATATTTCATAAGCAAGACTTAGGGTGAGCAAGTTACTCAGTTTTTTCATAGGTTTTCTTTACAGGAATAAAAGGACTTAAGAGAAGGAAAGTTGAGAGCCCAGAGTAGGAACCTACCTAAGAAAGCAGAACCAGACTTTAATCCAGACCATAAACTCCTCAGCAGGAGTTTAACTATGAGCTAAATACATTGTTGTTTTAAGCCACTACTTGGTAAGATGGTTTTTCATACAGCCGAATCTCACTGCTAGAGTTTTAAATTCCATCCCCTTAATTTCCTGAGATAACCTCCACCACTGTGAAACTTGGAATAAAAATTGTCTTATTTTTTATTTTTAACAAATGCAAAATAAGACTAATATACATACCTGATAATTTTGTTCCATGCTAATGAGATATTACATGCCATGCGATATGCTAGAAACTTTGGCTTCTATAAAAATTACAGTTATTTTATGTGCCTCCATTTCCTCGCCTATACAAGATAACAATAATTGCCACCTTTCGATTTTGTTTCAAACAAAATAAGAATACTTGGGAAAAACAGAACTGACACATCTGAACAGTTCGAGATCTATTGTGATCAAGAATGTCATTGTGACTTTAACACCTGTTACTCTTTCTGATATGGAAAAAAGTATGGTCATGATATATATATATATATATATATATAATTGATTAATTTTATATATAAATATATTATATATAAAACATATAATATATATAGTAGATAGTATATATATATTTATTATGTTATATTAAGAGATCTGTAAATGTATCTTTTGTAAATTTCAAATATAGTCTCCTAATCTGAATGAATAATTGCATACTTGTCTTAAGTATGCCTTATGTCTTTATACTATAATTTCTATAGTCCCAAACTGTCCTTTCTAGACTTAAAAGGTCTCAGGGTTGTTTTATCCCCCTATGAACCTACCCTTCTCCAACATTCTACTCTCTTCCCCGGAATTATCTGAATTTCCCTTCTCCATTCATTTTTGGCATCCTCTTTCAAACCAACAAGCCTCTTTTTTTCTCTCTGTAGATCAAGATTCATTAATTTGTCCTGGACATTTAATGAATCTTTTCATTCTGATTCTTCAATTTTAGGAAATTGTCTTAAATATATATTTGATAATTTTTTTAAACTAACGCTCCTCTTACAAACAATCACCATCACCAGTTTGACCAAAAATCTCATTAAGAAGTAGCCTTAAAATTCATATATATAATTTCCAAAGGGAGTCATAGAGAGTAATCAGTAAACCGCCCTGGAGGAAGGAGCCCAGAAAGAACAGAGGGAGGGTCAACTGGAAACAGACATGAGAGTGATTCCTTGATACTAACAAAATAATGCCATGGTCACAGATACCATGTGGGAAGCACCCAGGAAAGGGTATACATCTGTGGATAGCAGTGGTCTATGAGGGCTTCCTGGAGAAAATTAGCAGAAATAATTCCTTGGAGATAGGAATTGTTGAAGTGGCCATTCATCTCATTTAATAATTATTTAATGAGTATCTGCTATGAGTCAGGTATTGTGTTACATAATAAGAAAAATAATAATAACTAATAATAATAATAATGGCTTGTCTTTGTGTTTAATTTTGTAATTCACAATTCAATCAGGAATGATAATGTGACTGACTATTAGGGAAAGGAAATAAAGGGATAAATGGGGATTGATGAATACCTCTGCATTCCTAGGACTGGGCTGGCACTTTACATCTGTGATTTATAGAAACCACTCTCTTAGGCCTGTTCAACTGTCATCCCCAATTTAGGGTTGAGAACTTTTAAGTCAAGAGAAATATTAGGTGACATAACTAAGTTACAGAGCTTATACTAGTAGAACAAGATTTTAATTTCTTCAAAGCCACATCTCAGGTTGGAAGAGTCAGAAAGTGAAGTCAGGGTTCAATTTGAATGGGTCCCTGGGGAAGAAGGAGAGAAAAGTGAGGATGCAGAGTGGCAGAAAGAGAGAGAGAGAAAGAAAAACAAGTCAGGAAGGAGAGGGGGCCAGACTGTTTTCTACAGAAGCCAAGTACAGTACACTCACCAAAGAATATCTCCCTTGCAGAGACTAGTTAGCACCTCAATCACTTTTTCCAGTCCAAAGATACAGTATTCCCTCACTTATCATGGATATTATGTTCTAGATGTCCCATCCCCCCACCCGCAAAGTAGAAACCTTACATTTATTCTACACTCTTAAACCTACGTAACATTAACAACATACATATACAGTACCGCAAAATCCCGCAATATAGCGAAAAATCCCCGATAGTTAAATATATTATTTTAAAAAATCCCGCGATACAGTGAAGCCAAGATATAGAGAGGGACTATGTATTCTTTGCTATAATCACCAATTACACCTGTCATTTTCCTGGATTAGTTGATGAGGATTGACATTCTGCCAGGCTGGAGATTTCACTAACACCTTACAGTTAGTGACAGTGATATTCAGAGCATAATCAGTAACACACTTGAAATGGGTTCCCACTTATAGGACCAGACTCTCCCAGGACCTGTACAGTTTGATTTTCCTGTGCCCAAGCACCTTAACAAACTACTGATAGCTAGTAATAACTTGTGGAGCACGCTGGCCAGAGAGCAGAGCAGTTTATCCCTGAATAATTCAGCTGATTTATTTTATTATTTGGAGACTTTTTTAAAAGGACGATTCATTTTCCCCCTGCTCTTAAGTGATTCTCTGAACCATCCTGCTCAATTTCACCACAGTGACTCTCATTGCTGCAGAAGTTGGACCACACAAAGTTTCATTTAGGACCCATATTTGAGAGATAGCACCCAGAATATGTGGTCTGCATAGAAAACAGTACACTTGGCTTTCTGAGAAAAATTAGAACATGGCCATTAAGAGGAATGCACCCTCCCAGGGCACACAGACCCCTCCTGCTTCCAGCATGCATAGCATGGCAACTGTAAGACTTGATTGCACTGATTTGCTTTCATGTGAGCCTCCTCTATGCAACTGTGTATCCTTCCACGTCAAAGACTCTGTGTGATTTAATTCCTGGATCAAACCCAAACCCAGGGCCCACGCTGAGTAATAATGACCTGAGCTAGAATGTGTTCATTTGCTTTCCCAACATCTGTTGTCCATTTTCCTGATAATAGCACTTCAGTATCCTTTGGGGAAATCAGCCTTTCCCTTTCTCATCTCCTGTTAAGGGTGGGGCTAAATTTTTCCAGGGAAGCAAGAAGAGCACTGGACATGTGAATGGATTATCTAGTCCAGAGGGATTGGTTAGGCCTGAGCACATCTTCCTATTAGTGCCAAGGAGAATAAAGTCCTGGGTGTTTCCAGAGTTACCCAGACAGAATCTTTCTCTTTCCACAGGAGCTCTTAACTCAGCAAGATATAAGGCTGAGCTATCTGTTAACCTTTTTGTCATCATATACAGAGACTCTAGCCAATGGGGGAAAAAAGCAAAAACTCTTGGAGTTGGAGACTGACAGAATCCTAATGGCATAAGTTGAGTCTCTATATTCGCCCCTTCCTGAATCCATTACTTTTGACTTTTGATGCACTAGACTCCTTTCCTTTTCAGCAAAGCATCCCAAAACTTAGTGACATTAAAAACTCATCCTGCTTTATCCTCAAAGTAACCCACTGAGATGAGCACAAAAGGAAATGAGATACATAAACCAGAACTTCAGTTGAGCACTCTGCAGATTTCACAAGCTCCTTGTGTCTGAGAAATGGAGATGAACAGCCATACCCTGAGAAATATGCTTCCACATGTTTCAATGTCTTGTTCCTGAATTAGGAGTGCACTGTGGCTCTTAAAGATTCTCTCCTATTTCCCATGGATACTAGGCCTCTCAGAGTTTGAGAAGAAAAAAAAAACAAGCAAATGCTGTTTGAATTAGAATCATTAATAAAGACTCAGGTGCCGCCAAAGCCTCCCTCCACAGTGTCTGTGACAGAAACTCTGACTTCCCTTCGTACCTGCAGCAAGCAGCACTGATGTCCTTGGCTGGGGCACAAAGTAAGGGCAAACTGCATGGAGCAATAGAAAGAAAAGGAATTGCTGTGTAGATGTTCTAATTAGCTCACTTCCAGGGCTAATATGCCTTGTCTCTTTATGAAAGGAGATCTATTCCAGAAAAACCTTCCCTCTCTTCTCCAACACACACACACAATTTGTTAAATCTTTAGACCCTCAATTTCCTTTTAGGCAATAGCTTCATGAAAAGTTTCACTCAAAATATTAGCCTCCCAATCACTACAAACATGTTGGTTATCCTGAATTTCTCACAAGATACTCACACCCTATGTAGTACACCACCAGAAAATTTAGAGAACAAAAAATTCACATATTTTGTAAAAAAGGAAAGAGATAAAACTATACAGTAGTCATCAAATTACTGGTTATATTTCTTGCTGAGATATACATATTCATAACATTGAAGCAAATGCTAAAAGCCTGGAAATGTGAAGTGACCTTACAAAATTTAAATGTTACGTTTTATTTTGTATTTTTAAGCCAACAACTCTTCACTTTCTCTGCAGAAATTTTTTTAGTGTAACATCCTTTTTTTTTTTTTTCATTTTGCAGAACTCTGTCTAATTCCACCTTCTCCACTGATCTTGGTTTATTGTTAAAAATAAATGTTTTTCTTTAAAGTAACCCTCCACAATTTGTATTTTGCTTAGAAAAAAATAAGAAAGCTATAAAGAAAATAATGACTTTGGCTGGCATGAGGTGGGAATGATTTAAAAGTCTTTCATCCAATTTAGAATAAAACCTGTGGTTCTTCACAGCTGAACTCTTAGAAACTGCATTGCACATAATTGGAGTCCGTGTGAATGTTACATGCAGCAAAATGAGGAAATGTCACTAACTCATCCTTCTTCCATGAAGAAATGCTTGCCTTTCTGTTCTAAGGGCTTGAAAGGGGCCAGATCAGATGAGAGCCAGTTTTTTCCCCTTTCTCTTATTTGTGTGTTCCATTTTCTTATGCCCCTGTGGAAAGGAAACCTCAAATCAGAAAAAATATATATATGGGGCAAGTATTGCCCCCTGCATTGTCTTTATAGATGTCCATTCATGAAATGTCAAGGGATATCTCCTGCATTGATGAGAGCATTCCCCATAGCTGAGTCACACAGTACAGGCTTGGCAAGGGAGACAAATGGCAGTGCGGCAGCACTAGGACTGCAGCTTGCTGTGAGCCAGGACAGAGTACATAAACAGAAAGAGAGATAAAAATAAAAAATCCACAAGCACCTCATGTTTCAGATGGGGTTATGAGAGGGGTGGTTTGAGAACAAGATTGTCTGGGTTTAATTCTGTTTTGCTTAGGATTGCCCGATGAAACAGAAGATGCTTAGTTAAATATGAACTTCAGATAAACAATGAAGTGCATGAGATGTAATTATATTAAAATATTATATGTTGTTATAAGAGTTGTCTGACAAAATCTAGCAACTCAAATTTTGCCATGTGTTTGCTGTATGACCTTAACTTCTCCATGCTTTGTTTTGTTTTGTTTTTTTGTTTTGTTTTGTTTTTTTTCTGGAATAATTATATCCCTCAATAGAAATAATAATAATAGCACTACTTTATAGGATTTCTATGAAGATTAAATAAGTTACTATTTCTAAAGTACTGGTTGTTGACCCAACATATCCACTGATAGGATTGTCAAAAGTGGTTTGTACTAAATGAAAGCAAACCTCATAAACTTTAGTCTTATGGAGGAAGAGGCAGAAAATGGGTCTAGAAAGATTTTTGAACCTGTTTGAGGTATTGTCTCTTTAGGGGTGAAAGTAGAAATAGGAGAAAAGGAACAAAAATATTCTTGAATTAAGATGGTGCCTATGTCCATTTGGTTTGGTCCTTCCCTAGGACAGCCTTGCACCTGCGGTAAAATTACAGAATCTAAAGTAGTTGGAGCTGTGAGGACTATAATGCACATTATCTAAACCCCTCTAATTCACTGTGCTGGCCACTGTGGTATGATTAATATATTACTTTTCCTGAGCTATACCTTCAGATTAGTAACATGCGTTGGCCCTTTTCCTAAGAGTGGGCAAGGTACAAGTGGATAGTTGCACAAGTGGGGTATAGGTGCAGTTCCATGTTGAAGGACATATAGAATCATAGCCAAGAATAACCACATGCTGAAAGCCAGAGGGGCAAGATTTCCAGCCAATATGGGGGCCTAGACAGAGACTCTGCATCTCTCTCCACAGCTAAGAAGGAATACAATCACCTCAAAACTAGAAACAACCAGGAATTCCAGAAAATAAAGCTGCATGAATGTCCAACAAACAAAGATAAAAAGAAGAAACACTCATCCAGACAGGTAGGAGGGGTGAAGCTGGGACAGAGAAGATGTGGTGTGGTAGCAGCAGTGGCAGGCCAGTGGAAATTGCAGTCACACATTTTAAAAAATTGGAAGGGACACCTGGGGAGCACTCCCAGCACCAGACCAGACCACGCAGCTCATGGTCCCAACACCAGAGAAAATAAAGCCTCATTGCTTCTGACTGTGCAAACCAGTGGGGGTTGGGGTGGAGGAAGAAACTGCTGGTCTCTCACCAGAGTCCACTTGTTTAAAGGGCCCCCATAGTCCTAGAACATCTGCAAACCCACCCAATCTGGGAACAATAGCCAGGACAACAGCTAGAGAAGTGCCAGTCCCATATGGAAGTGGGAGAAGTGCCTGGAAAAAAGGGCGAGTGCTGAGCAAGCAACATTGTTCCCTCTCAGACCCCTCCCCCACATACAGTGCCACAATGTGGTAAAATGGGTCACCCTGTACTGACGACTACCTACGATTCTACCCCTTACAACGTAACAAGTACAACAGCTCTAACTAAGACACAGACGCAAACAAACACAGGAACCTGTCAATATGAGGAGACAGAGAAGTATGGCCCAAGAGAAGGAATGAATCAAAGTTCCAGTGGGAGAACTAAATGACAGGGAGATAGCCAATCTCACAGGTGAGAAGAGAGCCAACCTCACAGACATAGAGTTCAAAACATTGGTGATAAAGATGCTCACAGGCTTGACATATATGCTTGAGTATGGCAAATGCATAAGGAAAGAAGTGAAGACTATGCTAAATGAAACTAATGAAAATCCACCAATGGTAAAAGGAAGAAAACCGAGTTTCAAATTAATGATTTGGAATATAAGGAAGAAAATAAACAGTCAACCAGTACAAAATGAGGAAACAAAATTTTCTTTTTTTAAATGAGGAGAGACTTAGGAACTTCTGGGACAACTTTAAACATGCCAATATCCAAACGATAGGGGTGCCAGAAGGAGAAGAGAAAGAGCAAAAAATTGAAAGCTTATGTGAGGAAATAATGAAGAAAAACTTGCCAAATCTGGTGAAGGAAATAGACATACAAGTCCAGGATGCACAGAGAGTCCTAAACAAACTAGACCCAAAAAGGACCACACCAAGACACATCATCATTAAAATACCAAAAGTTCAAGATAAAAAGAGAATCTTAAAAGCAGCAAAAGAAAAGCAGAGAGTTACCTACAAAGGGTGCCTATAAGACTATCGGCTGATTTCTCAAAAGAAACTTTGCAGGCAAGAAGGGGCTGGCAAGCAGTATTCAAGGTGATGAAAGGCAAGAACTTACAACCAAGATTACTCTATCCAGAAAAGCTATCATTTAGAATGGAAGGGCAGATAAAGTGCTTCCCAGACAAGGTAAAGCTAAAGGAGCTCATCATCACCAAGCCATTATTATATGAAACTTCAAAGGGACTTACTTAAGAAAAAGAAGATCAAAACTATGAACAGTAAAATAACAACAAACTCAAACCTATCAACAACTGAATCTAAAAAATAAAAACAAAATCTAACTAAGCAAACCAGAATAGGAATAGAATCATAGGTATGGGAATCATCTGGACGGTTATAAGCTGAGAGGGAGAAGGGGGAGAAATGGGGAAATGGTTTAGGGATTAAGAAACATACTTGATTAGTACAAAATAGACAGGGGGAAGTTAAGAATAATATAGGAAAAGGTGAATCCAAATAACTTATATGCATGACCCATGGACATAAACTAAGAGGGGTCAGATTGCTGGAGGGGAGGCGGGTATTGGGCAGAGGAGAGCAAAGGGTGGGGGGAATTGGAACTACTGTAACAACATAACAAATAAAATATACTTAAAAGAATTCAAAAACATGGAGGCTGAAAAACATGTTTTTAAATGATGAATGTTTTAACAATGAAATTAAGGAAGATATCAAAAAGTACCTAGAAACAAATTAAAATGAATAGACAACAGCCAAAAGTCTATAGAACACAGCGAATGCAGTCCTGAGAGGGAAGTTCATAGCAATACAGGCCTACCTAAGAGAGATAGAGAAATCTCAAATAAACAACCTAACCCATATATGTACAAGAACTAGAGGGACAATAGCAAACAAAGCCCAGAGCAAAGAGAAAAAAGAAAATAAAACATAGATTTTGTTTTAATATAATTAAAATATTAAATATATATATATCTTTTAAATTTGCATTTATGCAGAGATTTTGTGAACTCTGTTTCCTCTTCATCAATCCTAACATTCTGAATAATGAGGAAGAAACCTATGAACAAAAAGATGTGTACTCCAAAAAATGGCACATGACAAGGAGTCCCCGATATATACAACACTGTTCTTCCCCTGTCAACAGTGGGTTTTACATGCTCCACTTTTAATGCTTGCCTAACCCTGTTATTCAACAAGAAGAGTGGAAATTGTGTTGATTTGAAAAACAATATAGATCCAAAAATAATTCTCTTGTATTCACTTATAATAAATCTTTTACCATGTTATTGTTAAAACAAAAAAAAAAGCAACAGAGTAAAAATAGGGCAATGGACAACCTCTTCCCTAGCTTAGGGGACCACAGGCTAGGTGAGGTGAAGAACACACAGAGAGACAAGTGAGCATTTGCAGCTGCAGTCCTGACTGGGGACTCCAGACAAGGAGTACTAGGGCTTTGCTCCTGGTCATGATGGAGCTTGACAGAATCCAGGCAGGCTCAGCAACTTCTCAGCCATTATTGACCAGATATGTCACACCTATCTTTGTACTTTTGCATTTATCTTATTTTTCCATTGATTTCTATTGTGGACTATGGTTTTTTTCCCTCCTTCCCTTTTTTGCCTGTCATCATCCATCAGGCTTAAGAGATAAAGGGTATCTTCAGACACATTCTTACCCTGGTATCCACAGCCCTTCTCATTCGCACTGTAGTAACTCCCTACTTTATACCTCTAGTGTTAAGTGAGTAAAAAGATTTTCTCAGTGATCAAATGGAAACTCACAGGTCCTTGCAAAGGTCTCAAGGTTTCTGCATTTAGCAGCTTTCTCTGGGCCTCACTGGGTTGGTCCATGGTGGTCCTCTCTCATGTATAAATCATTTGGTTTTTCACAGTTCAACAAGAATTTAATGAACTTCATCAAGCCTGGCTCATTGTTCAGCATGCAATATATCACCTAATACTTATGTTGCAGAAACAGGGGAGTCCAAAAACAAACCCCAGAGTTTGTGGCTGAGGGATGGGGAAAAAGAAGCAGCTTTTAAGATGCCTTTGCATGCCTGGGGCTAGTTTCTAGTGTCTTTGTTATGCAAAATGGCTTTGATACTTCCAAGGCCCAAGAAGATGGGAGGAGTCTTGAACTGTGGGATGGTATGGAAGGAGCGTACAGAGCCTGCATAGGGTTCTGTGAATGGTCAGAACTGGTTGCAACACCCACTGCATCAGAGGACGCAGTCAGGGAGATATAAGCAGCTGTGGACATTTTGGCTCTCTCATTCTCTGGCTCTCTCACTTGCTCTCGCTCTCTCTCTCCATGTGGTTTGGAGGAGGGGGCTCTCCAGGTTGCTCTCTCTCTCACGCTCCCTTCATGCAGCTTGGTGAAGGGGCCTTCTCTATGCAGTTTTGAGAAGTTGAGTTCTCCATGCGGTTTTGAGAGGGCTCTTCAGACTGCTTTAAGAGGCTCTTGCCATGCAGTTTTGAGAAGAATAGATCCACACGGTTTGCAGGAAGGAGGCAGTTTACAAGGAGTCTGAGAATCCATGCAGTTCTGCATTAAAAGCTGGAGAGCACCATGGCGCAGAAAGGACCTCCCCAATCAGATTTCAGTGATTGGCAGCTACTGGTAAAGCTGAACTGTGCCTAGGAAGTAGGGAAACAGTGTTTCCGACTTTTCTAAGGCCGGCCTGGTTTGGTAGGGGGAGGCAGAACTATATGTTTGTGGGTATTTTAAAGAACATAAGACTCAACAGCAGAAATCTGCAAATAATCTAAATCTATTTAACTGTTGAATAAACAGTTCTTTTCCTTTTCACTAAACTCTAGTACTGAGAGTTGTAATACTGGTGGCAGACAATCAGGCCCCTAACTAAATGGCCTGTGGGTTCTGTTTCAATCGAAGCAGCCCAGAGGTTCTGTTACACTATTGACCACTGACTATATGCTTTAGCCTATAAGGTATTTTATGTACATCTTTCCATTTTCTTACAACAAATTCCTGTGGTAGGTATAATTATTAATCTTGTTTTACTGAGTTCTGTCTTATATGACCTCATAACTCAAGAGAAGACTTCTAATCATATTACAGTGTGAATATTTAGTCAAAAAAAGTGTTTTAGTTCCACTTAATTGGCAGGTACTCTGCAAGGTTCTGAAGTCCAATACTAGAAAAGCCAGGCATGACCTCTGACCCCACGGCATGCATAGTCCCTCAGGAGGTCACCAGACCAGCAGGTGACCTCACCATTTGTGAGTGAACAAGATAAGCGAGGAGTATCCTGCCTAACCTGAGGATGACTTTCTGAAACAAATATGTTCTCCAGTTCTCTATTACAGACTCCAAAAGTTAACAGCTTGAAACAATAGTGTATTATTATCTCATGTGGTTGTTGATTCATAGAGTCAGTGAGGCATTTCTAATTTGGAACATCTCTGATTGCTGCTGTCAGATGTTTAACAGCACTGGAGATATCTGAGGCCTTGGCAGGCTGTATGTTAAGATGGCTTCTCACTCATGGGTCCAGCCCCTGGACTGGTACAGCAGAACATCCAGGGTTGGCCATGTGTCTGCATTTTTATGTGACTTTTTCATGTGGTTAGCTTGGGCTTTTTTACAGCATGGTGGGCTAGGGACTTGAACATCTTACATGATGTCTGACTTCCTCCAGAACCAGTGTGCCAGGAGATCATTGAGTAAAACACAGGATTTCCTTTAGCTTAGTCTCAGAAGCCACCCAAACTATTTATGCCACATTCTATTAATTATAAGTGAAACCCACACCAACTCAAATTCAAAAGGAACAGACTTGTATTTAAAAGCCGTGAATTCAGGGAAGCTGGTTTATTGAGGGTCCATGGAAACTAGCTACCACAATAAGGGGTGGGGGCAATGATGTATGTATGTGATAAAAGAAGAACCAACGAGGTCATAAAGTAATCATAGTAAAAATTTCTGTAGACTGAAGATCTACTCATTAGGCAACAGATACCTCATTCATGTTTATATAGATAGATAGATAGATAGATCTACTCATTAGGCAACAGATACTTCATCATGTATATATATATATATGTCACTTAAAATAATATATTACTAGTTATAATCACCTTACAAAATGGGCATTAACACTTGTTTTAAAAAGTGGGGACTCAGATTCGGAGAATATAAGTAACTGTGCTCAAGAACTTATTTCCTTGCACTGGGATTTGAAAAAGGGTGAGGCTCACTTTTGAGCCACATTCCAAGGTCACTTCTGCTTAGATAATCACCAAAGATTTCATAAAGAGGGTAATGCTTTAACCATGCCTTAAAAATACCTAGGAGTTTCCTCCCTCCACAGCCCTGGTAGAGTGAGAGGTGGGAAATGGCTGCTGCTGCCAAAGCCCTCAGGAGCTATCTCCCTGTTCTGGGTCAGCCAGGCACCACTTGCCTCTGTGTCCCACAGACCTGTCAGTTTACCTCACAGTCAGAGTGGGTGGATTCTGAGCAGGTACTTTGTGGCATCTCTTCCCTGCTCAGGCTCTGGACCCTGTGAGTCAGGCCTTCAGTCAGTCCTTATGCTGTGCCAAGAATCAACAGTATGGGGGAGATCCAAGATGATGGAGGAATAAATGGTAGCTACACTGACCTCCTCCTGGGGCCAATCTGGAATTACAACTAAATTGTGGAGAAATAATCCAGAATAACCAACTGAACAATAGCTAGAGAGTAGCCTTATAACCACTAACAGACAGAATAAAAATATCACCACAACATGACCAGTATGGAGTATGGAAGAGACACAAGAGGGCTGGCTGGGCTCCCACAGGAGACAGTGGAAGTTCCAGAGGCAAATTTCAGTGGCAGGCATTGAGGGGTTCCCCCTGAGGTCTAAACCCCAAGCTGGGCTCCCCAGCCTATAGCACCAGACCCAGAAAGGAACCCAGAAAACATCCAGCTGTAAAAAGTGGCAAGGTTCCTGTCTGCCAGATAAAGAGAGGACTAGAGATAAAGAGAGACTCTTAAAGGACCAACACACAAAATTTTGTTTGCAGCCACTTACTCCAGGCTCTGGTAAAATGGAGGCAGAGTGGGCTAGAGACGCTTGAGGAGAGTATGGGGATGGTGGCTTCAGGGAGAGAAGTGAGTGAGCAGTCAGAATCCCTGCACTGAGTCATTCATATACTGCAGGAGCCATCTAGGTCAGGCAGACCACTCCCTTCCAAGTGACATCAGCCTAAGGGGAAGCAATAGCTCTGCCCATAGGAATTATTCTGCCCCACCCTACGGTGCTTAAGCCTGACTGCTGATTACGGATTGACTAAATTAACTGAAGGAGACAACCACAGACCGTTAATCCCTGGTAGTCTCCAAAAGGCTGCCTAGGCCCAGAACAGGACACCATCTGACATCAACAGGGGTTTATCCAGAAAGATAAAACAGTGGTAAACCCTAGAGTCTACTGAAATGAATTCCACTGTGGTCCTCTTCATAGTTTGCATTATATTCTATCCAGCATAGCTTTTTAACATTCATTCCTTCTCCTTCAAGTTGGTGCCTATTAGGTCACTAATTTTTATATTACAGTTATTTCAAATTTTATATTTTTCCCCCTTTCTCTTACTCCATTTTACCTTCTTCTTTCCTCTTCTAATTTTCATTTGAAATTGTATTTTCTCTCTTGCTATGATTTGTTTTCATTCTGCACACTTACTATTTCTCCCCACTCCAGCCTCCCAAAACCATTTCTCTTGTCATTAGTCATTTCACATTCTTTTTCCTATTCTTAAAATGCCTTTATTATCTCTCCACATTTATCAGTCATTGCTCGTTGGTTGTGGATATGGTGGTTGTTGCATTTTTTTAAAAATTCTTCCTAGATCTTCATTACTTTTGTATTTCAACTCTCAAATTTTACCACCCCATTCTCCTACTATATTTTGTCTTCCTCCTATCTTTTCTTTCTTTTGTTTTAAATCTTAAATTTTTTCTATACTAGCTTTGTTTCTTTCCTCACTTTTAATATTCCTTCTCCTTCTATCCTTTCAAAATCACTTCTTTTTCCTCCAGACATCTGCTAAGCTTTTTTTTTTTCTTTCTTTTTTCCATCTTATTCCCATTCCACCTGTATTAGGCTTTCCTCATTTGTTGTTAATAGTGCTGTGGTGAATGTTTTTCTCCAGTTTGGTTTCTATATGTATTCTCTCTCTCACTATATCATTTTTTAATTTCTGTTTAAACCTAAAACTATACAGTTCCCATCACTTACTCCATTCTGCCTTCTTCCCTCATTTTTTATTTATGATGCAAATTTTACTTTAGCTCTTCACCTTGTCTCTATTCCCTACTCTTATTATTGCTCCTTTCTCTATCCTCTCAAAATCATTTTTTCATTATTCAGTCATAATAATTTTTCCTTTATTATAATTGTAATCCCTTTATACCATTATTAATATTGGCTCATTTGCTCTTGATAGTGTGGTTGTGGGTGGGGGTTATTTTTTCAAGTATGGATTTGTATCCTAGGCTGTTTTATTTCATTCAGGAGGTACCTGTACAACAGTATATAAGACATGGTGGGTGGAATGAATCTCAGTCAGCCAGCTGCAGGAAACAACCCACCAGAGAATGACCGAACAACAACCAAAACACAATTACAACAAAGAGCACACATACATGGCATAAAAGGCACCCCAAGAGCATCAAGTTCAGGAAATAAAGAAGATGGCATCAGTGAATCTCAGAGGTCTCTTAACACAGATGGTCACACAATGAAGACAGGGAGTCAAAGCAGATCAATCTAATATGCAGAAAGAAACAAGAATAGCCACCAAAAATGGGGAGACAAAGAAGAAAGCTCCAATTGAAAGGAAAGGAAGAATACCCAGAAAGAGTACTAAATGAAATAGAGACAAGCAAACTATCAGACATTGAGTTAAAAATAATTGTTATAAGGATGCTTAATGAGCTCAGTGAGAACTGCAAATAAATGCAGAGAAGCTACAAGAAACTTACTGTGAACTACACCAGCATGAAAAAGGACATAAAAACTATCAAAAAGAACCAGGAGGAAATTAAGAGCACAATATCTGAAATAGAGAACACAGTAGAAAGAATTAAGAGCAGGCTAGATGAAGCAGAAGATTGAGTCAGTGAGCTGGAAAACAAGGTAAACATGAAATGTAATATATGAACCACAGGGAGAAAAAGAGGAGAAAGGTATAGAAAACCTGTTTGAAAAAAAAAAAATGACAGAACATTTCCCTAACTTGATGAGTCAAAAATTCACATAGTTCCAGGAAGCAGAGAAGATCCCAAATAAGATAAACCCAAAGAGGACCACTCTAAGACAAATCATAATTAAAATGACAAAATTTAAATACAAAGAGAGAATCTTAAAGATGGAAAGGGATAAATAGCTAGTAACATAAAAGAGAACTCAGATAAGGTTATCAGCTGATTTCTCAACAGAAACACAAGAAGCCAGAAAGGATAGACAACAAATATTCCAAATATTGGAAAGCAAAGACCTGCAACCAAGACTGTTCTACCCAGCAAGGCTCTCATTCAAAATGGAAAGTGAAGTAAGGAGTTTTTCAGACAAAAAAAAAAAACACTAAAAAAATACATCTCCACCAAACCAGCATTGCAAGAGATACTAAAGGGTGCTTTAAGAAGATGAAGAGGGAGAGAGAGGTGGGGAATAAGTACAAAGGGGAAAATGACAATGAATAAGTGTGGGGGACAGACAGGCATGGGGAGATGTGGGAAGCAGACAAGCTTGCTTTAAAAGACTCTGACTGCTGTGCGGAGCCGCCCCCTGCTGGGCCCTTAGCCCGCAAGTTGTCTTCCAGGCCTGCTCTGAATCCCACCCTCTGGGGATTTTAAAGATAGAATAGAAATCCAAAGTGGCTTTTAAGGAAAAGGGAACCTGCTCTGTTTTTCTCTGAAAAGCCTCAAGTCCTTGTCAGTAAAATGTGAAGAACAGAACGATAAAGTAAGAGGAAATGCTTTTGACCTTGTGTAAAATACCTGGATATTTCAACCTTGCATTGATCTGCATTTCCCTTTCTCTCCCTACCATTTGGGGAAGGGCTGCATATTTTCCTAATGTACTTCCACATGTAGAAAGTGGATAAAAACCCTGGCTAATAAAGAAACAGGAGTGATTTTCCATTATAGAACACCCCCCCCTTCCTTCCTCAGATGAAGAATGTCTGAGTAATTTCTTCATCCACTCTGAGGGACGCAGGGTTTTTTTCAGGTGGCGTACTAATGTGGGGCAGAGGACTCACTGACATGCCACCAGCTATGAGCCAAGGACTGTGGACAGCATGCCTAGACAGAGAGAAAAATTGGCCAAATCATCCCAAACGGAGCGACAGCAGCACTGTCTTCATTGGTAAGGCCACCAGCATGTTTAGTTAAAGGAAGGGAGCTTTCTTTTCTTTTCTAAATATTCTCCTTTCTTCTCTAAAAATTTCTCAGCTATTCTGTTCCTATATATATACTCACATTCATTTTCACTCTCTCTCCTCTCAAAAAATCACCACAACTCTGTAGGCACGGGACGAGTAGTTAACATGCCTGCTAGGGGTACTCACCGATATACAATACTCCTGTGACAGGATAAGCTGGAACATGGACTGGGACAGAAACACTAGGTTTCCCGCCAGCTGGAAGACAAAGTCAACACAATGCTAGGCACATTGTAAAAACAATCACAGCCCCAGCCCCATGGCGTTTCCCAACTTAGGATTTATAATTTATTTGTTTGTTTGTTTACTTACTTATTTTTAGAGAGAGGGGAAAGGAGAAAGAGAGGGACAGAAACATCACTGTGTGGTTGCCTCTCACTTGCGCTCCCAACTGGGGACCTGATGTGCAACCTAGTCATGCACCCTGACTGGGAATCAAACCAGAGGCACTTGGTTCGCAGGCCGATGCTTGATCCACTGAGCCACAGCAGCCAGGGCTTCCAACTTAGGATTTATATATATATAAGAGAGAGAGAGAGAGCTAAATAATTTTCTTTCATAAAAATTCTATTTTCTTTTGATCATGGGGAGGGGTCTTTCTAAAGAACAGGATGTTTATTTCTGCCAGCTCTTTTGGTTTTTAAAAGCTGCAGGATGTCAGGTGGAAAAGAATAATTTACTTAATCTATTACAGGCAGTAAATTTGCACTGCCCCTGGTTCCCAGACAAAGGGTCATATGATCTAGAGGTTTGGGAAACAGTAGGACAGAAACTTAAATGTCTCCAGGAGAACGGGATCCCCATAGCTCATCAGAATCTAGTTACTTGGGGTGTAGTTCATACAGCTTTATCTCCCCTGCATATTCCTTCAGTAAAAACTAAAAGCAAAGTAAACAGGGAGGAAATTTTCAGTTTGGAGGATGATCCCACCATCTCAAATATTCAGGAGAAGGAAAAGGAGAGATTAAATATCTATGATGAGAACTTTGCCAAGAAAGCATTAAATCCACCACCCACAGGGTGGAAGCTAGGACCACCCTGCCCACGGTGCCTCTCCTGCCCTGGGACAAAGAACCTGAAAGCTAATGAAACCCCCACAGCTATGCACAGCTGCCTGCCGGAAGCAGCAAAAGCCAACGATTGGAAAGCTATTTCAGCTTTTCCCGTAATCGTGAAGCAAGGCCAGAGAAGACAATAACTTATGAGTCCTTACCTTTTGAAATATTCAAAAAACTAAGAGAGAGTGTTCAAGAGAAGGGGCTCCAGTCCCCTTTTACATCTGGAATAATTGAGGCACTAACAGAGGGGTACACTATGACTCCCTGTGACTGGAAAAGCTTAGTCAGAACAATTCTCACTCAGATTAGTACACAATTTTGTTCATTGAATATACTGACCACTCCCATCACCAAGCAGCAGTAAACGCTGACCACCAGGTTCCTATTGAATTTGAAATGCTCACTGGCCCTTGCACGTATAATACAGCCAATGCACAAGCCGCTTTAGATCCCCGGGTTTTTGCCCAGAGTTTGCCAATCACCTTGAAGGCATGGAGGCGAGTCCCGGAATCCAACATCCGCAATCCCAACTCATTTGTTAACATTTGCCAAGGGGCCACAGAAGCGTATATGGATTTTATAGATTGCAACAAAAAATTCAAAGGCAGGTAGAAAGCCAGGAGGTGGCTCAGACTTATTGCTTCAGTTAGCTTATGAAAATTCCAATAATGATTGTAAAAAGGCACTAACCCCAGTAAAATCTACTGTTACTGACATAGGGCAATATTTAAAAGCATGCCAAAATATAGGGACTGAGGAGCACAAGGCTACCTTGCTAGCTGCTGCCATTTCTACAAACCAGAAATGCTTTGGGTGCGGCAGCGAGAATGCCGCGAGAATGCTGGCTATATGCAGCGAGAATGCCGTTCTGTGCCTAAGAATTCAGAAAACCAAAGAGCTCCTAATCAGATGTGCCCCTGCTGCTGAAAAGACAAGCATTGGGCCAATCAGTGCCAATCAAAATTTGAAAAGGACAGCAACCCCTTACAACAACAGGGAAATGGACAGAGGGGCGTGAGATCCAGTGCCCCAGCCCACAACAGGAGCTCTGCAGAGAAGGCAGCCAGTTATTTTGGATGCAGGGAAGTGCCAAGTCACAGAGTTCAGCACTGCCACAGGGGGAAGCACAGGAATGGACCTGGTCTCCACCTTGGAATTAATCTTAAAGGAACAGGATCAAATTTCCCTGGCTCCTACTGGGGTATGGGTGCCATTGCCTAAAGGCACAGTAGGACTAATTATAGAAAAATCTAGTGTCATTACTAAAGGAATTTTAGTTCAACCAAGTATTATTGGCTCAGACTATGAAGGAGAAATTGAAATAATGCTGCAGGCTTCAGGATATCATGTTATCCCTCCAGGCACCTGTATAGCGCAGCTCCTTCTCCTCCCCCGTATAGTACCTAAAACCCAGAAGGCTGTACAGGGAAAGGGGAATGTTGGAAGTGAAAATGATCAATCTGTCTTTTGGACAAACTCTATTCAATTAAATAAACCTATAATTGAGGTTAAAATTAAGGCTAAAGTCTTCCCTGGACTATTAGATACTGGAGCTGACAGTTCAGTGATTTCTAACCAATTCTGGCCCTCAGAATGGCCCTTAATAGAGGCTGATACTCCCCTAACAGGCATAGGAGGTCTTGCCCAGCCTAAGAGAAGCATCTGGTCACTTCGGTGTTATTGCCCAGAAGGCCAAGAGGGGCGTATTCAACCCTATGTCCTTCCAGCCCCATTAAATATATGGGGAAGAGACCTTCTTACTCAATGGGAAATGAAAATTACCCTATCACATTTTCCCTAATGGCCACTGTCCCAATATCTCCTCTACCTCTCACCTGGTTTAAAGACATGCCGGTGTGGGTTGACCAGTGGCCACAAAAGGGAGAAAAATTAGAAAAACTTCATGAATTTGTTCAACAACTTGAGGCAGGGCATATTGAACCTTCTAATAGCCCTTGGAATACTCCAATCTTTGTAGTTCCTAAAAAATCTGGAAAATGGAGACTTGTACATGACATTAGAAAAATTAATGAAATTCTTCAACCAATGGGAGCTTTACAACCAGGCATCCCTAAACCAGCCTGCATACCTAAAGACTGTCCACTCTTAGTCATAGGTTTAAAAGACTTTTTTTACAATACCTCTAGCAGAAGAAGATAGAGAACAATTTGCTTTCTCCATCCCTGTGCTTAATAATTCTCAGCCACTGCAACAGTTCCAATGGAAAGTCTTGCCACAAGGCATGCTAAATAGTCCTACTATTTGTCAGCATTTTGTACATCAGGCTTTACAGCCCACTAGAGAGCAGCATCCCAAGTCCATCATATACCATTATATGGACGATATTCTGGTTGCTGCCCAATCTCAAGTCCAATTGGCTTACCTTTGCTCATTTACAGCAATCTATAGCCCAAGTAGACTTACAAATTGCACCTGAAAATGTACAGCAGTAATGCCTTAGAAGTACTTAGGTTATGTGATCTCTCATAAAACTATTCAGCCTCAAGTAATTCAAATTATTGCATCAAGGCCCTTAACTCTCAATAATCTCCAACAGTTGTTAGGCACTATCAATTGGATATGGCCTAGCCTTGGCATTACTACCCACCAATTAACTAATCTGTTTAACACCTTAAAAGAGGACTCTGATCTTAATTCTCCCTGGACACTGTCTCCACAGGCAATATAAGAGTTAAACCTTATCAATCAGCATATCAGTAATTGGCAGCTAGAAAGAATTGACCTTCAGTATCCTGTCAGGTTCTTCTGCTTTCCAACCTTAGATACTCCTACTGGATTAACAGGCCAATTGCAGCCACACCTAAGCATGATCGAATGGCTATTTCTCCCTCATCAGCCTCAACACACTATCACCACTTATATAACAGCTCTTTGCCACTTAATTGTCAAGGGCCATGAGAGGACTTAGCAACTTCTTGGTCAAGACCCATCAGTCATTCATGTTCCTCTCACGAAGCTTTATTTACAGCAAATGTTTAGTCAGTCTTTAGAATTTCAGTGTGCTATGGCTGACTATGTAGGAAAAATTGAACTCAGTCTTCCTTCTGACAAGCTTTTGCAAAATATCCCAAAATTAAACATCCAACTAAAGGATAAATTGAGCCAGATACCAATATTGGGAGCAAAGACGATATTTGTAGATGGGTCAGGAAAGTTAGGCAAGGCTGCTATTACTTGGCAAGAGGACCTAGAATGGAAACATTGTTTCACCCATGGACACTCAACTACACAACAGGCAGAGATAGAAGGAGCCATTATGGCTCGGCAGCAGTGGCCCCATGAGCCCTTAAATTTAGTTTGTGACTCAGGGTATACTGTATATACTGTTATTCATCTAGACCAGGCCCTAATTAAGGGGTCTTTTGATCCTCAATTACTCAATCTGTTTTAGTCTTTGCAAAACCTATTGGATAAAAGGGAGCACTGTTTGGTTATCACCCATATTCGCTCCCATACAGGCCTTCTTTGCCCTATGGCAGAAGGCAACAGCTGAGCTGATGCCTTAGTAAGTGTCATAACTACCTTTCAAAAGGCAGTTGCCTCGCATTAGTTTTATCATCAAAATAGTCATGCACTTCACTGAGAAGTTAGCCTTCCATGTTCCCAGGCTAAGCAAATTATCAGAGAATGTGCAGACTATCAGGCTGTGGGCAAGGAACCCCCAGCATGGGTGTAAACACTTGGGGACTAGCCCCATAAATAATTTGGCTAATGGACGCCACTCATTACCCTCCTTTTGGAAAACTTAAATATATTCATGTTTCAATTGATACCTATTCTGGAGCATTACATGCCACTGCTCTTGCAGGAGAGTCAGCAAAACATATTCAAACATAGTAGCTCAAGGCATTCAGCTACTTAGGATGTCTGCAACAAATAAAAACTGATAATGGACCAGGCTATGTAGCTCGCTCCACCCAGGAATTTCTACAAAGATGTGATATTAAACATAAAACAGACATTCCTTATAATCCCACAGGCCAGGCAATTGTGGAAAGAGCCCATCAAACTTTTAAAAATATTCTCAAACAACAAAGAAGGGGGAGTATGCAGTCCTCTCCCAAAAATTTAACTGTGTTAGCAGTATATACTTATAATTTTTTAAACTGTGATGACTCTCTTACTTCAGCTATTGAATGGCATTTTTGCTGCCATGGACCAGAGAATAGGGGAAGTCACCCCCTAGTGTTATACCAGGACCCTCAAGGAGAAGGAACTTGGGAAGGCCCAGTTGATTTACTGACATGGGGAAGAGGGTATGTGTGTGTTTCTACCCCTACAGGTCCTTTGTAGCTTCCTGCAAAGTGATTAAAGCTGTTCCATGGGCGACGAACATCCGCTGCTCCCATGGGAAGCATCCCAGGAAAAGCAGGTCAGGCACCTGAAGAATGTGATGAAACAACTAAACAAGATGTCAATGGATGAGCGACACCGCCAATGCCGAAGCTGTTGGAAGCATAATGAAAAAAAGCAAGCAGAAAATCTTTCCCATGGAATAACTTGGGAAAAGTTAACAGCCCTCAACAAAGAGGCTGAAAAGGTTCTCTAAAACACAGGATCAGAGGACACCCCAGAGAATAGATTCCTGGCCTATATGACCATAGTGTCCTCTAATTCGACTAAGGAATTACTTATAATTGCTTTACTGACTTGTTTTGGAGGCTTAGGCCTAGCCTCAGAGCCCCATCATATATATTGGGGCCATGTTCTGGATCCACCTACCTTTAAACTTCAAAGCTGGTGGCACTCAGACCCCCCCACTGTCCTCTAATGACACTAAATGGACAGGGGGGACATGGCTTCCACCTGATGGGCCTCTGGAGGAAAAACGACATTGGCTACATGCTCCAGCAGGCACAACTTTTTTAGCAGAACAATTACCCACCTGCTTTTCTATCCTAACTAATACTTTATGTTTACCCCTTAAATTTCAATGATATGCTTACACAATTGTCAAAGCAGCCTCCTCCCCTTCACTGTCTACTGACTTCTTTATAATAGGTTCAGTTGGAATTAACCTGACTCAAAATGGAAACAGAAATAACCCTCCTGATATTCCCCTTTGCCAGACAAAGGCTCAAATCCCCACCAGGATGGCTTGGACTTTGTGTCGAGGCAATGAGCCTTCATTTAAACAAATTGTTACAGAAACAGGGGAGTCCAAAAATCCCCAGAGTTTGTGGCTGGGGGATGGGGAGAAGGAAGCAGCTTTTAGAATGCCTCCACATGCCTGAGGCTGGCGGCTAGTGTCTTTCTTATGCAAAATGGCTTTAATGCATTCAAAGCCTCAGGTAGATGGGAGGGGTCTTGGACCAGGGGATGGTATGGAGAAAGCACACAGAGCCTACATAAGGTTCTGTGAATGGTCAGAACTGTTTGCAATGCCCACTGTGTCAGAGAACGCAGTCAGGGATATATAATCAGCTGTGGACATTTTAGCTCTCTCTCTCTCTCTCTCTCTCTCTCTCTCTCTCTCTCTCTCTCTCGCACACGCGCTCTCTCTCGCTCTCTCGCCCCCTCCATGTGGCTTGGTGAAGGGGTCTTCTCCATGTGGCTTGGAGAAGGGGTCTCCAGGCTGCTTTAAGAGGCTCTCGCCATGCGATTTTGAGGAGAGGAGATCCATGCGGTTTTCAGGAAGAAGGCAGTTTGCAAGCAGGCTGAGAATCCAGGTGGTACTGCATTGAGAGCTGGAGGGCACCACAGCACAAAAAGGGCCTCCCCAATCAGAATTGAGTGATTGGCAGCTGCTGGTAAAGCTGAACTGTGTTTGGAAAGTAGGGAAACAGTTTCTCTAACTTTTCTAAAGCTAGCCTGGTTTGGAAGAGGGGAGGGAAGGATATGTGTTTATGGGTGTTTTAAAGAACATAAGACTTAACAACAGAAATCCACAAATAACTAAATCTATATAACTTTTAAATAAATAATTCTTTTTCTTTTCACTAAACTCTGGTATTGAGAGTTATAATTTTGGCTGCGGGCAATCGGGTCCCTAACTAAAGAGCCTGTGGGTTTGTTTTCAATTGGAGCAGCACAGGGGTTCTGTAACAAAATCACCCATACCCCATTAGCGCAAGACTGGGATGCAGGATGGGCCATGTATACCAGTAATGGTCCAGCAAAACCTAATGAAAAATACCCCAACCTTGGCTGGAGTAGAGGAGGGTTGGGAACTCCAATCATTAGAATTGTTGCTGCAGAACATACCAGCCCTTGGCACAGTAATTTGTGGCATATTGGCCTTCTGTTTTTTTTAATGTCTTAGAGGCCATGCCCATTATGAGGCAAAAGGACCATATATGTCCTATACTCGATATTACTGATAATTCCTGGGTCACCATTTGTACTTCTCACCCATATCTCTTTTTAGCCACTTCAGGACTACCTCAACTGACTTATAACAATGTTTCCAACTTATATAACTTTATTCTCTCAACAGGTTCCATTTATGCCAGCTGCCTTACTCACAGCAACGTTACCCAGCTCAGTTTAACCACTGTTTTTATAAGCTGTAGACAGGTCGAGTTGTGGCTGCTGGTTAATATCACCAGAGAATGGGAGGACCCAGGAGGACTCACAGCCATTAACCATGCGCTTTCCCTGGTGTGAGTGTGACGATCTCTAGGTGTTCTCATCGCATGCATTGTCTCTGCTATTGCCATTGCAGCGACAGCTGCCACTGCTGCCACTGTTCATTCAGACAGCTCATGCAGTAGATATTCTCCTTACTAACTCCACACGGGAAATGCTCCAACAAACATGGATTGACCAGGAAATCCTCCCCCAGCTTTCAGCCGTGGAGTCTGCAATGATATGCCTTGGGGACCAGTAGGATGCCCTAGTCACCCACCAATGGCTCACTTGTGATCCAGAGTTTTCCAGACTCTGTGGCCCCCCTTTAATATGGAACTCCAGCCAACATTCATAGGAGGAGGTCTAGCATCATCTAAAAGAGGTCTTTTCCACTAACCTTAAAGGCAAGGTGAACCAGTTACAGTTTGAGCTCCAGCAGCAACTTCAGGACATTAAAAAACTGACTTAACAAAATGTTTTTCAAACTTTGCAAAGAAAACTTACAATGGTTCAACCCTAAAAACTGATTTAATGAACTAAATTTAAGACTTTGGGTGATGGGAGCTATTGGATGCATTCTACTTATTGTTATACTCTGTGTGTTGAGGTGCCTTTGCAAATTGTTTGCTCATGACAAAATACGTGAAAAACAACTAGCAGGTTTCATTGGCCTTACCTCAATATCTCAGGAACTTAATAAAGAAGGAGGTGATGTGGGGGACATACAGGCATGGGGAGATATGGGAAGCAGACAGGCTTGCTTTAAAAGACTGACCACTGTGCGGAGCCACCCCCCACTGGGCCCTTTGCCAGCAGGCTGTCTTCCAGGCCTGCTCTGAATCCCACCCTCTGGGGATTTTAAAGATAGAATAGAAATACAAAGTAGCTTTTAAGGAAAAAGGAACCTGCTCTGTTTTTCTCTGAATAGCCTCAAATCCTTGTCAGTAAAATGTGAGGAACAGAATGATTAAGTAAGAGAAAGTGTTTTTGACGTTGTGTAAAATACCTGGATGTTTCAATCCTGTATTGATCTGCATTTCCCTTTCACTCCTTACCATTTCGGGAAGGGCTGCATATTTTCCTAATGTACTTCCACATGTAGAAAGTGGATAAAAACCCTGGCTAATAAAGAAACAGGGGTGATTTTCCATTATAGAAAACCCCCTCCCTTCCTTCCTCAGATGAAGAGTGTCTGAGTAGTTTCTTCATCCACTCCGAGGGACCCAGGGTCTCTCTCAAATAAGTACCTATCAGTAATAGCTTTAAATGTAAATGGATTAAATTCCCCAATCAAAAGACATAGGGTAGCTGAATGGATAAGAAGACATGACCTGAATATATACTGTCTGCAAGAGACCCATTCAGAACAAAGATCTAGACAGAGTGAAAATTAAAAGATTGAAAAAAAATATTATAAGCAAATGTACATGAAAAAAATCTGCAGCATGATACTTATATCATACAAGATAGATTTTAAAACAAAGGCCATAAAAAGAGACAAAGAAGGACACTACATAATACTTAAGGGAATAATCTATCAAGAAGATATAATCATGTAAATATATATATATATATATATATATATATATATATATATATATATATATATACACCCAATATAAGAGCACTAAAATATATAAGAAAAATCTTGGACAACTTCAAGAAGAATATCAACAGCAATACATTAAAGTGGGAGATTTTAACACCTCATTATCAAGAATGGATAAATCTTCCAAGCAAAGAATCAACAAGGATATTATGGCATTAAACAACACTCTAGATTAAATGGATTTGATATACACAGAACAATACACCCCAAAGAAACAAAATATACATTCTTTCAAATGCACATGGAACATTTTCAAAGGTAGTCTACAAGGTACAACACAAAACAAGTCTCAGAAAGTTCAGAAAAATTGAAGTTATATCAAGTATCTTCTCAGATCACATGGCTTGAAACTAGAATCCAATCTCAAGAAAAATATTCAAATACATGGAGACTGAATAACATGCCATTAAACAATGAATGAGTTAACAATGAGATCAAGGAAGAAATAAAAACGATTCTGGAAACAAATGAAGATGAACACACAATGAGCCAAATCCTATGAGACACAGCAAAGGCAGTGCTGAGAGGTAAGTTCATAGCAATATAGGCCTACCTATAAAGGACAGGAGAACCTCAAATAAACAACCTAACCCTAAAGCTACAAGAACTAGAGGAACAGTAACAAACAAATCTCAAAGTGAGTAGAACAAAAGAAATAATCAAGATCAGAGCAGAATTAAATCACTTAGAGACTAAAACAACAATTCAAAGGATCAATATATCCAGGAGCTGGTTCTTTGAAAAGATAAACAAATTGACAAGCCTTTAACCAGACTCATCAAGAAAAAAAGAGAGAGGATCCAAATAAATTCAGAAACAAAAGAGGAAAAATTACAACTAATACCACAAAAATACAAATGACTGTAAGAAATAACTTGAACAACTATATGCCAAAAAATTTGAAAACCTGGGTAAGGTGGACAAATTTCTAGAAACATAATATTTCAACACCAAGTCAAGAAGAAACAGAAAGCCTAAATAGACTGATAACAGACAGTAAATTTGAAGCAGTAATGAAAAAAACTCTGGGACACATTTTGCCTGGATGTCTTCACAGTCAAATTCTACCAAACATTTATAGAAGAGCTAACTCCTATCCTCAAACTATTCCAAAAAATTCATGAAAAAGGAAGACTCCCAAACATTTTATGAGGCCAGTATTATCCTAATTCCTAAACCAAGTCAAGACACAATAAAGAAAGAATACTACAGGTCACATCACTGATGAACAGAGATGTTAAAATCCTCAACAAAATATTGGCAAACAAGATATAGCAATACATTTAAAAGATCATACACCATAGACATGAACAACAGGGCAAGGATTGACTGTGGGAAAGTGACAGGTGGGAAAAAGGAGAGAGAAAAATCATACACCATCATCAAGTGGGATTCATCCAAGTAGTGCAATGATGGTATAATATTCACAAATCAATAAGCATAATACAGCATATAAACAAAATGAAAGATGAAACAACTTAATCATATCAATATATGCTGAAAAAGCATTTCATAAAGTGCAGCACCCATTTAGGATAAAAATGCCCAGCAAAGTGGAAATAGAGGGAGAATACCTCAACATAATAAAGGCCATATATCAGAAACCTACAGTCAACATCACACTCAATGAGCAAAAACTAAAACTTTCTCCCTATGATAAGGAACAAGACTAGGGTGTCTGCTTTCACTACTTTTATCAAACATAATATTGGAAGTTCTAGCCACAGCAATCAGACAAGGAAAACAAATAAAAGCCATCTAAATTGGAAAGGAGGAAGTAAAACTATTATTATTTACAGATGCATGATAATGTATGTAGAAAACACTATAAGCGCCACCAAAAAACTACTAAGCCTAATAAGGGAATTTGGCAAAATAGCAAGACACAAAGTCAATGTTCAGAATTTGAAGGCATTTTTATATACCAACAATAAAATTTCAGAAACAGACACTAGAAATAAATTCCATTTACTGTAGTAACAAGGAAAATAAAGTTCCTAGGAATGAAGACCTATACTCAGAATCTACAGAACATGAAAGAAAGAAATTAAGGAAGACACAAATAAATGGAAGCATATACCGTGTTTATGGATTTGAAAAATTAACATCATTAAAATGTCCATACTACCCAAAGTAATTTATAGATTCAATACAATCCTTATTAAAATATCAATGACATATTTTACAGATTTAGAACAAATTTTTCAAAAATGTATACAGAACCCAAAAGGACCCCAAATAGCCTCAGCAATCTTGAGAAAGAAGAACAATGTAGGAAGGATCACAATACCTGATGTCAAACTATATTACAAGGCCACTGTAATCAAAACAGCCTGGTACTAGCATAAAAATAGACACATAGATCAATGGAACAAAGTAGAGAGCCCATAAATAAAACCAGGTCTCTATGGTAAATTAATATTTGAAAAGGAGGCAAGAGCATAAAATGAAGTAAAAATAACCTCTTCAACAAATGGCGTAGGGAAAACTAGAATGGTATATGCAAAAAAAAAAGAGGAAAAAAGAAAAGAAAAGAAACTAGACCACCAACTTACACCACACACCAGAATAAACTCAAAAGGATAAAAGACTTAAACATAAGCTGTGACACCATAAAGTCCTAGAGGAAAACACAGGCAGTAAAATTTCAGCTATTCCACACAGCAATATTTTTACTGATATACCTCCTAGGGCAAGAGAAATGAAGGACAGAATAAACAAACAGGACTACATCAGATTAAAAAGCTTCTGCATGGCTAAATAAAACATAATCAGAAGGAAAAGGGAACCAACCTTATGGAAAAACATATTTGCCCATGATACCTTGGACAAGAGTTTGAGCTCCAAAATATAAAAAGAATGTATACAACTCAACACCAGGAAGACAAACAATTCAATTAAAAAATGAGCAAAGGATCTGAATAGACACATATCCAAGGAGGACATACAGAAGGCTCATAAGTATATGAAAGGATGCTCAACATCATTAGCCATCAGAGAGATGAAAATTAAAAACAGACTGAAATACCACCTCACACCAGTCACAATGACTATCATTAACAAATCAACAGGCAAGCATTGGTGAGGATGTGCAGAAAATGAACCCTAGTTCACTGTTGGTGGGAATGCAGACTAGTGCACCCACTTTGGAAAACAATATGGAGTTTCCTCAAAAAACTAACAATGGAACTGCCTTTTCATCCAGTGATTCCACTGCTGGGACTATACTCTAATAACCGTAAAACACCAATTTAAAAAAACCTATGCACCCTTATGTCCATAGCAGCATTATTTGCAACAGCCAAGTTATGGAAACAGCCTAAGTGTCCATCAATAAAGGAGTGAATCAAAAAACTGTGGTACATTTATATTTTGGAATACTATGCAGCAGAAAGAAGGAACTCCTACCCTTTGCAACAGCATGAATGGAACTGGAGGGCATTATGCTAAGTGAAATAAGCCAGGCAGTGAAAGACAAATGTCATGTGATCTAACCTATAAGGGAAACATAATGAACAAAACAAACAAGCAAGATAGAACCAGAGGCATGGAAACAAGGAAGAGACTGACAGCAACCAGAGGGTTTGGGGAGGTAGATAATGGAGGGAGCAGTTATAAATGATCCATGGACATGGACAACATGTTGGGAATTAACTGTGGAAGTGGGTATTTGGCAGGGCAGTGGAGAGCAATGAGGGAAAGTTGGGATAACTCTAACAGAACAACAATTAAAAAAAATACATAGGAGTTTCACAGGAAAATGAGAAGAAAATGAATTACATAAAGGAAAACTGTATATGAAGTATTCCTGGATTGAAAGCCTACACTCTTCTCAGTATTGTTAAAGGGCAAGACACAGTGGTGAAGCTTAGGATGCACAAGAAGGCCTGGGAAGATCATGGAGGCAAGTAACCAAAGCAGGTAATTTTATCCTGTAGCAATGGAGAGTTAATCATTTACACTAGATGAGTAGAATACTCAGCTTTCCTGGCTCTCCTAAAGATGCATGAAGATCTCGATCTCAGAGCAATCCATAGCCTTCTCTCAGCAGGCAGAGATAAACCTCTGCATCTGGTTAGACAGACTGACCTCCTAGATGACAGAAAACATGCTTAATCTTAGCATTGAGCCTGCCACAAAGTGGGTGGTCAGCTAATGATTGGGCAGATGGATGTATGGATGCATGCTTTAAAGAAGCAAAATGTGCCATAACTTATAGCCCTTAAGAAGAAAACATGCAGGCAAAATTTGGCATTGTCCTTTCCTTTAAAGCTAACCACAGCAATCAACTGCCTATGCTGAAGTGCCACCTGAGCTCATGGCCCACAGCTCCATGAATGTCCACCGGACTTGCTATTTTTATGGAGTCCATCTGACCTGGCTGTAGCTGCAACTCATGCCAGCAGCGTTGATGCTCTACATGCTCTTCTTTACTCTCCTTTCAGGATGCACAGCCCTGGTGGGGAATCAGATTCACTGCCTATTTAGCTACTGTTGTGACCTACAGGTGACTTTTCTCAAGTTAATATCCCCAACCCTGGACATGCTCTTCATCACTATCTAGTGGAGGTCTCAAACTCAACACTTAAATCTGAACTCATCATCTCCTTCCAATCCCTGTCTTCCACCCCCAATGGGTTCTTCATAGCTGAGTTTGTGGTACCACCAGAACATATATTAGAAATCTCAGAGCTAGCCAGTCTCTGTTTATATTCACCATCACCTAAAATAGTCACTTAATCATGGAAATCCTGCCTCCTAAGTAGCTCTTACATATGCCCTCTCCTTACTGATGATACTGCCAGGCCCCATGTCAGACTCTCATCATCTTTCAGCTGTCTCTTAACTGATTTCTCTGCCTCCAAGGTTAGCTCTTATGGCTTATCTCCAAACTATATCCAAAAACATTTTTCTAAAAGGGAGACTCTATCATACCAATCTGAGATGCAATTGTTTAATATAGTCAAGAATTCAAACTGCAGAGCACAATTTTGTGATGTCTTTTGCTTACTTGTGTCCCATCACCCACCATTCTACTCACATACATATCTGTTTGCTTGGGTCACCTACAGGTCCTCAGATACACCTCAGCTCAGATCCAGTCTGTCTTGCCTTTGACTCTTTGTACATTCTGTTTTCACATTCTTTCTACCTTGCAAATCCTGGATGAATGCCAACTCCTTCAGGAACCCACTTAAGCTGTGGAAATCAGTATTGCCATACCTCCACTGTCCCACTTTATAATATTACAAAACCTTCAAATCAATTGAAAACAGCTTCTACTTAATTCATTTGCATTCCAGAGCCATCCTGGAAAATAAAGAAAATATATTCAAAAAGAATTATTCTCTCCACCTATCCCTTAATCCTAAAATGTTTTCCTCATCACTGACCTACCCTTATAGAAGTATATATATGACTTACACTCATGTCCCTAGGTGCAAACTAACCTTTTCTATCAGCAGTTTAGTGTATGCAGGGAACAGGGACACCAGAGTTGCCCAGAGAAGGATATAGAAATGAAAGTTTTGGTAATATCACAGGTTTCTTTAGGGCTACACCTGGTGCTTCCTCACCTTCTAAATTCCCCATCCCTTTGTCCAAAACTGAGCTTGGTTTGAATATTGGGTGCTTTATACTGTAAAATAAAAACTACTAAACTCCAAACAATATTCTGTGAATAAGGTAGAATGTTCCAATCATAGAATGTTATAATCACTGGAAGTTTGTAAAGAGACCTCTGTTGATATTTTATCAGTGCCCAAGTGGACTCATTCTCTGCTTCTATGTTCAAAGTAATTTCTGTATCAAATAATCCATCTGGGGAGAAGGGTCCTAGGGAACTGGAATTTGGTAAAAGTAGGTTACATTTCTCTGGTACTCTTTTAGGCATTATTTTGTGTTATATCTTATTTAAACCTCTCAGTTTGTAAGATGTTTTTCTGCCATGATTCAAGTGATGAGTAGTAACGGAGGCTTCCAGATATTGAGGGCATTCTGCTATGCCAATCATGCTTCTCTGGCTTGCTATACAAATTCACAGAGTATTTTCATCATCTCTCCTTTTTTTTACATTAACTTTCTTCTAGCTTTAGCCATGATGTTATATTCAATTTCCATAATTTGTAGATATTTATTGTTAGCAATTTTTATGAAAACACCTGTTCTGTGCTATGATAAAGTATGTGTTACTTGCGTTTTCACCTTTCTTTGTCTTTTGACAGTAGATATTTTTCTAAGCCCCACTTTACTGCTGGTATAAAAAATACCCCAGTTATAGTAAATTACTCTGTAGGGTTCTTCCAATGCACCAGAAGCTGCACCTCTCACAATGTACTTTCTATTATATAATACTTCAGCTGATGAGAGAGGACAGGAGACAAATGTTGTTTGAAGTGCTAGCAAGAAGCCTTTAACTGATCAACAAAGAAGGAGGTTAAGATGCACTCCTCAAATACAGGGCACAGAGAACAATAAGCTGTAGTATTTGCAAAGGAAAAAAATGCCAAATTATTCATTCATAGGTTGCCACTGAGAAGGAAATCTCAGTTTTACAGAAGGATAAAAAGCAGAAATGTATTCTAGGAAAACTTTGGAAAAGGTTCTGAGGACCCTGAAAAAATGCAATTTCAAATATTGCAAATAAGTAAATAAATGTGTGAATTCATAAAACTGTCTTAATTAGAAAATGAGTTAAAAGAAACATCAGTATTTAATTTATCCATTTTAGTTATTTTAATTCTCATATATTTTATATATTCTATACTTATATATTCTGTATTTTTATGTCTCACTCTCAAAAATTGGAGATGGCTTGTGAGGATACAAACTATAAAATTACAAAATATAAATTAAAAAGTACTATTATTTGTGTAACTCATGGACACATACTACATATTAATTTGAGTGAATAAAGGTTAGCTGGAATATATTTGGTGCTATGGAAGGAAAGGTAATAAAGCACAAGGAAGCAGGATACAGGATACCACCTGATGGTATTATTTAGTGACCAATATGGCAACACTATTTTGGAAGGTAAATGTGGAAAAAGAAACAGGACCCTGAATTCTAATCCAAACTCTGTCAGTGACAAATTTGATGTTTTGAGCACATCCTCTCTGGGTCTCCATTTTTTCACAAGTGTTACAAGGCTTCTGGAAGCTCCTGGCAGGCAGGAATCTACCTTCCATCCTCACCACCCCATTAAGGATGGCCCACATAAGACTAGTAAACATTTGTGGAATGAACAATCTCCACCCATTTTATGAACAAACCTTCAGAATTACCAATTTCCTACATTTAACTATTTCTTTCCCCTAATGATGCAGCACAAGGAGTCTAGGATGGTCTACACTGCAGGCAGGTGGAGAAATTTTGCACTTGGCTCACAGGGCTTGACCTGAAGAGATGATCCATGATGTCAGGTGTGTGAAGCTCTTCTGTGTGAGCTGACATTTCAAAGGGATGTGGTGAAAGGCACCATAACACAGAGTTGGAGTCACAAAGTGCTTTTTTGGGATGCTGGAAAGAAAACTTCTGAGAAAAATTAACCTTTTATTGTGGTCCCTGATTCATTTAAGAATATCACTGGGGAACACAATTTTCATTGAATTATATCTGACACTTGTTTTTGACTAACTTTTGGCATCTGAATCCAAAAGTGACCCTAGTTTTTCTCTATTATGTCAACTTTTTAAGGTACTGGATACCCTTTCTTTGTCCCAAAACTCATACAAAATGTACATATAAAGGGGAAAAAAAGAAAAAATTACCTGAATATACTGTTTATTTAGGTTTACTTTATTCATATAAAGGCTATATATTGTTACTGCAAGGCAAACTGTGTACAAGGAGTAAAGTTCTGCTACGAAACATACATATTAAGGTATTTTATCTTTTCAAATGACAGGCTAGGAAATGCCAAAATGAGATACTTGAAACAGTCTCCATCAGTTGGCAAAACTTTAACAAATTGCTTCAGGAGACCCAGTTTATGTGCAGAGGTGCGAATATAATGTTCTTTCTGTCAACAAGTGGTTTGTGTAGAATGTTCGAATCACCAGGTTTGAGGGCACATCTTGGAGGCCAATTCGACTCCACCTAATGCTTCTTATGAACTCTGCTGTCCCACATACACAGAAAACAGGGATACGTGGTGTATCCACGTTGCTGACCAAGAAGGAAGCAGACCATTTTAAGGTCAACACAGATGACCTAATTGTGCTTATGATATTGTAACAGATCAATGACTCTCTTTATGTCTTCATCTTCTTCACAAAAACAAACTAAATGGCCAATTGGGACTGCATTAAATAAATTGCCATTGTGGAGGAGGACACACTTCAAGCTCCATTTTGAGCTATTGATGAACAGTCACCATTCAGTTGCAATATAGATTGGAATTCTCAATTCCTCCATTAAATCACATATATTATGGCAATACACAAAGCCACGGTCACTTCGAAAGTTCTGCAGAAATGCACTTTCTCTTGATCAAAAGTAGGATACCTTTGCTCCTTTTACAAGCAAGTTTTTCTCATGCAGTCTTGGTGCTAGGAGTTCTGAAGCCTTTTTGGATAGTTGCAAATATCATGCCAAATCATTCAACTCATGCTGATCAAATCCTTTACAAACTGAGTCATCTTCAATTTCAAAATCTTCATCATTGCTGTCACTTGGTTCTTCACCATACTTCTGTTTTTCGAAAGAGGGTAGTTCAATGAAAACTGGCACTGAGATTTCAGCTGAATGAGGCACTGGGTATATAGCTGATGGTAGACTAGGATACTCTATTTTACATTTATTTTTCTTGTTATATCCTGATGTTTTTACTATACAAAAGCAACAGCCACTTGAATTATCTCTGGGCTCTCACCAAACCATAGATATACCAAATGGCAATTGATCACGTGTTCCCTTCGTCCACATCTGTAAACTCTTGACACGCTGCTTGAACACCTTGTGCAGGGCTCAAGACTTATCTTGATCACCAAGTTTTACTCTAAAATATGCAAAATAGGCTTGCCTGACAAGTGCGCTGACATTTGTCCTTTGCCTGGGAATGTTGAAACTGCCACAGATATAACAAAACAAATCAGGGTTGTTTAGGCACTTGTGACGAGAAATAGCAGAGGCAGACATGATCTGAAGGAAAGGAAATAAGTACATGTGTAAATAAAAAAAATAAATTCTGCTAATTTCTTGTATACAGACAAGAACTCGGACTCGTCGTCGTCGTCCTCGTCGTCGGCAGCCGTCCGTCTCGAGAGACGATGGTGTAGCTTCTCAAGAGTCTATCTGCACCGCCGAGAATGGCTGTGCAGTCCGACTCGGGAGTGACATCGTATCTGTCTCCTCCCGTGTTGAATCGACATCTTGCGATGACGCTGAAGCTACAGAGCCTGGGCAGGGTGATATGGAGGGTCTGCTGTTGCCCATGCAGCAGACCCCCCCTCTCTTCGCAGCTGAAGGGTCCAAGGGAAAGACGGAGTCAATACAGCTTGGCTTCAGGTGCGCCGCAGGAGTTGCCGGTGTTGACTACAACGTCAAACCGCCTTAGGGACTCCGGCTCCGGATTTTCTGTCGGGGTTTACTCCCTTAGCCTTTCCCCTGAAGAGGTATGCCGCAAGGCAGCGGAGGCTTTTTGGAATCAGAGTTTTCCTTCTCTGATGTGCCCTGACTGGAAGATCGAACCAGCGACACTTAGCTCGCAGGCCGACGCTCAATCCACTGAGCTAAACCAGCCAGGGCCTGACAGAAAGAACTCGGACTACACTTCAGAATACAGTTCACTATATAAAGTAGCACACAACCTTTCACCACACTGTCTCCTGTGTAACTAAGTAGCCTAGACAAGTATAAACCCCTCGCTGGTCTCCAAGGTCATCCCCCACCCCTCCCCACTCAAGGGAGGTTTGCTCTCAACCAATAGGAGAGCACTAGTGCTTCCCTTGATACAGGTTTGATCCAGCCTAGAGTGGCCACATTAAGATAAGCTGTACAGAGAAAACTTGACGTGATAGAAGAAAACTAACTGTAGTTTTCAAATCAGCATGCCTATTTAAGTCTAAAAGAGCTCAAAAACCAAACTCAACTGGAATTATGTTAAAAATTGTTCCCCTGTGTATTCTCTGTGACCACCAGCTGAATCACGTGCTGGGATACAGGCTGAGTAGAATTACAGGGACATGTAATACCCACCAGTGTTAAGTCTGTTCTTGTTTTGAGGGGAACACACCTCATTCAGTGGAATTTCACTTTACACTGTGGGGAAGAGCCAATTCTAGACAGAAGTACCTCATCCTATAGAATAGATTAATGTGTAGGAAAATCATCTAAATACAACATTTCCCCTGCCCCATATTCTCTGATTGCAAATTCCAGACTCAAACTCAGAGATAAATTCTTCTAAGAAAACTTGTGATCTAGAGACCACATTTATACATACAAATAACTTCCTGATAGATGCACATCAGAGGAAAAAACATTTCATAATAAATGATTAGTAATACTCAAAGTCATTTGCTTAAGGTGAATGCAAAAATGCTAAGCTTCTTTTTCTTTCTTTTTAATACTTGCCAGAAATTCTTGGCAGTCTAAAAGGGGAGCAAAAACAAACAAGGTTTTCAATCCAGCTAAGCAAACTATTTTGGATGATAATTCCGTAGATTATTCCCAACTCCCTTTCTTCATTTCCCAAGCAAAGACCATGATGTTCTATTTGATAGTAGACCAGCATTCCATTAGGAACAAGTTGAGATGAGGTGCTCCTGGAAATGAATGTATAGTCAAAATACACACAAACACATACACATACACATTCAAACACACATGCTCTTTCACATGCATGCACATAATCTCAGTTTGCAATAATATAAGGAAAATCTGTGCATTAAGATATAACACAAGCCTTCTGGGAATGTAAAACAAATCCATTCATTTCTAAATTCTTATTTTTTAATGTTTTATTGTTTATGCTATTACAATTGTCCCATTTTTCCTCCTTCACCCTCCTTTACCCAGACCACCACTGACTTCCATAGACAATATCCACACCATTGTTCATGTCCATGGGTTCATTATGTGTGCTATTTGACTATTGCCTTCACCTTCTTTCAGTCAATCTCCTCTCCACCCTCCCTTGTCAGTCTGTTCCATGATTCCATGCATCTGGTTTTATTTTTCCCATGTGTTCATTAGGTTCTTTTTATAAGTGAGATTATATGACATTTGTCTTTCACTGACTGGCTTACTTAACTTAGCATAATAGGTTCCAGTTCCATCCATGTGGCACAAAAGGTAGGAGTTGTTTCTTTTTTCTACTGCAGAGTATTACACTATACATGTACCAGTTTTTTATTTTAATCCACTAATATATTGATGAGAATTTAGGCAGTATCCAAATCTTGGTTATTATAAATAGCACTGCTATGAATATAGGAGTGCAAAAATTCCTTTGAATTGGTGCTTTAAGATTCTTAGGGTATACTCCCAGAAGTGGAATCACTGGGTCATAAGGCAGTTTCATTTTTAATTTTTTGAGGAAGCAATATACTGCTTTCCACAAGCATTCACAACACTTTTGTATATGTTGATGAATTCTTTTTCTTTTTTGTTCAATCCCTCCACTCCCTAACCTCCCCACCAGCACCAGCTGTCATCCTGCTTTGTATCTATCAGCCTTTCCCCATTTTTTTTGTTAGTCCAGTTTGTTCATTAGATTCAACATATGAGTGAAATCATATGGTATTTGTCTTTCTCTTACTGTCTTATTTCACCTAATATGATGTTCTCTGGGTCCATTCATATTTTCGCAAAAGGTAAAAATTTCTTTCTTTTTTTTCTTTACAGCTGAGTATTATTCCATCATGTAAATGCCCCATAGTTGTTTTATCCACTCATCTACTGACAGACACTTGAGCTTCTTCCATATCTTGGCAACTGTAAATAATGCTGCAATAAACATAGGGGCGCTTATGTTCTTTTGAATCAGTGTTTTGGGTTCCCTCAGATATATTCCCAGAAGTGAGATCACTGGGTCAAAAAGAAGATCCATTTTTAATTATTTTATGGATCTCCATACAGCTTTCTACAGTGGCTGCACCACTCTGCATTCCTACCAACACTACAAAAGAGTTACCTTTTCTCCACATCTTCATCAGCACTTGTGGTTTTTTGATATATTAATGATAACCATTCTGACAGGTGTGAGATGGTATCTCATTGTGGTTTTAATTTGCATTTCTCTGGCTATTAGTGGTATTAATCATCTTTTCACATGTCTACTTGCCATCTGTATATCTTCTTTGGAGAAGTGTCTATTCAGATCTTTTGCCCATTTTTTAATTGAGTTGTTTGTTTTTTCAGTGTTGAGTTTTATAAGTACTTTGTAAATTTGGGGTATTAACTCCTTATCAGATACATCAGCAAATATGTTCTCCATTTTGTGGGTTGTCTTTTTATTTTATTGACAAATTTTAAAAAAGGCTTTTTTAGTTTGGTATAGTCCCATTTGTTTATTTTTTCTTTTGTTTTCCTTGCATGGGAGATATATTTAATAAAAAATTGCTACAAGCAATGTCTGAGATTTTGCTGCCTATATTTTCTTCTAGGATTTTTATGATTTTTGGTTTAAATCTTTGGTCCATTTTGAAGTTATTCTCGTGTGTAGTTAAGAAGGTGGTCTAGTGTCATTTTCTGCATGTATCTGTCCAATTTTTCCAGCACCGTATTTGTAATCAACTATCTTTAGCACATTGTATGTGGTTGCATCTTCTGTCAAATGTTAATTGACTACAAAGGTATGGGTGTATTTCTGTGCTCTCTACTCTGTTTCATTGATCTATGTGTCTGTTTTTATGCCAGTACCATGCTGTCTTGGTCTATGGCCTTAGAGTACAGTCAGATATTAAGTAACGTTATTCCTTCAACTTTCTTCTTCTTCCTCAGGTATGCTATTGCTATTTGGGGCCTTTTGTGGTTCCATATAAATTTTGAAGTATTTGTTCCAGTTCTCTGAATTATGTCATTGGAATCTTGACAGGAATTGAATTAAATCTATAGGTTTCTTTGGGTAGTATGGATATTTTAATGATGTTAATTCTGCCTTCCCATGAACACAGTATGTGCTTCCACTATTTGTATCTTCCTCAATTTATTTCTTCAGTATAATAATTTTCTAAGTACAGGTTTTTAAATCCTTGATTAGGTTTATCCCTAGGTATTTTATTCTTTTTGAAGCAATTGTGAATGGGATTGATTTCTTAATTTCCCTTTCTGTTAGTTCATTATTGGCATATGAAAATACAACTGTAGGGGAGTCAAGATGGTGCAGAAGTGAGTGGAGGCTACACTGACCTCCTCCCAAGACCAATTTGGAATTACAGCATAATTGTGGAGAAATAATCTGGAATAACTAACTGGACACTGGCTAAAGAGAAGCCTTATAGCCACATATGGATGGAAGAGGTCATTTCATCACAATGTATCTGATGCGGATCACGGAGTAGACATGGGAGTGCCATCTGGGCTCCTGCAGACAGCAATGGAGGGTGCAGAGAGATGATTCAGTATTCTGAGGGTTCCCCTTGAGAGGAATGGGATGTATACCCCACCTGGGACTACCAGCAGAGCTGAGAGTGAATCATATTGTGTCTGGCTGTGAGAAGTGTAAAACATCATTTTTTTGTTTTTGTTTTTTCTTTTGTTTTGCTTGCCAACCTAGGAAGAATGGCTTGAGACACAGTGAGATTCTTGAGTGGAAGGTGCACAGGATTGCATTTGCACCAACTTGCTCTGGGCTCTGGCAGAGCAAGGGTAGAGTGGACGAGAGACACTTAGGTAGAGTTTGATGTGGTGGTGTCAAGAAGAGAGAGGTGAGGAAGGAGCAGATGGGACCCCAGTGCTGACTCATTCCTGGTGCTGAGGGAGAAATCTTTTAAGCAGACCACTTCCCTCCAAGTGCCATTAACTGGAGGGGGAGCAATAGCCCCACTGAAAGAAATTACTCAGCCCCACCCCATAGTGCTTAAACTTAACTGCAGGTTACACAGTGACTATAGTAAAAACTGAAAGAGACAGCCACAAGCAGTAGAACACTAGTAGTCTTGAACAGACTGCCTAGACTGAGACTAGGATACAATCTGACATCATCAGGGGTGGAATCAGAAAGAGAAGAAAGTAGTAAAAACCAGATATTATAGAGATGAATTTCACTGTGATCCTCTATAGGAGTTATTGGTTTCCTGCATATTCTTTCAGCATTCATTTCTTGTCCTCCCACTTTGTGTAGTTTAAGTAACTAGTCTTTATATTATAGTTCATTTCAAATCCCATATTTTGCTCCTTTCTTCCTTCATTCCACTTTAACATCTCATTTCCTCTTCTTATTTTTGTTTTAAATTCTATCTACTCTCTATCTACCAATCCTCACTCTTACTATTTCTCCCATCTCTAGCATCTCAAAACCACTTTTCTTTTCATTAGTCACCTCACATTCTTTTTCCCATTCATAAAATACACTTATTCTCTCTCCACCTTGCTCAGTCTGTGCCTGTTGAGTGTGATAGGGTGCTACTTGTGGCATTCCTGCAACTTTATTCATAGATCTTCACTATTTTGGTATTTCAAATCTCAAATCTTATCACCCTCCTCTCCTACTCCATTTGTACCTTCCTCCAGCTCTTTCCTTCTTTCATTTTAAATTAGAACTGTTCCCTGTCCTAGTCTGGTTTTCATTACTCTTAGTATTCCTTCTCCGTCTATCATCTCAAAATCACTTCCCTTTCCTGCAGACATCTCTTAAGCTTCTCCTTCTTTCTGTTTCACCACTTACTCCCATCCCACCTGAATTAATCTTAGCTCTTAGGTTATTTCACCATAGTGCTGTGGTGAAACTTTTTCTCAAATTTGGTTCCTATTTTTTCTTCTTATTCATCTTCCTTATTTTTTTTGTGTGTGTATTTGTTGTCTCACACACTATATGTGTGTATATATATATATATATAAATATATATATATATATTATAACATCTGTTTAAACCTAATATTATGTGTGTCCCTTCCTTTACTTTATTCTGCCTTCTTTCCTCCTTTTTTATATATGATGTAAATTTTACTCTCTTTCTCTCATTGAAAAAAATCATTTTCTTTTGGTTAGTCAACTTTTATATGTTTTTTTTATTTTTTATAATAGTCTTAATCTCTTTACATCCTAATTAATATTGGCTCATTTGCAGTTGATACTGAGATTGAGGGCTGGGGTTACTATTGTGAGTGTGAGTTTTTTGCCTGGGCTGGTGGTTTTGTTTTAGCAGCAGCTCAACAACAGTTTATAAGACATGGTGGGCAGAGTGACTATCAGTCAGCTAACTGGAAAGAAGGACCACCAAATGATATGAAAAGATGCTTGATATAATTTCAGTTTTCTTGAATTTGTTAAGGCTTGTTTTGTGTTCAACCTTGTGGTCTATCTTTGAAAATGATCCATGAGCATTTGAGAATAATGTATATTTTGCTTCCTTGGGGTGAAGTACTCTGTAAATATCAATTAAGTCCAGCTCTTGGCAGCCTTTACTAAACTACAAGCAAGTGATCCACAGTTTGTGGCTGATTTCTTCAGGCTTGGCCGTTCCCAGGGTGGACCAAGCTGCTTGGCAAAGCTGGCTTTTATCAACACTGGGTCTCATGGTATGTCACCAAGCATCCCAAGTCACCACAGGATCTGCCTCTACCTGTCTCTTCCTGTTGGTTTGCTGTCAGTCTTAGACTAGTTGCAGACTCAACTATTTCTGAGAGGGTTTCTGGCAGAAACAGGGGGCTGTGGTTCCTGAATTTCCCATGGCAGAGGCCTTTCAGACCTCATAGAAGATGGTGGGTGCATTCCCCCCTTCCCTAAACCACTATTCTGAGTCTGTCCAGGATTATTTCCCTGTACTCAGCAGGGAAGGGCCCTTAATAAGCCTCCAGAGCCTAAATTTTGGGTCTTCTGGACACTGGGAAGTTGTTCTTGTGGCTCACCCATGAGGGAGAAGCACCAGTTTGTTTTCAAGGGGTGTGTATGGATTGGTTGCACCCTATAGCCAGTCTCCAATAACCCCTGGGTCTGTTCATGTTGCTGTATATTCAGAAAGGCTTAAGATGCAAAATAAGAGAGAAGAAAGAAAAAAAGAAAAAACAAACAAAATGAAACACCAGATAGAGCAAACTGAAAAAAGAACAAAAAAAGGTACAGGTGGAGTGAACAGGATTTCACAGGGTGTGGTAAGCAGAATTAGTGTGGGGCTGGAAGTATCCCCAAGAGTAAGGTAATTGCTTTTCCCCTGGGAGAGGCTAGCTCTTCCCAAGAAAGATGGCTGCTATAGAATTCAGGTACAATGTGGCTCTGAAAAATCCCATAGCTGTTCCCCCAAGTCTCTCCCCAGTGCCTCTCACTCCAGCCTCTCTTCATGAGACTCCAGTTCACACCACCTTCCTTTCTCTGGGGTCCAAGGTGAGTAGCCACAAACATAAAACACGTGCTTTGCCCCTTGAAGGAAAAAAAATGATGGTGGGTTTGTGTCCAGCAATTGCTTCCTCTACCCAGAAGAGACAGTGCCCATGGCCTTTCACTACATGGTGAGCTGATCTCGACACTGGCTGTCTGTACTTTGGAGCCCAATCTGTGATCCTGGCTTCTCTCCTCTCAGGGGAAGCTCCCACAGCCACACTGCCACCTCAGCCCACCACGCCTGTGTGCAGGGACAAACCCCTTTAAGATGTCCCTGACCTTACTACTGGTATAGGAGTCGGTTTGGGGGTGGTTTTTTTTTTTTTCTTTTTTTGTTAAGAGTCTCTTTTTTCAGGTATCCTTCAGTTTAACCCATTTGCTTATAAATTCTATACGAATCTTTTCCAGAGGCATCCCCTATGGACAATGGTAAAAGTATGAAGAAAGACATGCCAAGGGTGGCAAAACTATTAAACTACGGCAAATTTAGGAAGTACAATATGTAGAAGGGAGCAAGAAAGGATGGGAAAGAAACTGTTTAGGTGGGAACAAATGGAAAGAACTGCCCTCCTAAGAGTGTTCCGCCTGATGCCAAGCAGATGGAGGTCCAGGAAAGTGGAGAGCTGTAACCTAGCTAGGTTTTGGTTAGTACCAGATGCAAATAGGTTGAAACTTTCAGGACAATATTTGACATTCTAAAAACGATATGCACTTCAAGTTATTTAGTAGGTCAAACATGATAAACTTTTTTTGCTCATTGCTGTGCACACATGTACATATACACACAAATATGTAAATATATGCTTGTATGTATATAATAGTATGATTAAGGCATACTTCTTATAGAAAGTTTTTAAGTACTGAGCAAAAAATTAATAAAATTAAAATTCTTTGTCCTGCTACCATTTCAAGCTATCTTCCAGTAGCATTTTTATGCATTTTTGGGATGCTTTTTTGTCTATGTAATTAGCTAAATAAAAAATAGATCAAAATATATGAGAGTCTGACAGGTAGATAACAGCAAAAAAAATAATTTAAAGGGTTGAAAATATAGATTTATAATATATATAATGTACACAAATATATATTAACATATACATTAGAAATCATGCTATGTCCTATACCATTAAATATTCTTGGGAATAGAACTCTTTGGGTCTTATGGTATATCTACATGTGAATAACTTATTTAACTACTACTCTTGCAGATCATTGTTACTGTTTTTATTTCTCTGTGATAATATTTAACAAACATCCTCAAACAAATATTTTTTTAGTATTTATCATATGATAGGTATTTATTGAATTAAAAAAAGCACTCATTTGAGAAGTCATATGCACCCCTATGCCTATTGTAGCATTACTAGTAATAGTCAAAGGTATGGGAGTAACCTAAGTGTCCATTCATAGATGAATGGATAAAGAATATGTGAGTTATATATTCATGTAAGTCAGACAGGAAGAGAAAAATACACTATGATTTCACCTATATATGAAATATAAAACAAAAATAAATAAATAAAAAGACTCACAGGAAAAAAGATCAAACTGTTGTTTCCAGAAGGAAGGGGTATGGAGGGATAGGTGAAAAAGTTGAAGAAGAACATGTTCATTAATATTGTGATTATTTTCATGGTGACAGATGGTTTCTAGACTTAGTATGGTGATCATATTGTAAGGTATATAAATGTTGAATCACTATATTCGGCACCTGAAACTAATACAATATGGTATGCCAAGTCTATTCAAATAAAAAATAATAAGGGCTCCAGTTTCATATCTCTTAGTTTAAATTCTGGCACCTCTGTTACTCTGTGGCTTTTAGCAATTCAATTAAATAATATGTGCCTCAGCTTCCTCATTTGTAAAATGGTTATAATAATGGTGTTTATTTTATGAGTGCTGTAAAGAGTAATGAATTAACACTGGGAAAATGCATAGTACACTGCCTGGCATATGATTGCCATGCAATGACTGCTGGTACAGTGAGCTGTTACTTGAGGGAGCAGATTGCCTATCTATTGAACATAATTGCACATTTGAACATCTTTTTCACAGCTATTAGATTATGTGACCTTCTCAATACCTTATGACATGAGTATGGGAGATTATGGTTCCCACCAGAAAAATGAGATAAAGAATGCTTATAAGGTCAAAATATCTTTCAGTTTAGTGTTAGTCTTGAACTTGAAACATAGGAGTCCTGAGGCTGTGCACCCCACAATGGCAAGCAAAAATTTTTGTACCAACCTGTGTGAATAAAACAAAACAAACATTGGGAGATATATTTGACTCTATTGGAATATGGCAGAGAGCTGTAAAGTTAGAGAATTTTACTTTCAAAATTGGGAATAAAGAGGTCAGGAGAAGCAAACTCAATATTCAACACCACTTTTCCCTTAGAGTCATTATCAATTTGAAAAGTAGCTGCACAGAAGCTGAGAAGCCATTACAGGGGACCATCAGTGTCTTAGGGATGAGGACATCTAAATTGCCAGGAACAAATGTAAAGAGAATAGGCTTTTAATTAGGAGTTACAAAAAAGCTACACCTTTGGAATAAGAAAGAATTAAAACTATACAAGCCCTCATGGAGAATGAACCCCAACTTGTAATTATCTTAATTCATAACTATATTAATGCATTTTGTTCTTAGACTAGCTACCTTCCTGGGAAAACATAGATCTTTTATAAGTAAAGACAACATTATTAAAAGCTTCAAATTACCTCTGAACAATTCATATATAAGGTCCAGCCTTTAAACAAAAATTATTATGTGTATAAAAATATATAAGATTTGACTAAAAAGAAAAAATCACACAATAGAAACAAGAAATATAGTATACTGAACAGGTATATGAAGAGATAGTGGCTGAGAATATTAGAAAACTGACAATACATCAAGCCTTTGATTAAGAAATATAAATTTTATGAACTGAATGTGCTGGCCCTCAAAATTAATATGCTGAGTCCCTAGCCCCTAGTGTGATAGTCTTAGGACATGGGGCCTTTGGAAGATAATTAGGTTTAGATGAGGACATGAGGGTAGAGCTCACATGATGCAATTAGTATCTTTATAAGAGGAAGATACACCAGAGCTTCCCGTCACCTTCCTTTAAGGATGCAGTAAAGAAACTGTCAGGGTCCCCCCTGGGAAAGCATCAAGACTTGGAGCCCCACGCAGGCCAGGTGAAGGAAATGAAGCCTGTAAGACCTGACTGGAAAACTCGGAAAGCTGGCTGCATACATGCCTTGACGCTATAGCGAGTGGGCCCTGGTGGGATTTGGGCCATAAGAAATTGCTTTATGTTCTTTGAAGCTTGTCCTGTTCTTTTACCTCACTTGATCGTTTTATTGTACCAGCAGCAGTGGTTTTAACTTTAACTCAAAATAAACTCACCCTCCCTATTTTACAGCCATCTTTAGTCTTTGTGTCCAACACACCCTGACCTATGGGATATCTCAATGTTCCTTCAATTGTTATCCCTGAACAATATCTGTTTTCTGTAATCAGCACTGTTTAACATTGATTGATGAGGTTTATGTGCATGTTATATGCCCTTAAGCTTACTGCACGCAATAAAAGATCTTAGTGGAAAGCAATTGAGGCATTTGTCTCTCAGACATTTGCCAGTCTTTTCTCCCATAACACAAGCTGCCTGGGAAGTCTTCATTTCATCTGTGACACCAGGGGATCTCTGCAGGTCGGGGGTCCCCAACAGAAACAACTAATCTGTCAGCACTTGATCTTGGACTCTTCTGCCTTCAGGACTATGAAAAATAAATGTGTGTTGTTTACATCACTCAGTCTATAGTATATTTCTATACAAGCCCAAACAGTTTAAGACAATAAAGAAAGTCCAAATCTAAGAATCTCATAATAACACTACTAGAAACTGAAGGCTAAGAGCAAAAGGCATATGGTCTTCAAAGAGTAACACTACAATGGAGAGCTCATTTCTTTATAGAAAATATAAAAGCCAGAAGACAATGAAACATGGAACTATATGTTTAAATTTATGGTGATAGAAAAAGAATTTCCAAGTAGAAATTCTGTACCAAGCGAAGTGTCCTTGGGAAAAAAGGTGAAATAAAGACATTTTTAACAAACATTAGAAAAGAGAGCTTATTATTAGTATATGCACACTAAAGAAAACCCTAAATAAAGTTCTTCTGGTGAAATGCAAATTATGTCTGTTTGAAGTTCAGATATGCAAGAAACAGAGAAATGGTAAAGAGGTAGCTAAGTCTAAATAAATAATAACAGTATAAAATAATAGTAATAATTTAAAATATAGAGACTATTAAAACACACTAAAATAATCATACAAAAGGTAAAAGAGAGTTAATGGAGTTAAAGTGTAAAAGCTGTTACATTATCTATAAAGTGGTTATAAAAAGCTAGTCAACATTATATTTTAAGTGTTAAGGGTGCATGTTGTAAGATCTAGGGTAACCACTTCAAGGGCTTAGTTTCAGTAATGGCACTTTCTGCTGTCGGGTAAGATCTGTGGGTTTCAGAGCCTGGGTTAGAGTCAGAGCCAAGATCCCAGGTGCAAGAGGCAACTAGGAAACCTTGAGTTTCTAAGAGACTGAGAACAATTCACCTCTCAATAGCTTATCCTGAACCTTCCTTACTTCTTCTGATAAGTTTGAATGAAAATTCCTACAATACAACTCACACTTTGCTCCCTGCAAAACACGCATATACAGGAGATTGTTAGTGGAAATGTCAGCTCCAGACATGACCCTGAAAGCAGGATTCATATAATATTAGAAGAAAGTCAAACATTTAAATAAATGAAGACAGACTCAACAAAGGATCCTTGTCAACAAAGTAAATAGAGAAAATTGAATGGAATGATTTCCTCAACACAATAGGAAAATTAAAAGTCTAACAGATAAGCTAAAAATGGAAATTATGTTTACTAAATAAAAGTAATAACTTGGATGAAGGGTAAGTAGAATGAAAACAGTTGAAAGCAAATACTGAGATGGATGCCTGAGTGACACTGCCTGATTGTAAGACAAATGCTGTAAACATAAAATATATATAAAGAAACATAGCAAAATAAAAACAAAGTAAAAATTTTAATATTCATCTAAAGAAGAAGATTAAAAAAGGAATAAATAGAAAGAAGTCAATAATGAAAGAACTACTAATAGAGTGCTCCACAGCTGACATCAATACAGGACATAGAGAAACAGCAGGACACCCAGAGGAAAGAGATGAACTTTAAAGCAACCAGACAGGGAAAATAAAGATTAATATGAAATGATAACAATCATATTGACAAAAGATTTCTCATGAACAACAACAAAAGCCAAAAGATACTTAAATTATATATACATCAATGTCCCTAGTAGAAATTAACATAAATATGGAAAGTTGTATCCAGACAAAGTACTAATAAGGTTAAAGGAATAAATAAAAATAATTCCAAATAAACAAGAAACCAAAGCAAAAGTCTAGAGATATACTATAAGAAAAAAGAAGAAAAATAATAGCAGAGACATTCTCAATTGTTAAGAAAATATTAAGACAAACTCTTTCCAATATAGTAAAAAATTATTGAAAACTATACAATTTCTTGGGAAATACAAATTTAAAAAATAAAGAACATTAAAAAATTAATAGCTCTATAATAAAGTGATCTTATATTTCATTTTGCTGATGTAAGTTCTAGTTTGTACTTATTGTCTCTGTGCAAATATTAATAGTGACTTTTTTTACTTTCAAAAGTACAGTGGTTTTGATAGCAAATTTTATTGTCACTAGCATATAATTATTAAGGCTTTAGTGTTAATTTTTAAGAAACACTCAAAACTAACATATCAAATATGTAAAAGATTTTACAAGGAAAAACACACATAATACACAATTAATGTGAGTTGATAATATAACAGATTAAAAAGAAGACCTGTATGACAAAGGATAATTATGAGTCATTTTTATGTTTTAATATAAATAAAAATTTGTAAACAAAATATAGTATATAGGATACAGAAATTTATTGTAAAAAAATTCAAAAAATGCAAGAATGGTTTAACATTACAAAATACATGGATGTATTTAACAAATTAAGACAGGATTAATGAGCCCTGGCTGCTGTGGCTCAGTGGATTGAGTGTCGGCCTGCGAGCCAAGTGTCACTGGTTCAATTCCCAGTCAGGGCACATGACTAGGTTGCACGTCAGGTCCCCAGTTAGGGGCGCGAGTGAGAGACAACCACACAGTGATGTTTCTCTCTCTCTCTTTCTCCTTTCCCCTCTCTCTAAAAATAAAAATAAATAAATAAACAAACAAACAAACAAGTAAATTATTTTTTAAAAAGAAAGAAAGGATTAATGTAAAGGCTTGAATATATGTAGAAAATGCATTCAATAAAATTTAAAACATATTCATTATTTTTAACTTTCAGCAAATTGAGCATACAAGGACCACCACTATGTTTATCTATCAAATATTTATTTTGTAGTACTGTTTATCGTCGGCAGCCGTCCGTCTCGAGAGACAATGGTGTAGCTTCTTAAGAGTCTATCTGCACCGCCGAGAATGGCTGTGCAGTCCGACTCGGGAGTGACATGGTATCTGTCTCCTCCCGTGTTGAATCGACATCTTGCGATGCCGCTGGAGTGTCCTCTCCAGTGAAGCTGAAGCTACAGAGCCTGGGCGGAGTGATATGGAGGGTCTGCTGTTGCCCATGCAGCAGACCCCCCCTCTCTTCACAGCTGAAGGGTCCAAGGGAAAGACGGAGTCAATACAGCTTGGCTTCAGGTGCGCCGCAGGAGTTGCCGGTGTTGACTACAACGTCAAACTGCCTTAGGGACTCCGGCTCCGGATTTTCTGTCGGGGTTTACTCCCCTAGCCTTTCCCCTGAAGAGGTATGCCACAAGGCAGCGGAGGTTTTTTGGAGTCAGAGTTTTCCTTCTCTGAGTACTGTTTATACACAATATCTTATTAGCACTCTTAGCCAGTCCTGTGAGATATCTAACTAACTAGGTAGTTAGCTAGTTATTTTATATATATATATCAGTGTAATGTATATTTATTTACAGTATTATACATAACATAATTCTATAGTGATATATAACTATATATGAAAATGAAATATAAATGTAATTATTATAAGTTTCTAAGTTAATGTGTATGTAAAATATAAAAGGATCTAAATACAAATTATTAGAATTACCTTTTTATAAGTTCACAAAGAATGATGTCAACAAAATGGTAAATAAGCAGCTCCAAACTCCTGTTCCTCCAAAAAAATGTTGAAAAAAAACCAGAAATTATCTGAACCAACTTAGTACTCTGGAAAATAGTGAAAGGTTTATTGCAACCAAGTGAACACTGAATCAAGAAAAAGGCAAGTTAAAAGTAATGTGAAAGCTTGGTGGTCTTTTTACCTGCCTCTGTCTAACCCTTTCTTACATCAGTAGAAGTCTAGTGGATGGCAGCTCAAATTTCCAGTGTGGAACCTGAGCCCTGGTTCCAGAGGGAGCAGAGCAGACTTTATTCACCACTTATTGTTATCTGTTCTAACTTGTCTGGGGCTACCCGAAGAACTGATATAAGGTGCTTTTCTATTTCACTAACTGCAAATTCAATAAGTGTGAAAAAGCAGTGAACATTGTTTTAAAATAGTGTAAGATGAACAAAACACTAACAGCTTCCTGGAACAAAAAATACACTATAGATTATGTAAAACTAGAGATGAAAAACTGGGGAGAGGGTTTGAGAAATTATGTCATTCAATAGTGTCATGTATACTAGGGATTTATAAAGTCACAGAGATTCTCACAGAAGAATTGATGCTTTGAGATTACCTGAGGATACCTAATCTTTCACCTCTGGAGGAATACTAGGACCAGTGTAAGCAGGAACTAAATGAAGGCTAAGGCAAAATTGTGAACACATGCCTAAGTATTGAAGAAGTATCTCAGGAGAACAAATCTACAAAGACCAGGAAAGTGGGTATTTTTTTTTAATACTTGTTTGTTTATATTTCTTTTTAGATGAAGGTATTCAAGAAAATATCTGACAAAAAATTAGTCACTACACACATTGAGAAACACAGTCTTTCCAAAAATAATTTGAAAAGGTCACTGAACTAACAAGTAACTGTCACCTTCAACAATCAAAACCAGCAAACCCAAGGAAAGGGAAGACTCTAATTTCCCAAGTTACCACATTAAAATATTAAAATGTACAGTTTCAACAATAACAACAAAAGAAAATGACAAGTCATATGAAAAGCATGGAAACATGGCCCGTTCAAAGAAACAAAATAACTTGACAAAATATCTTTTGCAGAAATCCAGATATAAACTTATTAGACTAATACTGTAAATCAACTGACATAAATATGCTCAAAGAGCTAAAGGAAATCATAGACAAGAATTAAGAAAAACTAAAAAAATTATGTAAACAAAATTATAATATCATTGGTATAGAAATTATAAAAGGGAAACAAATAGAAATTCTGGCTCTGAAAAGTAAAATTAAAATTAAAAAATTATAAATGAGAAGGGGGATAAGCAAGGGAAGGGTTTAGTCAAAGAACATGTATAAATGACTCATGCACATGGACAACAGGGTGGGGAATGACTGTGGGAGAAGGTGTGGGCTGGGTTGGGGGAGCAATGGGGGGAAAATGGGACAACTGTAATTGAAAAACAATAATAATAAAAAAAATCATAAATGTTCTTCAACACCAGACAAGCAAAAAACAAAACCAGTGATTTTGAATGCAGAATAATTTAAATTATCCATTTCAGAGAGCAAAAAGAAAAAATTCTAAAACAAAAGAACCTAAGGAATCTGTGTAACACCAAGAGGATCAACATATATATGATGAGAGTTGGAGAAGGAGAAGAGAGAGAGAAAGGGACATAGAGAATATTAGCAGTAATGATGGAAACTTTATGTATTTAATGAAAGATGGAAATTTACACATACAAAGAAGTTTCAAGTATAACAGGTTCAAAAAGATTCACACAAGGTCGTCATCGGCAGCTGTCCGTCTCGAGAGACGATGGTGTAGCTTCTTAAGAGTCTATCTGCACTGCCGAGAATGGCTGTGCAGTCCAACTCGGGAGTGACACGGTATATGTCTCCTCCCGTGTTGAATCTACATCTTGCGATGACGCTGGAGTGTCCTCTCCAGTGAAGCTGAAGCTACAGAGCCTGGGCAGGGTGATATGGAGGATCTGCTGTTGCCCATGCAGCAGACCCCCCCTCTCTTCGCAGCTGAAGGGTCCAAGGGAAAGACGGAGTCAATACAGCTTGGTTTCAGGTGCGCCGCAGGAGTTGCCGGTGTTGACTACAACATCAAACCGCCTTAGGGACTCCGGCTCCGGATTTTCTGTCGGGGTTTACTCCCTTAGCCTTTCCCCTGAAGAAGTATGCCGCAAGGCAGTGGAGGTTTTTTGGAGTCAGAGTTTTCCTTCTCTGATGTGCCCTGACTGGAAGATCGAACCAGCGACACTTAGCTCGCAGGCCGACGCTCAATCCACTGAGCCAAACCAGCCAGGGTTTCACACAAGGTATATTTTAATAAAATGGTCAAAAGTCAAAAGCAAAGAGAGAACTTTGAAATCAGGAAAAGCAACATGTGTACAAGGGATTCTCAATAAGATTAACAGCCAATTGCTCTTCAGAAACCATAGTCAGTGGGCTAACATATTTAAGGTGCTGAAAAGAAAAACTGTCTTCTCCCACCCTCAAATAAAAAAATGTAATGCAGTTCTAGTTTGATCAGATTTCATTTATTTGCTGAGATTTTAGGATGCTTCTGCTTTCACATTCACAAATGATTTTCCTTCCACATGCACAGTGTGCTTGTCCAGTTATGCTTCTACCTTCATCATGAGAAGAGCAGTGCCAGGTTGCCACTGCTCACCAGCATGGGATCAGGCCATGTGAAACAGAGCCATCCATGTCAACTGGCAGAACTGCAACCTGGAGAAGTCACTTCAGCCACCATTGTCTCCCTGTAGACCTATGAAGGGGTTTCAGTAGAAGTATCTGGAAGGTAGCTTCTTATCTCAGTGACTTATTGAGACAGCATTCTCAAGGCCACCACTTTAAGGCTGAACGCATGTTTGTACTCCACTCTTTGTGGTCTCAGATTATGTGAATAACCACATAATTCAAAGATTATATGAAAGTGTCGTTATCCCGGCAAAATGTCCACTTTTGTTGTTGTTTTTAAAATGTCTGGCATTAGAATTAACTTGTCACTTTTTTCAAGTGTCTACTCATATACCAACAATTAATTAGATCTTCCTAATGAACCCATGTAAAATAGCCATGCACTGTCTTCATACCCACCATTTCCCTTGTTTATTAACTTATTGGCTCTCTCTCCTCAGAACAATATATGCTACTAAATATCAATGATTTCTGTCTATTTTCAACTCTCTATTCCCAGCACCAAAAGCAAAGCACAAAATAGGAGTGTAATATTCGCTGAATAAATAATGCAAAAAAGTCACTTAATAATATAAGCATCTAATTTTAATTGAAATCTTATACTGTACTTATTAATTCCTGCTTCTCTCATTTTGTAGATAGCAAATTGATACTGAGAGTAGTTCACAAAATTATGCATAATAAAATCTATTGAATTGGAGTGGAACCAAGTTTGCCTTACTCTATCCAATCCAGTGTTTTTGCTACACATTACAGATATTTCCCAATTCATATCCATGGATAACAGAACATTAAAGATAGACAGGATGAAAGCATCAAAAGAAATTTCAAGACTTCTGATGCTTATGAGAGGAAAAAAAATTTTTTTTAGTTTTTTAAAGATTTTATTTATTTATTTCTAGAGAGGGAATGTAAGGGTGAAAGAGAGGGAGAGGAACATCAATGTGTTGCCTGCATAGGCCTAGCCTGCAACCCAGGCATGTGCCCTGATTGTGAATCAAACCAGTGACCTTTGCCAGCACTCAATCCACTGAGCTACACGATCCAGGGCTAGAAGGAAATTTTTTATGTCAAATTTAACAAACAACTATCAACTCTCCAGCCATAAATAGCCTAAATCCTCAGGGAGAGAGGAAATTTTGTCTATCATATTTATAAGAAATTCATTTTATTTAAGATAAGTAAATAATAAATTTTTATTTTAGAAACTTCACAATATTTGTATTTGATTCAGGATTGTTATAAATAGTCACAGCTTTGCTTTTTCCAATCTGGGCACCAGGATTCTTACTGTAGAAAGAAGAGTCCTATCTTTATGAATAGTCAGAGGAGCCACTTACTTCAGTCTTTTATGATGGCAACAATAAGTTGAGAATAATGGAGAGTACATTTATAGAAGAATATATGCATCATACCTTAAATGAGGCAAAAGCATACACCAGAAAACTCTATACATATCCAGGGTTTTATCTCTTTTTATTTTCTCACCACTTGAGGATATCTCATCTCCCAGTTTCTGATTTTTATCTGTGTTTCTCTTTGAGCACTGCAAAAGTTTTGCTGATATTCTTTTGTGCCTTGCTATATACTTGCTCCATATAATCTGCAATATAAGACTGTAAATTTGATGTAATTAATAATATAGCTGGGTTTAAAGTTATCGCTTTACCGGGTTTTTTTTTCTGTTTCGTAATCCCTTTTCATCCTTTTTTGCCTTCCCATGGATCTATCAAATAATATTTTTGTCATTTCATTTGCCTCTTGATTAGCTTACAATAAACTATTTTACTCTTCTTTCAGTGGCTACACAATATTTTACTAATTAATATAATATAAATGAGTTATTTGTATACATCTGACATCTTGTCAATTCTTTAAAACAATTTTAATCTGTCTTTATAAATTTGGCATTATATTTATGTACTGTAATTGTACATTAGCATTAAAGTGTAAAAGATGTATTGTTTTCTATAATTAATATGTTTAGATATACTTTCCCCATACATACAGTTACTAATACTCCTTATTCATTTCTGTATTTTCATACTTCTATCTAGGATTACTTCTATTCTGCTTAAATAAATTTCTTTTAATTTTTTTATATGTTTAATGTTTCCCGATTTTATTTTATTTTTCTTTCAATTTTTTTATTGTTGTTTTATTACAGTTGTTCCATTTCCCTCCCATTGCTCTTGCCTGCCTCAACTGCCCTTGCCCCTCTCTCACAGTCAATCCCCACTCCTTAACTAGACCCTATCCCTTCTTTCCTCCATTCTCCCCTCCTCCTTCCCCTCTGGTTAATGTCAGTCTGCTCCTTGTTTCCATGCCTCTGGTTCTATTTTGCTCATTTGTTTTTTTGTCCATTAGGTTCCTGTATTAGGTGAGAACATATGGTATTTGTCTTCTGCCACCTGGCTTATTTCACTAAGCATAATACTCTCCAGTCCTATTAAAATAAAAATGACATACTTCACAGATCTAGAAAAAAATATTTCAAAAATTTATATGGAACCAAAAAAGACCCCAAATAGCCTCAGCAATCTTGAGAAAGAAGAACAAAGTAGGAGGAATCATAATCCCTGATAGCAAACTATATTAAAGGCTACTGTAATGAAAACAGTTTAGTACTGGTGTAAGAAGAGACATATAGATCAATGGAACAGAATAGAGAGCTTAGAAATAAACCCAGGTCTCTATGGTCAATTAATATTTGACAGAAGGGACAGGAGTATAAAATGAAGTAAAAACAGCCCTTTCAACAAATGGTGTTGGGAAATCTAGACAGAAACATGCCAAAAAAAAAAAAGGAAAGAAACTAGAACACCAACTTACACCAGAATGAACTCAAGGTGGATAAAAAACTTAAATGTGAGCCATGACACCATAAAAGTCCTAGAGGAAAACACAGGCAGTAAAATTTCAGATATCCCACAAGCAATATTTTCACTGTTATATCTTCTAGGGCAAAGGAAATAAAGGAAGGAATAAACAAATGGGACTACATCTACATCAAATTAAAATGTCTCTGCTCAACAAAAGCAAACATCAGCATAATGAAAAGGGAACCAACCATATGGGAAAACATATTTGTCAATGATATCTCAAACAATGGATTGATCTCCAAAATATATAAAGAACTTACATGACTCAACAACAGGAAGACATACAATCCAATTTTTTTTAAAATGGGCAAATGCAAGCTAAGTATAGTGGGCAAAAGGGTTTTGGACAGGTATGACGTGCCTGGCACACCTTCCTCCAAAGAAGTCCTTTTTTCCCTAATGAGGGACATTGAAAAATTAATACCTGCCTTTTGTCATCTAGTGGTAATGGATTGAATGATGTTTTTTAACCCTGTTGCCAAATCTTTTGCCCCCAGAATACAACAAAGATGCCAGCCTGTTAAACCAAGCACACTGTTATCTAGGGACAGCCAACCGACCTGGAGTCTGCAAGATCCTTCTCCATGTGGGAAGGCCACCCTCCCCTCCACACCCCCACTCTTATTAGGGAATTCTGAACCCAAGTGTAGGTAGGACAACAACCATGTCCAGCTTGAAGCAGCTAGAAAAGCATGAGACTGTCACCCATTGTCCTCTATAGGATTATAAAGCGTCTCAAGACTGAGAGGGGGAGATTGTTATTTTTTTATTGTTATAAAAAATTAATTAATTAAAAAATAATAATATAGGAAAGGGAGAAACCGGAGAGCTTGTGTGTGTGACCCATGGGCAGGGACTGGGGGGTTGGGGAGCACTGCTGGGGGAGGGTGCTGCTAGGCAGAGGGGAGCAAAGGGGGAAAAAATAGAATATTGTGACAATATAATCAATAAAATATACCAAAAAAAAAAAAAGATGTTAAAAAAAATGTTTAAAATGGGCAAATGATGTGAACAGACACTTCTCCAAGGAGGACAGAGGGCCAATAAGCATATGAAAGGATGCTCAACATCACTAGCCATCAGAGAATTGCAAATTAAAACCACAATGAGATATCACCTCACATGAGTCAGAATGGCTATCATTAACAAATTCACAAACAACAAATGCTGGTGAGGATGTGAAGAAAAGGGAACCCTAATGCACTGTTCATGGGAAGGCAGACAAGCACAGCCACTGTTGAAAACATTATGTAACTTCCTAAAAAAACTAAAAAACTAAAAATGGAACTGCCTTTTGATCTATCAAGTCCACTGTTAGATTTATGTATATCCAAAGAATCCAGAAACACCAATTCAAAAGAACCTATGCACCCCTATGTTCATAGAAGCACTATATATAATAGCCAAGTCCTGGAACCAGCCTAAGTGCCCATCAATGGATGAGTGGATCAAAACAATGTGGTACATTTACACAATGGAATACTAAACAGCAAAAAGAAAGAAGAAACTTCTTTTTTCTTCATTGTTGTTCTGTTAGAGTTGTCCCAATTTTCCTCCATTTCTCTCCACTGCCCTACCCACCCCCACTCCTACAGTCAATCCTCACCCTCTTGTCCATGTCCATGGGTCATTTATATCTATTCCTTGACTAGACCCTTCCCGTTCTTTTCCCCCTTATTCCCCTCCCAACTTTCCTCTGGTCACTGTCGGTCTGTACCTTGTTTCCATGCCTTTGGTTCTATTTTACTCCTTTGTTTGTTTTATTCATTATGTTCCTCTTATAGGTGAGATCATATGGTATTTGTCTCTCTACACCTGACTTATTTCATTTAGCATAATACTCTTTAATGCAGATCTGAGTATGAATTTTCTGTTTCTGTTTGTTATGTTAACTTTTGTTTTGAAGTATGTTTTGTTGAATATTAAGTTATATGTTGATTTTATTTTTATATTAACACTTTTTACACATTTCATGTCTCTAGCTCCATTAATTTTTATTAAGATGGCTGTGAATTTCACTGTTGCCCTTTGAATGTATTACATTGAATTTTGTCTGTCATTTAAAATTGCCTCAGTGACTGGTTTTTAGCATTTTACTCTGATGTGCTTAATTATACATTTGGTTTTTTTTTTGTTTGTTTGTTTTTTGGGGTTTTTGGTTTTTTTTGCATTTATTTGACTTGGAGTTTGTAAATCTTCTTGAATCTGTGGTTTGAAATCTTTAAATAGTATTGGCAAATTATTTACTAGCATGTTCTCAAATGCTGCTTCTACCCCATTCTCACTCTCCTCTTTTTCTAAGACTCCAATCATACATCTATTAAACAGTTTTCACTGTTTCCCATCTGTCATTAGTGCTTTTCCATATTTTTATTATTTTTCCTTCCATCTTTTAATTTAGATATTTTCTATCAACTATTTTATAATTTTCTCAGTCTCTCTTTAGCTGTTTTTTAAATTTATTGTTAAATTTACATACTGGGTTCTTAATATCATGTATTATAATTTTCCTCTCTATAATTTCTATTTGACTTTTGTTTTACAAATTCTAAGTCTCTGTAGAAATTCCCCCATTACTTATTTTGTTGAACATAGTAATTCCAGTTATTTGAAAGCCTGTTTCTATTCATTTTGATATCTGAGGTTTCACGTGGATCTGTTTTTCTGGCATTTCGCCTCTTCTTTTAAAAAGTTAGTACTGAGTCCTGGTAAATCTGGTAGTTTTAATTAAATGCCACGCAGTGTGTATTAAAATCTGTACAGATTTAAAGTTCTGGCAGATACTAACTTCCTTCCACAAAGGATTTATTGTGGATAGAGAGCCTTAGTTCAATCTGGTTTGAGCTTCTTTAAAGGTAGGCGTCAGAGTTTTCTGAGATCTGGTGTATATCTTTATTCCTGCTTCTGTAGTTCATTCTTACTCTTACACTGGGTTCTTTGTCTTTGGCGGGCCCAGAACTTCCATTTGTCTCCTCGGCCCAGAGAGACTGCCAAAAGCTCTGTTCATGTTTCTATTCTTTTATCTATTGCTTTCCTTTTGCTTTCTTAATCCATCTGTTAAATGTCCTAAAGGAAAAATCTGTCTGGAACTGGACCCATCTCAATGTGCTTTCCTTCTTTCTAAGATTCAGGTCTTTTAAATCTTGGTTAACTTAGCATTTTCCCATTTTCCAGTTAATTCACCCATTTCCTGTATGTGACTGACACCCCTCTTGCTGTTGTCCTAGTGTTGCTTCCCAGAGTGGGTGGTTTGTGTGTGTTCTAGGACTATGGGTACCCTCTAAATGGACTCTCCTAAGAGATGAAAAGTTTTGTCTGCCACACCCACTTGGGGCCCACTGGTTTTCACAGCCAGAAGCAATGAGGTTTTATTTCCCCTGTGCTGGAACCATGAACTGTGTGTTCTAGCATTTGGCTGGGATCACTCCCCAGGTGTCCCTCTGAGCTTTTATAATGTGTGACTGCTCATTCTACTTGCTAGCCACAGCCACTGCCTTGCCACCACTGCCCCACCACACTGCATCTTCTCTGGCCAGACTTTCTGTCTCCACCTCTGCTACCTGTCTGAATGAGTATTATTTCTTTAAATCTGTTTGTTGGACATCCATGCAGTTTGATTGTCTGATAGTTCTGGGGCTTTCTATTTTGTTGTTGTTGTTGTTGTTTTTGTTTTGAGGTAGATGCAATTAATCCTTATGGTTGTGCAAGAAGCTGAAGAGTGTCTATCTATGCCTCCATCTTGAGTACACTCCCGCTTGCTCATTTACATCAATAATTGTTTTCCTACCTTACATTATCTCTAGTCTGTGATGATAAAGTGTTGTGGTTCATTCTTTTGTTTGTTTGTTTTAATTTCTTTTATTTTTTGGTTTTTCAATTACAGTTGTCCCATTTTCCCCCATTGCTCCCCCCACCCAGCCCATCCCTACTCCCACAATCATATCCCTCCCCGTTGTCCACGTCCATGAGTCATTTATACACGTTCCTTGATTAGACCCTTCCCTTATTTATCCCCCTTCTCTCCCTCTCCCCCTCCCCCCATTGACTACTATTCTACTCTTTGTCCTATTTAGTTTATTTGTTTGTGTTTCTCTTTAGTGTCCTGTATTAGGTGATAGCATATGTTATTTGTCTTTCTTTGCCTAGTTTATTTCACTAAGCATAATTCTCTCTAGTTCCATCCATGTTGTCACAAATGGCAGGAGTTCCTTCTTTCTTTCTGTTACATAGTATTCCATTGTGTAAAAGTACCACAGCTTTTTGACCCATAAAGGGATATCTGAAAAGGATAGAAGAAGCTCAAATAAAAAATATAATTCTAAAGCTACAAGAACTAGAACAACAACAACAACAAACAAAACCTAGGGCAAGGAGAAGAGTGGAAATCATCACGATCAAAGCAGAATTAAATGACATAGAGACCAAACAAAAAATCCAAAAAATCAACAAAACTAGGAGCTGGTTCTTTGAAAAAATAAACAAAATCGACAAGCCTCTAGCCAGGCTCATCAAGAAAAAAAGAGAGAAGACCCAAATAAACAAAATCAGAAATGAGAGAGGAGAAATCACGACTGATACCTCAGAAATACAAACAATTGTAAGAAATTACTACAAAAAACTGTGTGGCAAGAAATTGGACAACCCAGAAGAAATGGACAAACTTCTAGAAACATATAACCTTCCAAAACTGAATCAAGAAGAAGTAGAAAGTCTCAACAGACCGATAACAAAGAAGGAAATTGAAACAGTAATCCAAAATCTCCCTGCACACAAAAGCCCTGGACTGAATGGCTTCACAGGCGAATTTTACAAAACATTTAGGGAAGAACTAACTCCTACCCTCATCAAACTATTCCAAAAAATCCAAGAAAAGGAAAAAATCCCAAACTCTTTCTATGAAGCCAGTATTACCCTAATCCCAAAACCAGGTCAAGACACAGCAAAGAAAGAAAACTACAGGCCAATATCACTGATGAACATAGATGCTAAAATCCTCAATAAAATATTGGCAAACAGGATCCAGCAATACATCAAAAAGATCATACAACATGATCAAGTGGGATTCATCCCAGGGATGCAAGGATGGTTTAATATTCACAAATCATAAATATAATACATCACCTAAACAAAATGAAAGACAAAAATCACATGATCATATCAATAGATGCAGAAAAAGTGTTTGATAAAGTACAACACTCATTTATGATGAAAACACTCAACAAAATGGGAATAAAGGGAGCAAACGTTAACAGAATTAAGGCTATATATAAGAAGCCTGATGCCAACATCATACTCAATGGACAAAAGCTGAAATCTTTCCCGCTGAAATCAGGAACTAGACAAGGCTGCCCACTCTCTCCAGTTCTATTCAACATAGTGTTGGAATCCTAGCTACAACAATCAGAGAAGACAAAGAAATAAACGGCATCCAAATTGGAAAACAGAAGTAAAACTATCACTATTTGCAGATGACATGATAGTATACCTAGAAAACCCTATAAACTCCACTAAAAGACTACTCGATATAATCAGCGAATTTGGCAAAATAGCAGGGTGCAAAATAAGTATACAGAAATCTAAGGCATTTCTGTACACCAACAATAAAATATCGAAGACAGAGGCAAAAAAGAAAATACCATTTACTATAGCAACAAGAAAAATAAAATACCTAGGAATAAACTTAACCAAAGAGATAAAAGACCTGTACACTGAAAATTATGCAACAATGAAGAAAGAAATTAAGGAAAATACAAATAAATGGAAGCAAATACCATGTTCTTGGATGGGAAGAATCAACATCATCAAAATGGCCATACTACCCAAAGCAATTTACAGATTCAATGCAACCCCTGTTAAAATACCAATGACATATTTCACAGACCTAGAACAAATACTCCAGAAATTCATATGGAACCAAAAAAGACCCCGAATAGCAAAAGCAATCTTGAAATGGAAGAACACAGCAGGAGGAATCATGATACCAGACATCAAACAATACTACAAAGCCACTGTGATCAAAATAGTCTGGTACTAGCATAAGAACAAACATATAGATCAGTGGAACAGAATAGAGAGCCCAGAAATAAACCCAGGCCTCTGTGGTCAACTAATATTTGATAAAAGAGGAAGGAACATAAAATGGAGTGAGAAGAGCCTCTTTAACAAATGGTGCTGGGAGAACTGGACAGGGACGTGCAAAAAAATGAAACTAGACCACCAACTTACACCACACACAAGAATAAACTCAAGAAAGATTAAAGACTTAAATGTAAGCCATGACACCATAAAAGTCCTAGAGGAAAACATAGGCAGGAAACTTTCAGATATCCCACGTAACAATATATTCACGGATACATCTCGTAAGGCAAGAAAAATAAAGGAAAAAATAAACAAATGGGACTACATCAAACTAAAGAGTTTCTGCTCAGCAAAAGAAAACATCAGCAAGATGAAAAGGAAACCAACCATATGGGAAAATATATTTGCCAGTGATACCTCAGACAAGGGATTGATCTCTAAAATATATAAATAAATTACACATCTCAACACCAAAAAAGACAAAAAGCCCAATTAAAAAATGGGCAAAGGACCTGAACAAACACTTCTCTGAAGAGGACATAGAGAAGGTCCATAGGCACATGAAAAAATGCTCAACATCATTGGCCATCAGAGAGATGCAAATAAAAACTACAATGAGATACCACTTTACACCTGTCAGAATGGCCATCATCAACAAATCAACAAACAACAAATGCTGGCGAGGATGTGGAGAAACAGGAACCCTACTGCACTGTTGGTGGGAATGCAGACTGGTGCAGCCACTATGGAAAACAGTATGGAATTACCTCAAAAAACTAAAAATGGAACTACCTTTTGAACCAGCGATTCCACTGCTAGGATTATACCCGAAAAATCCTAAAACCCTAATTCAAAAAAACTTATGCACCCCTATGTTCATAGTATCCCTGTTTACAATAGCTAAATGCTGGAAACAGCCTAAGTGCCCACCTGTAGATGAGTGGATCAAAAAACTGGTACATTTAACAATGGAATACTATGTATCAGAAAGAAAGAAGGAACTCCTGCCATTTGCGACAACATGGATGGAACTAGAGAGAATTATGCTTAGTGAAATAAGCCAGGCAAAGAAAGAAAAATACCATATGATATCACCTAATACAGGAAACTAAAGAGCAACACAAGCAAACAAACTAAATAGGACAAAGAGTAGAATAGTAGTCAGTAGGGGGGAGGGGGGAGGGAGAGAAGGGGGATAAATAAGGGAAGGGTCTAATCAAGGAATGTGTATAAATGACTCATGGACATGGACAACGGGGAGGGATATGATTGTGGGAGAAGGAATGGGCTGGGTGGGGGGAGCAATGGGGGAAAAGTGGGACAACTGTAATCAAAAAACCAAAAAATAAAAGAAAAAAAATTATAAAAAAAAAAAAAGAAATATAATCTGTGGAACAGACTCTGATAACCTTGGCCTAAGATAGCAAAATGAAGATATTTTCTTAGAAATAAACTTAGAAAAAAGAAAATCAACCATTAAAGTTAAAATAATTACAATAGAATATACCTAACCCTCCCACCCCCAAATTACAGCACATGAAGAAAGCATGGCAAATAATGTAAATATTGGTTAAGGATAATGCAGACTACCTAGTGAAAATATGTTCTCCTTAGGTCTCTGAAAGGACTAGAAGTCTGAAAAAAGGTACCTCCATCTCTCTGCCCAAGGAACAAAATAATTTCTCTGAGTTGAAAAGAAAATTAGTTCTTCAGAAATCTTTCCCTGGCTGGTGTGGCTCAGTGGATTGAGCACCGGCCTACAAACTGAAGGATCATCATTTTGATTCCCTGTCAAGGCACATGCCTGGGCCATGTCTCCAGTTGGGGGCACATGAGAGGCAACTGGTTGATATTTCTCTCACACATCATTGTTTCTCTCCCTTTCTTTCTTCCTCCTTTCCCCTGTCCCTGAAAATAAATTAAAAAAATATTTTTAAAAAAGAATTCTAGAGTAGTACTTCTGAACCTTGTTTGATATTTATGAACTAGCAAATAATGTGGTGCTAGACAAGAAGGTACCAGATATTTGAGGGAAATATTACTGTTGACATGAAATTATAGGGAAAAAATGTGTGGGTGATAAAAAGCTGTGGCTGTTAGATCTTTAGTAAGTCTAAGGAAGTATAGATTAAGTCTCACACACACAGTCATACATGCAATATATTTACTCAGGACTTTATAATTATTCTACAGGAGAGTCAAGCCTGAGGGCAAATGAACATTTTATGAAACAAAAAACAAAAAAAATAAGAGGTCTCTCAAATTGCTAAAGTTCTGCAATAAATAATTCTAGTAACTTCTTAAGGCTATATTTTTCAAAAAGTTAGCCCAATAAGACTTACTCTCTATGATCTTTTTCCTCTACCACTTTTAAGATATGAATGAGTATTAAAAAGAAAATATTAGCATAGCAGATAAAAATATTCAAAGAAAACAAGAAATAGAGAAAAACACATAAGCAATTGATTAATATACACGAGACATATGACACAATTCAAATGATGAAATTCATGATCAATATTTCTCTATGAAATTAAAGAAATAATGTATGGTCTTTATAAAGCAAGAACTCAAAAAAGATACAAGATTCATGATGAAAAATGCTATGAAACAACAAAATAAACAGTGGATTGTTGAAATATAATCATTAGAATTTTAGAAAGATGTTACCAATGGCAAACAGTTTTTTAATTTCCTTGATCCTTCTAAAGTATTCTCTCTCTCTTTCTCTCTCATGCACACAACAACCAGAATAAGTTAAATAAAAACACATAGACAACATTTATGACAAAATTGGTGAGCAGGTATTCTACATATCTCAAACCAGGAGCAAGAAATATATATCAACACCTACAGCACATACAGAGAAAGACAAACTCCAAAACTGACATGAATTCACTGCAAAGTATGACAAACTAATTCAGAAGAGCAGCCAAAACTTGAAGGGAGCCCTAACTGTTCGATTCAGATTACTCCTAGAAAACCTTAAATCTTGGGATGGACTCTCTAATTTACAAACCAAACCTGCATTCCAGGAAGTATACCTACTCTAAGGAGAAATTGCTAAGAATAAAACACATGTTAAACAATAAAATCAATTTTTAAAAGATCTAAAAACAAATAGTAAAGGAAGCAGAGAAGGCATATCTCAGAAAGCATGTGGACATATTTCTTTTTCTTTGTGAAACAACGTACTTACCTCTTTGTAAAACAATGAGATTCCAAAGAAATAAAGCTATAAAAGTTATCCTGATGCATTTCTCTCTTCAGAAGTTTAGGACACATTCATATAATAAGGAAGACCCCCAGAAAATGTACTGACAAAATTAAACAAGAGAAATTAAGAGGAAGGTAAACATTAAATAAAGGTAACACAAATTACAATTAGAAAATACTAAAAATTTAGGAAATTAAGTAAAGAATGGTTTAAAAGAGAGGTGATAGATTTAAGGAAACTTATTAAAAAACAAAAACATTATTTCAGGAATAAACAATAAACAAAAAAAATACATGATAAATAAAATAAACATCATAATTTGTGATATAAATGACACAAAGGGAAGATTAAAACAAGATGAGAGAAAGTAGTAGATATAGAAAAAAGACAAATAAAATTTATTATACATAGATTTAGAGTTCCCAAAGAAGAAATCAGAAGCAATAAATAAAACAAATACTAAAAATATAATTCAAAAAACTTGCTGAATTAAAACATTGTTTGAATCTATATGGCATTCCACATAATTGTGAAAATCTACACAAAACAACCAAAACTGAGACATATTAAAGTAAAATTATTGTAACACAAAAAATAAAGCATCCTTTGGCTAAAGATCAAATGAATTATAAGGGAAAGAATTTCATGAGGCCATGAGACTATTTTAAAGGCAACATTTTATATCACAAGATATTTAAGATATACAAGAAAATAAAATATAAATCAGGGACATTATATCCAATCAAATTGATATTCAAGTACAAAAGTCACAAGCACAATTTTATTTCTATTCAAGATTATACAAAATATTGTTTTCATGACTTTCCTGAAGAATCTAAAAGTGAACTATGGACAACTTAAATGACTGGAATTGTTGTGGGGGGCTCAGTTCTTCTTGCCGATGCAGTAGAGAATTACAGATCAACAAAGCGGTTATCATGCAAGCAGGGTTTTATTAGTAATATGTTCTCAGAAGAGAACTGGCCTAGCCGAGGAGGGCGAGAAAGTCATAGGCACTCACTCATCCTTTGTCCTGCGGATTTATATAATTCATGGGGTGAGATGAAGGAATTAAATGTTGATTTGGTGCAAGAAGGTAGTACATACTCTTTGAAGGGAAAAGTTAACTCAGATTTTTATCTTACTCCAGACACCTCTTGTTATCATGTTAAAAACAGATATGTAGCTGGAGGTAGTTAATCAAACTTACGTATGAGATTTTTCTGAAAGTACTATGGACAACCTCCTCCCACCTTTCCTCCTCCTAAACTTCTGTCTAACAAAATTAAATCAACAAGAAAGGTTGTGGACATGAACTATGTATTTGCCTATTGTAACAGTTTAGAATTATAACCCACCCCACCATTCTTTTAACATTGTTTCTGTAAATGTTGAGTCTGATAAAAATATGTAGCCTGTAGATAAACATCATGTTTGTATAGGAATCCTAGGAGTTAACTTCCAAAGAAACAGATTCAGACCTTCAGTAATCCCATCTATGGAAGATTTGCTGATCTTCAACCTAAAATCAATATGATGTTAAACCAAAACGAAGCACACCAGATCATCATTTGACTAATCTCAAGGTCCTTATCAGATTAGATTGTGCCAGTATGCTCCCTTTGATCTTTTGTTCTTTTCCCTTCTCCCTCCTTATAAAAACTTCTGCCTGCACCAAGATATGAAGCTGGGATTTGAGACAAGAGACATCATATTCTCAGATTGCTGGCATCTGAGTAAATGCCTTTCCTTTTCTACCAGCATCTATCTCATGAATTTGGCTCTCATTGTGACAGGCAGCCAAACCTGCATTTGATTACATTATGGATGTCAAATACTGTAAATAGGGCAATCTGTAGAATCAAAATTATAAGAAATGCCATAGAGTAAGTACTAACAATATGCTATGACAATGAGAATTTAGCTTAACTATCAATAGTAGGAGGGAGCGATTACCAGAATAGTGAAGAGATTACCTCAGTGAATGTTCTCCAACAAAAACAATAAAGAACATGACAAAGCAAAACTAACCATTACAGAACTTGAAATTAACTAAAATCACAGAAGTTAAAGTTTTATCCATGAGAAATTACTGAGTCTTCTTAACACATATCTCTCCATTGTCCCTGGCTGGTCTGGCTCAGTGGATTGAGCATCGGCCTGCGAGCTAAGTGTCGCTGGTTCGATCTTCCAGTCAGGGCACATCAGAGAAGGAAAACTCTGACTCCAAAAAACCTCCGCTGCCTTGCGGCATACCTCTTCAGGGGAAAGGCTAAGGGAGTAAACCCCGACAGAAAATCCGGAGCCGGAGTCCCTAAGGCGGTTTGACGTTGTAGTCAACACCGGCAACTCCTGCGGCGCACCTGAAGCCAAGCTGTATTGACTCCGTCTTTCCCTTGGACCCTTCAGCTGCGAAGAGAGGGGGGGTCTGCTGCATGGGCAACAGCAGACCCTCCATATTACCCTGCCCAGGCTCTGTAGCTTCAGCTTCACTGGAGAGGACACTCCAGCGTCATCGCAAGATGTCGATTCAACACGGGAGAAGACAGATACCGTGTCACTCCCAAGTCGGACTGCACAGCCATTCTCAGCGGTGCAGATAGACTCTTAAGAAGCTACACCATCGTCTCTCGAGACGGACCGGCATGGGCAACAGCAGACCCTCCATATCACCCTGCCCAGGCTCTGTAGCTTCAGCTTCACTGGAGAGGACACTCCAGCGTCATCACAAGATGTCGATTCAACACGGGAGGAGACAGATACCGTGTCACTCCCGAGTCGGACTGCACACCCATTCTCGGCGGTGCAGCTAGACTCTTAAGAAGCTACACCATCGTCTCTCGAGACGGACGGCTGCCGACGACGATCTCTCCATTCCTTGATCAATAATGTGGTAGCCATGAAAATCACTATTCTTGTAGCCAACAAAGATGATTGAAATTCCTTTAAAAGAACTGTCTTAAAAGCACAGTAAATGTTATCTAAACTTCTAGATGTAAGGAAAATCCCTAATGCTAGGTGTTGTGGTCTTCAACTCAGAGCTTATCTCATCAAGAAGAAAAAAAGTCCTACCCTTAGGTTATTAACAAAGCATTATCAATCACTTGACATCAGCTGCCTAAATTCTGACTTGATTTGCTTATGGCAGATAAGAGCCTTGTCAGGAATATAAGAGAAAATAGAGGGGAACAAGACAACCATCTGAAATTCCAAAATCTCTGACATATTCTTAGAGATCTGTTTGCTTATGCACATGGCTATGCACATGCCCAGGGGGAAAAAAAAAAAACTTGGTAAAAGACCCACTCTACTCTGGTTGAACTTAAAGCTCTGCACATAGAGAAAGCAAAATGTACAGTATTCTCTCACTTATCACTGGTATTATGTTCTAGACCCCCCCCCCCACAATAGATGAAAATTTGTGAAGTAGGAACCTTACATTTGTTTTAGTATTCATATATATTTTAAGGCTTTATAAACCCTTCCTACACACTTATAAACAATTCTCGGTCCCTTATTAACCTTTTCCACTGCCTTATTAACCTTTTCCACACTTTTATAAACACTACTTATATTCTTAAACACATTCTACACTCTTAAACCTACATTAACAACATACATATATAGTACTGTAAAATCCCGTGATATAGTGAAAAGCCCGTGATAAATAATTAAATATAATATTTTTTAAAAGCCTGCAATATAGAGAGGGATTACCGTAAATCTATCTTGTAAACTGCCTGAAGTTTGAAGGTGTGCCTTATATACAGCTCACCTTGGCAAAGGGAGAAAGACAAATTGGCACAACATTCATGGAAATCTTCTGATATGCAACAGCCGACTACTACATTATATTAATTTAAAGATGAACCCTGGAAAGCTAAGCATAAAATTAAAACAAAAACTTTAAAAAATGTAGCACAAAACTTAATGGTTTTAATTACAAATAACACAGAATCTACATAATTAATCAAGTAATTCCCTAAACAAAAGGCAGCAACAATAAATAAAAATTTAAAAATGATAAAGAGTGGGAATGTTACAGAGTGAAAGGGGTTTTTTTCACATGGTGCTTGGTGTAAAACCCAACAACTAGTGCTGAGGAAAACAGGTCTTTATTTACAATATTCCAACCTGGGGAGGACAGTGAGCACTTCAGCTCAGAGCCCCATTCTCCCATGGGACCCAGCACTTTCCTTGCTCCCCAAAAGGCTAGAAGCCAAAAACATGCCAAGAAGTTCCCCATCCCTTATCCGTCAGATGTATCCTTCAGTATCTGGGGTACAATGTTATCAGCCTCCATAAAACAGTCCAGGAAAACATGTGCCATGTTGCACTGGATCACCCATGGTTCTCTCTTTGCCCTTTCAAAGCCTCATGGAGATCTCCTCTGCCCTCCTTGCAAACCGTGTGGATCTCTCCTCTTCTCAAAGCTGCATGGAGATCTTCTTTCCTTTCAAATCGCATAAAATTCTTCTCCTTGCTAAAATATCTGCCGCTTATTTTTAAACCCCTGACTGCGTTTTCTGACGCAATTAGTGTGATACCTAGTTCTGACCATTCACAGAACGTTGTGCAGGCTCTGTATGCTCTTTCTGCACCATTACATAGTCAAAACCCCTCCCATCTTCTTGGGGCCTTGGAAGGCCAAAGCCATTTGCATAACTGAGAAACTAAGCTACTAGTCATAGTCACAGCAAAGGCATCTTAAAAGCTATTCCCTTATCGCCATCCCCTAATCTGCAGGCTCTGGTGATTTTTGGAGACCCCCATTCTGTAACAAAAAGAGATATGACTAGAAGTGCTACATTATATTAGCTAAAAGATTTAGTGTTCCACAATAACAATGAAAGCATTATAAAAAATAAAAAATAAAAAAAAAAGAAATCACATTGCAGATCCCCACCCTATGCTGTTCTGGAACAGCTGTGGAGTCCAATTGCCCACTGCTAAGAAATGTGACTCCCAATGTTACAGAACCCCTGGGCTGCTCCAATTGAAAACAAACCCACGGGCTCTTTAGTTAGGGGCCCGATTGCCCGCCGCCAAAATTATAACTCTCAATACCAGAGTTTGGTGAAAAGAAAAAGAATTGTTTATTTAACAGTCATATAGATTTAGTTATTAACGGATTTCTGTTGTTAAGTCTTATGTTCTTTAAAACACCTATAAACACATATCCTTGCCTCCCCCTCTTCCAAACCAGGCTAGTTTTAGGAAAGTTAGAGAAACCGTTTCCCTACTTTCCAAACACAGTTCAGCTTTACCAGCAGCTGCCAATCATTCAAATCTGATTGGGGAGGTCCTTTCTGTGCTGTGGTTCCCTCCAGCTCTCAATGCAGAACCACCTGGATTCTCAGCCTCCTTGCAAACTGCCTTCTTCCTGCAAACTGCGCGGATCTCCTTTCCTTCTCAAAACTGCATTGCGAGAGCCTCTTAAAGCAGCCTGGAGACCCCTCCTCCAAGCCACATGGAGAAGGCCCCTTCACCAAGCCATGTGGAGGGAGCACATGGGAGAGCGAGAGAGCGAGAGCCCGAGAGCGAGAGCGCAAGTGAGAGCCCGAGCCAGAGCGAGAGCCAGAGCGCCAGTGAGAGCCAGAGCGCCAGTGAGAGCCAGAGCCCGAACGAGAGCTTGAGAGAGTCTGAGCTAAAATGTCTGCAGCTGCTTATATATCCCTGACTGCGTCATCTGACGCAGTGGGTGTTGCAAACAGTTCTGACCATTCACAGACCCTTACGTAGGCTCTGTGTGCTTTCCATACTGTTCCCTGGTTCAAGACTCCTCCCAACCACCTGAGGCTTTGGATGCATTAAAGCCATTTTGCATAAGAAAGACATTGGCCACCAGCCTCAGGCATGTGGAGGCATTCTGAAAGCTGCTTCCTTCTCCCCATCCCCCAGCAGCAAACTCTGGGGATTTTTGGACTCCCCTGTTTCTGTAACACCAATACAAAAAATCTGAAGGAAAAAGAAAGGGGGTTTATTTCAAAGTTTCACAAATTCAGAATAATGGTGGGTTTTTACTGTCATGTTCCACTCCCTTTAGAATACCCCAAAACACTTAGTACTGCTTCCCCCTGCCAAACCAAGACAGTTTCAGAACATGCTAGTTAGAGGTACCATATTTCAGAAAAGCAGAAGTCCATGGCTCCGTATCCCTGGTCACAGTTCAGCATGCCAGGCATCTTTGACTAATCCATGCCCGGTTATATGAGAAATAGAGCTCACAATGAAAACACTGGGACACAGGACTTAAGCAGTAAACAAGGCATTTGTTTGTTCATTGATTTTCAAGTCCAGGTGCAGCCTAACAAAGGGTGCGAGCCAGGGCTTAGAGCAGGCCACTTTAATCCTAATGAGTAAACCCCCCTTTCCTCCCCTTCCCCTTCCTCTCCATTTTTCCCTACTGGATACTCTAGAGTTACAATCTAATACAATTGACTAAATCAACTAAGGGTAGCAATTAGTTCATGAATAAGTTTCCTTATCTCACTGACCATGCATAGTTTCCAGGTGATAAATATTCCATGATGGGTGCCCCTCACACTCTGGGTTATCTCTGATTGTTTATGTCTCCAGTCTCATGACTCCAGCCACAATTTACCATGTGATAAATATTCCTTAGCTCTGACAATCTGTGTCTCTAGTCACTCTTGAAAGTTTTTTTAACCTGCTTACCACATTCTCTTTTGCTGCTAATCATTTCTTACTGGTTTGAGTGTCATGTTTTTAACTGTATCTCACAGTTAGGCAGGTCCCTGCATGCAATTCCAGCCTCATCAGCCTTGCCTGCATGTTCTCCAGGAAGGTTTCCCAGTGGGTCTCCTCTTTCTTACTCCTGGCCTTGTGGCAGACTCTCAAACCACATAGCTTCCCCCTCACATCCCAGACCTTCTAGCCAACTCTGGTCTACACACTTTCAGACCATTTGGCTTCTCTACTTTTATCCTCATGGCTCTCCCTAATTTTACCTGATTTTAAATGCTGCCTCAGAGCACCATATGTCATTGTTATGAATGGTATCTTAAGCCTATCATCCACCTTTTTGCCCTGGGCTTTTGCACAGCTATTATCTAGTTACCAATTTGCCATAGAAAAGCAAAATACCTTAAAAGCTGTGTTATCTCCTTTCATCTGAATAACCAAATATATATATATATATATATAATGACCCCTGGCTGGTTTGGCTCAGTGGATTGAGCGTCGGCCTGCGAGCTAAGTGTCGCTGGTTTGTTCGATCTTCCAGTCAGGGCACATCAGAGAAGGAAAACTCTTATTCCAAAAAACCTCCGCTGCCTTGCGGCATACCTCTTCAGGGGAAAGGCTAAGGGAGTAAACCCCGACAGAAAATCCGGAGCCAGAGTCCCTAAGGCGGTTTGACATTGTAGTCAACACCGGCAACTCCTGCGGCGCACCTGAAGCCAAGCTGTATTGACTCCGTCTTTCCCTTGGATCCTTCAGCTGCGAAGAGAGGGGGGGTCTGCTGCATGGGCAACAGCAGACCCTCCATATCACCCTGCCCAGGCTCTGTAGCTTCAGCTTCACTGGAGAGGACACTCCAGCGCCATCGCAAGATGTCGATTCAACACGGGAGGAGACAGATACCGTGTCACTCCCGAGTCGGACTGCACAGCCATTCTCGGCGGTGCAGATAGACTCTTAAGAAGCTACACCATCGTCTCTCGAGACGGGCGGCTGCCGACGATCTCCTTTCCCCATTCCCAACCCATGAGCTGTGGAGACTTTGGGGTGGGGCCTCACTCTGTTACAAGGATGCCACATGTCCAGTAAAAATGAAGACCCAACAAAAAATGTTCATGTGAGGCCAGATATGGGACTTCGTAGATAGACTTCAAAGCAGTTATTATAAATATATCCAAATAACTAAAAGAAATTATTAATAACTAAGGGAAAGTATGAAAACTATGTCTTGTCAAATTGAGAATATCAATAATGTTATTGAATAGAACATCTAAATATTAATAATGATATAAAAATTGTTTTAAAATAAACACTAAATAGAAATTCTGGAGTTGAGAAGTGTGAGAAATGCTCACAATAAAACACAAGTCTGCTGAGTCAGGGGCACAGCCAGCCAGGAGCATGTGCGCATGAAGTAGACGAAGAAAACTGGTTTGATAGTAATGTGATTAGCTCCTTCTTCCCTCTCTTTCTCCCTCATTTCTCCATCACTGGATAATCTTGGTTCACAACCTAACATGATTAACTACTTAACTCAGGGTGTGATTAACTAAGGGTAATCTAGTTATAGGTCTATCTCCAACTTATTTGCAAAGTTATCTAGCTACATCTTCCCATTTTTCTATGTTTGGTGATGACAATCTTCTTTCTTTTGATCCCAGAGATATGTGTGAGGAGCTGCAGATGTCATTTCCTCACCCCTTTTCCATGATTAATCTGTTAATTATCTCCTACTGGTTTAGAGTCACTGACTTGCTTCTCTATCCTTAACAAAAAGTACAATATCTAAAATTAAAAACTCACTTGTTGTTTGTTGATTTATCAATGATAACCATTATGACAGCTGTGAGATGATATTTCGTTGTGGGTTTAATTTGCATTTCTCTGATGATTAGTGAGATTGAGCACCTTTTCATATGTCTATTGGCCATCTGTATGTCCTCTTTGAAGAACCGTTTATTCAGGTCTTTTGCCCATTTTTTAATTGGATTGTTGGTTTTTTTTAGTGCTGACAATGGAGGACTCAAATGTTGGAAAATTTTAGTTTCAGGTAACAGCTAATAAGATTAGTAATCAATGTATTAGAAAAGCAATTGTTTCAGGAACTGGAGGTATGACCCACCTTGACTCCAGGAAACCATAAGCAGTCCCACCTTTGTGCCTCAGGAGGACTGCAGGCAATCAGGATGGTATCTGAGCCATTGTCCTCCTGGGTGAGATGACCACTGCCCAGGACACAAAGACCACTGCCCAGAGCACAGATGAAAGAATGCTAAAGCTTTTATCTGATTAAATTTTTTCTTGAATTCCAAACCCCTTACCTACACTTTTCTCCTTATAAGAAGAGCCCACCATCTGAATAAAATGCCCATAAAGATTCAATCCCTATCTCTGCTTATTGGATCTGGTATATGACTGTTTTTTTTCCAGTTTCACTGATTTTGTAAGTTCTTCATAAATTTTGTGTATTAACCATTTAGCAGATTCATCAGTGACTATGTTCTCCCATTCTGTGTGTTGTTTTATTTTGTTGATGTTTTCCTTTAAATCCATCTGATTTAGTGTGTCATTTATGGCTGATGTTTCCCTGTTGATTTTTTGTCTGAAAGATCTATGCACTGATGTCAATAGAATGTTAAAATCTCCTACTGTCACTATATTACTGTTGATCACTCCCCTTATGCCCATCAATATTTGCTTTACACATTAGGTCTGTCCAGGAAGTATCTAGCCATGTAATATAAAAAATAGGCATTTATTGAAGAAGATACAGGATATAAGAAAGATTGTACATAAGACAATGATATACCTCAGTCACCTTCAGAGTAGGCACTTTGAGACCTCACACAGTTCTCCCAATCCCCATTAGCTGTTGCATCATATTTTCTGGAATCCCATCAAGGACCTGAAATCTCTTCCCTTTCAAAGGTGATTTAGTTTTGGGAAAAGACAGAAGTCCTATTACAGAGTGGGAGTACCCAAAAATCCCCAACCCACAGGCTCTGGGGAGAAGAGAACAGCTTTTAAGATGCTTTTGCATAATTATGGTAGCTAGTGCCTTAGTTGTGCAAATTGCTTTAGTTCCTCCAAGGCTCCAAGGAGATGGGAGGGGTTTTGACTATGAAATAGTGAGAAAAGAACACACAGAGCCTGCGCAAGTTCTGTGAGTGGTCAGAACTGATTACCATGCCCACTGCATCACAGGACCCAGTCAGAGTTTTAAAAATAGGCAGCAGGCATTTTAGCTAAGAACTCCATGCAGCTTTGAAAGGGCAGAGAGAGAACCATGCATGATCCAGTGCAACATGGCACATGTTTTCCTAGACTGTTACATGGAGGTTGATGCCATCATACCCCAGATCCTGAAAGAGAGAGCTGACAGATAAGGGATGGGGAACTTCTGGGCATGTTTTTGGCTTCTTGTCTTTTGGGGAGCAAGGGAGAACGGGGCTCTGAGTTGAAGTGCTCATTGCCCTCCTCAGGTTGGAATATTGTAAATAAAGACCTGTTTTCCTCAACACTAGTTGCTGGGTTTTACACTAAGGCACCACATGAAAGAACCCCCTTTCCCTCTGTAACAGTCCCAGGGCACCAAATCTGGACTGCAGGGATGCTGAGAAACCTGGGCAATTTGATGTTTTGCCAAAAATCTCTGCATGATATGTGATGCATGAGCAGGTGCATTGTCATGGTGAAGCTACCAGTTACCAGTATCCCACAGCTGCAGACTTCTGAATCCAAATACAGTAGTCCCTCTCTATATCGTGGTTCACTTATTGCAGCCTCACTGTATCACGGGATTTTTAAAAATATTATATTTAATTATTTATTGCGGATTTTTTGTTATATCGTGGGATTTTGTGGTACTGTATACGCATGTTATTAAAACTATGTAGGTTTAAGAGTGTAGAATAAATGTAACGTTCCTACTTTGCAGGGAGGTCTAGAACATAATACCCACGATAATTGAGGGAATACTGTAGTTTCCATGGAGGAACATTCAAGCTTAACACAAAATTGGATGCAGATTCATTGCTCTACTGGTTCAGTCATTTTGAATATGATGGTCACACAGTACACATGCTCACTTGAAGGTGACATCTAGCACCTCCACTGACGAGTGCAGTGAAGTCATTGTTCATGTATGCACATTCCAATCCATTCTCTTTGGCTGCCAGGTTACATTCATGTCATGCAAACCATTCTCATTATCTTAAAAATGGTTGAACTTTTTCCAAACAGACTTCATATATGTGTTCCTATGTTAAGTACATAAATGTTTACAATGGTTATATCCTCTTATTGGATTATTCCCTTTATCATTATGTAGTGATTTTTTTTTTTTGTCTCTTACTACCACCTTTGTTTTAAAGTCTTTTTTGCCTTATATAAATATTACTACTATGGGGGTTCGAAGATGGCGGAGGAGTGAGGGGAGGCTGCGCTTTCTAGCTCTCGTGGCCTGTCTGTAGTTTGGACTAATTGCAGACAGAACATATCAGTTAACATTTGGATACTGGCAAGAGTTGAGCCTTGGCACTGCTGATTCAGAGAAGACCATCTGGGAGCAACCTGTTTGGTGAGGATAGCGGAGGAGAAAGGGATGAGACAGGATCTCTGACAGGGTTGGCTTCCCGAGCTGCGGCTGGAAGTACACAAAGGCTTTTTAGTGACCCCAGGTTTCCCCAGAGAGGAATTGGGAGGAGAGCAGGACTCTGCCCACTGGCAGATCCAGGAGTGGGCCAGGTGGCATCTGGGGCTGAGAGGCAAGAAACAGCATACTGCTGTGTATGTATGAATGTGTTTTTCCTTTTTCTTTTTATTTTTTGTTTTTTGCAGAGAAGGGGGGAGAGGTTAGGGGTGGGACTAGATTCTTGAGGGTCGCAGGTGCAGAAGTGCACTTTCCCACTCCCCAACCCTTCCCCGGGTCGCGTGAGCACACACAGGGAGGTGCCCCCATCTGCCCGCCCAGGTGCACAAACAACTCACCAGCCGCTGCGCTCAGGTGCCCCTCAGGCCCGCCCCAACAGGCACAAAATCAACGCACCAGCCACCAGGCATAGACGCCCACCTCCCCCGTGCTCAGGTGCCTGCAGTCCTTCCCTAATGGGTGCAAAATCAACTCACTGGGCATGCCGGTCACCTTGCACAGGCACCCCTGGCCCACCCCAATAGGCACTAAACCAATGTACTGGCCACTTTCCCAGGTGCTACTTGGGCACGCCCCAGTGGGCGCGAGAACAGCGGTCTGGCCGCAGCTCACATACGCCCAACTCTGCTGTGCACAGGTGCCTGGGGCACCGCCTCAATGCGCAAAAAACCAACTCCCCAGGCGCGGCTCAGTAGGTGTGAGGCTAGCGTGCTGGCCACCACAAGCAAGCACCCCCAGCCTGCCCCATTAGGCTCCAAATAAACACACTGGCCACCGTGCATGGGTGCCACCAGGGCGCGACCCAGCGTTGCACGCAGGTGCACACCGCCACTACGCCCAGGCACCTCTGGCCCAAAACAATAGGTACCAAACCTAGATGTTAGCCACGGCACCCAGGTGCCCTATGCCACTGCACACAGGAGCCCAACGGACACAAAACCAACTCACCAGCTACACACAGCCATAGGCGCCATCCAGAATCGCCCCAACAGGCATGAAACCAATGTGCCATCCACTCCAATAGGCCCACAACAAATCTGCCCATCGGCAAGTAGAGGTCTCCCCCTCTGCCAGAACAGGAGAGCAACCAGTCTCCCTTGGACCCACCTGGCCCAGGTATGCAACAGGTCAACCCACCCCTGACCTTCAGGAGGGAATGCACTCACCTCTGGCTGAGGACAAAGGACAGTAAAATGAACTAGAGGCACTTTGTAATAAGTTTTGGGTGCTGGCTCTTGAGACAGAGCTGGGAGAGCAGCGGACTAGGTCCCAGTACAGAAGCATCCCAAGTGCTACAGGAGAAGTCACTTAAGGAGACTGCTCCCCTCCAAGTGGTTCAACAACTGTATACAAGAAATTCACAAAATAAAGACAGATAATAAAAGCAGATGAATCTAAGAAGCAGAAACAAGACCAGTGCCCAAAATGAGGAGGCAGAATAACACCCCACCTAACAGAAACAACACTTTACCAAAAAGAAAGGAAGAATTTCCCAGGAGGGATAGTTGACATAGAAGAAAGAAAGCTATCAGACATGGAATTCAAAACAATAGTAATGAGGAAGCTCAATGAACTTGACAAACTCAAAGAAAACTATAATGAACACCAGGGGAACTGTAAAGACTCCAGGGAAGCTATAAGGAACTTACTGAGAACTACACCAGCATAAAAAAAGGACATAGAAACTATCAACAAGAACCAAGAAGAAATGAAGAACACAATTTCTGAACAGAAGAACACAGTAGAATCAATCAAAAGCAGGTTAAATGAAGCAGAGGACCAGATCAGTGAGTTAAGGACAATGTAGAAAAAAAATTCTCAAAACAATCAACAAAATAAAAAAAGACTGAAAAAAAGTGAAGAGGGTTTAAGAGAACTAGAAGACAACATGAGATTAAACAACATTAGAATAATAGGAATACAATAAGAAGAGGAGCAAGGGATATAAGACCTGATTGAAAAAGTAATGACAGAAAATTTTCCTAACTTGATGAGAGGAAAAGTCATGCAAGTCCACAAAGCATATAGGGTCCCAATGAAAATGAATCAAAAGACCTACTCCAAGGCACATTATAATAAAAATGGCAACATTCAAAGACAGAGAGACACCTAAAAGCAGCAAGAGAAAAACAGCAAATAATATAAAACGAGGCTCCAATAAGGCTATCAACTGATTTGTCAACAGAAACACTACAAGCCAGAAGGAAATGACAAACAGTATTTCAAGCAATGAGAAACAAAGGCCTACAACCAAGACTAATCTACCCAGCAAGACTCTCCTTCAAAATGGAAGGTGAAAAAAGGAATTTCCCAAAGGAAGACTAAAAGATACATCTCCACCAAACCAGCATTGCAAGAGATGGTAAGGGAATGCTGTAAGAAAAAGAAGAAAAATAAAGAAGGAGAGGAACACAAGAACAAACAGAAATGAATAAATACCTGTCAATAATAACCTTAAATGTAAATGGATTAAAAGCTCTAATCAAAAGACATAGGGTAGCTGAGTAAATTAGAAAGCATAACCCATATATATGCTGTCTACAAGAGAAACACCTCAAAACAAAAGATTTACACAGACTGAGAGTGAAGGGATGGAAAAAATTATTCCCAGCAAATGGACATGAAAAAATGCTGGGGTAGCAATACTTATATCAGACAAAACAGATTTTACAGCAAAGACCATAAAAAGAGACAAAGAAGAACATTTTATAATACTTAAGGGAACAATCCATCAAAAAGATGTAACCCTGGTAAACAATATGCACCAAACATAGGTGAACCGATATATATATAAGTAAAATATTGGAAGACTACAAAAAATATATCAACAGCAAACACTCATAGTAGGCGACTTCGATACCCCATTGTCAACAATGAACAGATCTTCGAAGCAAGGAAACACCAAGGATATTGAGGCATTGAACAACACTCTAGACAAAATGGACTTAACTGATATATATATAGAACTTTTCACCCCAAAGAAGCAAAATATACATTCTTTTCAAATACACATGAGACATTTTCAAAGATAAACCACATGGTAGGACACAAAACAAGCCTCAACAAATTCAAGAAAATTGAAATAATATCAAGCATCTTCACAGACCACAATGCCTTGAAACTAGAAATCAACCTCAAGGAAGAATCTCAAAAACATTCAAACTCATGGAGAATGAATAACATGCTATTAAATAATGAATGGGTTAACAATGACATCAAGGAAGAAATCAAAAAGTTTCTGGACATGAATGATAATGAACACACAAAAGCCCAAAACCTATGGGACACAGCAAAAGCAGTCCTGAGAGGAAAGTTCATAGCAATACAGGCCTACCTAAAAAGGATAGAAGAATCCTGAGTAAGAAATCTAACCCTACAGCTACAAGAACTAGAACAAAAACAACAAAGCCCAGAGTGAGTGGAAGGAATGAAATTACCAAGAACAGAGCAGAATTAAATTACATAGAGACTAAACAAATAATTCAAAAGATCAACAAAAGTAGGAGCTGTTCTTTGAAAAGATAAACAAAATTGACAAGCCTTTAGCTAGGCTCATTAAGAAAAAATGAGAGGACCCCAAAAAACAAAATCAGAAATGAAAAAGGAGGAATCATGACTGATATCACAGAGATACAAAAGATTGTAAGAAATTAGTACAAACAGCTATATGGCAAGAAACTTGAGAACCTAGATGAAATGGATAAATTTCTAGAAACATATAATCTTCCAGAACTAAATCAAGAAGAAGCAGAAAGCCTGAACAGACCGATAACAAAGAGTGAAATTGAAATAGTAATCAAAAATCTCCCAGCACACAAAAACCCTGGACCGAATGGTTTCACAGGTGAATTTTACAAGTTATTTAGGAAAGAAATAACTCATTTTCTCATCAGACCATTCCAAAAAATTCAAGAAGAGGGAAGACTCCCAAACTCGTTCTATGAAACCAGTATTACTTTGATTCCAAAACCAGGTCAAGACACAAAAAAGAAAGAAAATTACAGGCCAATATCACTGATGAACATAGATGCTAAAATCCTCAACAGAATATTGATAAACTGGATCCAGCAACACATTAAAAAGATTATACACCATAATCAGGTGGGATTCATCTGAGGGATGCAAGGATGGTTTAATATTCGCAAATCAATAAATGTAATACACCACATAAACAAAAGACAAAAACCACATGATCATATCAATAGATGCTGAAAAGACATTTGATAATGTACAACACCTATTTATGATGAAAATACTCAGCAAAATGGGAATAGAGGGAGCATACCTTAACATAATAAAACCCATATACAAGAAACCCAAAGCCAACATTATGCTCAATGGACAAAAACTGAAAGCATTCCCCCTGAGATAAGGAACAAGACAAGGATGTCCACTATCTCCATTCCTATTCAACATAGTATTGGAAGTTCTAGCCACAACAATCAGACAAGAAAAAGAAATAAAAAGCATCCAAATTGGAAAAGAGGAAGTAAAACTATCACTTTTTGCAGACAACAGGAAAGTATACATAGAAAACCCTATAGACTCCACGAAATAACTACTCTACCTAATATGTGAATTTGGCAAAATAGCAGGGTATAAAATTAATATTCAGAAATCAAAGGCATTTATATACAACAACAATAAAACATTAGAGATAGAAACGAGAAAAAAAATTCATTTACTATGGCAACAAGAAAAATAAAGTACCTAGGAATAAAGTTAACCAAAGAGTTAAAAGACCGGTACTCAGAAAACTACATAACCCTGAAGAAAGAAATTAAGGAAGATACAAATAAATGGAAGCATATACCATGTTCATGGATGGGAAGAATCAACATTATTAAAATGTCCATACTACCCCAAGCAACTTATAGATTCAATGCAATTCCATTAAAATACCAGCAACATATTTCACAGACCTAGAACAAATACTTCAAAAATTTTTATGGAACCAAAAAAGAGCCTGAATAGTCACAGCAATCTTGAGACAGAAGAATGCAATAGGAGGAGTCACAATACCTGACATCAAACTATACTACAAGGCCACAGTAATCAAAACAGCCTGGTAATGGCATAAGAACAGACATATAGTTCAATGGAACAGAATAGAGAGCTCAGAAACAAACCCAGGCCTCTATGGTCAACTAATATTCAACAAAGGTGGAAGAAACATAAAAGGGAATAAGAAGAGTCTCTTCAACAAATGGCTCTTGAGAACTTGACAGGGACGTGGAAAAAAAAAAATACTAGACCACCAACTTACACCACACACCAGAATAAACTCAAGATGGATAAAAGACTTAAATGTAAGATGTGACACCATAAAAATCCTAGAGAAAAACATAGGTGAAAAAATTTCAGATATCCCACATAACAATATTTTCACTGATACATCTCCTAAGACAAGGGAAATAAAGGAAAAAATAAACAAATAGGACTACATCAAACTAAAGAGCTTCTGCTCAACAAAAGAAAACATCAGCAAGATGAAAAGGGAACCAACCATATGGGAAAATATATTTGCCAATGATACATCAGATAAGGGATTGATCTCCAAAATATATAAAGAACTTACATATGTCAACACAAAGAAGACAGGCAGCCCAATTAAAAAATGGACAAAGGACCTAAACAAACACTTCTTCAAGAAGGATATACAGAGGGTCCATAGGCACAGAAAGAATGTTCAACATCTTTAGCCATCAGAGAGATGTAAATAAAAACCACAATGAGATATCACTACATCAGTCAGAATGGCCATCATCAACCAATCAACAAACAACAAGTGCTGGCGAGGATGTGGAGAAACAGGAACCCTATTGCAGTGTTGATGGGAATGCAGACTGGTGCAGCCACTGTGGAAAACAGGATGGTATTTCCGCAAAGAACTAAAAATGAAACTGCCTTTTGAACCAGCGATTCCACTGCTAGGATTATACCTGAAGAATTCTAATATCTCAATTCAGAAGACCTTATGCACCCCTATGTTCATAGCAGCACTGTTTACAATAGTCAAGTGCTGGAAACAACCCAAGTGCCCATCTGTAGATGAGCGGATTAAAAAATGTTGGTACATTTACACAATGGAATACTATGCAGCAGAAAGAAAGAAGGAACTCCTGCTATTTGTGACAACATGAATGGAACCAGAGAGAATTATGCTTAGTGAAATAAGCCAGGCAATGAAAGAAAAATACCATATGCTATAACCCAATACAGGAGACTAATGAACAACACAAACAAATGAACAAAATTGAAGAAGAAACAGAGTAACAGTTATCAGGGGGTGGGGGGAAGGGGCGGGAGAGAAGGGAGTAAGTAGGGGAAAGGTTTAGCAAAGGAACTAATATAAATAACCCATGAACATGGACAACGGGTCGGGATGGACTATGGAAGAAGGGGTGGGCTCGGTGGGGGGTAGCAATGAGGGAAAAAGTGGGACAATTGTAATAGAAAAACAATAAAAAATAAAATAAAAATAAATAAACAAACAAATATTACTACTCCAGCCTTTTAAAATTTCCATTTGCATAAAATATATTTTTCTGTTTTTCTATTTTAGTCTGTGTCTGTCTATCATTAAGATGGTTCTCTTATAGACAGTATACATATGAGGTTGATTTCTTACCCATTCAACTACCCTATGTCTTTTGATTAGAGCATATAAACCATTTATAGTTAAAGTGATTATTGATAGCTATGCAATTATTATCATATTATTATTTTAACTATGTTCCTTTTTTTTTTCTTCTTAAAAAATGAACATTTAACATTTCTTATAATGCTGATTTGGTGATAGACTCCTTTAGCCTTTTCTTGTCTGGGAAACTATTTCTTTTTCAAGTTTAAATGATAGCTTAGGTAAAATATTCTTGGTTGTAGGACTTTGCTTTCCATCATTTTGAATATTGGACTCCAATCCCTCCTGCCCTGAAATATTTCTGTTGAGAAATCAGCTAACAACCTTGTGGGACCTCTCTTGTACCTAATTGCTTTTATCTTGCTGCTTTTAAAATTTTGTCTTTTAAGATTTTAATTATGATATCCCTTGGAGTGGGCCTTTTTTGGATTAATCTTGTTTGGTATTCTCTATGCTTCTTGGAATTGTGTGTATTTTTTTCTTTACCAGGATGTAGAAGTTTTCAGCCATTATTTCTCCAAATAGCTACTTGATTCCTTTGCTTGCTTTCTTCTTTTTCTGGTACCCCTATAATGTGGATGTTTTTATGCTCATGGTGTCCTAAAGGTTCTTTAAACTATCCTAATTTTTTTTTAATTCTTTATTCATTTTGCTGTTCTGTTTAAGTGTTTTCTGCTACCTTGTCTTCCAAATTGCTGATTTTATTTACTGCTTCATCCAATTCTTGTTTATTCCTTCCAATGTATTCTTCATTTCAGATATTGTATCCTTCATATATAACTAGTTCCTTTGTTATGACTTATATGTTCTTTTCCATGCTATTGTAGTTCCCACTAAGTTCTTTGAGCATCTTATTACCAATTTTTGAACTCTATATTTGATACATTGCTTGTCTTCACTTCTATTAGCTTTTGAGGTGGAATTGCCTCCACCGCCCTAGGCTCAGTTGGAAACTACTCTATCCAGCAGAGGTTTCATGATCACAGCAAAACAAATCTATCCAGGATGCTACATTAAGTCTGGGGGGTAGGAAGGTGGCTACTCTCTCTAGTGGAGAATAGCAGCCAGACCTCCGTCCCTCATGCTTTTTATTGAGAAGGATACACATAGGAGATACAAAGTCAAAATTCATAAATCATCAATAGCTTTTAGGCACCTGGATTACAATTGACAATAATAGATTACAAGTTCCAGTACAGTGGGCACAGTGACCAGTCTGTGTCAGGGTCTATTAAACATCTTGACGCTACAATGGCATTAGGTGCAAGGTTTCATATATTTCTTGCTAGAGATTGTTTATACTTAACTAAGAGATAAGAAAAGCAGAGAAAGTTCTAAAGCATAATGAGCATTCTTTAAATCCAATTCCCAAGGAAACCCTCTGAATGGTTTTTGGTCATGTCTCCCATGCAGCCTTTTGTTGAGACTTAAAGACAAGCTGGGGGGAGGGGGGCAAGTCAGGTTCACAGCCAGGGTTACAATTCCTTAAACCACAAGGAGTGGTTCCCCACAAGCTTTTTCTCTGGAGAGTTGTTGTGTTCTTTCATTTGGGGCATCTTTCTTTGTCTTCTCATTTTGGCTGCCACTTTGTGTTTTTTGGTTGTTGTTTTTTTTTCTTTTTTCTGTGTATTAAATATATCTGATGATTCGCAGTCTCAGTAGTATGGCTTAATGTAGTAGGTGTCCTGTAGGACCATTGGCACAGTATCCTTGATCACCTGAGCTAGGTGTTCCAAGAATGTCCTTTGTGTGGGTTATGTGTGCCTTCCTGTTATAACTGAGTTGATTGTTATAAGCCCATTTGTTTATGGAGCCAACATCCAGACTGGCCCATTGTGAGGACCAACCCCGACCACAAGAGAATGAGCTGCTGTAAAGGTACTGATCATATGACCCAAAATTCACCTTAGCAGGGTCTGATGCCTGCTACAATTTCCCTTTAAATATGCCACTTGTGAAGTAATTGTATCCTATTCTGATATTATCTGAATCTGGACACAGGGTGTGTTGGTTCTTGGGCATCTTGAGAAGGACTCTGATGCTGACCTAATGTTAGTTGCTGCTTGACTTGCCCTATGAAACCTGTTTGAAGCTACAAAGCAATCCACAGTTTGTGGCTGTCTCTGCTGAGCCTGGGTGTACACTGTAAAGACCAAGCTGTGTACCAAGGCCAGGTTTTGCAAGCACTGGGCCCAGGGGTATGTTAGGAAAAGTCCCAATGCACCCCAAGATCTGCCTTCATCTGCCTCTGACTGTCAAATACCAGTTAGGCTCATTCACTGAAAGAGCCTTGGGCAGTACTTAAGTTGCATGAGGTAGGCTCTCAGTGAGTCTCCATGTAAGGGTGAGTGATGTTCACCAGATTGTTATATGTTCAAACTCAGTGCCAGTGCTGGATCTGAAGTCACTCAGCAAATGTCTCAGGGTATACCAAGTCTATTTGCCACCTGCTGGCTGTTCATAATCCTTTATGGTGGGGTTGGATCTCAGAGATTCATTAAGGTGAGGCCAGCAAAGTGTATTGGGCCCAAACAGACTGAAATTTGATCATGTGAAGGGAGGGCTCAGTACTGCTCAGACTTGAGTAAAAAATGGCCCCTATCCTAGAGCCACACAACCAGTCTGCCTCATATCTTGCCAGGAGCCCAACCTCAGTGGGTAGGGCCACCAGGAATCCAGAGAATGGAGCTAGTGGATCTCCCATAAGGAGGAGTTGCAAACAGGCTTGGAGTAGAGGGGTGTGTGGCCCCTTCCCCAGAGCAACACCACTCACTCTGTCCTTTATCCTGCCCATACCTCAACAAGGCAGGACATAACTACCAAGATTTGAGAAGGTGGGGCCACTAGGACCCTGGAGAAGCACCAGTCAGGTTTACAGGAAAGCTGGGGAATGGTCCCCATTCCAAAGCCACACAACTCATTCACTGACACATTCTGATTCTTCCCAGGTCTCTATACTCTGGCCACAACAGCTGGCTTCTCGGCAGGACATAAGCTCCATAAGGTGGGGCTACAGAGAGTCCAGAGAGTGGGGTTATTGCATTCCCTCAGAATGATACCATAGGAGGTGAGTACTCGACTCTAGAAAGATGATATCTGTGGTGTGGGAAAGTGACTCAGCACAGGTATCATGGCAGCTCTCTCCCTGGAGCAACAAACCTCAGTTACTTCTCACATGACTATAGTTCACTCTGCCTTCTCTGCATCAAAGACAAGGATGAGTGGCTTCAAATGAGATTTTGTTAGTTGGTCTTTAAGAGGGCACCTCTGTCTGTAGCAGATTCCTGTCTCTCCCTGGTGGAGAGAATCTTCACTGATTTTCACAACCATATATGTGTATGCCTCTTCCTGGCTCTTTGCTCTGAGTTAAGAAACCCGTCCTGGAATTGAGACCCCTTGCTTCTCAGAGGGACACTTTGCAGCTGAGATATTCCTTTAGAATTTCAGCTACTACCTATAGACCTTCACTTTTCATGCCTCTGTCTTTTCTACCAATCTCAATATGGCTTCTTCTGTAAATCTTTAGTTATGAGACTTTCCTTCAACTAGTCCTCAGTTGTTTCCCCAATACATTTATTTTTAGCAATAAGAAACCTACAACAGAACAATATTTCAGAGACTCAAAAATACGTGAAAATTAAAAAACATATTCACAAATAACTTGAGTCAAAGAAGAACTCATAGAAAATTAGAACATTCTTTTCAATAAATAAAATAAGCAAGATACTGAAATTTATAGATTTCTAGTAAAGCAATGCTCAGAGGAAAATATATAGTATAATAAATAGCATATACTTTATAAAAGACAAAAGATCTCTAATTAATAATTAGAAGCAGAAGAGATAAAACAATGATTAGAGTGAAAATAAATAATAAAACACATTAGAAAAGCAATAGAGAATATCAAAAAAGTTGCTTCTATTGAAGGATAAAAAAATTGATATATGTTTAGCCTACATTGATCAAGAACATAAAGAGTGAAGACACAAATTTAAAAAGTCATAAATATAAGAAGGGACATCATTACCAATTTTACAGAAATAAAAAATATTTATAAGGGAATACCATGAAGAACTGTATGCCAACAAATACTAGAAAAAAAATAAATTAAACTGCCAGAGATTTTTGAAAATATGAATACATCTATAACAAGTAGATTAAATTAGTAATTTAAAAACTCTCTTTAGACAGGTCCAGATAGTTTAATTGATGAATCTGCCACACATTTAAAGAATCAATACTAATGCAGAAGAGAGAACACAATTAATTTACTCTATGAGATCAGTAGTATTCTAACACTAAAGCCAGAGACATTATAAGAAAAGAAAACTACAGACTAATTTTTAATATAGATGTAAAATTAGTCAACAAAATAGCAGAAAACTGAATTCAGCAACATAAAATATAATTTTACATAAAGATCATGTGAGATTTATATCAACTTAGAGTTGAATTAGCATCCAAAAAGGAACCAGTGTAATATAGCATATTAATAGAATAATGAACAAAAACATCATGATCATCTCAATAGATACAAAAAGACATTTGATGTAATTCAATACATTTTTAATGATGAAAACATGCAAGGAACTAAAAATAGAAGTAAACTGCATTCTGAAAAAGAGTATCTAGTAAGTTTCACAGCTACCATATTTAATGAAAAAAATATTAAGTACTTTTCCATTAAAATCAGGGAAAAGGAGAATGTTCACTTTTACGACTTCTATTCAACATTGCACTGATTGACCTAGCCAAAGCAATTAGGCAAAAAACAAAACTTTAAATCTAAATTGGAAAAGGAGAAGTAAAGCTGTTGATCTTTTTAGATATCATAATCATAAATATATAGAAAATCCTGAGACAGCTACTGAAAGACTATTGAAACTAATAAAAAGTTTAGCAAGGTAGAAGAATATAAGATTAATATATATAAGGCAATTTTACTTCCATATATTAGCAGTAAAAAATCCAAAAGTGAAATGAATGAATGAAACAATTCAGTTTGCATAACATCTAAAAGAATAAAATACCCAGGAATATTTTTTTAAATAAGCGTAAGACTTTTACATTAAATATCACAACATATTTTTGAAAGAAATTTAAAAGATCTAAATATAGAGAAAAGCACCCATATTCATGGATCAGGAGACAATAATGTTAAGATGGCAATATTCCTCAAATATATTTAGAGAATCAATGCAATTTCTATCAAAATAACAGCTAGTTGTTTTGCACAGATTGACAAACTGTTTCCAAAATTTATATGGAAACTCAAGATACTCAGAATAGCCAAAACAATTTTGAAATAGAATAACAAGTTTGGAGGACTCACATTTCTTGATTTCAAAACTACAGTAATTAAGACAATATGGTACTTGCATAATGATAGATATAAAATTGATGCAATAGAATTGAGAGTAAAAAAAATAAACATTCTGATTAGTAGTCTATTTTTTTACACACATGCCAGAACAATTTAATGTGAAAAATATAATTTTCCCAACAAATTGTGGTGGGAAAAATGGACACACACAGCAAAAGAATGAAAGCAGACTCCTTCCACACACTACAGAAAAAAATAATGATTTTAAGTGGATCATAGACTAAATATAAAAGCTAAAACTTTTGAAATTCTTATAGGAAAATATGGGATTATTGTGACTTTGGGTTAGGCAGGGGTTTCTTACATGTGACATGAAATGTATAAGCATCAAAAATAACTAGGTAATTGGACTTTGTCAAAACTATTTTCACATCAGGTCAAGATGGTAAAGTAGGTAAACACTGTGTTTACCTCTTCCCACAGCCACATCAAAGTTACAACTAAACTACAGAACAACCCTCATTGAGAACCCTAAAACTAGCTGAACAAAAAGTCCTAACTAAGAATATACCAAAGAAGCCACCTCAAGGCAAGGAGGGGTGGAGAGATAAAATGGGAATGCACCACACCAATGATAAGATGGAATATCCCCCCTGAGGAGCAAGGAGTCCCAGCCCAGGACTCCCGTTCTTGAAAGAGAAGTTCCCATAACTTCTTGCTGTGAAAATTATTTGGGATTTCATATAGGTGAGAAAAATGGCTGCTGGAGTCCCAAGCATTCCTTTTAAAGGATTTGTAAATGGACTTACTCACTGACAGACTCACTTGCTCTGAGCCTCAACACTGGTACAGCAGTTCAAAAAGTGTGAGGGACATATAGGGAGTACCTCTGCCTTTCTTATTCACCTCAGCTAGGCTTGTTCTCTTCCATGATAACATATCACTAATAAACTTTGCTTACATATTAATAAGCTTGCTGATCTGTAATTCTTTACTGTGTTGACAAGAAGAACTGAACCTCCCACAATATTTCTGGTCCCCTGACTCACACCCTTTGTCTCCAACCATTTGGAATGCAGTGAGTACAGCCTCATTGGCAGTGTTTCCTTGCCTTTCTCACCTTTGAGGTAAAAAAGATGTAGGAGGGGTATTCAAACATGCTAGGTCTGTTTCTGAAGGCAAAAAGAAGAACTAAATCTAAAATAAGTGCTCTGGTCAGAGTTCTTGGGCATCCCTACATGAATGGGGGCCTTGAGGAGGTGTCTGAGGTCAATTCATAAAATGTGCAGGGTCCTCATAGGGAACTCCCATCACTGTAATGTAAATCTGGGTCTTCTGGGGACTTGCAAAATAAGGGAGCATCCTAATAAAGCCTCCTTATGTGCCCTGCCACAAATGCAGGGTGATAAGCCATTGGGCAGCCCTCTGTACCGTGGGCCAAAGGGACCCCCAGGCCTGAGGCCACAACTGCCTTGCAGATGGTAACTCAGGACTACCTCACTTGGCCCCACCTTAAGAGGTCACCATTACTGGACCGAAACCTAGGGTATGTATGGATGTGGCAAGTAGGACAGTAACTTTTTTTTATTGGATACTGGGGCCACCTACTCTACTTCTATTACCTTCTCCTGACTCCTTTCCTCCCAAATTTACATGGTCCTGGGCGTGGCAGGAAAGCCCAACACTAAGAATTTCACTCCTTCTTTGGGAAATCTCTGGAATGGATATTATCTCATTCATTCCTTTCTTATAGTTCCTAAATTTTAAACTTTTGTCTTAGGGAGGGATCCTCTCCAATCGTTAGGAACCAAAATAGTTATAAGAGAAAATCCTGTCCTGAGACCACCCCTCCAAATGTTAGTTATGCAAACTGAAGACCATCTAAATAATTTTACACATACATGGGAGAGTCAGATTGACTAAGCAGTCTGGGACATTGGGGTTCCTGGATGAGCTAAAAGTGCTACCATTTCTTCTTAGTCTTAAAGATCTTTCAGTTGCCTCCCCAGAAGCAGTACCCCTAAGGCCTGAGGCAAAGGCTAGGTTTCAGCCTGTAATTTCTGAGTTCCTTTCTCATAGGCTATTTAAACCCACTAGTGCTATGTGCATGTGAGTCTAATTATTATCTCTAAGTAGCTGCTCATGCCTGGACATCCGGGTAAGGAAGCCTGACTGACTTCATTTTCCCCACACTCCACCCCTTCAGGGTTCCTCTCTCTACAATCTACATGAGATCCATCCTCTGTAAGAGTGCCTTGGTGAGGAGGCCTGAGCCCTGCACCCATAAATCACAACAGCAATAGAGACCACAGCAACAAGTGACTAAAAAACAGGCACTGCTCCCTAATACAGCAAGGGCCCACCTCCATCCAGAGGTCCTGCAATGGGTCACCATTCAGGCATTCGATGACATGCACTTTAGGAGCTAAAGCCTGCTAGGCTTGGCTAACACTGTGGTGGACATCAAAGATATACATACAGCATTCAGCTCTAACCAGGGCACACACCCCTCCCTGGGATGCAGTAAGCATAGCTACAACCATGTGATTCTGCAAAGCTACTTTTCATAATTGATACATTTCTTCATTCAAGAGGTTCAAGGCATCATGTGTTGCATTCAGTGCCTGAGTAATGTGCAATGTCCATGCTGTTACCTCAGCTTCTGTTACTATGGATGCAACTTGAGGGGAAAAAATAGATAATGGTTAGTACCACTAGGGGTTGTGCTTTACCCAGTGTCATTAATTAAACACTTCCCAATTGGCTGACCAAGTTACCAGAGTTTTTTAGACTTGGGCAGGCAGATAAATCCAGCCCCACATACAACAACCAGTCCAATTTCTGGGAAAGTAAGGCCATCCATGCAAGCCACAAACCCAAAGGGCTCCAGTGGGCACTGCAGCCCACACATTATCTCTTGCTTTCCAATAATGTTCAGTGGTATGGTTTTGACACAAACCTACAGGAATCCAGCCTGCATAGGCTCTTCCTTTGGGGTTCTCAATATGGAAAGGAACTGGTCCAGCCAACTCCAAGGCTTCAGCAGTGAGTCATCTTGACTAATCCCACACAGTATAACAAATTGTTGGTCAGAACTGGTTGCACTGCTGCTCCACCACAGCATAGATGTCAGCCCAAGTCACATTCCACAAGGAGTGTTCACTGTTCCATTGGTCAGGTAGCCAAGTCCAGTTCACTGTGGAGGCTGGCAATATGCACCAGGAAAGGCTAGCAGATGTCCTAAGAGGAATCTCAGTGCAGATCCAACAGGCTGACTGGTTGGCTACTGCAGCATAAGTATGTACCCATTCAACTAAGGTGTTAGTTTCCACCCTAGAGCTGAAAAGACAAAGTAGTTACTGGAACCAACATTGGCAAGTCCCTCCCTTCAGGTAATATACATTCAAGTTTCTGATTAGTTGACAACATAGTGGCAGGAAGAGGGGGCTTCCTGGGGCACAAGCACACCTTTCACACCTCAACTGGGGGCTCTGCATCTACTTGCTGCAGGAAGTGGGGGACTCATAATAGGCCACAGAGAAATTGCAAAGAAACCATGGAGGAGTGTCTCATGGACAGCTGTCCCTGGATATGTTACTCATAACACTGGAAGCTATTGTCCAATTACCCACAGCACTATCTTGCTCCAGGCCCTCCAGTGCAGGCAACAGAAAATTCCTTTGTCTTCCTATGCCTGGCTTCCAGAGAGCGTCCTTGATTTGCACCTGCAGCTGGATAAGAGCAGCAGTCCAGTGGAGTAGCGCTTCCACCAGAGCTGCCCCCATCCCCTACTTTTCTCATTCAAGGTCTGGAGAACAGTCCACAAACATTTTGTTCAGTCCCTCAAAATGGGGATGGTAGCTGTGACCTGTAGACTTTGCTTCAACAAGCTATTATACTGTTCAATCATCGCTGCAGACTGAAGATGATAGGCCACACGAAATTTTCAGTCTATCTGCATGTCATGGGCCCACTGTTGCACTTGGGCCCCAGTGAAATGTGTTCCCTGATCACTTTCAGTAATTAGGGGCTGCCTGTAGGCAGCACATGAGCACTCAAGTGCAGCAAGTGCAGCAAGCACTGCTTTCTGATCTGGGTGTCATGCAGGTTATGCAGCTAGTAGTCCGGTGGCTGTGTCTACACACTTGATTGCATACTTATACCCTTCTGAACTGGGTAAGAGTCTAATCACATCAATCTGCCACTGAGTCAGTGGTACTCATCCTCACACCACCTGTCCAGAAGGTTCCTGCAAACCACCTGCACCTCTGCTAAGGTGATAGGCAATCCCCAGGATTTCACAGTTGACCACATAGTTTTAGCCCAGCATGCAAAAGGCATCAGTGCAGCCATTGGGCAACTTCCCTTCCCTCCCAGATTGTCCACTAGACAACATTTCTAGCCACCATACCTTGGCTAGAGTATCGGCCTCATCATTCCCGGGGAAAGCTAGGGGGTGCATACCTAGTTTCATGACACAGTAATTTGTTTCTGGTGACCTAGTTCCTATAGGTCTTGCTGCAAGGCCTGCCCCCATAAAGGCCTGTGCATAACCATCTATTTATTAGCATGCAATGTAGACACCCACAGAGTTAGGTCCCAGTACATTGCCCAACTATCTGTACAAATAATCAGAGGCAGTGCCTCATTTGCAACCACAAGCCACATGGCTCTCAGCTTTGCCCATTGGCTACTCTGGCCAAACCCAGTGTCAAACTAGATAGTGTCCATCTCTGGCTGGATTGCCAAAGCAGTCCACATGGCAGGCTGGCTCCTGCTAGACCCATCCATGTACCAAGAATTTTCAGGGACGAGTGCCTTTCCTTCATGGAAAGGTCTGGGTTCCAGTAGATTTCTCAGCTACATAAGTAACAGGGCCTAATACTTCCTCCAACTCAGCCCACAAAGGGATAGTGGAGAGAATGCTTCTTTGCTGCAGATAAGCCCCCCATTTGACAAGTGTAGGAGTCTGGGCTGTTCCACTCCATGGCTTATCTATCAAATATCGAACTCATCCCGCAACAGGATAAGTGGTCTTTACTGTCACAGGGGCAGTTCCTGTTATAGCCTCAGTGACTATCAGAGCAGCATACTCTGCCACCAGTTGCTTCCCAGTTAAAGAGTACTGGACTTCAGCTCATTTCTGTGACTAGGACCAAAACCCTAAGGGTTGCCACAGCTGTTCAGAATTCTTCCAGAGGCCTCATCCAAAGCCCTCCTGTGTCACATGCACATCCAGTTCACAGGGCATATTAGGATCTAGAGTATGCAAAGCTTGAGCACATATTATGATACATTTTATTCCCTGGAATGCTTGTTCTGTGGTTGGGGTTCAATCCCACTTTGCCCTTTTCCTTACTAGTGCATAGAGGGGGCAAATTGTCTAGCCAGGTGTGGTACAAAAACTCTCCTGTACCCAAGCAAACCCAGAAATGCTTGGAGCTTCTTCACTGTGGTGGGGGCAGGGTACACCCGAATTTTATCAGGGATAACTTTTGTCTTACCTGACCAGACAACCCCCAAGAATTTGACAGACAATCCAAGCCCTTGCAACTTGGCCTCATTAACTGTGCAGCCACATTTCTTCAGATGTGACAGCACTCGTGGTAGCACCTTGCAAGAGAACCACTGGTTAACACAATGTCATTAACATAGTGGAAGAAGCTCAGCAGGCTGTAACTACTTGGCCACAAGCCCATGACAAATAGTCAGGCTGTGCAAATACCCTGTGGAAGCACTGTGAAAGTCCACTGCCAAGCTTCCCAGGTAAAGGCAAACTGATATTAGCTCTCTGGAGCAATATCAATGGAGAAAAAAACATTTCTCAAGTCAGCCACAAAATTATAAGTTCCTAACTCATTAGTTCACTGGTCCATCAGGCCCATCACCGAAGGGACTACTACGTGTATTGGAATAACCTTATTCAACTCCCAATAATCCACAGTAATTCTCCATGTGCTATTGTAGGGGCACCAAATATTCCCTGGAAAAAGTTTCAGAGGTATGCTAAATATGTAAATATATAGGGGCTTCATGTATTCTTTGTAAGAAGTAGCAAAGGCCTGCTAAAAAGCCTTAAAAAATTTTTTACAGCCACTCGGTGATTTACAAGTTAAAAGACCCCAGCTTAGCCCCTATCTCCTTCCATTTGCTTGTAACTTGTTTATAACTCTTATAAAGTTATGTCTTACAATGTGTCTAGCCTTTTTGCAAAATTAATTGGTTTACAAAAAATTTGACCTAACTAAAAGGCTGCAGCTGCAAGCTAAAGATAACCTTATAGCCTTGTGAATTTCTTTTTTATTTTTTTAAAATGTGTTTTATTGATTATAATGTTACATTTGTCCCAATTTCCCTTCCCTCTGCTCCCCTCCACCCGGTGGCCCCCCTCCCTCCAGTTGTCCCCCCCTTTTAGACCATGTCCATTAGTTGTGCATATAGTTCTTCTCAACCTCTCTCTGTCTATTCCATTCCCTCCTACCATGATCCCCAATTCCTATATCATCTCCCTCCCTCTCCCCGTTCCCCCTCCCTGTTGACCTCCCCCCAATATGTTCCCCATACCTATAGTTCTTTTTCCACTCTTGTTGCCTATTTAGTTTGCCTTTGTTTCAATTCCCTAGCTTCCGTTGTTTCTTGTGATGCAGTTTTCATTTTAGATTTCATAGTTTTGATCCTCCTTTTTCTAAACCAGTCCCTTTAACATCTCATATAACAGTGGTTTGGATCTAATGAACTCTTTCAGTTTTGTTTTGTCCTGGAAACACTTTCTCTGCCCTTCTATTCTGAATGACAATTTCGCTGGATAGAGTATTCGTGGTTGTAGGTTTTTGCTTTTCATTACTTTGAATATTTCTTGCCAGTCCCTTCTTGCCTGCAGGGTCTCCCTTGAGAAGTCAGCTGATAGTCTAATTGGGACCCCTTTGTACATGATTCTTTTCTTCTCTCTTGCTGCTTTTAAGATTCTCTCTTTATCTTTAACTTTTGACATTTTGATTATAATGTGTCTTGGAGTGGTTCTCCCTGGGTCCAGTTTTTTTGGAACTCTCTGTGCTTCCTGGACCTGTAAGTCTATTTCCTTCCCCAAGTTTGGGAAGTTCTGCTTTATTATATTTTCACTCAATTTTTCAATTTCTAGTGCATCCTCTTCGCCTTCTGGTAAACCAATGATTCTTATGTTGGGCCTTTTATAGCTGTCCCAGAGGTTTCTGATCCTCTCATCCTTGCTTCCCGTTTCCTCTCTCTGCACTGGTTGACTGTTTGTTCCTTCTCTATGTTCTAGTTTGTTGATTTGAACTCTGGATTTTATTTCCTCACCATCTGTCTCGTATGTGGTTTTGTTCCTTTCAGTATGAGTGTTTTTCAATTCTTTCTCATCTTTTTCCAGATCTTTTGTTAATTCTGTAAGCCACCTGATAACAATGGCCCTGAACTGAGCCTCTGACAGGTTTCTTATTTGTTCATCCGTCAGATTCTTCATCTGTTGCCTGGTGAACTGCGCCACCGGGATTTCTATAGTTGTCTGCCTCATTTTGACAGATGCGTTTTGTTTTCTTGGGCCGTCTATAGAGGGCGGTGCCTGTGTACTCGTCACAACCCAGCGACCGGCGGTGGTCCAGCAACCTTTCTCGCCATGCTGTGGTGCTTTGTGGTCACAAGCCAGCGACCAGCGCCTTTCCGCAACCTATTTCACAGCCCTGTGGCACTTTCTGTGGGGGCGGGGGTCCAAGATGGATTCACACAGTTATTCCGCTAGGAGACCGGGATCCATCCTCCCTCCCTCAGGGCCTCACTGTTCAAGGCGATATGGTGGCTGCTTTCCCCAGCGTTGGGGTTGCAAGCTGCTGGGGGTTCGACTGCAGCCGGGATTGTTCTCCCTGCCGCTGTCCCTGGTCCGACCGCAAACAGCACCGCCCCCTTTCGCTCTTCCTACCTGCCCAAAGGGCGCCGTTGGTTTATAACTTCATACGTTGGGCTTCCGTGTAGTTTTATTTTCTGGAATTTCTAGTTATCTTTTGTTTTGAAGTAGTTGTATTCCTCTCTAGTTGTAGAGGGAGACCAAGCGTGTCCGTCTAAGCCTCCATCTTGGCCAGAAGTCCTTGTGAATTTCTGTTCCTGTTACTGCCAAGACATTCCTGCAGTCCTGCCCAGCCCCCTCCTCCTAAGGCTGTTTCCCACCAAAGAAGAAACAAAGGAACATCACTAGTATATAACCCAGCTTTTAAACCTCGTTACACATTGGAGCTTGTTAGAGACCAGCTCAGAGTCTCTGCCTGACTGCCGGCAATTATTAAAATCCTTTGCTTACTTTATATACTGCTTCGGAGTGTTCAATCTTGCCTATGTAGCTGCAACACTATCAGGGTTGTGCATTGGCCATACAGGGGAGTTAAAGGGGCTGTGGTCCATTTTGATGATTCCCATCTTCTCCAGCTCCCCTATAGCAGCTGTGACTTTCTCACCTCCAGGCAATTGGTACTTCTTAGTTGCCGTCACCTGCCTTGGGGTCAGCAGTTTTACTGGGGTATGCTCAGCATGCCCCCTCAACACTGCTTTTACCACTCGCACACACAAGTGAAACTTCTCCACAGTGGTCTGAATCAACTTCCCTTGAAGCACATCTATGCCCAAGATATACTCAGGAATGGGGGACACATAAATAGTATACTTATAGGTGGGCAGCTGCCTAACACTTAGTGAAAGCTTCACAGCCTTCACTTTCACACTGCATCCCCCATAATCATCTGTATGAGCCTCAGGCCCCAGGAACTTCTTACAGTTCTTATACAGAAGAGTGAATTCCAGTCCTATATCTACCAGGACTAGGACAAACTGGACATTTGTGGCATACCAGTGGATTGCCAGTTCCAGGCGTGGCCTCCAGTCCCCACCCATCCCCAGCAGATGGGTCCCTCGGCCCTCTCCCTATTCAAATTTCTGAAGTATATCACTCTTCTCTTGGGAGGTGGCTGGCATGTGGTTTTCAAGACACAGAGCACAAGTCTCCCAGAGCACAACCCTGGGCTGCTTCACTTTTTTCTTCTGGAGTTTCTGGAAGCTCTGATCAGCCTGCAGCTGCTTCCACAGCTCCAAGAGATAGGCATTCAGCTCCCTATCAATCTTGTCATGATCAACTCCAGCCCCTAGAAGATCTGTCCACATCTGGGCACAGGTCATCTGCATGGGTTTACTCTTTACCTGAAGAGGGGAGGGGACTCATGACACCGCTCAGAACCCTTTCTGGGCTTGTCAGCTCTCCACCTCTCCCAGGCTGGCCCCCATTGTGGTAACCTCATTAATGTGGCATTCGACACACAGGGCCAGAATGGCCATGAGTGACCCAAAGGAGGCTGAAGGGGCATGTAGCAACATGGAACCTCTCATCCCCATAGTGAACCGCTCATCATCCAGGATATGGTATTCAGGTTAAACATAGTCTGACTCATGCCCAGCTCATGCAAGACCTGCACTAGATCTGCATAAGACTGCCAGTTACGGTGTCTGGCACATCTCCTTCACCAGCCCAGACTGTCTGGATCACAGCCATAACCCAGTCTAAGAGAGAGTGGGATACCTGCCCCGCCCCATGCTTCCAACAATTTTGTAGCCACTGGAAAAGGGAGGGGTGCATTGTAATAGATGTTAACTTCTCCATCTCATTATCAGTGCATATAATGCTGTTTGCCCCAAGGTTTCACAGGCAGAGAAGCCAGGCTGCAACAGCTCACCAGACTGCTGACAAAACTGCTTTCCCAAGTCTACGAGCTTGGCCTGCATATAGGGGCGATACATGGTGTGCTCCACCACTTGGGCAGGGCCTGCTGGTTGCCCACCTCCTACCCCCAGGTGCCATGGCCTGCTGCAATTTCATCTTCTGCACCACAACACGATGAGCACACAAGCGAATTGGCTTCTCTTCCCCTTCCTCTTCAGAATAGATCTCCATGATTGGGAAGGGAGATCGCTGAGACCATGTCACTTTGGTGTTTTCTTCTAATGTGCAAGTTTGAGCCTCTGAGGCCTCACCCTTTCCCAAGAACTCTTGGAACTTAGCTGCATCATGGAGTGCTGTCTCTGACCTGGCTCACAAGGCTGAAAGGATAACCCAGCCCACAGCCCCTGCACAGCCTGAGCACCTGGCTTCTCTATGGTTTCTCCCACTTTCTGCAGGGCTTTCTCTACCATGTTGGGAGCACTACTGATATCCGGCCAGTGCTGTGGGGGAGCTCAAGCCATAAGGATACCTGCCACCGAATGCCACATGCTGGTGGCGGGCCACCCCTTCATGTTTCCCTTAGGCATTGTAAGTTCCATACCAGTCTGCTGCAAGTCCTGACTAGGCCCATTGTTCTTCAGATGCTCAAGGCCTGGCAGGTTCAACTTGGACTCAGGGAGCCAAAAGAAAGGACATGGAATCAAGGGGATATCTGACATGCTTTTATTCCAGGTATTGGGACACTCTGCATTCATGCTTGCTTGTTCACCAGTCCCTATGTACTATGCATAGACAGACAATGCTGACTGCTGGCCAAAATGTGACATCATTGGTTATACAACAGTGAATGCTCTGTGCATGTGAGTCTAATTGTTATCTCTAAGCTGCTCATACCTAGACATCTGGATAAGGGAGCCTGACTGACTCCATTTTCCCCATACCCTGGGAATAGACTACAAACTCCCCTGTGCCTGGTGCCCCCATTCATCAAGACAGGTAGAGAGCCAATCAATTCCTAAAAATTGCTATTAGAAAAATCACACAAGAAACCTCTTCTAACTGGAAAGAAGGTTTGCCAATTACTTTGTTCCAGACCAAGGTGGCCCCCAAAGCCTGTTTGACATTTAGTACCTTTGAGACACTATGTGGCAAACCTTTTCTATATTCAAAGCTCTTGTTGAACACAGAGGCTTCCTCCCTCAAAGCCTAGGCATAAATAATGGTTTAGTTTCAGGCAACCCTCAAGGAATTTTGCCCATAGCAAAAACCCAGTCAGGATACCCCATTCTATCCCCCAGTAGCCCAGGTTTTAATAAAAGTTTGGAAGGATGGTTCTCAACTAAACCCTCATGGAAAGGACCCCTCCCTGTTCTTATGTTTTCTCCAAGAGCCATCAAGGTCCCTGGCACCTCAAGGTGGATACACCACTCTCAAGTCAAACCATGGAAGGACTTAACTGAATTCTCAGGACTTTCAAAACAACAGGACTACACTACTTACTTCTGTGAGCTGGTGGAGGACCTCAAGTTCCCTTTTCAGAGGACCACCTCTGAATCTGATAAGTAGCCTCTTATTGTACTACTCACCCCTTTTAGCTTATACTAGGTCTACACCAGAAACCACCTACGAATTGGCCAATCACATGGCCCAATCTTTAAAATTTAATTCTTGTTGGCTTTGTCTTTTCACCTGTAGCTGGGGCTATATTCAGCTATTAGCACTGGAACACTGGGGAAATATCTCTGCTACCCTAGATGAAAAGACTGTATATTTCAGTCATGGGCACCATAGTTACTCAGAATTTTGCTAAACTGTTACCCAAGATTTTTTCCACTAGCAGCCAATTCTCCTTTACAGGTGGTCTATTCTCTCACATAATAAACCATCTTCAGGTCAGCTATCCCTTTTACATGGTCATTACCAAGTGAAAGGGTGTTCTTTCATGTGGTTCCTTGGTGTAAAACCCAACCCCTAGTTTTGAGGAAAACGGGTCTTTATTTACAATATTCCAACCTGGGGAGGGCAATGAGCACTTTAGCTCAAAGCCCTGTTCTCCCATGGGACCCAGCACTTCCCTTGCTCCCCAAAAGGCTAGAAGCCAAAAACATGCCCAGAAGTTCCCCATCTCTTATCTGTCAGCTGTCTCCTTCAGGATATGAGGTACAATGTCAACAGTCTCCATATAATAGTCCAGGAAGACATGTGCTGTGTTGCACTGGATCATGCATGGTTCTCTGCCCTTTTCAAAGCTTCATGGATCTCTTCTAAAACTGTATGGTGCTCTCTTTCAACCTCCTTGTAAGTCACGTGGAGTTCCCTCTCCTCTATCTCCTTACAAACCATGTGGATCTCTCTCTCCTCTCCAAAATGTCTGCCACTTTATTTTTAAATCCCTGACTGTGTCCTGTGATGCACTGAGCAGGGAAACCAGTTCTGACCATTCAGAGAATTTTGCACAAGCTCCATATGCTCTTTCCTCAATATTCCATAGTCAAAACCCTTCCCATCTCCTTGAGGCCTTGGAAGAACTAAATCAATTTGCATAACTGAGACACTAGCTACCAGCCATAGATATGCAAAGACATCTTGAAAGCTATTCCCTTCCCCCATTCCCAAACTTCAGGCTCTGTGGGATTTTGGGGTCCTGCTCTGTAACATTGTCAGTAATGCTCCAGGGGGCACATATATAGGAAGGCTAGCTAATAGCCAGTGCCAACAGAATTTTCTAATTCCAAATTCTCCTCTTACAAACACTACTTGTGGAATTTCCCTCATTGCAATACCCTATATCTCCAGAGGAATTCTTAGGCCAGGGGACAAAACAAATTTCATACATACCTGGTTTCCAAAGCTGGCCATTCTTAGCCTGTTTCTAAAAAAAAGGTTACCCAAAACAGCTCACTTCTGAGGCAGACTGTCCTATTAAGTTAATGAATCCCTTCCACAGAAAAAGGATTACTGTATCACTCTTTACCTCAGCTCTTGAATTGCCATACATTTTGGACTACAGAGGAGCTCTGTCTTTACTAAATTCATAAATAGTACAAGGTCCCACAATCCCATAATAGACCCCCTGGTTGCAGCCTTGCTAGCAGAACAAAAAATTGTTCTGTGGTACTAAGTACCTACGAACCAAAAAACTAGTCCATGGCAGATATACCTCTGTAGAAACTTAGCCAGTTAAACCTTCATATATTACTTCGGCAACAGAATAGCCCACTCAACAGAAGTCTATCGAATTTGTGAATCCCAGGCATACTTGACCTTCCTTCCATAATGGACAGGAGTCTGCTCTCTCAAGTACATCCTTCCTGACATTTCCATAGCATGAGAAAATGCCACCTGCAATTCCTATAACAAGGTCAAGAACATATTTTCAAAAGGGCTAGTCCTCTTATTCCTGTAATATCACTATTGGTATTCTCTTTGCCATGGGAACAGCAGTAGGGGTATTCTCTTTAAGAATCCACCACTGCCTATCACAGGAAACAGCTGAATAATTAACTAGAATAAGGAAAATGATTTTAATGTTTCAAGAACAATTAGACTCATTAGCTGATATCATCCTCCAAAATTGAAAGGCATTAGACCTCCTTACAGCCTCAGAAGGGGGAACATGCCTATACTTTAAGGAAGAGTATTGCTTCTAGGTTAACAAATCAGGACAAGTCCATCAAAACAGCCAAAGTATTCTTGAAACTGTGTCTAGGATGGAAACTTCAACCTCTTTCTGGGATTCAATTTCATGGCTCATATCTTTACTTCTTCCCTTTGCAACCCCATTACTAATCATTCTAGTGTTATTACTATTCAGGCCAATGATAATCAACTTACTAACTAAATTTACCTCTTCTAGAATAGAAGCTATAAAGCTACAAATAATTGTCATGCACAACTATCAACCCCAGGGACCCCAGGCTCCAGAAACCTATCATAAGCCAATGGATGGACACTTCCCTCTGCCTCCACTAATCAATAGTTAGCAAGTAGATAGAAAGCAAAGAAGTCTTAACACCCTTTTATATCAGGAAGTAGACAGAGTGGTTGTTGCCTCAAAGTCTCCAAAGGTTTAGGCTCCTAATGCTTGGAGAGGAAAATGTTAGGTTGAAGTTTAGTAAGAGGAGAGGTGAGAGGGGGTCCATAATACTTGCAGTAAAAGCTCATTAATAACTTTGATTTACTGCCTCTAGTCACACATCTGTTTTTAACAGGATAACAAGAGATGATTTGGAGCAAGATAAAAATCTAAGTTAACAGAACTCCACCTGTAATTATACTTAAGTGGTCATGCCCTCCCTTAGAAGAGTATGCACCATCTTCTTCCACCAAATCAATATGTAATTTCCTCACCACACTCAACAATTATATAAGTCTTCAGGACGAAGAGATGAATGCCCATCTATGCCTTTCTCACTCACTTTGATTAAGCCTGTTCTATTCCATAAGAATAATCACTAATAAACTTTGGTTACATACTAATAGGCTTGTTAATTTGTAACCATTTACTGTATCAGCAAAAAGAATCAAGCCTTCCATGACACAAAGACCTACAATCAAGATTACCCAGCAAGGCTATTTTTTAGAGTTGAAGGAGAGATAAAGAATTTCCCAGAAATAAACAGCTAAAGGAGTTCATGATCATGAAACTAATATTACAAGACATGTTAAAGTAGCAGTTCTCAACCTGTGGGTTGCGACCCCTTTGGGGGTCGAAAGACCCTTTCACAGGGGTCACCTAAGACCACCAGAAAACACATATATAATTAACATATTGTTTTTGTGATTAATCACTATGCTTTAATTATGTTCAATTTGTAACAATGAAAATATATCCTGCATATCAGATATTTACATTATGATTCATAACAGTAGCAAAATTATAGTTATGAAGTAGCAACAAAAATATTTTTATGGTTGGGGGTCACCACAACATGAGGAACTGTATTGAAGGGTCGCAGCGTTAGGAAGGTTGAGAACCACTGTGTTAAAGGGACAAGAAGATGAAGAAGAAGAAGAGGAAGAAGAACAAGGAGAGGGGGGAAGGAGGAGGAGAAGGAGAAGAAAAGCAATAAAAATATTAATAATAATTTTGTTACAGAACCCCTGGGCTGCTCCAGTTGAAAACAAACCCACGGGCTCTTTAGTTAGGGGCCCGATTGCCCGCCGCCAAAATTATAACTCTCAATACCAGAGTTTAGTGAAAAGAAAAAGAATTGTTTATTTAACAGTTATACAGATTTAGTTATTTGCGGATTTCTGTTATTAAGTCTTATGCTCTTTAAAACACCCACAAACACATATCCTTGCCTCCCCCCTTCCAAACCAGGCTAGTTTTAGGAAAGTCAGAGAAACCATTTCCCTACTTTCCAAACACAGTTCAGCTTTACCAGCAGCTGCCAATCATTCAATCTGATTGGGGAGGTCCTTTCTGTGCTGTGGTGCCCTCCAGCTCTCAATGCAGAACCACCTGGATTCTCAGCCTCCTTGCAAACTGCCTTCTTCCTGCAAACCACGTGGATCTTCTCTCCTTCTCAGAACTGCATGGCAAGAGCCTCTTAACGCAGCCTGGAGACCCCTTCTACAAGCCACATGGAGAAGGCCCCTTCACCAAGCCACGTGGAGGGAGCACACGAGAGAGCGAGAGAGCGAGAGAGCCCGAGAGCTAGAGTGAGAACCCGAGTCAGAGAGCGAGAGTGTCTCAGAGTGAGAGCACGAGCGAGAGCCAGAGAGAGTCTCAGAGCGAGAGCCTGAGAGAGTCTCTGAGTGAGAGCCCGAGCGTGCCAGAGAGAGTCAGAGCGCCAGAGCCAGAGCGCGAGTGAGAGCCCGAGCGTGCCAGAGAGAGTCCCAGAGTGAGAGCACGAGAGAGAGAGCCAGAGAGTCTCAGCTAAAATGTCTGCAGCTGCTTATATATCCCTGACTGTGTCATCTGACGCAGTGGGCGTTGCAAACAGTTCTGACCATTCACAGGTCCTTATGTAGGCACTGTGTGCTTTCTCCATACTGTCCCCTGGTTCAAGACTCCTCCCATCTGCCTGAGGCTTTGGATGCATTAAAGTCATTTGCATAAGAAAGACAGTAGCCACCAGCCTCAGGCATGTGGAAGCATTTGAAAAGCTGCTTACTTCTCCCCATCCCCCAGCAGCAAACTCTGGGGATTTTTGGACTCCCCTGTTTCTGTAACAATTTGGCAATAAATACATACCTATCAATAATCACTTTAAATGTAAATAGATTAAATGTTACAATTAAAAGACTTGGGGTGACTGAATGTGTAACAGAGTGGGGGATGGGTCCCCAAAGTCCTCATAGCTCATGGTTTTAGGGGTGAGGAAAGGACATAATACAGCTTTTAATGTACTTTTCATATCTATGGCAAACTGATAGCTAGATAATAGCTTTTCTGCAGCCCAGGGCAAAAGGGAAAGTGATAGGCTTAAGATACTTTGAAAAGGTGATAGCTGAGCCTTTCTTGAAGAGGAGCTATGCTGCCCCCAGGTAAAAGGACAGATGATAGGCTTAAGATGCTTTTCATAACAATGACATATGACCAGGTCATCATTTAAAATTAGGAGCCAAGAGGATGTAGAGAGAAGCCACACAGTTAGGAAGGGGGTAGACAGGAGTCACCGAGGAGGTCTGGTGTGTAAGGGGGAAGCCATGTGGTTTGGAGAGAGTCCACCATGGGGTCTGGTGTAAGAAAGAGGAGACCCACCGGGAAACCTGCCTGGAAAACACGCAAGCAAGACTGATGAGGCTGGAATTGCGGGGACCTGCCTAACCAAGCATGGATTAGTTTGAGATGCCTGCAATGTTGAACCAAGACCAGGAAAATTAAGCCATGGACTTCTGCTTTTCTGAAGGATGGTACCACTGAATGGCATATTCTGACATTGGCCTTATTTGGCAGGGGGAGTCAGTATTAAGTATTTTGAGGTGTTTTAAAGGGAGTGGGACATAAGAGTAGAAACCCACTGTTATTCTGAATCTGTAAAACTTTTAAATAAACCTTCCCTTTTTTTTTCCTCCAAACTTTTGCGTTGGGAATCATGATTCTAGGCAGCAGGAAATCAGACCCCATAGCTGTTGCAGAACAGCAGAGACTGGGGTTCTGTAACAAATGGAGAAGAAAACATGATCTATACATATGCTGTGTATAAGAGACCCTGTTCAGACTGAAAAATACACACAGAATTAAAGAGATGAAAAAAGATATTTCATGCAAATTGAAACAAAAAAGCTGAAATAGCAATACTATATCAGACAACATACACTTTAAAACAAAGACTATAAAAAGAGATAAAGAAGGACCCAGCAATTTTACTCCTGGGTATTTATCTAACGAAACCCAAAACGCTAACTCAAAAAGACATATGTATGTCTTTGTTCATTGCAGTATTACTTACAATAGCCAAATGAATAATGAAGAGGTGGTATATATTGGGTAAGGCAAAAGTAGTTTTATGGTTATGAGTATGTGAAACACAGAATTTATTATTGAATGATTATTTATTATTTATTAATTATTGTATTATTGTTTATGTGAACAACTGTAATATGCACTGGAATATTCTTCAGCCTTAAAAAACAGCGATTCTTGCAATTTGCAACAAATATTGATGAACTGGGAAAATGTTATGTTAAGTGAAATAAGATAGACAGAGAAAGACAAATACCATATGATTTCACATATATGTGGAACCTAAAAAGAATAACCTAACAACAAAACAGAAACAAACTCAAAGATATAAGGAATAAATTGATGGCTGCCAAATGGACGGGAGGTGGGGAGGGGATGAGTAAAAAAGGGTAATAGATTAAGATGTAAAAATTGCCCGTTATAAAATCATTCTTGGGAATGTAAAGTAGAGCATAAGAAATATAATCAATAGTACTGTAATAACTAGGTACCGTGCCAGATGGGTATTTAGATTTATTGGGGTAATCACTTCGTAAATTATATAAAAGTACCACTCTATTGTACATCTGAAACTAATATATTTTATATCAACTAAAATTGAAAAATAAAACATTAGGGCCAAGATGGAGGCATAGGTAGACATGCTTTGCCTCCTTCCACAAATGTAAGGATTACATCCACCTCAACACAAAAAAACAACTAGAAAATCAAATGGCATGGAAATCCAACAAACAAAGATATAAAGAAGCAATACTCATCCAGACAAGTAGGATGGGCAGAGCTGGGGTGGAGAGGATCCGGTGTGGTGGCTGTAGCAGTGGCAGTGGCTACGGCTGGCCATCAGAAAAAGCAGTCACACATTATAAAAGCCAGGAGGGACACCTGGGGCATGACCCCAGTCTCAGGCCAGACCTTGCAGCTCCTGGATCCAGTGCCAGGAAAATTAAGCTGAATTGCTTTTGGCTGTGAAAGCCAGTGGGGGCTGGGTGGTAGAAGTACTGCCTATCCCCCATGAGAGTCTGTTTAGAAGCCCTCTGGTCCTAGAACATCTGCAAACCCATTCACTCTGGGAACCATCACCAGGGCAACCGCTAGTGGGGCACCAGTCATGTGGAAAGCAGGTAAAGTGATGGGAAAAGGGGCAAGTGCTGAGCAAGTGGCATTGTTCCCTCTCTGACCCCTCCCCCACATACAGTGTCACAAGGTGGTGAAATGGGTCATCCCACACTGACAAATACCTAAGGCTCCGCTCTTTACAAAGTAACAGGTGCGGCAGCTCTACCTAAGACACAGAGGAAAACACGGGCATCTGTCAAGTTGAGGAGACAGAGAAATATGGCCCTGAAGAGGGAGAAGATCAAGGCTCCAGAGGGGGAAATAAGTGAGGAAGAGGTAGCCAACTTAATAGATGTAGAGTTCAAAACACTGGTGATAACGATGCTCACAGAAATGATTGAGTACATCAAATGCACAAGGGAAGAAGTGAAGTCTACACTAAGTGAAACAAAGGAAAATCCACATGAAACCAATAATGAATGAAAGAAATCTGGGGTTCATATCAATGATTTGGAACACAAGGAAGAAATAAACAGTCAACCAGTACAGAGTGAAGAAACAAGAATTGAAAAAAACAAGGAGAGGCTTAGGAACCTCTGGGACAACTTTAAACATACCAACATTTGAATCATCTGAACAATCTTTAAACATACTAGAAAGAGAAAAGGAATAATAAGAAATTGAAAACTTATTTGAAAAAATAATGAAGGAAAACTTTCTTAATTTGGCAAAGGAAGGAGACATACAAGTCCAGGAAGCACAGAGAGTCCCAAACAAGGTAGACCCTAAGAGGATCACACCAAGGCACATCACAATTAAAATGTCAAAGGTTAAAGATAAAGAGAGAATCTTAAAAGCAGCAAGAGAAAAGAAGACAGTTACCTACAAAGGAGTTCCCATAAGATTGTCAACTGATTTCTCAAAAGAAACTTCACAGGCAGGAAGGGACTGGTAAAAAGTGTTCAAAGTGATAAAAAGCAATGTTCTACAATTAAGATTGCTCTATCCAGTAAAGCTATCATTTAGAATGGAAGGGCAGATAAAGTGCTTCCCAGACAAGGTAAAGCTGAAGGAGTTCATCTTCACCAAGCCATTATTATATGAAATGTTAAAGGGACACCTTTAAGAAAAAGATGAAAAATATGAACAGTAAAATGACCTCAAACTCATAACAAGGCAGAGTAATTATAACCTTAATTCTGGCCTGTGCACAGAAGACAGACATTAATGAAATGAAAATGAGAATTCAAAGATAAGTTAAAATTTTATATAATATATGATGTTTGGTCAAACTGTTATGGGATAAACTCCCAGAAACTTGGTTCTTCTCACTAATGCTATAAAGAATTACAGATCACTGAGTTTGTTATCATGCAAGCAGTATTGGTGATATGTTCTCATTGAAGAAAACAGGTCTTGCTGAGGTGAGGGGAGGAGGGTGAGAGCAAGGGTGGCAAGGGCAGGGGTGGCAAGAGCAAGAGCCAGGTGGCTGGAGGTTGGGTGGCCAGATAGAGCAAGTCCTTTGTTCTGAGGACTTATATAGCTGACAGGGTGAGGGAGGGTGAAGAAGCTGATTGATTGACAGGTAAAGGTGGTGCTAGCCTTCCAGAACTGGGTATGAATATACAAAGATGTTAATTGGCTTCTTCCTTTAGGCACTGTGGGCCCTTTAGGCCTTTCAGGCCTTGGGATGAAAGCACAGTTCTAAAGGCTTTCTTTCCCAGATAATGGAAAAGATGCATAAAATTTCAAGGACTGCTGAGGCAGTGGGTGGGACATGTATCCCTCTTCCCTGCCTTGGCTTGCTATCTATGCTACATAACAAAACTAGTTGGGAAAAGATGGATTACTGGATAAATGGTGTTTGGACAAATGGCTAACCCTCTGGCAACTATTGCAAAATAGATCCCTACTTTGTTCTTTGTATCAAAATTATTTTTTATGTAAGTCAATGTTAAGAAAGGAAACTATAAAATACTAAAATAATTATGACATAATTTTTTAAATATTATCACCTAAATTAATCTTTAAATTAAATCCAAGACTAATTAAAAAGTCAACTAGACTTTCTGTGGAATTTGACTCCTAAAATGTTAATAAGACAGAGCATGTTTAAGAATGGCATGAAACTTTGAAATAAAAAAAAAGGTAAACCAAACCCCCATAATCTCTTTTCCACCCTGTTACAGCTATCATATTCAAGTAAAAATAAAAATGTCTCAACCCACGTGTACCCCCTTCTTTACAAATACTCATTCTGTAATTACTGTATTTATCCTCTTTGACCTTAGTTGAACACTTTGTAAAATAAGGTAACAAATTTATTGTTTCAGTTATTATGTGAAACAAAGAATTTATAACTCCTTTGGAAGTACATGTCTTCTGTGATTGTTGTGTGGTGGTTAAGAGAAACTGAATGTAACTGTTGACTATCACTAGTCAGTTTTTAGCTTCATGTTGTCCCAGAAGGGTCCTGAAGCCATATACTGTCAAATTCCCATTGGCAAGAGGGAATAAATGCACCCATTTCTAAACCAGAGCCTTCTTCCTTTTAAACACATACTCCTCTGATTAAGGATACAGCCTGTTCCAAGGTGCCTGTCTTAGGTAGCATTTATTTCCCCGTTATTTGTTGTCGAATGAGATGATGGTTGACACTAAGTAGCAATGAAATATGCCTCCCAGGATTGAGGTGATGTGTTTGACCCTCTCTGTTTAGGCAATGCATTATTACTGAAGGCCCCTTCAGGACATTTTATCTCAAAGTGAATTTTTGTTATTAAAGAGAAAGGGAGAATGCATCAAGCAGATTTATGAGCCTTGCCTGTGTGCCTAGAACATTAGCTATTTTGAGATAATCTCCAGAAAATGCCTCAGGCAACTGCAAGAGGCAGTCACACTGGAGAGCCAGGCCTTCCTCATTTTCCAACCCCTCACAGTGCCTAATCAAGCTGTGAGGAACTGCATCTGCTGAAAACCACAGGAGCATTCCATTCACTCATTTGCTGTTTACTAAGCACATAAGTCAGATATTGTTCTAGGTTCTGGGGACACAGGAGTAAATGAATCAGGCAAAAATTACTACCTTCAAGGAGCTTCCATTCTAATATGTGCAGTGCCACATTAATTATATATGTGTGGCTGATACTAGCAGGATTCTAAAAAGTAAGCCTAGATCTCTGCAGACAAGCTGTTGTGGAAGTGTAAACAGAACAAGCCTATGGAACCAAAGCAGGCAATTACCTATATGATCTTTTCTTTAATAGGAACCTTCTTTAGGTACTTTATTGGGTATATATATTGTGATAGACAAGTGAAGATACTGTGATTCTGATTAAGTTACAAGTAGAAGACAGACAGATTCGAAATCAGACGAGAGTCTCAATGTCCATTTGCTGTCTGTTCCCATCACTGTTTCCCCTTATTCCTAGTGATACCTGACTACCTATCACTATGAAATCATGGCTGTAGGTTGAAATAGTTGTCTGACTTTGACTAATCACTAAGCTTCCAATATCAACTTACTCACTTCTTGTCAGGTCATTTTATCCTAACAGTAAGGCCCTGTTGTATTTATCTGGTATCTCACTTTTTTAAGGAAACTGAAGTTCAGAAAGGTTAGGTCAGTTACACAAGATTACACTGCAAGAACTGGATAAAACCAGAGGCAGACCAGGTCTTCTTGCTTCACATCTGCGTTCTGATCCAGGCATCGGCTGCCATTCTCTCCATAATGATTTCAGATGCTATGAACAGAAGCAAAGTTGAAGCTTTGTCCTTGCCTTCTAGTAGTTTATAATCTAATATGGAAACAAAACATCAACACAAATAATTGCAAAGCAGAAATTTATTTTATTTTTTTTCTTTAAAGATTTTATTTATTTATTTTTAGAGTGAGGGGAAGGGAGGGAGAAATAAAGGGAGAGAAACATCAATGTGTTGTTGCCTCTCACGCACCCCCATCCAGGGACCTGGCCCACAAACCAGGCACTGAGCCACACCAGCCAAGGAAGAAATATACTTTTTAAATAAGTAAAATACATAAATCTAGATAACAGCCCCCTCAAAAAAGCCCAACCAAATCTGCAAAGTTCACATTTCAAGAGAAGAGTTGTGAGAGCACATGCATGTCCCACATATTGATAACTGTGAGTGGTCATGAGGGCTACAGATCATAGCTCATAGGCTTCTAAAGCCACTGAGAAATCTTGCTGCAACAAAGACTATGTCTAGGCTGTCAGAGCTGGAGTTGTATATATAACCCAACCAGAAAGCAAAAGCTTTGGTCTTCCTCTTTTTCTAGGAACTGCATTCTTCCAGAAAGGCCTTATAACCTCTTTTCCACTCTGTAATTGTTAACATATTAAAGACTTTGTGTAGAATCAGACCCTCTGAAGAAACTGGGCTGCCCAGATCTGTGCCCTGCTGCCCCACTGAGGCTGCAGAATGAAATCCCCAGTGCCAGGCACAGTGCCTGTGTGAGCGCCTCTGGTTAATGCATGCTGAGGTAAATCAGCCTTTGCAAATTGCCAGGGAACAGAGCCACCTGTGGGCTCAGTGAGAGAATTTCCATTGTGCTTTTTCATCCTGAGAACAGGAATTAGTTTTATTTTTGGCAGTCTCCAGAGAAGTTTTGTTTTATGCCCATTCATCTCCTAGAATGTTATAAAATAGTTTGGGTGAGGGGATCTCTCCTGAGTAGAAAATAATTCACAGGATTCTTTTTTCATATTCTATGAAACCCCCAGGAACAAAGCTAACAATTTGGGTTTTATTCTTGTTCTGCAAGACCTGTTTTGATCATGGAATTATAGAAAGTCAAGCCCATTATTAACTTTTAACCTAGAAGGCATCTGTGTTTCAGGTCATATAGCTCATGAGTTGTGCAAGGAGAACTATACCATGAGGTTGGTAAAAGGAGGCATGATTTGGAATCAAAAAGAAGTTCCTATTATGGAGATACCCAGGTGCAATCTTTATGTCACATGTTACTCTTTCTTTCTTTGTCCTTTCGTGGACACATAGACCTACAGCTCTTCATGCTGAGTCATAGTCATTCCAGGCCATGGCACTTCATGAATGGAGTGAGTCTATAGCTCCTCTCTGGTCCTCTCTCTCCAGTTTCAAATATATCAGTCATCTCTGCACCTGATTGCTCCATTATTACCCTTCTAATGCTTAAAATAGTCTTGAGAGTGGAAAAGGAAATGTCCTGGGGGAATTACATCTGTATCACTTTCTATCCAGTTGTGGTGCAGAGTGTAGGTGCAAGGCTGGTCCCAATGAATCAGAGCACCTCTCAGCTCACTCAGTTTAAAGCTCATAGCTTCCCTAGTCTCAGTGGACATGAACACATGACATGAATTGTCCTTCAAACCCTCTTTGTCTTATATCTTCTAATTCTGGCCTTTGTCTCCTAAAACAATAACCTGAGAAGTTATGTTTCTTTATGAGATGGTTTTCTTTGGTCAAGACCCTCCTGAGCAATGACTCCAAAGGTGGAAGTTATGAAATAGAGCAAAATGAGCAGATTAATGTTTTAATTCTCCAAATATTGATCTGCCTTATCGCAGGGTGTGGTCATCATAGTCGACATCACTCCAGAGATGTTCTGGGAGCTTTCCACAACAATCTTTCAGGTAGCCAGCATTAGACAAGAAATGGAGTAGGTTCTTCCAGGCTTAACCCAGGATTTGCTGTCCCACAGTACCCACTAGACTGTGAGCTTATGCAAGTGGGGACATCTCAGCCCTGTCCCATCTCAGCCCCCAGCATCTAACAAAAGCAATCAGTGCAAGAGATTTAATTGATTCAATTAATGGGAAACTTGTCTCCCTTGTACATCTTGCTTCCCACAATAAGAAATTAGCTCCTAAGCATCCATGAGAATAATACAGAAACCTGGGAAGATGTTTTTTTCTTAATATGAGGAGAAGAGTATTCCTAAAATAAGACACTTTGACCAGAATATATCACTGTCAAAAAAAGCGGCGGCGGCAGCCGTCCGTCTCGAGAGACGATGGTGTAGCTTCTTAAGAGTCTATCTGCACCACCGAGAATGGCTGTGCAGTCCGACTCGGGAGTGACACGGTATCTGTCTCCTCCCGTGTTGAATCGACATCTTGCGATGACGCTGAAGCTACAGAGCCTGGGCAGGGTAATATGGAGGGTCTGCTGTTGCCCATGCAGCAGACCCCCCCTCTCTTCGCACCTGAAGGATCCAAGGGAAAGACGGAGTCGATACAGCTTGGCTTCAGGTGCGCCGCAGGAGTTGCCGGTGTTGACTACAACGTCAAACCGCCTTAGGGACTCCGGCTCCGGATTTTCTGTCGGGGTTTACTCCCTTAGCCTTTCCCCTGAAGAGGTATGCCGCAAGGCAGCGGAGGTTTTTTGGAGTCAGAGTTTTCCTTCTCTGATGTGCCCTGACTGGAAGATCGAACCAGCGACACTTAGCTCGCAGGCCGACGCTCAATCCACTGAGCTAAACCAGCCAGGGCTATGTCAAAAAAAAAAAAAAAAAAAAAAAAAAAAAGCAAAACCCTGATTATACAAGTACATATGAATATGTCAAGTCATTAATATCAATTTACATAAGGCAAATTCCTTGCCATGCTTCATTTATACTCATTTATATATAAACAGAAGTATTTTCAGCAATACCCCATAAATATATTTTACACAGCTCTCAGGAAGCTTTCATGTCCTGATTTGAAAGGTGTCTAACAGAGGTGCAGAATGCAGGCAACTCTGCAGGTAGAGAAAGAGGGGATGGGGAAGTGGGAGTGGTGGGGTGGAAGAAGGAAAGAAAAAGAAAAAGAATTGTCAACCAAGCACAAGCTATAAAAATTCATGATCCTGAGGCAGGCTTGGGTTTATGCATTTAGACAGCTTCATTAAACTAAATGAAAGTTAATCTGTTGTATATCTTCCCACTTCTCAGTGATTCTGCAGAAATCAATTTACAATAATTGAGAATAAGAGAAAACATAACAGACATTCTAATATTTATGTATCCATGGTCACTGTGGACATAAGAAACCTGCATTTAGAAGGACACGCATCCATGGAGGTCCCTGTCACCTGTACTTTGGCAGGGTGTACAGAGTGAGTGTGCTTGCCCCACCACTCCCTGAGTGCCAGCATTGTCTGCTTCATGCTACTTTACCAGGTTTTCATCACTCAGTGTCCAAGCCCTCAGAAGTCTCACTTGGGTAAGGTCAGTTGCCCTGCTGGTTATTTATCTGCCATTGGGCAGGTGCCTTTGCTGGGTGACATGCTCTATACCTTTCATGATTCCTCCTGCCACCTCATACTGCAACATCATTTTTTTCTGAATCTGGACCTCAGGGTCAGTCAACCAAACAATCCTTCCCCTTGACCTGAATCTTGGTCAACTTTTATAACCAGCATATATTGTGACCTATAGCCAATGGAGTCTACACATGTAGATTTTTTTTTTTTTTTTTTTTTGGTCACTGCTTTCAACCAGGTTCTGTTAAGTTCTCTTCTTGTCCTTCAATGACCAGGCAAAAATTTGTAGGTCAAAATTTGTAAGTCTCAGTCACTCTTAGTAATTATAAATTATTTAAACCTTAATCTTATAAAAAATGACAAGTTTTCCTATTCTTGAGCTAGACATATGGCTCCAGAAATGTAGAATAGGGTGGGTCATGGTTGTCTTTTTTGCTTGTATTATCCCATCCTTCTGCTGGAGGCAGAGAGAGCTGTCAGGAGTGATCCTGTGTCATTTATGGGGGTAGAGAGAAGCCAGGTCTTTCTGTGGCTCATCCAACTTCACCCACTGGAGGCCCCTGCTCTATGGAGGGCTCTAAGGATAGCATACATGGTCTTGGTTCTGTGCTCATCTACAACTCAGCTATTTCCCTTACTGATTCCCACTGCAGTCTTTTTTGGTTGTTCATATCCTCAATACCCAATGCATTCAGGATCTCCACCTGCTAGATGGCTGCCTAGGTAGCTCTGTAGGTCCTGCCCTCTCATGCTACAAGCTTCTTCATGTGTAGCTGATGCTGTCAGTGCCCACCCATATCTCCTTGCACATCTTATTCCAAGCACACTGGCCTGTTTATATGTATGTGCAAAAGTACCTCTTATCTTTCACAAACTGCTCTTCCCCAACTTGGAACATCCGGACTTTCTTTTCCTCCAGGTTCAGTTTTAATTTTCTTTCAGAACAAGCACAAGACTGCTTCTTTCCTGACTATCCTTTCCACCCTTAGGAGACCACTTGTCAGCTTTATTTGGAAAGCATGCTGTATACTCTCTTCCATTTAATGAAGTTTGATATTGTACCATATTGGTCAGCTTACCCATCTTCCCAACTAAACTATGCTGTACTTAAGAGCAGAGACAATTATGTTTAAATACTCATGTTTAAATACATTTCTTCATCTAGAAGAGCTCTGTGCATGCAAGTAGTCAATGTTCATTTACTAAGTAAATGAACAAGTGAATGATTGTGGGAAACTCAGAGGAAATATGTAAAGGTTCCTGGATTCTGCTTGCAACCAACTCTCTGGTCAGATAAGGTGGGGGAAATACAGAAGAAGAAAAATATAGATCCAGGCAGTTAGTGTAAATGAACAAAATGGGCTAAGTGTGAAACAATGAGGAATGATGAGGACTATGGACACTATAGTAAGCATAAACTGTCTACAGAGGCAGCCACTACTTACTTCTGGTCAACTGTTGCATTGAGGAAATATGATCCCAGAGGTGCCAGATCTGTAGTTCCAAAATGAGGTATAAATTTAAGTTGTAAAGCAAATACTCTGCATTTTAAAACCACAATGTCCACTTGTGAGCTAAATCTAACTTCTACACTCTCAGTTTGTGACTGTAATGTAGACACTTTAAAAACTCAGATAACAACAGACAAAAAAATAAATAAATTAGTGTTCTGTAGTGAGGCCTTCCTCATAAGAAGGAAGAGATGGCTGGCATCTATTTGTGAATGTACTTTAGGGAGCTCCAGGGTGGGGATGGGGAGACGGGCTAACCTCTCTCCCAACAACATGTGTGATATCTAAAATAAACAGCTCTGGGTCCTAGAGTAGAGGTCTACTTAATAATATCTTATATTAATTGGAATCTATATTTCAAATCACATGTATTTTAATTTGCATTACATTCTGTATATCTGATATAAAGAAAAGGATTTTCACCAGAGCCTTGGAGTGCCAAGTGTCAGCTCCTTCTGAGGAATGTGTGCATTGTGTAGATCCTCACAGGAGTAAGTAGATCACCATGATTTTTCTCCCTGGCTATTACTAGATGGGTCAGAAATGGAAAACATTTTAGGCCAAAGGAGAGCATTTGAGTGGAATATGGTATGAGGCTCACCCAGCTAGAGCCCCCCAACTTAGGAGGCCTAAGAAGATATCACCCATCACCCAATCAGATGATCTTTCTTAGAAAGTGTAAAAGTGTGACATGCTTATTCAGATAAACCAGCGAGACCCAGCCCACATTCTGTTCCAAAGCCAGTGTAAGATGATCAGTTTCCCTGGGTGGTTGCAGAAACCTAAACCATGGTAATCAGGATGTTCCAGATATTCATAGAGTTTTTTCTTGTGTCATTATTTATTTATTATTGTATTTGAAAGTGGATGCAACTGTAACCTACTTTTGCCCCACCCTCTATTAGACAGACCCAAGAATTCTTGAAATGAGATAGATCATATGATGAGCTGGACACATTTCTTGAAACAAATGACATGAGGAAGTTTATTAAAACTTGTGCTACCATAAATGGATGTGGATGTAGATGTGGGTGGGGAGATGGGGCACTGAGGCCCAGAAAGACCCAGTTGAAAGCACTGATAAGTGAATGAGCCAAGTTCTGGCTCAGGTGTGTGCCATTCAAAATCTCTGCCCTTTCCTCAGCACTTACACAGTCTGAGATCACTGGTCCTAGCAAGTAATAACTTGTTGACAGACCCCACAGTTAAGTCAAAATCTTTCATAGGACTGCCCCCATTTCAGACACCAGCCTTAAGTCTCAGGTGTCCTCAAGGCACCTGCATTTCTGCCTGACCAACTACAAATTGCAAAATGCTTTTTTTCACCCAAACCGGATGGGCTGCAATTTACTTCTGACACTAGCCACTGAAAGTTAGTCTCAAGACCCATGAGGAATTGAGCCCTTCACAAGACTGATTCACTTCAGAAGTCACCCTAACATCTGACTGACTGGCTATAAATTTGAAGGTTCCTACAAACCTCCAAGTTTTGATAATTCACTGGAATGACTCAGAACTCACTAAAAGTGTATACTTATGATTTTAGTTTTATTATAAAGTATATAAGTCAGTAAACAGCCAAATAAAGAGATACATAGGGCAAGATCTTGGGAGGGAGTTTGAGGAAAAACTTCAATGCCTTCTTCTGGTGAAATAAGGCATGACTTCTACTAGCACATTAATGTGTTCCTTAACAGGAAGTTCCACTGAGCTCAGTGTCCAGAGATTTTATTGGTGCTTCATTACATAGGCATGATTATAAAATCATTATCCATATGACTAAACTCAATCTCCAGATCCCTCTCCCTGCCCAGAGGTTGGGTAGCTGAAAGTGCCAACCTTCTATTTAAGAAGTAGAGCTCCCTGATGACCAACAGCCATCCTGAAACAACCTAAGGACCCACTTTGAGTCACTCATTCACATAATCAACATTTTTATAGCTGAAGAAATGCCCAGTGTTTGTGAAGCTCTGCGCAGAGAACTAGGCACAGAGACCAGACATGTTATTTACTAGACTACACTATTGTCAGGCTGCCTTTGCTCTGAGAAATGACCCAGAGAACAGTTTAGGGTTTTACACCAGGTTTATTAAATAAAGAGAGGGAAAGGGGTTAGATAGAAGTAAGAGGGAAACTCCCAGTCCAGCTCGAGGGCCCACAGGAGTGAAGAAACAGGGAAAGGAGAACTCTCAGTCCACCTCAAAGGCCCATTGGAGTCTTCTGCCTAGGCACTTGCAGGTGACATCTCCAGCCCTTTCCAAACATACATTTTGGTTAGGATGAGTTTACCTATCAACATATTCAACAGGTTATTTACAACTCCCTGCTTTTCCCCAGTCAATATATTGCACTATATCCATCAATATTTCTTCTGGGAACAAGCAAAGTCCACTTTTATTCCTTATGGGAGAAACTAGGACCAGGTTAATTTGCATAGAGTTCATTTGCATATATCAAAAGTATGGGCAGGTGGTCCAGCTGCCACCATGTTTTGACAATGAAAGAACAGAAAGTGTAGGCAGCACAGATACCCCAAAGGAACTGGACTTGAGGGAGGAGTCTTTGGGACAAGAGGAGCCACTGTGCAAGGAGCTTGCACAGCCACAGTACAAGCCATGGTAGAAGCCACACTCCATCTTGCCAGCCACACTGACCAGACTGCCATGTTCTGACACCTATGAATTGGAGAGATCACATCTCTGAAAGGGAAAAAGAGCTCAGAAAGGACTCACAAACATAAAGATATAATGATGAATAAAGACAAATACGGTCCTTCAACAAATCCAGTGGCTCTAGAAAAACAGGATGGCACAGTGGTTAAGAATATAGCTCTGAAGACAGAGTCCAACCCTCTGACTCTCACCAGCTGTGAGATTTGAGATAAAATGACTGTAATTTCTCTGGGCCCATTTTCTACATCCATTTAATGGAGCTAACAGTAGGCCTAATTTTAAATTCTTACTATGAAGATTTAACAAGATACTCATGACATGTACTTAGAAAAACATTTGGTGACTGGTAAAATATTACTTACTGTTGTTATTAGTATTATTACTTACTACTATTATTGGAATGCCTGTGAAAGAATAATTACATCCTTCTGACTTCTGGTCAAGATGGTGGCGTAGGCAGACATGGCTCACTTCCTCACACAACCACATCAAAATTACCGCTAAAATATAGAACAACCACCATTCAGAACCGTCAGAAATTGAGTTGAATGAGAGTCTGACAATCACATTCATCCAGGTTGGTAGGAGGGGCAGAAACATGGAATGGACTGGTCCCTCATCTATGTGTGGTGGATAAAAATTTGGAAGGGACAACTTGGGAGCAAGAAGAGCCAGCCCCACACCAGCACCCCACTCCACCCCTGCCCAGTGTCCCCATGCCAGGAGGATAAGTCCCCACAACTTGTGGCTTCAAAAAACAGTGATGAGGATGGCGGAGGAGTAATTGGAAGCTACACTAACCTCCCAGGACAAGACTGGATTTACAACTTAATTTTGTAGAAATCATCTGAAATAAACAACTGAACACTCACTGGAGAGAAGTCTTATAACCATGGACAGACAGAAAAGGCTGAAACATCACAATGTAACCAATAGGGAGTGCAGCTATGCAAAAGGGCTGGCTGGGCTCTCATGAGTGGCAACTGAAGGGACTGAGAAACAGATCAGCAGCCAGGAGTTCCACCTGAGAAGGGCAGGGCCAAAACCCCCAGCTGAACTTCCCAGCCTACAGCAACAGAGTGAAAAGTAAAATAGTATCAAGCTGTGAAAAGCAAAAAGCCACAGGGTTTCTTGTTAGCCGGAGAGAAAAAGCTGAAGAAAAAGAGCTCCTAAGCGGGTCACGTACGAAAATATTTTGACCCCCCACTTACCCTGGGCTCAAGCAGAGAGAAGGCAGAGAGGACTAGAGGCACTTGAGAATTTGGTGCGGTGGCTTTGAGGGGAGAACTGGGGGAGCAGCCAACTGGGTCCGAGTGCTGACTCATTCCCAATATTGCAGGCAGACCATTACCCTCCAAGTGGCATCAGCCTGAGGGAAGCAGAAGCACTGTCTACAGGAATTAAGCTGCCCCACCCTCGGTCCTAAGCCTGACGAATAATCACAGATTGAATATATTAACAACTAAAAGAGACAGACAAAAGCAGTAGATCCCTGGAAGTCTCCAACAGGCTGCCTAGGGCCAGACTGGTACACGATCTGACCTCACCACAGGAAGATCCAGGAAGTGCAGATCAGTCTAAGAAGCAGCAACAAACAAGAAGAGTCACAAAAAATAGGGAGACAGAGAAACCACGCCCCATCGAAAATAAATGATGAATCCCCCACAAGAGTGCTAAATGAAATAGAGAGAAGCAAACTATCAGATATGGAATTCAAAACATGGATTACAAGGAAGATCATGGAGCTCATCAAGCTCAAGGAAAACTACAAAGAACTCCAGGGAAACTACAAGGAACTCCAGAAAAACTACAAGGAACTTACTGAGAATTACACCAGCATGAAAAAGGACATAGAAGCTATCAATAACAGCCAGGAGGAAATGAAGAATACAATTTCTGAATTGAATAACACAGTAGAAAAAATAAAAAGCAGGCTAGAGGAAGCAGAAGATAAGATCAGCAAGCTGGAGGACAACGTAGACAAAAATTCCCAGACAGTGCAACAAAATGAAAAAAGACTGAACAAGACTGAAGAGGTTTTAAGACAGCTGCAGGACAACATGAAATGTAATAATATCCGTTTCATAGGAATTTGAGAAGAAAAAGAAGAGCAAGGAATAGTAAACCTGTTTGAAAAACTAATAACAGAAAACTTCTCTAACATGAGGAGAGAAAGAGTCACTCAAGTCCAGGAAGCACAGAGGGTCCCAATGAAGATGAATCCCAAACAGGCCCACTTCAAGACACATCATAATTTAATGGCAATACTGGAAGACAAAGAGAGAATTCTAAAAGCAGCAAGAGAGAAACAGCTAATAAAAATACAAGGGAGCTCCAATAAGGCAATTTAGATTTCTCAGCAGAAACACTACAAGCCAGAAGGAAATGTCAAAAATATTCCAAGCAATGAAAAACAAAGGCCTACAACGAAGAATACTCTAACTTCCAAAGCTCTCTTTCAAAATAGAAGGTGAAATAAGGAGTTTCCAAGACAAAAGAAGGCTAAAGGAATATATCTCCACTAAACCAGCATTGCAAGAGATGCTAAAGGGTCAGCTTTAAGAAGATAAAGAAACAGAAAGAGACAGAGAGGAACACAAGTACAAAAAGGAAAACTTACAATGAAAAAGTACCTATGGTAATAACTTTAAATGTAAATGGATTAAATGCTCCCATTAAAAGACATAGGGTAACAGAATGGATAAGAAAACAGAACCCACATATTTGCTGTATACAAGAAACACACCTCAAAACAAAAGATTTACATAGACTGAAAAAAAAGATATAAAAAATATTCCAAGAAAAGTGGACCTGAAAAAAAAGCTGGGGTAGGAGTCCTCATATAAGACAAAATAAATTTGAAAACTACGGGAATAAAAAGAGACAAAGAAAGACATTTCATATTACTTAAAGGAATAATCCATCCAGAAGATATAACATTGATAAATATATATGCACCCAACATAGGAGCACCCAAATATGTAAGGACAATTTTGAAAGACTTCAGAAAGGATATAGACAATAACGCACTCATAGTAGGTGACTTTAACACTCCATTATCAACATTAAACCGATCTTTGAAGCAAAGAAACACCAAGGATATACAGGCATTGAACAACACACTAAACCACATGGACTTAACTGATATATATAGAACTTTTCACCCCAAAGAAGCAAAATATACATTCTTTTCAAATGCACATGGGACATTTTCAAAGATAGACCACATGATAGGACACAAAATAAGCCTCAACAAATTCAAGAAAATTGAAATCATATCAAGCATCTTTTCTGACCACAATGCCTTGAAACTAAAAATCAACCTCAAGAAAAAAATCAAAACACCCAAACTCATGGAGAATAAATAACATGCTATTAAATAATGAATAGGTTGACAATGACATCAAAGAAGAAATTTCTAGAAACTAATGATAATGAACACACAAGAGCCCAAAACCTATCAGACACAGCAAAAGCAGTCCTGAGAGGAAATTTCATAGCAATACAGGCATATCTGAAAAGGATAGAAGAATCTCAAATAAAAAACCTAACCCTAAAGCCACAAGAACTAGAACAACAAAAATAAACAGAGCCTAGGGCAAGAAGAACGAAGGAAATCATCAAGATCAAAGCAGAATTAAATGACATAAAGACCAAACAAACAATTCAAAAGATCAACAAAACTAGGAGCTTGTTGTTCGAAAAAAATAAACAAAATCGACAAACCTTTAGCCAGGCTCATCAAGAAAAAAAAGAGAGCTTACTCAAATAAACAAAATCAGAAACGAAAGAAAAGGAATCATGACTGAAACCACAGAAATACAAAAAATTGTACGAAATTACTACAAAAAACAGTACGGCAAGAAACTTGACAACCTTGAAGAAATGGAGAAATTTCTAGAAACATATAACCTTACAAAACTGATTCAAGAAGAAGTAGAAAGTCTCAACAGACCAATAACAAAGAAGGATATTGAAACAGTAATCAAAAATCTCCCGGCACACAAAAGCCCTGGACCGGATAACTTCACAGGTGTATTTTACAAAACATTTAGGGAAGAACTAACTCCTGCCCTCCTCAAACTATTCCAAAAAATCCAAGAAGAGAGAAAATCCCAAACTCTTCTATGAAGCCAGTAGTACCCTAACGAACACCAGGTCAAGACACAACAAAGAAAGAAAACTATAGGCTAATATCACTGATGAACATAGGATTCATCCCAGGGATGCAAGAATGGTTTAATATTTGCAAATCAATAAATATAATACATCACCTAACCAGAATTAAAGACAAAAATCACATGATCATATCAATAGATGCAGAAAAAGCATTTGATAAAATACAACACCAATTTATGACGAAAACACTCAGCAAAATGAAAATAGAGGGAACATACCTTAACATAATTAAGGCTATATATGAGAAGCCTAAAGCCAACATCATACTCAATAGACCAAAACTGAAAGCATTCTCCCTGAAATCAGGAACAAGACAAGGATGTCCACTCTCTCCAGTCCTATTCAACATAGTGTTGGAAGTCCTAGCCACAGCAATCAGACAAGACAAAGAAATAAAAGGCATCCAAATCGGGAAAGAAGAAGTAAAACTATCACTATTGGCAGATGACATGATAGTATACCTAGAAAACCCTATAAACTCCACTAAAAGACTACTCGATATAATCAGCGAATTTGGCAAAATAGTAGGGTACAAAATAAATATACAGAAATCTAAGGCATTTCTGTACACCAACAATGAAATATCAGAGACAGAGAAAAAAAGGAAAATACCATTTAATATAGCAACAGGAAAAATAAAGTACTTAGGAATAAACTTAACCAAAGTGATAAAAGACCTGTACTCTGAAAATTACATAACATTGAAGAAAGAAATTAAGGAAGATACAAATAAATGGAAGCAAATACAATGTTCTTGGATGCAAAGAATCAACATCATCAAAATGGCCATACTACCCAAAGCAATTTACAGATTCAATGCAATCCCTATTAAAATACCAATGACATATTTCACTGACCCAGAACAAATACTCCAAAAATTCATATGGAACCAAAAAAGATCCCGAATAGCAAAAGCAATCTTGAGACAGAAGAACACAGCAGGAGGAATCACAATACCAGATATCGAACAATACTACAAAGCCACTGTGATCAAAACAGTCTGGTACTGACATAAGAACAGACATAAAGATCAGTGGAACAGAAAGAGAGCCCAGAAATAAACCCAGGCCTCTATGGTCAACTATTATTTGATAAAGGAGGAAGGAACATAAAATGAAGTGAGAAGAGCCTCTTTAACACATGGTGCTTGGAGAACTGACAGGGACTTGCAAAAAATGAAACTAGACCACCCACTTACACCACACACGAGAACAAACTCAAGATGGATTAAAGACTTAAATGTAAGCCATGATTTCATAAAAGTCCTAGAGGAAAACATAGGCAGGAAAATTTCAGATATCCCATGTAACACTATTTTCACGGATACATCTCCCAAGGCAAGAGAAATAAAGGAGAAAATAAACAAATGGGACTACATCAAACTAAAGAGTTTCTGCTCAGCAAAAGAAAACATCAGCAAGATGAAAAGGAAACCAACTATATGGGAAAACATATTTTTGCAATGACATCATAGACAGGGGACTGATCTCCAAAATATATAAATAGCTTATATGACTCAACATCAAGAAAACAGACAACCCAATTAAAAAATGGGTAAAGGACCTAAAAAAACACTTCTCCAAAGAGGACATACAGAAGGTCCATAGACACATGAAAAAATGCTCAACATCATTAGCCACCAGAGAGATGCAAATAAAAACCACAATGAGATACCACTTTACACCAGTGAGAATGGCCATCATCAACAAATCAACAAACAACAAGTGCTGGAGAGGATGTGGAGAAACGGGAACCCTACTGCACTGTTGGTGGGAATGCAGACTGGTGCAGCCACTATGGAAAACAGTATGGAATTACCTCAAAAAACTAAAAATGGAACTGCCTTTTGAACCAGCAATTCCACTGCTAGGATTATACCCAAAAAATTCTAAAACCCTAATTCAAAAGAACTTATGCACCCCTATGTCCATAGCAGCACTGTTTACAATAGCTAAATGCTGAAAACAGCTTAAGTGCCCATCTGTATGTGAGTGGATAAAAAAACTGTGGTGCATTTACACAATGGAATACTATGTAGCAGAGAGAAAGAAGGAATTCCTGCCATTTGCAACAACATGGATGGAACTAGAGAGAATTACGCTTAGTGAAATAAGCCAGGCAAAGAAAGAAAAATACCATATGATATCACCTAATACAGGAAACTAAAGAACAACATAGACAAATGAATTAAATAGGACAAGGAGCAGAATAGCAGTCAATAGGTGGGAGAGGGGGGAGGGAGAGAAGGGGGATAATGAAGGGAAGGGTCTAGTCAAGGAACATTTAAAATGACTCATGGACATGGACAATGGGAAGGGATATGATTGTGGGAGAAGGGGTGGGCTGGGTGGGGGAGAGCAATGGGGGGAAAATGGGACAACTGTAATTGAAAAACCAAGAAATAAAAGAGGGAAAAAAAAATAATCCTGTTGCCAAATCTGTTGCTCCCAGAATACAACAAGGATGCCTGCCTGTTAAACCAAGCATGCCATTGGGAATTCCAAGCATGGGAATTCCTCTTTTCCTTTCATTGGGAGGTTGTTTCTGTGCCTCCCCATGTTGAATTCTTCTTGTTTGTTTTTATTTTTTGTGTTTGTCTGCTTTGACTTCCCACCTTTGTGGTATGATATTCTTTATAGGAGATCTGGGGGTTTCAGTGGTGCAATCTCTTTGATCTCTGGAGCCTGATGTCCTTGTGATACCCTCTATGTTGTGTGTTTATGCTATTTGGTTATATTTCAGATGCTTTTTGGTAGGATCTTCCTTCTGGCTAGTTGATTGAGAGTCACTCTATCCACTTTGTCTTGAGTTCTTTTGTGGAGATGCTGTTAAAAACATAAACACACAGCCGAGGCAGGAGACCCGCATGCTCAAAAATGTCCCCCACCCTCTATTCCGCTATCGTCAGCCAACGAGCCAGTATTAATATAAATGTGGAGAGATTAGAGCTTTTATACTATAGGAAGAATAGATAAAAGTTGTTTTTAGGGAGGAAAAATATGATTTTTGAGAGAGGGGGTGATAGATTAATAATAGTTGAGATTATGCAAGACAGTAGGTAATATTTACATTGTATGTTAATAATAGAAGAAAAGAAGGGAAGAATGCAGAATATAGTTAGAAAGTGGGATTGTATAGTATTGGATTTATATAGTAGTTATATTCTATTTAGTTAGAGTGAAAGAGTGGCTAAACTAGACACACAAACAAATAAACAATAATTAAAGAGAAAGGATGAGAATGAGAGATTGTATAAAACAGATTAGAGATATAGTTTTAGTTCTTTTTTTGTTTTTGTTTTTGTTTCTTCTTTCTCCTTCCCTCCCTTTAAGGAAGAAATAAAAAAAGGAATGTTTTTACTCAGTTCAGCCTTTGTGTATCATCTTCTTTTCCTGCGTCCACAGCTGGTCTAATGAGATGGGTCAGAGGTTCCTGTTCCTTGCAGCAGTGGTGTGCACCCGCAGTGGCCGGCATGGTGTATTCCTTTGGCTCCTGTTGGAGCTAGCCGAGGTGACTTTGCATGCATGCCCCTGCATGCACAAGGTGGCCAAGAGCTAGCCTCAGTCTTGCCGAGCTGCGCTCCCGGAGTTGGTCTCTCGCCTCTTAGGGCAGTGTCCCGGACGATTGTGCACAGTGGAAGTGAGCGTCTGTGAGTCGCTGCTGCCTGCTGTTCCCACACCACAGCTGCCTGTCATTCCCACACGTGCCTGGGTGGGTACGAGCAGAGCCTGAGCAAGTGGTCTGTACTCCGGCCTGATGCCCACTGGAGCTGGCCAGGGGTGTCTGCGCATGGTCTTCTGCGTGTCCATTGGGCCCTCCCTGCGCCTGTTGGGGCACTGATCCCACGTCTATTGGGGCGTGTCCGAGGGGCACCCGGCCCCGTGGCTCCGCGCACCTGGGCCAGTGAATGAGGGCTATGTGCGACCCCGCGACCCAAAGGGAGTGTTGGGGAGTGGAGGAGCGCACCTCTGCACCTGCGCTCCTCAAGAATGTCCTACCACACCCAAACTTTCCACCCCTCTCCACAGTCCACAAGAGAAAAATATAAAAGAAAATTATGTTCTCACTTGCACAGCAGTACACTGTCTCCTGTCCTTCAATGCCAATGCCACCTGGTCGAGTCCTATCTCTGCCAGCGGGCAGAGACCTGTTCTCCTCCCGACTCCTCTCTGGGGAAACCTGTGGTCGCAAAAAAGCCTTTGTGTCCTTCCAGTCGCAGCTCGGGTAGCCACCCCAGTCAGAGATCCTGTCTCGTCCTTTTTTCCTCCGCTATCCTCACTAAACAGGTTGTTCCCAGATGGTTTTTCTCTAATCCAGCAGTGCCAAGGCTCGACTCCTGCCAGTGTCCAGCTGCTCACTGAGATGTTTTGTCTGCAATTAGTCCAAACTACAGATGGGTCTTGGGAGTCTGAAATCGCAGCCTCCCCTCACTCCTCTGCCATCTCCTCTTCTCAATAAATCTAATTTAAAGAAAGAGTTTTAAAAAACCATCTAAGAACTTCTGAAGAAAAGGTCTTGTTTCTGTTCAGGGCTTGGGAACACCCAGAGGAAGGGTGTTCTAAAACAGAACAGAATCAAAGACCAGGTTTTTTACCAGGTCACATAACAAGGCTGCCCAAGATGATACGGCTGGTATGGCAAGAACCACAAAGAACCATAAAGAAAGTGCACAGCCTCAAGTCTAAAAATCCAGCCAAGGATGGAGTCAGGTGAATGAGTAATGAGGCTGGAAGCTTAACAAGCTGAGAGCAGTGTAGAAGATGAGGTCAGGAATGGGACAAGCCAGTGATTCAGGACTGAGACATGAACACCTAGCAGAGATGGACCTGCCAACAACAAGTGGTGACTATTGTGCAGAGCAGAGTAGGCTTGCAGCCTGAAGAAACTGTGCAGAACAGCACCTTGGGTTCATTGCTGAAAAGGGCAGGGAGTATGTTGAGATGCAGACACTTGGGACATCCCTGTGCTCACTCACATGATCCCCAATAAGCACAAGTTAAATTAACAAACTTCTCAATGTTCTCAGTAGCTCACCTGTTCTGTTTGTACATTGTGATCCAGAAAGCTGCAACTCTGCCAAGGAAGATCATAAATATTAATGATTTAAAAGCTTTGATAGTTCATTCCTTTGTGAATTTGGTGGGACTCAGTAAAATTTGTTTTTACACATCCCTAAATCATGGAGAGAAAGCAAAGAAGTGCAAACAGGGAGGTGCAATCTATCAAAATATTATGAGAAAAGCAGGAAGCCAACCAGGAAGACCACAGATGTGAGAAGTTTCAGACCAGGAAAGCATATTTAGAAAGAGGGCCACCTGAGAAACTCTTATCTACCCTGGACAGTGTTCAAGGGCCCCAACTGAAACTCCTTCCTGCCACAGGCTGAGGGCTGGTTAAGCAGGAGGAATATTCATGGTCATCAGTGCTCAGAAGACAGCATGCTTCTGTGGAAAGAATGTAGGCTCTGGCATCAGACAGGCCAGAGGTGAAGTCCCTGTAGAAAGAACCCAGATATCCTTAACAATGTGGACCCATTGTCATCTTAGCTGTAAAGTACAGCTGACAATAGACACTTGTTGCAGCAAGATAATTTGAATATGAAATGGGATAAAGTATGTAAAGTACCTGGCCCACTTAAGATGTTCTTTAGGTTTACTATATTTAATAAATATTTAATGAACACTTATTATTACTGGAGATGTAGTGTAGCAAAACCAAATTTATGTCTTCCTTTAAAAAAAATTTTTATTGATTGATTTCAGAGAAAGAGAGAAAGAAAATAAAACAGTGATTTGTTGTTTCATTTATTTATGCATTCACTGCTTGCTTCTTGCATGTGCCCTGACCGGGAATTGAACCCACGACCTCGGTGCATCAAGACAATGCTCCAAATGACTGAGTTACCTGGCCACGGCTAAATTTCTGTCCTCTTGAAGCTTATATTTGTGAAAAGGTGACAAAAAATAAACAACCAAATTAGAGATAGGAAGGAAGAAATAAGTGCCACTAGGATATAAATTCATGTAAACATGTTTCTATAGGATGATCAGGATGTGGTATTTGAACAAGCACACAATGAGGTGAGAGAGAGAACCATGCACAGATTGGGAAAGACAGTGTTTTGGGCAAAGAGAGCAGCCAGAGTGAAGTTCTTAATACGAGGTGTGCTAGACATATTCATGAAGCTGTAGTAATAGTTTCTTTCATTCTTATATTCCTTCAGGACAACTCAACATATGACATCTGTGGGCACTCTGATCTTTAGCCCTGGAGCCAAATTAGTTAACCCTCTTGGAAAGATCCTTTCAGGTTCCATCCATTTATATGGAGTGTTCCCATCTGTCAGCAGAGTGTTCGCCTCCTTCCACCAGAGAGGATGATAGCAGTGGGCAGGTGGCCTGACCCTCAGGCCTGGCAAGTTTCTGGTTATCACAGGTGCTTAGTATGTCTTCCAAAGCAGATGCAATGACAACCTGGGCACCTGCTTCAGGAAGGAGTGACATTATTTACAAGTGTGAGTGTGAGATAGGAGATGGAGAGAGAGGGCTTGAAACAAAGTCTTGAATCTTGTTCCTAGAGGGCTGACCCCCTCACATCGACTGTTTAATCAAAAAGGCCAGTGGGAACAAAAAGGTAGAAGGGAGGTGTTGAAAATTTTTTCTTTTGCTTTGTTGGCTTTGGAAAGCTAAAGAGAATCTGCATCTGTGAATCCAGCCCAGATTGCAAAGCATTCTGTTATTTTAACTCAGAGTCTGTAGTTAGCAGATTGTCAGTCTGGCCATGCAGCCTTGCAGCAGCCAGAAAATATTAGACAAGTGCAGGTATCAGGACTGGTTTCAGAATGCCAGCAAAAAGCAAAATCGGGATGAACAGGGAAAGCAAGGACTTGTGGTATGTGCTGTGTGATTGCTGGCTGGGAGAAGGAGCATATGCAGAGGAGAGAGAAATGAAGCCAAACAAGGGGATTCTAAGCATGTGAGAGAAGATACACAAGAAACAGAAGATGGAGGCAGAGAGAGAAAGTATTCAGGTAACCTTAGAGAAAGTACTAGAAATTTTGGGTTCAGAGAGAAGGGGTTTTTCTATACCTTCGCTCCCCTGCTGGGCTCAGTCTCATGCAGGATCAGCAACATCATCAAACCACAGTTTTGAATATGAAATGAGAAGAAGTATGAAAAGTGTGAAGAGATGCTGTTTCTCCAGTAGACACTGGCCACTGTTCTCATTGATTGTCTTGGTGAGCCAAGAACAGCTGCATTTCCCCCACCTATATGCACTTTGTGTGATCACAAATATATGTCTTCATCTGATGGTACTCTTCCTACTAAAAAATTAATTTTAAGTAAGGAAGCAGGACTTTGGAATGTTGAAAAGGAGATATTTTGTCATGAGGAAGAAGAAAGAAACAAGTTGGGGGAGGGAAGCATCAGGTTAGATAATGCAGCTCTACACACTTGCCTGAGAATGTCAGGCAGTCCAGAGCAGGAAGACGCATGCTCTGTAATTGTCTTTCTACACCCTTTCAGCCTCATATAGACAGGGAATGAATGAGAGTATTTCTGAATGCAGAGATCCTACCCCATTCCAATCTTTCAGTGGGAAGGGAAAGGAATACGGAGATAATATAATGATTACCTCACATGTGCACTAACTTATAATATAGGCATTTATTCTGCATTCTGCTAGGTGCTGGTGCACCAAGATAATAACAATCTCTTTCCTCAGATGACTGGTGTAATGATTACACAAGATAAAGCAAAGGCAGCACACAAAAGATTAAGAGCATGAGCAGGCATGGCAATAATAATAATGATGATGGTTCCCACTTCACAGAATTAGTCAATGAGTAAATTAGATAATATGAGTAATTTAGCACAATGCATGGCTCAAAGTAGGTTCTTCATAACACTAATTCACTTCCCATAGTTCTCTCCTTCCCCAATTCTAGAAGTGAGAAGAAACATCCAGTTTCAGATGTACAAAACTAGAAAGTGGTGCTCTCACCGTTACAATAAAAAAAAAATGCTGGAAAAAATCAATTATTTTTCTTAAACTCATTAGAGTACTGAGATCAATCACAAGGCAAGAACTAAATGGGAATCTGGAAAGTCACCTGCAGAGAGACCCAACAAGACACTACAGAATGCCTATAATAAGATTCAACAAGAAAATTCCAATGGATTACTAAAACCTGAATATACACTAGTGTGAGAGTGTGAAAACCCTATGGGCACAGATATAGAGAGGCCCACAGCTTCTCAAACTTTTCCTCTAGGATCCCACCATGGCCTCCCATAAAACACCAGGGAGATTCCTGAGAAGGCTTCTCTGTGAAGCTGGCTAGGAAGTGCTGGACAGTAAGCATTGGTCCACATTCATTTTCTTATCTCTCCTACAGAACAGAAACCTTAATCTGCAAGAGAAAAGGCAACAAAAACAGTAGCCTGAGGGCACTGGAGAAAATCTACTGTCAGTAATACATGCTATGTTCACCATTACTTGTAGAAAAACTGTGAAAACCAATCTACCAAGATACAGTCAGTGACTGCCTAGGAAGAAGACTTAATCATAACATTAGAGAATGCCCTCATGCCTGCTTTTCACATCACACTATTAGGCACTAAGTAAAAATGGAGTTTAACAGAGCTAGGAGTGCTGTGAGAGAAAGATTCTCTCTGACATGCAGTGCAAAGTGAAGATACAGAACTAAGTAGGTAGAACTGAGCCAAAATGGGCTCAAGCCTTGAGGAAAATACTATGGTTTATGGGGCCACAGCATTGCAGTGGTGAAACTTAAAGCCTCTGGTGCACAAGGGTGACAAACACTGCAGACACAGCTCAACTCTCAACTACAATAGATAACACTAACTTCCCCACACTGACAGCAAAAGAGACAAAAAACAGCATAAAAGCAGTAAGTACACGTATCTGATTGTTACCTCCCCAACCAACTAAATTTTCAACATTCTTGATTAGACAGTGTCTACTTCTTAAGTTGACTTGTATTAGTGACTGGCACTACTGTTTGTGGTAAGAGATGAAATAACATCTGAGTTCAGTGGCCTTGGCATCTCCCTTCAGAAAAAGAGGATCCTGCAATCACTTCATATAAGAGTGAAAGAATGAGACAACATATATCAGTACTGGGAAATAGAAAGATCAGGGTCTCCAGTGTTCCACTGCAGTATTTATTTAGATAAATTGTAGTACAATATGATCAGTGAGATAATAAAGCCTATGAACAGATATGTAGTATTCTTAAAAACCTTATGCTTCGAAGGATACCATCAAGAAAGTGAAAAGATGACACATAAATAAGATATTTGCAAATACTATATATAATAAAACACTTGGGTATAGACTATATAAAGAACTCTTACAACTCAATAACAGGAAGACAAATAACCCAATTTAAAAATGGGCAAAGGATTTGATTAATCATTTATCCAAGGAAGACACTCAAATTCCAGTAAGTATGTAAAAAGATGTTCAACATCATTAGCAATCAGTGTAATGGAAATGGAAACTCTATTTCATGCCTACTAGAATGACTATAACATAATAAATAAATAAATAAATAACATAGGCTGGTGGGGATGTGAAGAGATTGGAACCCTGAGGCCTTGCTGGTAGGAATGCAACATGGTGCAGCTAGATGCTCAGGAAAAAATTGCAGTTCCTTTAAAAGTTAAATAAAGAGTTTTATTGGGCCCAGCAAACCTGCTTCTAAGACATCAGCCAAGAAAAATGAAAACGTTCACACAAAAAAGGTATACAGATGTTCATAACAGCATTTTTCATATTAACCCAAAAAAAGAAAACAAGTTATGATTAGATAAAATGTTTATCCCCATTCAGTGAAATATTGCTTGGCAATAAAAAGGCATGAGATACTAATGCATGCAACTATAACCATGGCTTAACATTTCAATTAAGCAATAAAGGGGTGTGTGCTTTACATTTTTCTCAAGGCTGCAGTCAACTCTCTTGTTTCTTTAGAGGGTATAATAAAGCCTTATGTTTTCATTCCTTATCTAGTCTTTTTTTTTTTTTGACAGCTTAGAGAAGTCTGTTTTGAGGGAGGGGAAAGGCTGCTTGGTGCCAGCTATGAAGATCAGGCGCTGCAGTAAATCTACAAGTTCTTGTTTGAAGAGAGCACTAAAATGAGGGAAGCTAGAGAAGGATCCCACTTCCTCCCATGCTTCTCCTTCACAGGAGATGCCTGATTCATGATTTTTTGTTCTGTTTTCCCTGTCCATTCTTATAAAAACCTCTGTCTGCATTGAGATTATTAATATGGGCTTTGAGACATGAGTTTCCCCATCAGATGCAGGTGGCCAGCATCTGAATAAACCACTTTCCATTACATCAGCACCTGTCTTATGAGTATGGGCTTTCAAAGTGGCAAACAGCCAGACCCACTTTCGATTACACTACAACATGGATAAACCTTGAAAGTGTTTTAAGTAAAAGTGGCTAGATATAAAAGGTGACATATTGTATTATTCCATTTACATCAAATGTTCATTATGGGAAAATCTATAGAAACAATTTGGATTAGAAATTGCCTATAGCTGGTGAAACGGAAGATATTTGAGAGAAAATGAGAATGATTGATAATGATTACAGAATTTTTTTGGGTAATGAAATGTTCTAAATTTTGTTATGGGTGTTTGCACAACTCTGTGAATATACTAAAAGCCACTAAATTATACATTTTAAATGGATCAATTATGTGGCATATGAATTACATTTCAATAATGCTCTTATATTAAAAATGACAACAGAAGACTTCCAGCTAAGATGGAGGCCTAGACTGACACACTCCATCTTCCTCCACAACTAAGAAGGACTACAACTACCACAAAACCAGAAATAACCAGAAGTTCCAGAAACTAAAGATACATGGAAGTCCAACATATGAAGTTATAAACAAGCGGTCCTCATCCAGACAGGTAGGAGGGGCGAAGCCGGGGCAGAGAGATCAAGCTGTCTGCCGGCGGCAGCTGCAGCAACGAGCGGCAGGACTGCGATAAGTATAGACACCCATATTTAAAGGGAGAGGAGAAGCACCAGGGGAGCACCCCCAGCTGCAGTCCAGACCCATCAGCTTATGATTCCAATGTCGGGGAAGGCAGACACGCATTGCCTTGGACTGTGAGGCCTAGAAGGCGTGGGGACAGAGGAGGAGGCTCCTGGTCTCTCAGCAGAGAGTGAACGGCAGGAATCCATCTTGGACCCCCACCCTCACATGAAGCACCACAGTGTGGTGAGAAGGGTCACCCAGTAGTGATGAGTGCACAGGGCTCCGTTCCCTATAGTGTAAGAGGTGTGACAACCCCCCCCCCAAGAAGGAAAGGTAAAAATACCTGTCAGGATGACAGGGATAATGATAGAGATACCAATCACACAGCTGACCAGAAAGGAAATGCACAAATTAATGAACAAACAGATAATCTTTTTGAGGCTGAGTTCAGAGATATAGTTATAAGACAGCTTACAGAAATAACAGCGGGGCTTAATCAAGACGGGGAAAGAATGAAGGCTAGTTCTGCTGAAATGAACAAAAACACATATGAAACAAGTTGTGAGAGAAGGAAAACCAGGGATCAAATCAGCAAATCCGAATATAGGGAAGGAACAAACAGTCAACCAGTGCAGAAAGAGGAAATGAAAAGCGAGGAAAATGAGGAGAAGCTCAGAAACCTCTGGGAGAACTATAAGAGAGTGAATATTCGAATTATAGGGTTGCCAGGAGGTGAAGAAGGAGAACTCGTCGTCGTCGGCAGCCGTCCGTCTCAAGAGACGATGGCGTAGCTTCTTGAGAGTCTATCTGCACCGCCGAGAATGGCTGTGCAGTCCGACTCGGGAGTGACAATCCCTGCCACACTTGTTACAGGTGAAGGCGGATGGCCGTTGTTGCTGCTCTTGACGCTGCTTCCACCTCGATCTTTTCTGAACCGCCTCCTCGTTGCGCGCAGCCTCTGCACGTGACGTACCTTGCCTGACCGCGAGCCTCCAGGCTAGGCGGTCATCTGCTTGAACTTCCCATGTGTTGAGATTGATGGAGCATTGTGTCATGTCCTTTTTGCAGATGTCTTTGAACCGCAGTTTTGGGCGCCCTGTCATCCTCTTGCCTTCTGCTAGCTCGCCGTAGAGGAGGTCTTTGGGGATACGGCCTGCATCCATTCTTTTGACATGGCCGAGCCACCTGAGGCATCTCTCGCTAAGAACTGCATGCAAACTGCTCATATTGGCTCGCTTCAGCACCTCGGTGTTGGGAACCTTATCCTGCCAGGTGACATGCAGGACGCGTCGCAGGCACCTCACGTGGAAGCTGTTGAGTTTCCTTTCGTGCCTTGCGCAGGTGGTCCACATCTCGCTGCCATAGAGGAGAGTGCTGAGTACGCAGGCTTGGTAGATGCGCAGTCTGGTTTTCTCAGTGAGGCTGGAATTGTTCCATGCTCGCCGGTTCAGTCTGGCCATAACTGTGGCTGCCCTGGCGATTCTCCGGTTGACCTCCAAGTCGACTGACAGAGAGCTCGAGATGGTGCACCCGAGGTAAGTGAAGTCGTTGACTTCCTCCAGGGTGTATCCGTCGATGGTGATGCATGGGGGAGTCCCCGTGCCTTGAGCCATAACATTCGTCTTCGTCAGGCTGATGGCTAGTCTGAACTCCTTGCATGCGTGGGAAAGGCAAGTGACTAGCTGCTGGAGTCCCTCTTCGGAGTGTGATGTCAAAGCTGCGTCGTCGGCGAAGAGCATCTCACGGATGAGCACCTCTTTGACTTTGGTCTTGGCTCGTAGACGGGCCAGGTTGTAGAGCTTGCCATTGGATCTGGTGTGAATGAAGACACCCTCGCTGCAGTCCTTAAAGGCGTATTGGAGGAGCATGGAGAAGAAGATTCCGAACGGCGTAGGCGCAAGGACGCAGCCCTGCTTTACTCCGCTGCTGACTGGGAAGGCCTCAGAGGTTGCGCCGTTGTAGGACACCGTGCTGTGCATGTTGTCGTGAAAGGACATGACCACAGCAAGCAGATGTGGTGGACAGCCAATCTTCCGTAGCAAGCTGAAGAGTCCACTTCGACTGACCAGATCAAACGCCTTCGTGAGGTCAATAAAGGCGAGGTAGAGTGGTTTATGCTGCTCGTGACACTTCTCCTGCAGCTGGCGTAGGGAGAAGATCATGTCCACTGTTGATCAGCCAGCTCTGAAGCCACACTGGGACTCTGGGTAGACGCGGGAAGCAAGGGTCTGCAGGCGGGCAAGAGCGACCCGGGCGAATACTTTGCCGATGACGCTGAGGAGAGAGATGCCCCGGTAGTTGTTGCAGTCGCTGCGGTCTCCTTTGTTCTTGTACATGGTGATAATGTTGGCGTCTCTCATATCCTGGGGGATGTAACCCTCCTTCCAGCAGAGACAGAGTAGATGGTGGAGCGGCTGTAGCAGGACTGGTTTCCCGCTCTTTAGGATTTCTGGAGGGATTCTGTCGCTTCCTGGTGCTTTCCCGCAAGCGAGGCGGTCGATGGCTTTGCTGAGCTCTGCCGCAGTAGGTGGGGTGTCTAGCTCCTCCATGACTGGTAGGTCTGGGATGGCGTTAAGAGCAGTGTCTGTTACGGTGTTCTTCGTTGCGTACAGCTCGAGGTAGTGCTCGGTCCACCGCCGCATTTGCTGTTCCTGGTCAGTGATGACCTCACCTGTCTTGGACTTAAGGGGGGCGATCTTGGAGGGGATTGGGCCTGTTGCCTTCTTGATACCCTCATACATTCCTCGTGCGTTGCCTATATCGGCGGCTTCCTGAATGCTTCTGCACAGGTTTAGCCAATAGGTGTTGGCACAGTGGCGGGCGGTCTTCTGGACTTTGTTCCTGGCAGCCCGTAGAGCTTGAAGTGTACTGGGAGTGGGTGTGACCTTGTAAGCCAGTAGGGCCTTCCTCTTAGCCTCGATCACGGGTTCCATTTCTTCCCAGTGAGCCTCGTACCAGTCAGTGTTCTTCCGCTCTTTCTTCCCGTAAGCAATAATGGCGGAGTTGTATATGGCGTCGCGGAGACGTGGCCAATTGGATTCGATAAAGTCATCTGCCGCCACTCCCTCGCCGAGTGCATCTTCCATCTTGTTGATGAATTGCTGGGTCTTAACTGGGTTGCTGGCACAACTGGTGTTGATGCGTGGGCGACCCTTCATCTTGGAGTGGTGCAACCTCTTCGGCATTATGCGCACCTTGCTTACCATGAGGGCATGGTCCGTGTCGCAGTCTGCACTGTGGTAGCTGCGGGTGAGGAGGGTGCTGCCAATATCCGTTCTTCTGGTGATGACGAGGTCAAGCTGGTGCCAATGGCGGGAGTGGGGGTGCCTCCATGACACCTGGTGGATCTCTTTGCACTTGAAGAATGTGTTTGTCACGCACAGGCCGTGGTGACACGAAAGCTCAAGCAGTCGCTGACCATTCTCATTGATCTTTCCTCTCCCAAAGTTTCCAAGGCAGATGGGCCAGGCCATGTGGTCGGCTCCTACTTTTGCGTTGAAGTCTCCAAGGAGATAGAGAGCGTTACTTCTGGGGATCTTGGATAACGCTTCGTCCAGTGCATGGTAGAACTGTTCTTTCTCTTCGATGGTGGCGCAGAGGGTTGGGGCGTACGCGCTAAGAATGCTGACTGGGCCGAAAGTTGTTGACAATCGGAGGGTAAGTAATCTCTCTGTGCCTCCTGTGGGTGGCTCTATGGAGTTAACAAGCGTGTTCTTCACAGCGAACCCAACACCGTGCTGTCTTGGTTGGTCCGGAGACTTCCCTTGCCAGTAGAAGGTGTAGTTGGTTTCTCTGATAGTTCCGTTGTCGGCCAACCGGGTCTCCTGTAGAGCCGCAATGTCGATGTTTAGTCGTGCCAGTTCCCTATCGATGACAGCGGTTTTCCTGGCACCATTGATCCACGGAAGGTCTGCAGTAAGTCCGGGGCACATGGTCCTGATGTTCCAGCTAGCGCGGCGAAGAGCCGGAGGCTTCTTTCTTGTTGTATGCTTGGAATTAACTGGTGCGGGTGTTTTGTGACCCACTTTTCGAGAGGCGCCTCTCTGATCCCCACGCACCCAGTGGGGCAGGCGAGCCATGGCGAGACGGTAGCTGTCCAGTGAGGTGCGATGACCTCTCCCACCGTCAGAGGAGACCCCTGGCGCTCGTTTCCTTCGCCAATCGGATGAGCTTATAACCGGTATCTGTCTCCTCCCGTGTTGAGTCGACATCTTGCGATGACGCTGGAGTGTCCTCTTCAGTGAAACTGAAGCTACAGAGCCTGGGCAGGGTGATATGGAGGGTCTTCTGTTGCCCATGCAGCAGACCCCCCCTCTCTTCGCAGCTGAAGGGTCCAAGGGAAAGACAAAGTCAATACAGCTGGGCTTCAGGTACGCCGCAGGAGTTGCCGGTGTTGACTACAATGTCAAACCGCCTTAGGGACTCCGGCTCCGGATTTTCTGTCGGGGTTTACTCCCTTAGCCTTTCCCCTGAAGAGGTATGCCGCAAGGCAGTGGAGGTTTTTTGGAGTCGGAGTTTTCCTTCTCTGATTTTAGAGATGTGAACACCCTGGGCTCAAGCAAAGGGAAGGCAGAGAGGACTAGAGACACTTGGGGAGAGTTTGGCATGGTGGCTTTGAGGGGAGAGCTGGGGAAGCGGCCGGCCGGGTCCCAGTGCTGACTCATCCCCACACTGCAAGCAGACCATTCCCCTCTATACACTTACCTCCTTTAATATAAAATTTGGTGGTCTCTGTTATATGCCTTGATGTCAAATCTGCTCTTCCAAAATTTTATAATCCTAAAAATCCTCAGTTAATAGCAAGCTATATGTTGGTCTTGGGAAAAATGTATTGCAACAAAGTGCTCTGGAAAAGATCGAGGCGGAAGCAGCGTCAACAGCAGCAACAACAGCCATCTGCCTTCACCTGTAACAAGTGCGGCAGGGATTGTCACTCCCGAGTCGGACTGCACAGCCATTCTCGGCGGTGCAGATAGACTCTCAAGAAGCTACGCCATCATCTCTCGAGACGGACGGCTGCCGACGACGACGATGTGAGATTCACTGGAGAATCTTTTCCAGAGCACTTTGTTGAAGGAGAACTAGAAATTGAAAAATTATGTGAAAAAATAATGAAGCAGAACTTCCCTAACTTGGGGAAGGAATAGACTTATAGGTTCAGGACGCACAGAGAGTTCTGAAAAAACTGGACCTAGGGAGAACCACACCAAGACACATTATAATCAAAATGTCAAAAATTAAAGATAAAGAGAGAATATTAAAAGCAGTGAGAGAGAAGAAGAGAATTATGTATAAAGGGGTCCCAATTAGACTACCAGATGATTTCTCAAAAAAAAAAAAAGAAAGAAAGAAACCTCTGCAGGCAAGAAGGGACTGGCAAGAAGTATTCAAAGTAAGGAAAAGCAAAAACCTACAGCAATGATTACTCTCTCCAGCAAAGCTGTAATTCAGAATAGAAGGGCAGAGAAAGTGCTTCCAGGACAAAGTAAAACTGAAGGAGTTCATTAGATCCAAACCACTGTTATATGAAATGTTAAAGGGACTTGTTTAGAAGTAGGAGGATCAGATGGACACGCTCGGTCTCCCTCTACAACTAGAGAGGAATACAACTACTTCAAAACAAAAGATAACTAGAAATTCCAGAAAATAAAACTTCACGGAAGCCCAACGTACAAAGTTATAGACCAGCGGCGCTCTTTGGGCAGGTAAGAGTGAAAGTGGGCGGTGCTGTTTGCAGTAGCATCTGGGACAGCGGCAGGGAGAGCAACCTCAGCTTCAGTCTAACCCCGGCAGCTCGCGACCCCAATGCTTGGAAAAGTAGCCACTACATCACCTCCAACAGTGAGACCCAGAGAGCGGGAGGATGGATCCCGGTCTCCTAGCGGAATAACTGCAGGAATCCATCTTGGACCCCCGCCCCCACACAAAGCTCCACAGCGCTGCGAAATAGGTTGTGGATCTCCGCTGGTCACTGGGCAGTGACAACAAAGTGCCACAGCACAGCGATAAAGGTTGCGGATTGCCGCCAGTCGCTGGGTAGTGACCACAAAGGGCCACAAGTGCAGCGAAAAAGGTTGCAGATCGCCACCGGTTGCTGGGTTGTGACGAGTACACAGACACTGCCCCCTATAGACGGCCCAAGAAAACAGAACGCATCTGTTAAAATGAGGCAGACAACTATAGAAATCCCGGTGGCCCAGCTCACCAGGCAACAGATGAAGAATCTGACAGATGAACAAATAAGAAACCTGTCAGAGGCTCAGTTCAGGGCCATTGTTATCAGGTGGCTTACAGAATTAACAAAAGATCTGGAGAAAGATGAGAAAGAATTGAAAAACACTCATACTGAAAGGAACAAAACCACATACAAGACAGATGGTGAGGAAATAAAATCCAGAGTTCAAATCAACAAACCAGAACATAGAGAAGGAGCAAACAGTCAACCAGTGCAGAGAGAGGAAACAGAAAGTGAAGAAAATGAAGAGAGGATCAGAAACCTCTGGGACAGCTATAAGAGACCCAATATAAGAATCATTGGTTTACCAGAAGGCGAAGAGGATGCACTAGAAATTGAAAAATTGAGTGAAAATATAATAAAGCAGAACTTCCCAAACTTGGGGAAGGAAATAGACTTACAGGTCCAGGAAGCACAGAGAGTTCCAAAAAAACTGGACCCAGGGAGAACCACTCCAAGACACATTATAATCAAAATGTCAAAAGTTAAAGATAAAGAGAGAATCTTAAAAGCAGCAAGAGAGAAGAAAAGAATCATGTACAAAGGGGTCCCAATTAGACTATCAGCTGACTTCTCAAGGGAGACCCTGCAGGCAAGAAGGGACTGGCAAGAAATATTCAAAGTAATGAAAAGCAAAAACCTACAACCACGAATACTCTATACAACGAAACTGTCATTCAGAATAGAAGGACAGAGAAAGTGTTTCCAGGGCAAAATAAAACTGAAAGAGTACATCAGATCCAAACCACTATTATATGAGATGTTAAAGGGACTGGTTTAGAAAAAGAAGGATCAAAACTATGAACACTAAAATGAAAACTGCATCACAAGAAACAACAACAGAAGCTAGGGAATTGAAACAAAGGCAAACTAAATAGGCAACAAGAGTGGAAAAAGAACTATAGGTATGGGGAGCATATTGGGGGGGAGGTCAGCAGGGAGGGGAAGAGGGAGGGAGATGGTATAGGAATTAAGAAGCATAGTAAGAGGGAATGGAATACACAGAGAGAGGTTGAGAAGAACTATATGCACAACTAATGGACATGGACTAAAAGAGGGGGACAAGGGGAGGGAGGGGGATACCGGGTGGAGGGGAGAAGAGGGAAGGGAAATTGGGACAAATGTAACACTATAATCAATAAAATACATTAAAAAATAATAATGGAAGGGGACTTGGAGTGGGAGCACACAATACAATATACAGATGATGTAGTATAGAATTGTACACCTGAAAACTATATAATTTTATTAACCAATATTACCCCAATAAATTCAATTAAATAATGAAAGAAAGAGATAAAGGTTGTTCAGGTAAAAAAAAAAAAAAAGAAGTAGGAGGATCAAAACTATGAACATTAAAAAAGAAAACTATCACAACACCCAACAGCAGAAGCAGGGGAATCAAAACAAAGACAAACTAAGTAGACAAGAAGAGTGGGAAAAGAATTATAGGTATGGGGAACATATTGGGGGGAGGTCAGCGGGAGAGGGACAGGGGAAAGGGAGGGAGATGATGCGGGAATTAAGAAGCATAATAGGAGAGAGTGGAGTACACAGGAAGATGTTGAAAAAAACTATATGCACAACCAATGGGCATGGACTAAGGCGGGGGGTTTAGGGAACTGCTCCTTGTGGTTTAGGGAATTGTAGCCCCAGCCTGAGCATGACCTGCCGCCGGCATTCCGGCTGTGCTTGTCTTTAAGTCTCAACAATGGCTGCATGGGAGACATACCTGAAAACAATTCAGAGGGTTTCCATGGGAGTTGGATTAGAAGAATACTTGTTATGCTTTAGAACTTGCTCTGCTTTCCATTGTCTCTTAGTTAAGTATAAACAATCTCTAGCAGGCAGTATATGAAGCCTTGTACCTAGTGTCAGTGTGGGGTCAAGATGTTTGACAGACTCTGGCACAGACTATTCATTGTATCTGTTGTACTGGAATGTGTAATCAGTTATTATCAATTGTAACCTAGGCACCTGAAAGCTATTGATGATTTATGAATTTTGATCTTGTATTTCCCACGTGTATCCTTCTCAATAAAAGGCATAAGGGACGGAGGTCTAGCTGCTATTCTCCACTAGAGAGGCAGTGACCTTCCTTCTCCCAGACATAAAGAAGTGTCCTGGGAAAAAATTTGTTCTGCTGTGTTCATGAAGCCTCTGCTGGATAGAGCAACTTCCAACCAAGCCTAGGGTGTGTGAGACACCTCCACCTCAGGGGGGGACAACTGGAGGGAGGGGTGTCACTGGGTGGAGGGGAGAGGAGGGAAAAGAAATTGGGACAACTGTAACAGCATAATCAATAAAACATATTAAAAATACAAAAATAAAGACACACACACAAAAATAACAACAGAAAAATCCAAAGTTGTTAACTAAATTAAATGATTTTAGTTTTTTGAAATTTTGACTGACTTTAATTTTGATGAAGAAAGTCACTCCACCATGAGAAGTAAACTTTGTATCTGAAGGGTGCATATTTTGGGGATTGTGAACATTAGAAAGACAAAATAAGCTCTGTTTTAAAATTAGAATTAGATATTATTTTATTAACATTCTCACTTGCTACTTTAATCCCTTTTGCCTTCCTAGGGAAGGCCTGCACTGACAGTTGAGCTACGAGATCTGGAGAGTGAGCACATCCCTGCTTTCATATAGGAAGTCCCTCCTCTGAACAATGAATAATGACAGGTGTATAGGAAGTCCCTCCGAACAATGAACAATGACAGGTATCTCCAGAGCTCCAGATGGCAACAGTGGATGGAGACCCTGCCTGATCCTTGCAACTCTGAGCATGCCTCAGAACTTCTCTGGACGTCCCATTCCTTTTTTAAAAATTATTATTATTATTACAAATGCTACATCATGGTCTAGCTTCTTCAAAGGACCACTGTGAAAAATAAACCCACAGTGTATGAAAGAGATTAGAATACTTGAAAACTGCTTTACCATGTATTCCAAGCTGTAAGTAATGGTGCCAAAGTCCTCATCCTACAGAGGAAAATCCAGGGACCCAGGTTGAGTTTCTGGACAACAGAGTGGCAGAGTTAGGTCTAAAATATGGGTCTTATTTGTGCCCCTCTTCCTCCAGACAAGATTCCTGGTCAAGCTCAAGCTGTTCTCAGAAAATCATCCCCCTCTCCCGGCAAATTATAGGAATTGATTTCTTTGGTGATCTATGCATATGGTTTTATAAATCAATTAGGTTACAAAATATACCGTAAATGTTCACATCTGCTACTTTACAATGTCAATTGTATCTGTCAAAGATTTATTCGGGGTTAAAAAGTTCTGTTTGATGTTGATAGACCAAAAAAGATTAAGAAAGTATCTTAAGTAGCCACCAAATTGACAGTCCAATTATAAATCAGATTTTTAAAAATATTTTTCTATATTTTATTGACCTAGGGAGGAAAGAAAAAGAGGTCAGGATCAAAGAAGATAATTTATATGCAAAGTGCTGTCAAACTTGTAAGGATAAATATGTCATTTAAAAGACGGTCAAATTTGCTATCTTATCTGTGGAAAATGCATGCACTACACTACACATCTATTGCCTAAAATAATAACAAATTTCAGTAAGAAAAGTATAAATTGATGACCTCCCTTCACTTTGAGCCTTATGAGTTGTTAGTGTGGGTATTTATGAGGGTCTGAAATGTGTCTCCTCAGAGCGTCTGGACTTCAATCTGATCAATCCAAACCAGGGCCCTGCCAGGCTCTGTAACAGCAGCAAGACCATCAGGCTCCCAAGTTTCTAACACTCTCTAAGCTGCCAGTTCCTTATACCAGAAGCCAGACTTAACCCTCATGGAGATGGTCCACCTCATACACTGCGCAGGGTTAGAACATGACTACCCACTAGAAATTCCAACTCGGAGATGGCTCACTCCGGCACTTCCCAGTGTCAACCAGTAAAGATCTGTTACTGTAATACAGTTTTAAACTTTATTTAGGGTCTACAGGATTTGAATTCAGGACACATGGGTTTCAGAGGAAAACCTGAATGGTGCTGGGGGTAGGGGGGTTAGACAAAGAAATCTGGAGGTTATAAAAGCAAAACCCATAAGCTAGAACATAATAAAATTTTCTTATCGGTTACTTAACATGATGTGATAGCTTCTTCAAAAGTGATTGGTCAGGTCCAGGTCCTGGTAATGAAAGGGAGGTAAGTGTTGTCATTGAAACGGGGGGTGGGAGTGGGGAGTTCCAGAATGTGTTTCTACGGCAAGCTCTAAAGTCCAAAAGTCCTAACCTCATCTGGGTGCAACAGTACCTAAGTCTGACTTCCCCAATGATACCCCCATCTCTATTTTAGGACCCCCTGATATAAGTATTCTGTTTTAAATACTCAGTTCACACCAGGAGGGAGAGCATACTTGAGAGAGGGTCATGGACTGAGTCAATTTTGGACCCTGAGCACTTAATGATTTTGATTTTATTCATATTACTGCTTACTCACAAATTGCACACCCTTCCATGCAATTAGTGGAAATGGGAGAACATCCCTCTTTCTAGTCGGATAGGCCCCTAAACTATGTTAATCATAAACCTGTGTGATCTCAGAGCTGTGATGAACTCATAAACACCTATCTCTAGGTTCCTGGTTTCTATTTCTTGTCACTACCTTTTTCTTCCCTTTTATTATGTTTTCCTTTTTGCTGACCTGAAAATCCTTGGAGCAATCTCTATTGTCCCCGCTCTAATCTCAGCCTGTCCTTAATAACCTTCCTTCTGCACTTAGCCTTCTTGCTCCTCATCCTCACCTGGGTGAGCATTTGTCTGTTGCAGAGGACTGTCCCGATGCACAGTGATAGAGTGAGCAACTCAGAAACCACATTCTCCACAGCCCATGTGACCACGTATTTTCTATGCCTCTTCTTACCTGGGACATAGTCTTCAGGTTAGACTGGAAATGGCCCAAATTGTGGATACCTTTTCAAAACATGCATGGTGCTGCTTTTGAATATGGCTTCAGGTCTCCATTATATTAATCAAATATAGACAAAGAGACCTTGTAGGGAAGAAGGAGTCAGTCAGCCTTCCTCACCCAGATGTCCAGGCATGAGTAGTTTAGAGATAACAATTAGAGACTCCCATGCACAGAACACTCACCATTATGTAATGAATGATGTCATATTTTGGAAAGCAGCCAGCTTTGTCTATGCATAGTATACTGGGAGTGTGGGATTCCTACTGGCAAGAGCAAGCAAACGCGAACGTGAAGTGTCCCAGTACCCAGAATAAAGGCATGTCAGATATCCCCTTGATTCCCTACCTTTTCTTCTGGCTGCCTGAATCGAGATTGAACCTGCCAGGCCTCAAACATTTGCAGAACAGACCTAAAAACAAACTGCCCTGTAATACACTAATTCTGCCTCTTACAATGTACCCTAAGGAAAGTCTATAAAATAAAAACTTTATTTTGTTGAAATATGTTCATTACAGTTTTGTTGTTGTTGTTATTGTTGTGGTTGTAAAGAAAAATAATAGAAGCAGTGTAAGGGCCTAACTATAGCCCATTTTATCTATGAAAAGTTTGTAATAATGTAAAAATCATATACATTATAATATTATGTTAAAAAGCAGGATCCAAAATGGTCTGCTAACTGCATTCAAAAGTGGGCACAAATGAACACCCAAAAAGGGAAACTATAAAAGATCTTCCTGCTGCTCCTATCAGAGGCCTTATGTATCTGTGATAAGCTGCCTCCCCTCCCATCAGAAGCAGGCCTGAGGGGCACTGAGCGGCTGAGCAGAGCACAGGAGGGCTGAGCCAGGTACCATGCACTGGTGAACCTCTCCTCCTTGCTTCTGGGATGATTTGGAAAACAGGCTAATTTCTTTGCTATCTGTGTACATATTGGTGCCTGTGTGGCTGTACTAACCTTTTGTCCAAACCAATATTCAAAAACAGAATTTTCTCTGTCACTGTAATTTCCTCCTTCCTTGGGGTGTGTCCATTTGTTACAGAAACAGGGGAGTCCAAAAATCCCCAGAGTTTGCTGCTGGGGGATGGGGAGAAGTAAGCAGCTTTTCAAATGCTTCCACATGCCTGAGGCTGGTGGCTACTGTCTTTCTTATGCAAATGGCTTTAATGCATCCAAAGCCTCAGGCAGATGGGAGGAGTCTTGAACCAGGGGACGGTATGGAAAGCACACAGAGCCTACGTAAGGTTCTGTGAATGGTCAGAACTGTTTGCAATGCCCACTGCGTCAGATGACGCAGTCAGGGATATATAAGCAGCTGCAGACATTTTAGCTGAGACTCTCTCAAGCTCTCATTTGGGCTCTGGCTCTCACTGGCACTCTGGCTCTCACTCTGGCACTCTGGGACTCTCTCTGGCTCTCGCTCGTGCTCTCTGAGACTCTCGCTCTCTGACTCGGGCTCTCACTCGCGCTCTGGCTCTGGCGCTCTGACTCTCTCTCACTCGCGCGCTCGCGCTCGCTCTCGCTCTCTCGTGTGCTCCCTCCACGTGGCTTGGTGAAGGGGCCTTCTCCATGTGGCTTGTAGAAGGGGTCTCCAGGCTGCTTTAAGAGGCTCTCGCCATGCAGTTTTGAGGAGAGAAGATCCATGCGGTTTGCAGGAAGAAGGCAGTTTGCAAGGAGGCTGAGAATCCAGGCGGTCCTGCATTGGCAGCTGGAGGGCACCACAGCACAGAAAGGACCTCCCCAATCAGGATTGAATGATTGGCAGCTGCTGGTAAAGCTGAACTGTGTTTGGAAAGTAGGGAAACGGTTTCTGTGACTTTCCTAAAACTAGCCTGGTTTGGAAGGGGGGGAGGCAAGGATATGTGTTTGTGAGTGTTTTAAAGAGCATAAGACTTAATAACAGAAATCCGCAAATAACTAAATCTGTATAACTGTTAAATAAACAATTCTTTTTCTTTTCACCAAACTCTGGTATTGAGAGTTATAATTTTGGTGGCGGGCAGTCGGGCCCCTAACTAAAGAGCCCATGGGTTTGTTTTCAACTGGAGCAGCCCAGGGGTTCTGTAACACATTCACTCCCAACATGCTCACTAAAGAGCAGTCTTTTCTCAGGGAAGTCTTAGCTTGTCAGGACACAGATGCACAAACTAATCAGCTTCTATGGGGTCCTCCGGAGTTCCAAGAATTTACAGACACACATGCTTGTATGAACTGCTTAGAAATGATACATAAAGAGAGGTCCACATGTGGCTTTCTTCTCTTGATATACATATATTGACACTCTTTCCATTCCACTATGGAGGTAATGCTTGTGACTTTCCCCAACAGCACAGGACTCCAGTACTGTGTGCATCTTTATTTCACCAGTCTTTAATCAATGGATATTTTGGTTCTTTCAAGTCCTTTGACATTATAAACAAGACTCTACTGTCCTTGTCTGCAATGGCATAATTTTTAAAATACATCATATCAGGTTGTTTTACAGAAATACTAAACTGATATTTCCACCAGGAAGATCAAGTGTACCCATTTCCCCATTAGCAGCATTAACTGATGTTCTTTGGCAATAGGAAATGTGCCTTTATTTGCATTTATCTAGTTGTTGGTAAGGTTGAGCATGCTTTCATACAATTTTTAATCCCTGGTATTTTCTCTCTAAATCATCTGTTCATCATATGTTCCCATTATTCTATCACAGCATCATTTTTTCAATTTGTCAGAGCTTTGATTATGTTTTGCAGAGCCTGCCAAATGGTGCACAGTGGGTATTTGCCATATCTGATTCATAAGCATGCTTAATGTGGATAAGTCTGGTCCTCAAGCAGATATTTCTAAGGTATCATTACACCAGACTTTGTTGCTCAGGCCACGCACAGCCCCATTCATTTCCCCAGGATGCTGAACTTATATAGTCTACTTTTACATGTGCCAGGATCTGAAATCAGTAGACAAGTGTATATTAAACATAAATCTTTAGCACGTGGATTTCAATTTGTGTTTACTCAGTCAGTTGTTTAGTATTTGTCTTTGTTTATGGTATCTTAAACATTTTTATGTAATTATTTATATCTACATTTTCTTATGCTATTTGATATTCCTGTCTAATTGTTCAATTGGATATAGTTTCAACAAGGGTAGAGATTTTTGTTTGTTTTGTCCATTGTTATATCCTTAGTGCCAATAACAGCCTCTGGCCCCATAGTAGATGCTCAATAAACATTAGTTAAGATAATGAATTACATACAAGGTAGTGTGGGAAGTGCAAGATAATGGAGATCTGTATAGTATTTCTCTGTGTGTTTCCTTTCAGAAGTAAGGTGAAACTTAATTGGGGATTATGGCGGAAGTGCCACACACACCCTACGCTCAGTTGGAAGTTGCTCTGTCCAGCAGAAGCTTCGTGACCACGGCAGAACAAACTTTTACCCAGGACACTTTATTATGTCTGGGGGAAGGAAGGTGACTGCCTCTCTAGTGGAGACCAGCAGCCAAACCTTCATCCCTTATGCCTTTTATTGAGGAGGATACATGTGAGAAATACAAGGCTAAAATTCATAAATTGTCTATTGTATTCAGTTGTTTGACAGTAACAGACAACATACACTAATTCAGGAATCACACTGACTGATTAGAATCAAGGTCTGTAAAACATTCAGACCAGGTGCAGGGTTTCATACACTCCTTGCTAGAGATTGTTTATGTTACATTACTGATAAGGAAAGCAGAGCAAGTTCTAAAGCATAATGAGCATAATGATCATCCTTTGGTCCAATTCCCATGGCAACCCTCTGAGTGGTTGTCAGTCATGTTCCGCACACAGCCTTATGTTGAGACTTAGAGGCAAGCACAGCCATAAAGCTGGTGGCTCGCCAGGCTCAGGCTGGATCTACAATTCCTTAAACCACGAGGAGCAGTTGCCCACAGGGGATAGCAAGTAATGTGTATTCTTCTAGCAACTCTAACATAGCTTCTCTTTCTTTTTGATTTTCACATGGCAGCCTACTCAGTGCTTAAGAATTAGGGAGGAAGCTATAGGACACACTAGGGTTCTCTAGGGCTCCAAGATCCAGTTCCCAGTGAGCACCCTCTTTGGGTCATTCAATGGCCTGAAGAGAAACTTGTTTGCAGCTGTGAGCCTCTTCTGTGCCTAGGTGTCCCTGATTGCTATAGCAGTAGGTCAATCAGCTGGATCCTGATTTCTTCAGCTATTCCTGATTTCCTCAGCTACTCCCAGTATCAAGACACCTGATGCTACAGAGAAAGTAAGTATAGGAAAACAAAATTCAGAGGAGTGCTGGTGTGGGGGTGGTGCAAAGCAGCAAGAGGGACAATAGAAATGAGTCAGGCAGTTGTGAGCTCCAGTCCTGCCTCTGGTCATTAATGGTACATGATCTTGTGCTTACTTTAATTTCTTTGAACTCAGGTGTCTGGTCTGTGAAAAGGTAATAACCATACCTACCATGGCATTATGATAGTTACAGACCATAAAGTGTTTAAAAGACTTAGGTAATCAATAATATTTATAATTGCAGTAGTTGCATTTTCAGAGAAGCTACTCTTTGTTACTTTTACACAAACCATCCTTTGATAAGACTTTACACATTTTAAAACAGTCTCCACTGTATTTTCATTGCAAATGAGGAGCTACTGATAATACCCGATGTGTTATCCCTAATTATCATTGGATTCCCCCTCCATGCTTAGAGCATGCTTTATCATTTCTACTTACAGGACATTTGCAGAGTGAGGGAGCTGCAGTTCAAGGGACACTTTAGGTGGCAGATTACAGTGGCACTCAGCCATATGTGACTCTGCTCCAGACTGGAGGCTGTGCTTACCATCAGAAAGAATAAATCAGAATTGCAGAGTACTCAAGAAAGGAAATGTGTGGGGAATAAGATCATTTCTGCCTATTCCTCTCTTGCTCCATCAGACTGTGTTGGCATCCCACCATCATCCACAGTACCCCTGGGAATCTCCAGCCCACCTCCATTTCAATGCTCTCCCTGCCCTTCATAGTACTAGTCACCCTTCAGGGCCCAGCTCTCACACCACTTTTCCACCCTCTCTGTTTCATACACCATAACTCACCTCCATCTCCCTTATATTATTACAACAGAGTTAGCAATTTATCTCACAACAAGGCTTTATGTTCCAGATCATTGACTAAGTACATACATTGGCTTTATCTTTTCTAAGACCCTTAAATGACATCAGAAGCAAAAATGGGAATAAATCTATACTACTAAAACAGGGGACAACGAGAAGGTAGTCATTGATGGTCAAAATATACCCAGCACATTTCTGGAAAGTGGAAGATGAATTGAAGCATATGACAACTGAGATAGGGCTCAGATTCTGGAAAGGAGTAAAGCCAGAGTTAGCAGGGCTAGAAAGCAGAGTAAATTGGATCAAAACCAGGGAACGAATGAGAGGCAGGCAACATTCAGCCTGATATTGAATCTCTGTGAAAAACAAAGGTATAGATGACCTTTGCGACTGGAGCTTCTATTACAGTTGTTGGAACCATTGATAAAGCCCCCCTGATTTTAGCAACAGGTCAGGGACTGGGGTGGGTGGGGGAAGTAATGAATGGCTCTCTTCACATACCTTGAATCAATCCGTGCCAAGAGCAGGCACAATGATATTACAGCCTGCCTTCATCACCAGAAGAAAAGACTTACCCACCATTGCTGTTTGTTCAGAAGACGGAAGAAAACTTGAAAATCCCAATTTTTATTCTAAAAATTAAATATTAGATTTAATTTTAAAAAGAGAAAAGGTGATAGGAATAAGATATTGACAAAAGGGGAAAATAGATTGTTTAAAATGTTTAATTAAAATGTCTAGAAAATTGGCATTGAGGAAATGTGTCAGGTCATGGAGTTAAAGGAGATGAGAAAAAAGAGACATTAGATTTTAAAGCAAGTACTCTGAGAACAGGAAATGGAGGTGACAATATTTTAAAGAAATAATAGAATAATAACTTCCCAGAGCTAGACAGAGGCATAAATCATCAGATTGAGAAGGTGCATCGTGAAATGAGCAGAATAAACGAAAAATAATTCCCACCTCAACACATTTTTATCAAACTACAGAATACCAATAATAATAGAAGATTAAAAAGCCCTGAGAGAATAGGGGAGAGGTAAGTTCCTTAGAAATACTTGAGAGTCAATGTTTTACATTTCACACTTTGGTGATATCATGCTTCTCTTTAGCAAAAAGTACAACAGCACAATAGTAGCTGATTATAAGGAAAATTATTTAGATCTTAGTGACAGCAAACCAACAGCCAAATTATTGGTCAAATAGATGGCAAAATAGATACATTTTCAAACATAGATTCAGAAAATTTATCTCACATATATCTTTTTCTTAAGTTTAAATTATCTAAAATCCTCCAAGAAAAGAAAAGGAATGGAATTCAAGATAAACAAATCTTGGAGTTCAACAAGGGGTCTAGGCTGCTCTGCCTGTGGAGTAGCCTTCTCTCTGTCCCACTGCTTCACTAACAAACTCTTTCACTTTAAGCTCTAAAAACCAACAAACAAAACAACAACAAAACAAGTGGTTTAACCCAAAAGTTCAATGAAAAACAAATTGTAGAATTCCAGCTGTGCAAAAAGGTCCATGTAAGAATTTGGTGTGTTGGGATCTCAGAAGAAAATCACCAAGAAAATGGAATCTGCTCCGCTCAATAAATACATGCAGAAGGAGCCAGAAGTTCTTAACAATATGATGAAGGTTTCTCCTTTATGAACACATACCAACTTAAAAACGTAAAGCAAACAAACCAAATAAAATGACAAGCCAACTCAAGATAAGAATGGAAGTAGAGGAGGTAAAAAAAATAGACTTAGGCTGAAAAATGTTATTTCTCTTTTTAAAATCCACACAATTGCTTCCAAGGAGTAGGACTAAGGTGGGAGATGATGGGGCAGAATAAGAGGGGTTACTGTTCTTAATAAAGTCTTCATTAGAAGCCTTTATGCATCATTGGTTTCCTTTCTATATATAAACAGGAAATGCAGATAAAAGATGTGAACTTAAGTTATTTTATTAAGTGTCCAGATATTCTAGTTATATTGCTGTGGATGGAATTTGGAAACTTTCTTTTAAAAGTCCCCTGCTGATCTAATGTCAGCCAGTCCAGGAACTGGTATTGAGGAACCCACACTAATAAATTTTTCTTTGGGGAGACCTATTGACCCAACCCCTTGCATATGAATGGATACCTGGTAGCCTCACTCTTCTTTGACACTGTTTTTATGGGTATAGATCACATCCTTGGAGATCTTTAAGAGGATCTGGGTTGGGCCTATATTTTTCTTTTCCACAGCATTTTGGAATGAACACACAAGAACACTTTATAATTAGTCCTCTAACTCTCAAGGTTAGGAAGTAGCTTAAAAATCAAGTTTTGAAATTCCTACTCTGATCAACAGTGAATTAGCAAAGGATATAAAAGTAGACCTCAAAATAATTTTCCTGGAGACTACTAATCTGGGTGTATTTCACAATCCTAAATCTACTTAGGAAAGCCAATACCCAGGGAGATGAAGGGACAGAGGACCCACGGCACATGAGATCTTTATTCCCTCTCCTCCCACAACTCCTATTCATTCTTCTAAATCTAAAATATTGGTGTCTTTTGGTGTCTCCAATTCTCATTTCATTTAACTTATTTTTGCTATAATTTAAGATGCAATAAAACATATACATTTAAATATATAATGAAGTTTTGCATAAGGGAATCTGCGACATGGGCAGCTGGGTTAACCTCAGGTTAAAGCTCCTCTTATCATATCAAAGCATATACTTGAATTTGAAACTTTATCTCCTACCAGGAAAGGATCCATTCTGTGGTGAGAGCCATCTGAAATGAAATCTGAGCTGCACATCTGCTGACATGTTTGTAGAGGTGACGCTGCTCCCAGCACACATAGGTACACTCAGCTGAATGCAAGGTCCAGCTCAGCTATAGCAGGGCAAGCCCTGCAGGCAACAGCAAGTGAAAAGTGGCAACACTGCCCTCTACAGACTGGAAATGCAAAGTCACAGCATAACTATACTTAGCAGCAAATAAAGTGATGAAAGAACTGGAAAATCAGAATTTATAATCCACATGGAACACAGAACAAAAGTAAAGATTATTTTCATATTCAAGATGCTATTTGAAAAGAATCAGTTAGATATCACAGATTTCATATAACTGCACTATTGAAATTTCTATAATGTTTAAATTATTTCCTACCAAGTAATGAAAATTAGATTGAGTGAGAACTCATTAGGAGTCTAAGAAGATAGATAGACATTTTTAGAAGTAAATATCATTAGGACATCAACTTTGGAACAAAAGATTCCTGTTATTCCTTTTCCAATTTCCAAATGTTGAGATTGGTTTAAATGACCTGAGACAAAAAAAGGGAGTTACTAAAAACAACTTAGTATTTTCAACTGGTTACAATTTAAAATTTTTAATTTTCAAATATTAACTTTTACTATCTTTTTCTTTTGTATTAAATTTATTGGGGTGACATTGGTTAATAAAATTATAGAAATTTCAGGGGTACAATTCTATAATACATCATCTGTATATTGTATTGTGTATTCACTACCCCTAGTCAAGTCTCCTTCCATCATCATTTATCCCCCCTATATCTTGTTCTACCTCTTTCCTCCCTCTTCCCCTCTGGTAATCACCATACTGTTGTCTAGGTGCATTTTCTGATTTTTGTGGGGGGTTGGGGGTTTCTTTTTTTTCTCTTAATTCCTTCACCTTTTTCACCTAGCCTCCCTACGCCTTCTCCTCTGACAGCTGTAAGTCTATTCTCTGTATCTATAAGTTTGTTTTTATTTTGTTTGTTAGTGTACATTTGTTAAGAAATATAATTAAAATTTAAAAATAGAATATAGTCTCCAGTGGTATGCCATGGGGCTCCATCCAGATCCCTATCCTGCTCATTTTTTTAAATCTTTTTTTGTATGTTTTATTGATTATTCTGTTACAGTTGTCCCAATTTCTTTTCCCTTTCCTCCACTCTGCCTAAATTTCCCCTCCCTCCATCAGTTTCACCCCCCTTAGTTCATGTCCATGGCTCATGCATATAAGTTTCTTGACTTTATCCCTTCCTATACTATTCTTAACATTCCTGTCTATTCTCCACCCTCCTACTATGCTTCTTAATTTCTGCACCAATTCCCTCCTTTCCCTCCTTCCCCTTCCCAGCTGACACCTCTCTACCTGATCCCCTTTCCTATGATTCTGTTTCTACTCTGGTAGTCTTCTTAGTTTGTTTGTGCTTTTATTTTTTTAGATTCTGTTGTTGATAGTTCCAATTTTGTTGTCATTTTAATGTTCATAGTTTTTATCTTCTTTATCTTAAATAAGTCCCTTTAACATTTCATATAATAATGGCTTGGTGATGCTGAACTCCTTTAGCTTTACCTTGTCTGGGAAGCACTTTATCTGCCCTTCCATTCTAAATTATAGCTTTGCTGGATATAGTAATCTTGGTTGTAGGTCCTTGCTTTTCATCACTTTGAATATTTCTTGCCAGTCCCTTCTTGCCTGCAAAGTTTCTTTTGAGAAATCAGCTGATATTCTAAGAGGTACCCCTTTGTATGTAACTATCTTCTCTCTTGCTGCTTTTAAGATCCTCTCTTTATCCTTAATCTTTAGCATTTTAATTATGATGTGTCTTGGTGTGGTCCTCCCTGGGTCTAGTTTGTTTGGGATTCTCTGTGCTTTCTGGGCCTTTATGTCTATTTCCTTTGCCAAATTAGGGAAGTTTTCCTTTATTATTTTTTCACATAATTTTTCAATTTCTTGCTCTTCCTCTTCTCCTTCTGGCACCTCTATGATTCAGATGTTGGGACATTTAAAGTTATCCCAGAGGTTCCTAAGCCTCTCTTGATTTTTTTCAATTCTCTTTTCCTCCTTTTGTACTGGTTGACTGTTTATTTCTTCCTTCTGTTCCAATTTGTTGATTTGAACCCTCATTTTCTTTCCTTCACCTCTAATTTTGTATGTATTTTCCTTCATTTCACTTAGGATAGACTTCATTTCTTCCTGGTCCTGCTTAATCTTTTCTGTCAAATCTGTGAGCATCTTAATCACCAGTGCTTTAAGCTGTGCATCTGTTAGGTTTGCTATTTCCTTGTTTCTTAGTTCTCCCATTGGAACCTTGATCTTCCCACCCTTTTGGGTCGTACTTCTCTGTCTCCTCATCTTGACAGCTTTCTGTGTTTGCTTCTGAGATTTAGGTAGAGCTGCCACAACTCTTACAAAGGGTTGAGTCTTAGGTAGTTGTTAGTTTTAGTGACCTGTTTCACCACGCTGTGGCACTGTATGTGGAGGAGGGGTCTGAGAGGGAGCAGTCCCAGTTGCCACTGCTTTTCCAGGTACTTCCCCTTCCCATACTAAGCCAGCTGCTTCCTTTGAGAGACTGGTAGTTTCTTCCTCCACCCCAACCCCCACTGGCTTTCACAATCTGAAGCAATGTGGCTCTGTTTTCCCTGGTGCTGGAACCATGGGCCGTGCGGCCTGGTTTGGGCCTGGGATCACTCTGGTCTGGGGCTGGAATTGCTTCCCAGGTTTAAAATGTATGACTTTGCTTTTGGCTACAGCTACCATCCCTGTGCTGCTGCTGACTCCGCTGTTGCTAGGCCTGCTGCCACTACCACGTTCTGCCCCTGCAGCTACGCAGCACTGCACCTCTGTCTTGCCATCCCAGCTCCACCCCTCCTACCTTTGTGGCTGAATATTTCTTCTTCATTTCTTTGTTGAACTTTTAGGTAGTTTGATTTTCTGGATCTTCTGGGTTTTTTTAGTTTTGAAGTGGTTGTAAATTCCTTCTTAATTGTGAGGAAGATGCAGTATGTCTGCTTATGCCTCCATCTTGGCCAGAAGCCCTCATCTTCTTATCAATAAGTTGGATGCTGATGTTGCTAGCATTCCACTCAAATTTGGGGATTGACCTGAAGAAAGGAAGACAAACAGTGATTTTGAAATGTCAGAAGCAAAATTGTAAAGTTTCAATAAGGTGACCAAATTCACTGACGTTAACAAAATAAATTCTCTAGAGGTAAATGCTAAATATTAAGCTTTGCTCAATAAACATAAATGGACAAGTACAGGAAGAAGAATCACTGTTCTCCGGTAGCACACGCAGACAGATTGCTTATAAACATCTTAACTGTCTTTGAATTTAAAATAAGGAATACAATATGGCTTTCAAAACTGTTATTGTGATTTATGTTTTTCTTAATATGCTTTATTGATTATGCTGTTACAGTTGTACCAATTTATTTTCCCTTTGATCCCCTCCACCCAGTGACACCCCTCCCTCCAGTTGTCCCCTCCTAGTCCATGCCCATTGGTTGTGCATATAGTTCTTCTCAACGTCTTTCTATCTATTCAACTCCCTCCTACTATGATTCTTTTTAAAAAAAAACAAAACTTTATTTATTTATTTATTTATTTTTAGAGAGATTGGGAAGGAGAAAGAGATGGAGAGAAACATCACTGTGTGGTTGCCTCTCACACGCCCCCAGCTGGGAACCTGATGAGCAACCTAGTCATGTGCCCTGACTGGGAACCGAACCAGCGAAACATGGTTCACATGCTGACACTCAATCCACTGAGCCACAGCAGCCAGGGCATGCTTATTAACTCCTGCATCATATCCCTCCCTTTCCCCCCTTCCACCTCCCTGCTGACTTCCTCCCGTAATGTTCTCCATACCTATAGTTCTTTTCCCACTCTCTTTGCCTACTTAGTTTGCCTTTGTTTTGATTCCCCTGCTTCTGTTGTTGGGTGTTGTGATACAGTTTTCATTTTAATGTTTATAGTTTTGATCCTCCTTCTTCTAAACAAGTCCCTTTAACATTTCATATAACAGTGGTTTGGATCTGATGAATTCCTTCAGTTTTACTTTGTCCTGGAAGCACTTTCTCTTCCCTTCTATTCTGAATGACAACTTCACTGGATAGAGTAATTGTAGTTGTAGGTTTTTGCTTTTCCTTACTTTGAATACTTCTTGCCAGTCCCTTCTTGCCTGCAGAGTTTCTTTTGAGAAATCAGCTGATAGTCTTATTGGGACCCCTTTGTACATAATTCTCTTCTTCTCTCTCGCTGCTTTTAATATTCTCTCTTTATCTTTAATTTTTGAATTTTGATTATAATGTGTCTTAGTGTGGTTCTCCCAGGGTACAGATTTTTTGGAACTCTCTGTGCTTCCTAGACCTATAAGTCTATTTCCTTCCCCGAGTTAAGGAAGTTCTGCTTCATTATATTTTCACAAAATTTTTTAATTTCTAGCTCTTCTTCTGCATCTTCTGGCAACACTATGATTCAGAAGTTGGACCGCTTATAGTTATCCCATAAGTTTCTGAGCTTCTCCTCATTTTCCTCACTTTCCATTTCCTCTTTCTTCACTGGTTGACTGTTCCTTCCCTATGTTCCAATTTGTTGATTTGATCCCTGGTTTTCTTTCCCTCACCACTGGTTTTGTATGTGTTTTTACTCATTTCAGCAGGACTATCTTTCAGTCCTTCCCTGTCTTGTTTAAGATCTGCTGTTAGGTCTGTAAGCATTCAAATAAACAAAGCTCTCAACTGTGCCTCTACTGAGCCATTAGATTAGATATTCGCTGTCTGGTCAGCTGCATCACCGGGATCTCTATCATTATCCCGGCCATCCTGACAATTTTGTGTTTACCTTTGCTTCCTGGGCAGGGCTGTCACACCTCTTACGCTATATGGGGGTGGAGACTCGTGCACTTGTCACAAGCGGGTGACCCTAATCACCACACTGTGGCGTTTTGTGTGGGGGCGGGGGTCCAAGATGGATTCCTGCCATTCACTCTCTGCTGAGAGACCAGGAGCCTCCTCCTCTGTCCCCACCACCTCTGGGCCTCACAGTCTAAGGCAATGGAGGTCTGCCTTCCCCGGTGTTGGAATCACAAGCTGACAGATCTGGTCTGCAGCCAGGAGTGTTCCCCAGGTGCTTCTCACCTCTCCTTGAATACAGGTGTCTGTGCTTACCGCTGTCCCGTTGCCATTGCCACTGCTGCCGCCACCAGCGCAGCTTGACCTCTCTGTCCGGCTTCACTTCTCCTACCCATCCAGGTGAGCACCACTTTTTTATAACTTCATACACTGGATTTCCATTTATTTTCTGGAACTTCTGGTTATTTCTGGTTTTGCAGTAGTTGTATTCCTTCTTAGTTGTGGAGGGAGATGGAGTGTGTCAGTCTAGGCCTCCATCTTGGCCAAAAGTCTCCTGATTTTATGTTTTGTTAATAAAAGTACATTACTTAGAACTAAAATTTATTTTCAGATAATATAAAATAAATAATTTGGATGCCAAAATTGATGCAAAACTATTTGTCACATTAAGTGTCTTTTCTAATGTTTGCAATTGTCAGGATACCCCAATTGTTTTCATGATTAATTTTACAAATAAAGTTTACAATACAGATTTATAAAATGAGTATATAGCTAATGTTGCTTTTATTCATATTTTTGTACTGCTGTTCTGTGACAAATTTTGCTAGAAGACAAAGTTTGCTATACTTGACATCAATCAAAACTAGGTGAAATCCAGGCCCTGTCACTTCAGGAAAAAAAAAAAAACTTGGAAATTTTGGATGACTTTATTAATTTCTGTAAACCTCACAATAAAAATGAAATAGCAAGGTTTTCTTGAGTGTTACTATGGAGGTTATGAGCCCCACCTAATGACACTGAGAGACCAAGGCTGCTGTGGCAACTCACCTGTCTCAGTGCCAGTCCTCTGCATTGTGAGGGACCCACAGCTGCCCACAGCCTTGCAGTGCTGTGGTGGGGACCAATGACACAGGCCTCATAACATGCTGCCTTGTTTTTAGTGGGTATGCCACAAATACTACATTACCCTATGCATAAGCATCTACATTCTCCTCTTTCCTTCCCCATGTGTCCTCGTGAAAAGACACTTTGGACCTTAATTCTCACTGCTGTGTGAGCACGCTTGCCAAAGGCATCAGCAATCCCAACATTTGGATATCATCTGCTCCCCACAGCATAAGGTGTGCAGAGCCCATCCCCCTCTCAGCACCTCTTAAGCAAAGAAGTCAGAGTGACACAGAGTATTATTATCACTATTATTATTTTTCACCTCCAAGCTTAATGATTGATGAAACACAAATAAACCTCAATGATTTCCAAATAGCAGTACTTTGAGAACAAAAAGAGTAGCTTCCTTATGGTTAGACAGAAAAGTTCTTATCCTCACTGAAAAATTATAGGTTCACCAGGATATAATTTTACAATCACAAAAAAAAACTTCATATTTTAAAAACCAGATGAACAATATGTAGTTTAAGCACACTTATCAGGAAAAGTCTTCCTCTCTCACTCCTCGGTGCCAGGCCCTTGACATGTGATATGTGAGTGACAGATTAAAAGAAGCTGGGAATTCACATGCTTTCTTTATTCCAAAAGGAATAAAAAAATTTACATGACCCCACTGGATAAAAATGCATTTATTATTTTTAGAATCTCTTTAGTTAAAGGGCATTTTACTGGCTTCTCTCAATAAACTTAAAAAAAATAGGTCAGGGCCCCAAACTCTCTTAAATCCCTGCCATCCTGAAATTAGGGTCCCAAGAAAGCTTTCTATGTTCTGTGTCCTTTCCCCAGGTCACACTAGAATTAACAGATAGAGTGGTAAGTAGCCATAATTTCTTACCATCCTGTGTAGGGAGGTAGTAGGTAGGCCACAATGCTTCTGGCTAGCATTTGGGGGTAAAGAGTTACTAAGGGGAATCATAGTCAAACCTCAGGAGTGAAACTGGCATAAGGGGTTGCTGAGGCTGGGCTGACCAGAGGTGAAACCCACTTTGAGTACCCCATGAGAAAAAGCCAGCCAAACAACAGCAAATCCCACAAAAGTGTCAGTGGCCAAAAGGACAGGGGCAGGTAAGCATGAAGAGAACACTATGTCAGCTTCCTCCTCCCACCACAAGTGTACAGTAAGTTCTCCACACATACAAACCCACGTTTTGGCGTAGAAAAGGCAGAGTAGACACTGAGAGTCTTAGCAGTGACCTAAAGGAATACATTTAAACCAAAAAGACAGTAAACCAAAAGAAACTTAGTTTTTGTTTTGTTTTGTTTTTTAAGTTGACAAGCTTAAGTTTTCCCACTAGCAAACCAAGTGGGAGTTCCTTCAGAAAGTTAGCTTGTGGATAAAGAAGGTACATTTGCTTTGTCCATCTGGGCATGTGTGAATATGCAACCTCACTAAATGCATATAACACAAATGTATACATTTACATGCATATACACATGCATGTGAAGTAATGGTCAATTACACATGTATAGTAATCGGATAATAAACTGTGGACTAGAAGATTACCATTCCTCTATCTGGGAACCAGCCCCTTTTAACAGAGACTCTGCTCCTTTCCTAAACAGTCCTATTGATCGTAAGGTAGATGTGACTCTCCAATTTTATAGATGTGGAGACTGAGAATTGAAGTGGCATATGCAAGCAAGATCACTCCCTTGCTAAGTAACAAGGTCAATGTTTCAACCCAAATGTGTCTAACCCCTAAGTGCGTACTCTTTCCCTGTGCCCTGAATTAAAGTCACATAGTGGAAAGAAAATGGGTCAATGGCAGTGGTTATAAAGGTGGAAATAATGTTCTGCTTAGCGGTGAGAAAAATTAGGACTCCATGATCGTACTTGAGACAAAATTAGGAAAAGGAAAGGACAGACTGTGGAAGAAGGACTCTTAGTCCCAGTATGTAAAGCATGGAGAATAAATGGAGAGGATTTTAAGGAAATTAGACTGCTGAAGGATGCAGGAACCTGCAAGCCTACTTAGGAAGTTGAAATGCAGGTGGTGGGGAGCCCAGGGCACCCTTCTTCTCCAAGTTAGGAAAGTGTCCTGCCTCACATGACGACAGCAGGACCTGGCAGTCATCAGCTTAGGAGGCAGAAGTGTATATCACCACAGTCAGCTATTCCTGAAACATAATCCCCCGACTTTATAACTATAAAGTACACACTGTCCTGGGAGAAGGGGACTCTGTTTGTCAAAAATGATTGGTAAGTGGTTTCAGCCCAGGCCTCCCTCCCAGAAAAGTAACTATCTGTATACACACTAAACCAGTAAGATTGGCTCATCTTACAAGCCAGTGTTGAGGTACTGTCACTGGAAAGGGACTGAACCTGGAGCAGGTCTGCCTCAGGCTGGCCAGTAGTGTGTGGGTTCTTGATTTCATGCAGGAAAGATTTCACAACAGGAGTCCTGGTGATTTTGAGAGTATGTTTTTTAAAGCTGGAGGCAGTGAAACAAAGGAAGGACTTAAGGTAGAAGAAACAACAGAACAGAGCCTAGAAAGGGCTGCTTTGGCTTTCTAGAAACGGTATAGAAAAGAAGTGAGCCATGGAAGGACTGCTATTAGATCATTGAAAAGTCAGAGGAAAGGGGATCTTGGAGACAGGATCAGGGTGTTAGCCCAGGACAAACCACAACTACCTGTTGCTCCCTTGGTTGGAAGTCTCCTGGGGACCCTGAGAGTTTAAAAGAAAAAAGTAAAGATGCACCCCTTAGAATGAATAAAGGTGTGGGCATGCTCCAGAGAGCCCATCCTGGATCTTTGTCTTGAGGGTTCTTATCTGTTTTCCAATGACAGGAATTTTAAAGGAGGTCTTAGAGGAGGACATCAATACAATATTCATCAGCTTTATGCTGATGTCCCAAAATGAGATTTATTTCCCTGGCTTCATCCATCCTTGGTATGGTTAGCACCAATGGCACTAATTGGAGTTCTGCTATCTATCTTCCTGAGTAAGGTGACTTAAGCTATTTACCCTCTGGTTGGGAAGGAGAAGTGTAAACCATTTATTCTTAAGAGTCCTTGAATAGGGAAGATAAGACTTTTGTGATTTACCAGGTGGCTATAAAATGCTTGGCTGTTTAATAATCTGTCTCAGTTTCCCTATTCCATTTGTCTTGGCCTACTAACCTGTATCAGTATGAGATGGACCTCAATAGCTAATGTATCCAGGTTGGAAAAGCACCTTAAGGCTGAGTTATCCAAAGTTGTATGATGAAGTCAGGGGTAGTCCACCCAGCCCCAAGCCTCAACTCCACCAATCCTGTTTTATGACCTTAGAGCAAGCATTCACTTCTTAGCTCTCAATTTCTCATTCTAAAATGTGGATCACAGTAACAACTACTTCACAGTGCTGTTTACATGGATCATGTGAGTTAATTTCTGTGAGACACTAGCATATGTTAGCTGTTGTTAAGAACTCACTTGTTGCAGTGAAACTTGATGATCACATAGATAATAATTATTCTTTCACAAGCAGGACGGAGACTTCGAGTAATAGGCAAGTATGCCAGTCTCAGTGAGCCTAGTTCTCTCATTCATAAGATAGTAATAGTAATATATCTTTGGATTCACAACCCAACTCCATCAATTACTTTAGCCTCTTATGCCTTAGTTTTTCACCTGAGAAACAGAATGGTAATAGTGTTACTAGAAGTTCAGTTCTCTTCACAATGCAGTAAAAAACTACAGATCTGCAAGATGAAAATTAATAAGTATGGGTTTTACTGTATGTTCTCAAGGGAGAGAATGGTCCTCCCAAGGGTAGCAAGAAAAGGTCCATTTTCTTATTTTCTTGAATCTGCTGGCTTAAGTACTTGTGTGGTTATGATACAGAGATACCTGATCAAATCACTGGGGAGAAATAGGGAAGGGCCATAGCAGGAGGTTGCATGAGGCAATGGTTAACTATCTAGGATGGGATTGGTTGAGAAACTGAATGCCTCCAGTATGCATGGAATTATGGGCCAGAACATTTAACACAAGGAGAGCAGAGACTGGGGCTCTCTCTTCTCTTCCTTGGGGATGCCTGGATGATGTGCTATAGCTGCCTGTGTTTTCCAAAGGATGGTATATTAAATAAGAGAAGGAACTCTAGGTACATCCTAGGGCTGGTCTGGCCTGGAAGAGGGTGGCAAGGTTATTTTTCTTTGAGAGTCCTAGAAGGGACAAGCTCTGAGGCAGAAGCCTGCCACTCTTCCAAAATTGTGTAGCTTTTGTATCTTATGCTGTTTTAGTTTGTAAACTAAGAATATAGAAAGAAGGTACAAATTAAAAAATAGCATGGGGAATAATAGAACTCAAGTGTTAAAGATTTTAGCCTTAATTGATAGGCTTAAGTGATTAAAACTTGAGCTCAAGAATTAAAGATTTCAGCCTTAGTTGATAGGCTTAAGTGACTAATGCATGTGAAAAATTGTTATTCCAAAATTATGTAGCTTTTGAATAAAGATTCCTTTCCTTTTTTACCAAACCTTTGCCTCCAGAATCTTGCCTAAAGGTTGACAGTAAGCAGCAGGACCCTACTTGCTCTTTGGTAACAATTTTTGCATTGTCATCAGGGAGGGGTTCTACAGTAGTTGACAGAGGTTTTGGTTTTATTCTTTTCTGTGCATGTCCTTGCCCATAATTATTCCAGATTGCCCACTTCAGTGGAAATTTTTGCTAAGTCATTTGAAGACAAGCTTTTACACATGCTCCTCACAGGGGTCTTCTCTCTGATTAACTACCTTCCTGGTTGTTCTTTATTTGAGCTGAAACTATTTCAACTACTTGCCTTGGGGATAACAAGGATAGTGGCCCCCTCCCTCTTTTGTGATGCTCATTTCTGACTTCTGACTAACATTTTCCCCCCAAGCAATAGAAACCCAAATCTTAGAGTGATGACTGCTCTGGCTGCTCCTGCTGGGGAAAGGCATTATAGTAATTTTGGGTCCCCATCTTTCTGTCAGTCAGGAGAGGTGAAGGAAGATGTCTGTCCAATAGTTCATGATAGGTGCTCAAAGACTCTAATCCTGGAGGCTGATATCCTTATGTAACAATCATTGGTAATTTTGTCTTCTACTCTGGAAGAAATGAATTTAGTTAATAAGTTCATTATCATTGCTCCAAATATTAGTAATATTAGGATGAATAGTAGGGGAGCCATAAAAGGGAGGGTTAAAGACATGAGCTATGACTTTGAATCCCAAAATGAGATCAAAGTTTTAATTTTGGGTACGGACACAAGGATATCTTGAATATTCTATTGTACTTGTCCTGATTTGTTGACATAGAAACAACACTGCTCCTTGAGATATAAAGACACATACCTCATCTTTTGAGGCAGTGATATTTAATGCCCTTTGATTCTGGAGGGCAACCCTTACTAAGGAGTCTATCTGCTCCTGGAAGAATGCTAAAGTCTTCCCTGTTTTAGTTAGTGTTTTGGGTGTGTCCTGGGATAGGCAATGGTGGATGCCTAAGGAGGCTCCTCCTGTAGCCATTCCCATAACTGAGAGAATGCCTATAATTGATATTAGGTGTATGAGGGGACCAGCCCTCTTGATTAAGTGTCTTTTTGACCTTAGTGGGAATAGGAAACTAGTGTTTTCCCAGGCTATGGAGACATCAAGAAGGATGTAATCAAGGGAGCAAATTCCCCTCCACTGTGAAGGGAGGGTCCAATATGCCTTGGACCTGCAAATCTAGTATACTCCTTCTGACAAGGATAGTTCTGCTGCCAGACTGATATCACCAAGTTTAAGAGGAAGGCCCTCATTTGGTATATTTGCCATTTGTTTGGTGTTTGTATGCTTGGTTCCCCACCGCTGAACCTCCTGGGCCGCTAGAGTGGCTACTACCAAGGGATCAATGATAGGATTAGAAAACTCCTTATTGCCTATAAATTTGGTAGAGATAGAGCCCCTTTTTGACCCTAAACACACACCAACATGGGAGTTATGAAAGAGGGTATTACAAGCATCCATCCCCTCTGGGATAAATTGATTAATTAAAGATGTGGGTATACCCATGCAGTATTTAGAGCCTAAGAGGTAGTTCCCTCAGGGGACTTATATGACCTTCCCACTAGGGAAGGGTTAGGATAGGTTGGTTTAGGAAATTGAGTATATTTGAGGTCTGTCTGGAAAAAGTCCAGCCATTGTTAACACATTGCGTACGGGTGGCGAGAATTCTCGTCATTTCTAAAAGGCATTTAAATACTCTGGTACGCAATGTTAACACAATGTTAACTCATATAATGAGAACAGTTTGTGTGACATTAATGTACCTGACAGCCAAGGAGAGTGAACTGGAACATGCATGTGTGAACAGTGACTTCATTGTACTAGTCAGTGGGGGCAGTAGACACCATTGAGCATGTGTACCGTGTGGCCATCACATTCAAAATGACAGTCAGTAGAGCAATGAATCTGCATCCAGTTTTGCATTAAGCTTGAATATTCCTCTACAGAAACTATTCAAATGACTCAAAAGGTCACAGCTATGGACAACTAGTGATTAGCAGTTTCATCATGACAATGCACTCACTGGTGCATCACATTTAGTGCAGAACTTTTGGTGAAACATCAAATCACCCAGGTGACTCAGCCCTCACCTCCAGCCCAGATTTGGTGCCCTGTAACTCCTGGCTTTTCCCAAAACTAAAATCACCTTTCAAAGAGAACAGATTTTAGACTGTCAATGAGATTCAGGAAAATACAATTGGACAGTTGATGGCAATTGAGAGAACTGTCCTTCCAGATGGCAGCAAGGTGCCTACTTTGAAGAGGACTGTGGCCTCATTTTTCTATGTACGATGCTTCTTGTCTCTTGTATATCCTTCAATAAATGTCTATATTTTTCATATCATGTGACTGGATACCTTCTGGATAGACCTTGTATTTTTTCCCTTTCTATTCCTGCAAGGTGTGATTTCAAGTCAATTCCACAGGTCATAGTCATGGAGGATTAGGTACTATGAGGCTTTGCTGACATTGTGATGTTTGTATTTGTCCTACAGGGCTTCCCTCTGGATCATTACTAACTATACAAAAGAGATATTTCAGTTATAGGTGGTTGATTACATGAGAAAAGGTTGTTCCCTTGGGAGAATGGGCACTAGAAATAGAAAAAGGCTTAAGAGACAGTAGGATGGGTTGGTCCTTTTGAAGCTTTTGTGATACCAAAATAACCCATGCTTTTGAATAATAGGTGTGTTGCTCTAAAATGGCAGAGATATTTCCCCACTGTTCCATGGGCAAGTGTTGGACATATCCCCAGCTCCGGGTGGAAAGGCAAAGTCAGAAAGAAGGATTTAGCCTTAGGAGTTGGACTGTGTGATTTGTGAGATTGTAAGCTTTCTCAGTTTGGGACTAGATGGAAGTAGGCAGCAAAAGAAAGAAATGGACTGGGGCGGCTGCCCGAGCTGTGGCTGGAAGTACACAAAGGCTTTTTGGCGACCACAGGCTACCCGGGAGAGGAGTTGGGAGGAGAGCGGATCTCTGCCTGCTGGCAGAGACGGGACTCAACCAAGTGGCATTGGCGCTGAAGGATAGGAGACAGCATGCTGCCGGGCAAGTGAGAACATAATTCTCCTTTATATTTTTCTCTAGTGGACGGTGGAGAGGGGAGGAAAGTTTGGGGGTGGTAGGCCATTCCTGAGGAGCGCAGGTGCAGTGGTGCGCTCATCCACTCCCCAACCCTACCCTTGGGTCACGGGGGAGCGCATAGGGAAGTGCTCTCACTCACTGGCCCAGGTGCGAGGAGCTGTGAGTCCAGGAGTCCCTTGGACACTCCCCAACAGACATAAGATCAGTGCCCTAACAGGCACAGGGAGGGCCCACTGAACATGCAGAACACTGTGCGCAGATACCCCTAGACAGCTCCCGTGGGCGCCGGGCCCCAGGCCAGAAAGCAGAGCACTAGCGCAGGCTCTGCTCATGCCTGCCCCCATGGGTGAGGGAAGGCGGGCGGCTGCAGCATGGGAACAGCAGGCAGCAGGGACTCATAGACGCTCACTTCCACTGAGCACAAGTGTCCGCGGCCCCGCCCTAAGAGGCAAGAGACCAACTCCTTGAGCTCGGCTCAGCGGCTCAGCGGGACTAAGGGCAAGGGTGCCCGAGCGCGAAAACACCTCAGCCCGGGGACAATAGGTGCCAACCACGGGGCAAGCTCTCGGCCGCCCCGCCCGTGCAGGGGCTCGCGCGCAAGGACACCTCAACTGGCTATGGCGGGCAGCAAGGGAGCGTGCAGTGCTGGCAACTGCGGGCATGCACCATTGCAGCAACCGTGGGCGCACACCATTGCTGCAAGAAACAAGAACCTCTGAACCACCACACTAGACCAGCTGTGGACGCAGAAAAAGAAGGCGACACACCAAGGCTAAAACGGACATCTCCACAAAAGAATTCAAGATAAAGTGGATAGAGTGACTCTCAATCAACAAGCCAGAAGGAATATCCTAACAAAAAAATCTGAAATATAACCAGACAGCATAAACAAACAATATAAAAGGTACCCCAAAAACATCAGGATCAGGAGATCAAAGAGACTGCACCACTGAAACCCCCAGATCTACCATAAAAAATCTCATACCACAAAGGTGGGAAGGCAAAGCAGACAAATCCAAATAACAAAAACAAACAAGAAGAATGCAACATGGGAAGACGCAGAAACAACCTCTCAATGAAAAGAAAAGAGGAATCCCCAGAAAGAGAGATAGATGGAATAGACATAGCCCAAATGTCAAACATGGAATTCAAAACTATGGTGGTGAAGAAGCTCAATATGCTCGAAAACCTCAAAAACAACTGTGACAACCTCCAAGGAAGTTACCAACAGGTCTAAGAAAATTACAGGGAACTTGCAGAGAACTACACCAGCATAAAAAAAGACATAGAAACTATCAACAAGAACCAGGAAGAAATGAAGAATGCAATCTCTGAACTGAAAAACACAGTAGAATCAGTCAAAAGCAGACTAAATGAAGCAGAGGATCGGATTAGTGAGTTAGAGGATAAGGTAGGTAATAATTCTCAAATGATACAGCAAAATGAAAAAAGATTAAAAAAATATGAACAAGATGTAAGGGAATTACAGGATAGCATTAAAAAAATAATATCAGGATCATAGGAATAAGAGAGGGAGAAGAAAAGGAGCATGGAATTGAAAAACTAATAGGAGAAATAGTGACAGAAAATTTTCCGAACCTGATGAGAGAAAAAGTTATGCAAGTCCAAGAAGCACTGAGAGTTCCAATGAAGAGGAACCCCCAAAAACCCACTCCAAGGCACATCATAGTTAAAATGGCAACATTCCAAGACAAAGAGAGAATCCTAAAAGCAGCAAGAGAGATACAACTAATAACTTACAAGGGAGCTCCAATAAGGCTATCTACCGATTTCTCAACAGAAACATTACAAGCCAGAAGGGAATGGTCAAAAATATTTCAAGCAATGAAAAACAAAGGCCTACAACCAAGAATACTCTACCCAGCAAGGCTCTCATTCAAAATAGAAGGTGAAATAAGGAGTTTCTCAGACAAAAGAAGACTACAAGAATACATCTCCACCAAACCAGCATTGCAAGAGATGCTAAAGGGAATATTCTAAGAAAAAAGGAAGAGAAAAAACAAAAAAAGAGTAGAGGAACAGAGATACAAAAGGGAAATGAATAAATACATGTCAATAATAACATTAAATGTAAATGGATTAAATGCTCCCATTAAAAGACATACGGTAACGGAATGGATAAGAAAACAGGACCCACATATTTGCTGTCTACAAGAAACACACCTCAGAACAAAAGATTTACACAGACTGAAAGTAAAGGGATATAAAAAAATATTTCAAGCAAATGGACCTGAAAAAAAAGCTGGGGTAGCAGTCCTCCTATCAGACAAAACGGATTTCAAAGCAAGGGCAATAAAAAGAGACAAAGAAGGACATTTCATAATACTTAAAGGAACGATTCATCAAGAAGATATAACACTGATAAACATATATGCACCCAACATAGGAGCACCCAAATACATAAAGCAAATACTAGAAGACCACAAGAAGGATATTAACAACAACACACTCATAGTAGGGGACTTCAACACTCCATTATCAACAATGGACAGATCATCCAAGCAAAGAAACACCAAGGATATACAGGCATTGAACAGCACACTAAACCACATGGACTTAACTGATATATATAGAACTTTTCACCCCAAAAAAGCAAAATATACATTCTTTTCAAAGGCACATGGGACATTTTCAAAGATAGATCACATAATAGGACACAAAACAAGCCTCAACAAATGCAAGAAAATTGAAATCATATCAAGCATCTTTTCAGACCACAATGCCTTGAAACTAAAAATCAACCTCAGGGGAAAAAATCAAAGACACCCAAAGTCATGGATAATGAATAACACGCTCTTAAATAACGAATGAGTTAACAATGACATCAAAGAGGAAATCAAGAAACTTCTAGAAACTAATGACAATGAACACACAACAGCCCAAAACCTATGGGACACAGCAAAAGCAGTCCTAAGAGTGAAGTTCATAGCAATACAGGCATATTTGAAAAGGCTAGAAGAATCTCAAATAAAAAACCTAACCATAAAGCTACAAGAACTAGAACAGCAACAACAAACAAAGCCTAGGGCAAAAAGAAGAAAGGAAATCATCAAGATCGAAGCAGAATTAAACGACATAGAAAGGAAATGAACAATCCAAAAAATCAACAAAACTAGGAGCTGGTTCTTTGAGAAAATAAACAAAATCGACAAGCCTCTAGCCAGGCTCATTAAGAAAAAAAGAGAGAAGACCCAAATAAACAAAATCAGAAATGAAAGAAGAGAAATCATGACTGATACCTCAGAAATACAAACAATTATAAGAAATTACTACAAATAACTATATGGCAAGAAATTTGACAACATAGTAGAAATGGACAGATTTCTAGAAACATATAACGTTCCAAAACTGAATCAAGAAGAAGTAGAAAGTCTCAACAGACCAATAACAAAGAAGGAAATTGAAACAGTAATCCAAAATCTCCCTGCACACAAAACCCTGGACCGGATGTGTTCACAGGCGAATTTTAAAAAACATTTAGGGAAGAACTAACTCCTACCCTCCTCAAACTATTCCAGAAAATCCAAGAAGAGGGAAAAATCCCAAACTCTTTCTATGAAGCCAGTATTACCCTAATCCCAAAACCAGGTCAAGACACAGCAAAGAAAGAAAACTACAGGCCAATATCACTGATGAACATAGATGCTAAAATCCTCAATACAATTTTGGCAAACAGGATCCAGCAATACATCAAAAAGATCATACACCATGATCAAGTGGGATTCATCCCAGGGATGCAAGGATGGTTTAATATTCACAAATCAATAAATATAATACATCACCTAAACAAAATGAAAGACAGAAATCACATGATCATATCTATAGATGCAGAAAAAGCATTTGATAAAGTACGACACCCATTTATGTTGAAAACACTCAGCAAAATGGGAATACAGGGAGCATACCTTAACATAATTAAGGCTATATATGAGAAGCCTGAAGCCAACATCATACTCAATGGACAAAAACTGAAAGCATTCCCCCTGAAATCAGGAACTAGACAAGGCTGTCCACTCTCCCCACTTCTACTCAACATAGTGTTGGAAGTCCTAGTCACAGCAATCAGACAAGACAAAGAAATAAAAGGCATCCAAATTGGGAAAGAAGAAGTAAAACTATCATTATATGCAGATGACACAATAGTATACATAGAAAACCCTATAAACTCCACTAAAAGACTACTTGATATAATAAGTGAATTTGGCAAAATACCAGGGTACCAAATAAATATACAGAAATCTAAGGCATTTCTGTACACCAACAATAAAATATCAGAGACAGAAGCAAAAAAAGAAAATACCATTTACTATAGCAACAAGAAAAATAAAGTACCTAGGAATAAACTTAACCTAAGAGATAAAAGACCTGTACACTGAAAATTATGCAACATTGAAAAAAGAAATTAAGGAAGATACAAATAAATGGAGGCAAATACCATGTTCTTGGATGGGAAGAATCAGCATCATCAAAATGGCCATACTACCCAAAGCAATTTACAAATTCAATGCAATCCCTATTAAAATACCAATGACATATTTCACTGACCTAGAACAAATACTCCAAAAATTCACATGGAACCAAAAAAGACCCCGAATAGCAAAAGCAATCTTGAAACACAAGAACACAGCAGGAGGAATCATGATACCAGACATCAAACAATACTACAAAGCCACTGTGATCAAAACAGTATGGTCCTGGCATAAGAACAGACATATAGATCAGTGGAACAGAATTGAAAGCCCAGAAACAAACCCAGGCCTCTATGGTAAACTAATCTTTGATAAAGGAGGAAGGAACATAAAATGGAGTGTGAAGAGCCTCTTTAACAAATGGTGCTGGGCGAACTGGACAGGGATATGCAAAAAAAATGAAACTAGACCACCAACTTACACCACACACCAGAATAAACTCAAGATGGATTAAAGACTTAAATGTAAGCCATGATACCATAAAAGTCCTAGAGGGAAACATAGGCAGGAAAATTTCAGATATCACACGTCACAATATCTTCACGGATACATCTCCCAAGGCAAGAGAAATAAAGGAAAAAATAAACAAATGGGACTACATCAAACGAAAAAGTTTCTGCTCAGCAAAAGAAAACATCAGCAACATGAAAAGGAAACCAACCATATGGGAAAACATATTTGCCAATGATATGACAGACAGGGGACTGATCTCCAAAATTTATAAAGAGCTTATACGACTCAACATCAAGAAAACAAACAACCCAATTAAAAAATGGGCAAAGGACCTGAAAAAACACTTCTCCGAAGAGGACATACAGAAAGTCCATAGGCACATGAAAGAATGCTCAACATCATTGGCCATCAGAGAGATGCAAGTAAAAACAACAAAGAGATAGCACTTTACACCAGTCAGAATGGCCATCATCAACAAATCAACAAACAACAAATGCTGGCGAGGATGTGGAGAAACGGGAACCCTACTGCACTGTTGGTGGGAATGCAGACTGGTGCAGCCACTATGGAAAACAGTATGGAATTACCTCAAAAAACTAAAAATGGAACTGCCATTTGAACCAGTGATTCCACTGCTAGGATTATACCTGAAAAATCTTGAAACCCCAATTCAAAAAAACTTATGCACCCCTATGTTCATAGCAGCACTGTTTACAATAACCAAGTGTTGGAAACAGCCTAAATGCCCATCTGTAGATGAGTGGATCAAAAAACCATGGTACATCTACACAATGGAATACTATGTAGCAGAAAGAAAGAAGGAACTCCTGCTATTTGTGACAACATGGATGGAACTAGAGAGAATTATGCTTAGTGAAATAAGCCAGGCAAAGAAAGCAAAAATACCATATGATACCACCTAATACAGGAAACTAAAGAGCAACACAAACAAACGAACTAAATAGGCAAAGACTAGAATAGTAGTCAGTAAGGGGGAGGGGGAGGGAGAGAAGGGTGATAAGTAAGGGAAGGGTCTAGTCAAGGAACGTATATGAATGATTCATGGACATGGACAACGGGGAGGGATATAATTGTGGGAGAAGGGATGGGCTGGGAGGGGGGAGCAATGGGGGAAAAATGGGACAACTGTAATTGAATAACCAAAAAATAAAATTAAAAAAAAAATCTAACAGTGATATTGTTTGAAAACTTACCCCCTTGTTAACAGTGTTTTTCCACTGAAAGACACTAGAGAAAAGTACTGGCTTATTTGTGTATGTCTGGACAGCCTGAGGCACATGTGGGGTCCTGCTCCCCCCATCAGAGTGGACACTGACAAGGACTGTAAAGCCAGGCACAGACTTCGTCCCCAGTGCTCTCACCACAGCTCTGGATCAGAGTGTATCCGGGGTGGCTAAGAGAAGACCTGGCACAGGCAGGCAGTCTTAGTTAGTCAGTAGATGGGTTGATGGTTAATGGTGGAAAGAAATGACAAGCCTTAGAAGAGCAAGCTCAGTCAGCACCAACTTGCCCTCAGACTTCCGTGTGAGGACACAGGAAGTAGGTCCTTTAGTGTTATGAGCCAAGTACCTACATAATCTCATACAATCCTCACAATTATTATAGAGTCAGTATTTACATTCTGACTTTGTAGATGAGCAGTCTGAAACTCAAAGGTTAGGGAACTGCCCTAGAGCTCTCTAGTTGTACATGGTAAGGCTAGAATTTGAACTCATGCCTATAGAATTCCAAAACCAATGCTCTTCCTACAATTTGTCCTTGCATGGGCATTGATGTGGTCAGAGCTGGTGGAGGCCATTATGAAATAAGTTGCACATGCAGCATCTTCTAAATATTCCAGTTAAGTTTAAGAATTTATTGAATTGAAATCTCATTTTAGACCCACCCCCTGACAGCCAGAAAGCCCAGCAGGGATTAATCTCTCTCAGTCCCATAAGCAGGATTCACTGCCTGGTGGGAGGAGAGAGGCTGCTCTTCCACCTCCTCTGTTCTGAGTGCCAATGGAGAAAGCTTATGAGGGGAGGTGCCTATGAATCTGTTCCCATTGGCTCAGGACAGCTTTTTGAGAATGGTTTCAGGCTATTTCTTAAAAGAAAAACATTCTTACAGCAATCCTGGCAGGAAATATGGGGTTCATCAACTAAAAGAGTGCCTACTGCTATTTAATGTTACATTTGCAACAGTGTCTGGCACAAAATGAGCATTCAAAACTCTTAGCTTCTTTATGCCAAGAACTTTTTACAAGCTTGGAATAATTTTAATTCCCAGTGACCCTTCAAGGTAAGCATGGTCATCTGCACTTTGCATATGTCCCAATGATGTGTTCTAATGATGATGCACAATTCATCCATTCAATTTGTGTGCCTAAGGGGGTATGAACCTGAGCTGTGCATTGATGAAGATCCAAAAGAGTACAAAGGAAGGTCTTGGTCTACTCTTCAAGACGCAGGCAATAAATCAAGGAGAGAAGCAACATACAATGAAAGAAAAACAGCAGTTCAAGCCAATGAGTTGCCTATGTCACACCAAGCTGAAATGCTCTCCTGATCAGGTAACCTCTCTTCTAGAAAACCTTCCTTGACAGCCACGGAGAACAACTACTCTTGTAAGCATTTCTGTCTCCAAGATCTATGCACATTTCTGCCTTTGCACACAACATCAGTTTGACAGATAATTTGCCCACGTTCTCACCTTCCCACAGACTATGAACTCACTAAGGGCAGGCACTGGGACTTGGGCTTTCTGTGTTCTCCCAAGTCTAGCTAAAAAGTTGCTACCAGAAAAAAAGTGTTTATCTGATGTGGGATTTGGGTAGTGAGAGCAGGTTTTCCTGATCTGGTTCAGTCAGGGAGTTCCTTGCAAAGAAAGAGAACACGACATAGTAAAAATGTTTAAAATCTCACTTTGTTGGAATCTGGGTCTCTCCTTATCTCTCACTTCTGTTACCTAGCTTTGTCTATATTTAAATCCTAATTCACAATGATGCCTGGGTATAATTTTTTTAATCTTAAAAAGTGTTCCAAAATGATAGAAAAGGTGCAGTAGGCTATCAGCCAAGGGATCTGAGTATAAATATTGGTTCTGTCACTAAAGCATTCGGTGACAGTAAAGAGGCTCCAACTCTTCTCTGAACCTTAGCTTCCGCATCCATAAAATAACAGGGTTGAACTAGCTGAAACTGAGACACTCCCTTCCCAGTGTTAAAATTCTGTTACCCTGAGAAAAACAGTATGGAGAGGTCATCTAGCCCCACTAAAGCTAGTGGAGGATGATACTAAGCTTGGAAATCAGCCCTGGCTGGTATGGCTCAATGGATTGAGTGCCAGCCTGCAAAACAAAGGGTCACAGGTTCGACTCCCAGTCAGGGTACATGCCTGGGCTGCAGGCCAGGTCCCCAGTTGGGGGCACATGAGAGGCAACTACACATTGATGTGTTTCCCTCTGTTTCTCCCTCCCTTTACCTAGCTCTAAAAATAAATAAATAAAATCTTTAAAAAAATAAAAAGCTTGGACATCAGAGTAAACAGGAGCCTTTGAGTAATGACTTTGCGGTAGGCACTAGAGCATTTTAAACCTCCCTTGCCATTCTCTAAGTTATAATTTTACCTCGTTGTCATTAACATCCTAGCTTCTGCAGTAATTTCATTAAATTTTATGGCTTGGTTCCTCCGGCCTTCCTTGTCAGATAAGCAGCTTTGACTGCGGTGATTTGCAAGGTTGAGAACAGTGTATAAACCAGCCAGATCAACAGTATAGGTGGAGAGAATCAATTCACTTCTGAAGAAGTTTACCTCCTTCCAACCAAAACCACCAGACAACGTGGTTGAGGGGAGCATGGGTGGGGCCAATGGAGGTAGGTGGTGTGCTCAGACAGGCCTTGCATAAGGATGGGCAAACAGGTTATCAGTGAGAACAGAGAAGGACAGGCAGGATCTGGTTATGAGCCCAAGAAAGCAAACATTAACCAATTCTTCCTAGGGAGGGCCCAGCAAGGCCAAGCATAAGAGCGGCAAAGGGTGGAGAAAAGAGGTGGAGGTTACTTATCAATGTCACATGTGGATAAAGGCAGGCACTCCTGTTTCCACTAATTTGGGCAAGGTACCTAAGGTCCCAGTGGTGAAGGAAGGACAATAACTATCCCTAGGTGTATGTGACATTTCTGTAGAAGGTCAGGTTTACACCCAACACTGTTGCAGTGCATATAATATTATGTCTTCATGTCCAGCCAGATCTTTGGTCCAAGAATATCACTCCCAGATCCTACAAGTTTTAGCAGTTGAGGGGCCTCCTGTTGAGGGCACTGACATTCAGTGGGTACATCTTATTTTGCCTTGTATCTCCAGGATATAGCAAAGGCCTGATCAGGAAGGCATCTGGGTGCATTTGAAGGAGGCTAGGGGAACCCATGGCACCTGGGAAGTCACAGAAAAACTGCCTTTGCAGTGGCCTGAAGTGAGAAGAAGGAGAGTGAAAAGGAAAGACCCATTTTTTCCTTATCTTCTAAATAACACAGCGACACTGAAACTCTGATGTGATTGCCTGTATACCTGTCAGGCAAGCTTTCTGGAGCAGAATTAACCAGTGTGTGCAGATTAAACCCACAGAAAGCCAACTCCAGCTGGCCAGGTAGGTTTGCAGTGAAAATGTGGGATGAAGGAAAGAGTATCCCCACAAGGTGGTGTGAAACAGAGGCCAGGAAGCAAGGAGGGCAAGAGGCCAGGAGGCAGGAACAACATTGCTGTGCAAAGTGGCTATTGCTGTGGATCCCTATAAGTCCTAAACTCCACCAGCAAACAGCTACTGACCCCAGTCTACCAGGCACTGCTCTAGACAATTTGCATGTGTTAATTCATGTCATCATCACAGAAGCTGCGAGGCAGGTGCTCTCAGCTAACCCATGTTACAGATGAAGATGCAAGCCACATGTCCACCTGCTCCGGGTGTACACCTAGTGACACAGACAAGAGGTTTGATCTTTGTGCTTCACCACAGCACTCTTGACATTTGGGGCTGGGTCATTCTTTTTTGTGGGGATTTTCTGTGCATTATAGAATGTTTGGCAACATTCCTGACCCTTTCCCAGTTATGGCAACCAAAAATGTCTCCACACATTGTCAAATGTCCTCTGTGAGCAAAATCATCTTTAATGGAGGGAGAACCACTGTTCTAGAAAGTAGCAACAGATGATTTTAAGATTCAGTTTATCACCTGCTGAGATAGAACCTGGAATTTGAGGGGGTGCTGCTGAGAGGGCCACTGAGAGGGCACAGGGAGTGGGTGCTGAGCTCAATAAGGTGAAGCAGGTAGGAGAATGCAAGCCTAAATATGAGGAAGAGCTTGTGGGGGAAAGAGGTGGTGGGAGATGTCTCAGACACAGGGAAAAGTGTGCCATGATGGGAAGCCAATAGCATATCAGAATCATAGAAGAACTTTTCATAAATTCAGTTGTTTGGAGCCTGTCTCCACACACACTGGCTCAAATGCTTCAGGGTAGTGCTGAAACCTCTCTTTTAATAGATGCCCAAGAAGTTTATGTACAGCCAGTCAGCACTGAGGGTTGGAAATCACAGGAATTTATTATGCCTGATGCTTAGCATGTGAGCAGAAGCTTTGGGGAGCTTCAGAGAGCTCTGAATTCAAGATGGAGAATTTTGGGTGTGTGGGTATTGTTGTGTCCTACTTCTGTCACCCCATAAAACAGGCTGTTCCTTACCTGAAATCTAGTTATTCCTGGGTTTACCCACCTAATTAGACAGCTTTATTCCAGCCTTTGCATAGTGAAAGGGGAGCAAGGGAAAGCATAGATAGATTTTGAAGTCACAACTCAGTTTGAATTTATTATTAATAGCTTTTTTGAGAGTCAGTTTTTCTATTGCAATATAAGTACAAAAATATCTACCTCCTAAGCATTTTAAGACTATCATTACATATGTGAAATACAATGATGCAGTCATCATCAAAGGTTTCTGCTATTTGCATCACACACTAAGTAGCCTCCCAAGTTAATAACGTTTCAAGATTTATGTGGATTGAGAGAAAGCACCCATCAGAATCTCTGGGAAAGTTTATTAAAATCATGCATGTCCAGATTAGAACTAGGCTTCCAATGCTTGGGGCTCTTCCTCCCAAATGGCTTCTAGCCCTAAAACTGCAAGCATGATTTTTGATGGAATGTAATGGATGAGCCCTGAGCCACATCTCTGCTTTGATGACCAGAGCCAGGCACCCACTCTGGCTCTAAAACAAACCCATTTCCAGACAGGTTGGCCCAGTTTTTTTATGTCCAGAGAGCCTTCCTCTGAACCATGGTAGCTCTTACCACCACATGCCAATCAGTTCTTTGGGACCCCTCCATTCAGTCACTCCTGAGCATGGAGGTTCTGCCACTATTGCAAACCAGAACCAATGCTTGTGTCTGGACATTTATCGTTCACTTTCCCTGCTTCTCGAAGGTTGCATTTTCATCAGAATCTCTGAAATCCTTTCACAATGGACCCTTTGTTTCACACTCAAACATCAGTGGCTTTATACTGGCTCAGTTTTCTCTGCAATATACCCAAAATCTGCTAGGTGCACCCAAAATCCACATTTTAAACATGCATTTGCTTCTAGGTTAAAAAAATCAGTGCCTTCTCCCACAAATAAGATCATAGCTGTCATATATATATATATATATATATATATATATATATATATATATATATATTTGTTTTTTAGCTGAGCCTGCAATTTGCGAGTGAGTCCATTGAAAATGTGAAGGAAAATGCATTCTTTTGAGCCACTTTGAAAATGATATAATCAAGTTTGCAATTTAAACCTATTTGGGTGAATAAGGAGCAGAATCAAGGAGCTAGTACATTGTCTATTTCAAACCCAGCAAATCTCTCTAAATGGAGAAGTAATGGTAGATTAAATTGATCTTGGGGGTGCAGAGGGTGGAGGCTGTGGAAGAGGTAGTAATACATCACCAAAGAAAGGTCGCACTGAGTCAAGTACTACATGAAGACTTGGAACACGCGTTAGTTCATGCTTACTGCAGCAGTTCTCAATGAGTGGTTTTACATCCCAGGGAACATTTGGCAATGCCTGGAGACATTTTTGGTTTTCACAATATAGGGGGAAGATGCTACTAGCATCTAATGCTATGAGCATCTAATGGTAGAGACCAGGTATCCTGCCAAACATTCACCACAGGAGAGCCCCTCTGACAACAAAGAATTATTTATATCAAAATGCCAATAATGTCAGGATTGAGAAAACCTGGCTTACAAAGTATCCCTGTTTTCCAGTTGAGGATACTGAGGTTCAGTGAGACTAAATAACTTCCCAAAAATCAGCAAGCAAAAGAAGTAGGATTCAACTTGAAGTATATCTGAATTCATAGCTCCATAATAAGCTTTAGGTCATATTTTTAGCCATAGGGAGTTCCCTGCATCCCTCATAAAGATGTTTGCATGGCCTGTTTTTTTAATTTATTTTTATTTTTTTATTTTTGGAGGGAACCCTGCTCTTTAACAATTCCCCCCTCTCATACTTAAGACCTTTTATAATCTTATAAAGGAAAATGGGCAAAGGTCTCGTGCTTCTCTAGCTGATTCAAGATGGACATAGTCATCATCCTACTTACCCTTGGGTTCAGAAATCCCTAATAAGAGTGGGGGTGTGGAGGGAAGGGTGGCCTTCCCACATGGGGAAGGATCGTGCAGACTCCAGGTCGGTTGGCTGTCCCCAGACAATGGCATGCTTGATTTGACAGGCTGGCACCCTTGTTGTATTCTGGGGACAACAGATCTGGCAATGGGGTTAAAAGGCATCATTAAAACCATAACCACTAGATGACAAAAGGCAGAGACTGATTTTTCAATGTCCCACATTAGGAAAAAAGAAAGGCTTCTTTGGAGGAAGGTGTACAAGGCATGTCACACCTGTCCAAAGCCCTTGTACCCACTATACTTAGTTTGGGCTGAGGGGAATATTTTAGGTTTCAACTCTCTCAGACCTCTGGGCCCTTTCTTTCCAAGCCATTATGATAGAAAAGAGAACCCAGAGATCCAAGATGGCGGAGGAGTAAGTGGAAGCTACACTAACCTCCTCCCAGGACCAGTCTGGATTTACAACTTAATTTTGGAGAAATCATCTGGAATAACCAACGGAACACTAGCTGGAAAGAAGTCTTATAACCACGGAGAGACAGAAAAGGCCGCTACATCACAACGTGACCGGTAGGGAGTGCGGAGACGCGAAAGGGCTGCCTGGGCTCACACGGGTGGCTGCTGAAGGGACTGAGAAACAGCTCAGCAGCCGGGGATTCCCCCTGAGAAGGGCAGGGTCTAAACCCCCAGCTGGGCTTCCCAGCCTACAGCGACAGAGTGGAAAGTAAAATAGTATCAGCTGTGAAAAGCGAAAAGCCACAGGCTTTCTTGCTAGCCGGAGAGAAACAGCAGGAGAAAAAGAGCTCTTAAGTGGATCACATACGAAAATATTTTGGCCACCACTTACCCTGGGCTCAAGCAGAGGGAAGGCAGAGAGGACTGGAGACACTTGGGGAGAATTTGGCACGGTGGCTTTGAGGGGAGAACTGGGAGAGCAGCTGACTGGGTCCCAGTGCTGACTCATCCCCAGTACTGCGGGTAGACCATTCCCCTCCAAGTGGCGTTAGCCTGAGGGGAAGCAAAAGCCCTGCCTACAGGAATTAAGCTGCCACACCCACAGTTCTTAAGCCTGACAGCTAATCACAGATTGAATAGATTAACAATCAAAGAAGACAGACAACAGCAGTAGATCCCTGGAAGTCTCCAACAGGCTGCCTAGGGCCAGACTGGTACATGATCTGACGCCACCAGAGGCAGATCCAGGAAGTGCAGATCATTCCAAGAAGCACCAACAAACAATAGGAGTCAAAAAAATGGGGAGACAGAGAAACAACCTCCCATCAAAAGGAAAGGTAGAATCCCCAGAAAGAGTGCTAAATGAAATAGAGGGGAGCGAACTATCAGATATGGAATTCAAAACATGGATTATGGAGAAGCTGAATGAGCTCAGCGGAAACTTCAAAGAACTCCAGAAAAACTACAAGGAACTCACAGAAAATTACGTGAGCATGAAAAAGGACATAGAAGCTATCAATAAGAGCCAGGAGGAAATGAAAAATACGATCTCTGAATTGAAGAACACAGTAGAAGGATTTAAAAGCAGGCTAGAGGAAGCAGAAGATCGGATCAGCGAGCTGGAGGACAACCTACACAAAAACTCCCAGACAATGCAACAAAATGAAAAAAGACTGAACAAGACTGAAGAGGTTCTAAGACAGCTGCAGGACAACATGAAACGTAATAATATCCGTATCATAGGAATTCCAGAAGGAGAAGAAGAAGAGCAAGGGATAGAAAACCTCTTTGAAAAACTAATGACAGAAAACTTTCCTAACATGACGAGAGAAAGAGTCACGCAAGTCCAGGAAGCACAGAGGGTCCCAATGAAGATGAACCCCAACAGGCCCACCTCAAGACACATCATAATTAAAATGGCAACATTCAAAGACAAAGAGAGGATCCTAAAAGCAGCAAGAGAAAAACAACTAATAACATACAAGGGTACTCCAATAAGGCTATCATCAGATTTCTCAGCAGAAACACTACAAGCCAGAAGGGAATGGCAAAAAGTATTCCAAGCAATGAAAAACAAAGGCCTACAACCTAGAATACTATACCCAGCAAAGCTCTCATTCAAAATGGAGGGTGAAATAAGGAGCTTCCAAGACAAAAGAAGGCTAAAAGAATACATCTCCACCAAACCAGCAATGCAAGAGATGCTAAAAGGTCTGCTCTAAGAAGATAAAGAAACAGAGAGAGACAGAGAAGAACACGAGTACAAAGGGGAAAAATGACAATGAATAAGTACTTATCGGTAATAACCTTAAATGTAAATGGATTAAATGCTCCAATTAAAAGACATAGGGTAGCTGAATGGATTAGAAAGAATGACCCACATATATGCTGTCTACAAGAGACCCACCTTAGAACAAAAGATCTACACAGACTGAAAGTAAAGGGATGGAAAAATGTATTCCAAGCAAATGGACATGAAAAAAAAGCCGGGGTAGCAATACTTATATCAGACAAAACAGATTTCACAGCAAAGTCCATAAAAAGAGACAAAGAAGGGCATTTCATAATACTTAAGGGAAAAATCCATCAAGAAGATATAACCCTTATAAATATATATGCACCAAACTTAGGAGCACCCAAATATGTAAGGACACTTTTGAAAGACTCCAAGAAAGATATAGACAACAACACACTCATAGTAGGGGACTTTAACACCCCATTGTCAACAATGGACAGATCTTCGAAGCAAAGAAACACCAAAGATATGGAGGCACTGAACAACACTCTAGATCAAATGGACTTAGTCGATATATATAGAAGTTTTCACCCCAAAGAAGCAAAATGTACATACTTCTCAAGTGCACATGGAACATTTTCAAAGATAGACCACATGGTAGGACACAAAACAAGCCTTAACAAATTCAAGAAAATTGAAATTATATCAAGCATCTTCTCAGATCACAATGGCTTAAAATTGGAAATCAACCTCAAGGAAAAAACTCAAAAACATTCAAACTCATGGAGAATGAATAACATGCTATTAAATAATGAATGGGTTAACAATGACATCAAGGAAGAAATCAAAAAGTTTCTGGAAACTAATGATAATGAACACACAACAACCCAAAACCTATGGGATACAGCGAAAGCAGTCCTAAGAGGAAAGTTCATAGCAATACAGGCCTACCTAAAAAAGCTAGAGGAATATCTAATAAAAAATTTAACCCTACAGCTACAAGATCTAGAGGAAGAACAACAAGCAAAGCCCAGATCAAGTAGAAGGAAGGAAATCATCAAGATCAGAGCAGAATTAAATGACATAGAGTCTAAACTAACAATTCAAATGATCAACAAAAGTAGGAGCTGGTTCTTTGAAAAAATAAACAAAATTGACAAGCCTTTAAGCAGGCTCATCAAGAAAAAAAGAGAGAGGACCCAAATAAATAAAATCAGAAATGAAAGAGGAGAAATCACAACTGATACCACAGAAATACAAAGGATTATAAGAAATTATTATGAACAACTGTATGGCAAGAAATTTGACAACCTAGAGGAAATGGACAGATTCCTGGAAACCTATAGTCTTCCCAAACTGAATCAAGAAGAAGCAGAAAGTCTGAATAGACCAATAACAGCTAGTGAAATTGAAGCAGTAATCAAAAAACTCCCAGCACACAAAAGCCCTGGACCGGATGGCTTCACAAGTGAATTCTACAAAACATTTAGGAAAGAACTAACTCCTATCCTTCTCAGACTATTCCAAAAGATACAAGAAGAGGGAAGACTGCCAAACTCATTCTATGAAGCCAGTATAACCCTAATTCCAAAACCAGGTCAAGACACAACAAAGAAAGAAAACTACAGGCCAATATCGCTGATGAACATAGATGCTAAAATCCTCAACAAAATATTGGCAAACCGGATCCAGCAACACATTAGAAAGATCATACACCACGATCAAGTAGGATTCATCCCAGGGATGCAAGGATGGTTTAACATTCGTAAATCAATAAACGTAATACACCACATAAACAAAATGAAAGACAAAAACCACATGATAATATCAATAGATGCAGAAAAAGCATTTGATAAAGTACAACACCCATTTATGATAAAAACTCTCAGCAAAATGGGAATAGAGGGAGCATACCTCAACATAATAAAGGCCATATATGAGAAACCTGAAGCCAACATCATACTCAATGGGCAAAAACTGAGAGCATTCCCCCTGAGATCAGGAACAAGACAAGGATGTCCGCTCTCCCCACTCCTATTCAACATAGTCTTGGAAGTTCTAGCCACCGCAATCAGACAAGAAAGAGAAATAAAAGGCATCCAAATTGGAAAAGAGGAAGTAAAACTGTCATTATTTGCAGATGACATGATAGTGTACATAGAAAACCCTATAGACTCCACAAAAAAACTACTCGACCTAATAAGTGAATTCGGCAAAATAGCAGGATACAAAGTCAATATTAAGAAATCAAAGGCATTTTTATACACCAACAATAAAAACTCAGAGATAGAAACTGAAAGAAAAATTCAATTTACCATAGCAACAAGAAAAATAAAATACCTAGGAATAAACTTAACCAAGGAGGTAAAAGACCTGTACTCAGAAAACTACATAACATTGAAGAAAGAAATTAAAGAAGATACAAATAAATGGAAGCATATACCATGCTCATGGATGGGAAGAATCAACATCATTAAAATGTCCATACTACCCAAAGCAATTTATAGATTCAATGCAATCCCTATTAAAATACCAGCAACATATTTCACAGACCTAGAACAAATACTTCAAAAATTTATATGGAACCAAAAAAGAGCCCGAATAGCCACAGCAATTTTGAGGAAGAAGAACACAGTAGGAGGAATCACAATACCTGATATCAAACTATACTACAAGGCCACGGTAATCAAAACAGTCTGGTACTGGCATAAAAACAGACATATAGATCAATGGAACAGAATAGAGAGCCCAGAAATAAACCCAGGTTCATATGGTCAACTAATATTTGACAAAGGGGGAAAGAACATCAAATGGAATGAAAAGAGCCTCTTCAACAAATGGTGTTGGGAGAACTGGACAGGGACATGCAAAAAAATGAAACTAGACCACCAACTTACACCATACACCAGAATAAACTCAAAATGGATCAAAGACTTAAATGTAAGCCGTGATACCATAAAAGCCCTAGAGGAAAAAATAGGCAGGAAAATTTCAGATATCCCACGTAGCAACATTTTCACTGATATATCTCCTAAGGCAAGGGAAATAAAGGAAAGAATAAACAAATGGGACTACATCAAACTAAAAAGTTTCTGCTCAGCTAAAGAAAACATCAGCAAGATGAAAAGGAAACCAACCATATGGGAAAATATATTCGCCAATGACATCTCAGACAAGGGATTGATCTCCAAAATATATAAAGAACTCATACGACTCAACACCAAGAAGACAGACAACCCAATTAAAAAATGGGCAAAGGACCTGAACAAACACTTCTCCAAAGAAGACATACAGAGGGCCCATAGACATATGAAAATATGCTCAACATCACTAGCCATCAGAGAGATGCAAATAAAAACCACAATGAGATACCACCTCACACCAGTCAGAATGGCCATAATCAACAAATCAACAAACAACTTGTGCTGGAGAGGATGCGGAGAAACGGGAACCCTGGTGCATTGCTGGTGGGAATGCAGACTGGTGCAGCCACTATGGAAAACAGTTTGGAATTTCCTCAAAAAACTAAAAATGGAACTGCCTTTTGAACCAGCAATTCCATTACTGGGATTATATCCGAAAAATCCTGAAACACCAATTCAAAAGAACCTATGCACTCCAATGTTCATAGCAGCACTATTTACAATAGCCAAGTGCTGGAAACAACCTAAATGCCCATCTGTAGATGAGTGGATCAAAAAACTGTGGTACATTTACACAATGGAGTTCTATGTAGCAGAAAGAAAGAAGGAACTTCTACCATTTGCAACAACATGGATGGAACTAGAGAGAATTATGCTTAGCGAAATAAGCCAGGCAACGAAAGAAAAATACGTTATGCTGTCACCTATTACAGGAAACTAATGAACAACACAAACAAATGAGCAAAATTGAACCAGAGGTATGTAAACAAGGAGTAGACTAACAGTAACAAGGGGGGAGGGGGGAGGGAGAAAAGGGGGTAAGAAGGGGAAGTGTAAAATCAAAGAACATGTATAAATGACCCACAGACATGGGCAACTGAGTGGGGACTGAATGTGGGGGAAGGGAGGGGCAGGATACAGGGAAGCAAGAGGGGAAAAAAAAAAAGTGAGACAACTGTAATGGAAAAACAAACAAAAAAATTTTTTTTAGTGGGGGAAAATGAAAATATGAAGAATGGAAATGCCAGTTCAGTGAATATTAGGACAAAGATTTTCCTTCACGTTGTATATTTTTCTCCCTATTTGATCTCTCCAGAGTTTGGCATTCTAAACAAGTAAGTAATGACTTAAGTTTCTTTGCATAGACCTAATAAGACCAGTTGTTAATAGAGGTTCCTTTTTCTGAACAAGCCTTTGACTGGAATGTCAAGCCTAAAGGAGACATGCTTGGGCTCATGTTGTTACCAAAAAGCCCTAAGGAACTGGGAATGACTTTCAAAGGTAATAAAAGCCCGCGAAATAAAAGGCCTGCTGCCATGGTTGGTTGTGCGGTCCACAGCAATCTCTCCAGGGAAGGAACAAAGGTTGTTTTCCTGAAAGATGGCTAGAAGGGACCTTAAGGCACAATGGAAAACCAGAAAGACTTGGAAAGGACAGGTGTGTACAGGCAAGGATGAATGCCAGGTATGTGGCCCAGCTTCTGTGCACTGAAGAGCAGACTGAGGGCCACCCTAAATGTTCCTTGGGTAAGTTCCAGCAAAACAGAACTAAAGATCATAAGTGATCATTTGCTGCTCTTGTTATGCTTATGCAAATGAACAGGATAAATTAAAAATGGACTTAATGTAGTCCCTTTAAAGACAAGGAGGGTAATCTTAGGGAGAAAAATCAGTATTCAAGGAAAATCACAATGATCAGTGGCAGACTGTAAAGTAGGGCAGCTAACCGTCTTAAAAGTTTCTTCTCATTTAAAAAATGGTTTCACTTGAAAATTAAACCATATCTGTGATATCACCAAAGAGATTCAAGTTGCAGGCAAGTAGAATGTCAAGTGCCTTGCAACTGTATGTCTTCCCAATAAGACAGTCTTACAGATTTAGAGACTTTTTTGTTGGTTATGTTACATAAATTAACATGTGTTTTCTGTTTTCAAAGGGCATAAGCCTATGACCGCATTACCTGAGTGATTGTCTGTACGCATAAGCCTCACTTAATCCTCTCTGCAGCGCTGCCTCTGGAGACTCAACAGTTTGGCTGAACTAAATGGCTGAGTTGGTGAAGAATGGGGTGGTCTGTGGGCTTCACTTTAAAACTGAATTCTCTTTTCTATCCTAATGGCTTGGACAGAAAGGGCCCAGAGGTCTGAGAGGGGGGAAACATAAACTATTTCCCTCAGCCCAAACTAAATAAAATGGGCAAAAGGGTTTTGGACAGGAGAGATGTGCCTAGCACACCTTCTTACAAAGAAGCCCTTTTTTTTTTTTTTTTTTTCTCCTAATGTGGAACATTGAAAAATTAATCCCTGCCTTTTGCCACCTAGTAGTTATGGATTGAATGATGCTTTTTAACCCTTTTTGCCAAATCTGTTGCCCCCAGAACACAACAAGGATGCCAGCCTGCTAAACCAAGCACGCCGTTGTCCGGAGACAGCCAAGTGACCTGGAGTCTGCATGATCCTTCCCCATGTGGGAAGGCCACCCTCCCCTCCACACCCCCACTCTTATTAGGGATTTCTGGACCCAAGGGTAAGTAGGACGACGACCATGTCCAGCTTGAAGCAGCTAGAGGAGCTTGAGACCTTCGCCCATTGTCCTTTACAAGATTACAAAGGGTCTTAATATCTGAGAGGGAGGGATAGTTATTTTTTACGAACCATGGGTATGGACTTGGGGGGGGATGCTGGGGGAGGGAGATACTGGGTGGAGGGGAGTAAAGGGGAAAAAATTGGAACTACTGTAACAGCATAATCAATAAAATATATTTAAAAAAAAAAAAGAAAAGAGAACCCAATTTTAAAGTGAAGCCCACAGACCACCCCATTCTTCATCAACCCAGCCACTTAGTTCAGCCAAACCATTGAGTCTCAGGAGGCAGCGATGCAGACAGGATTAAGTGAGGCCTGTACTTACAGACAATCACTCAGGTAATGAGATCATAGGCTTATGCCCTATGAAAACAGAACACACATGTTAATTTATACAACATAACCCACAAACCAGTCTCTAAATCTGCGAGACTATCTTATTGGTAAGACATCCAGTTGCAAGGCATTTGACATTCTTCTTGCCTGTAAACTAAACATCTTTAATGATGCCACAGACATAGTTTAACTTTCAAATGAAAACAAACTTTAAATGAAAATAAACTTTAAAGACAGTTAGCTTCACCAGTTTATAGTCTACCACTGAGCATTGTGATTTTCCTTGAATTGTGATTATTCTCCTTAAGATTACCCTCCTTGTCATTAAAGGAATTGCATTAAGTCCAGTTTTAATTTATCCTGTTTTTTGCATAAACACAACAAAAGTGGCAAATGATCACATGTGATCTTTACATATGCTTTTCTGGCACTTACACAAGGAACCTTTAGGTTGACCTTCAGTCTGCCGTTCAGGGCACAGAAGCTGAGCCACACACCTGCCATTCAGCCTTGCCTATAAACACCTGCCTTTTCCAAGTCCTTCAGGTTTTCCTTTGTGCCTTAAGGTTCCTTCTAGCCATCTTTCAGGAAAGCAACCTTCACTCTTTCCCTGGAAAGATTGTGCATGGCTTGTTTTTAGCACTTTAAAAGCTATGAAATTAACTACGTATCTGAAGGAAAACAAAATGAACAAATACACATGCACAATATTTAAAGTTAAGAAGCACTGATCGCATAGCTTTGTGATCAAATTGTCAAGTGGCTTTTATCAAATTAGTTAACTTTACTAAACTTCCCTTTCCTCATTTAAAGAAAATTAATAGTACAAAGGCTGTAATCACTGAGTATTACCTAATATGCCATGCATATCTGCAATTCCTCTAGCTAATTAATCAATGTGAAGATTTATCAGTCCAATCTAAATTTTGATTTGCACACTAGGAGGAAGACATGTTTTAATCCAAAAGAATGAAAGGGAATGATGGCATTTCAAGAAACATGGCAAAATAGCAAAAAAAGATCTTGGGTGGAGGATCATCTGTCCATTTATCCTGGAATTGCTGCACCCATAACGGGATCAAGTGGAAACCAGCCTGAGGTCAAAGCTGATATATGCATGAGAGCCAGGTGCAAAACTCAGGACCTAAGCCCTGGTTGGTAGCCAAATTTGCTGCTATCTTGTGAGGTTTTTGCACCTGCTATCTTTTTCTACATTTCCCTTTAATTGATTTTACAGAGAGAGAGGAATAGAGACAGAGCGAGAAAGAGCAAAATATCAATTTGCTCTTCCACCTATGTATGCATTTCATTGGTTGATTCCTGGATGTGCCCTGACCAGGGACCGAACCCACAATCTTGGTGCATTGGAACAACACTCCAACCAACTGAGCACCCAGCCAGGACAATGTACCTGTTCTTGGTATAACACTTTGTCACAGGGTGCCTTGCTCTGTGGATGCTTCATCTTCTGATATGGAGACACTGATACCAAGCCACTGGGTTTGGGCTAACTTAGATAGGCAATAGAGCTCTGGGGTCTTGTGAGTGGTGGACTGACATCATCCCTTATTTTAGAATTAAATGATTTAAAACCTATTTTATGTAAATAACATAACATTCTCTTCTGTTTGTGGTGTAAAATTCTGAAGAACTAGAAGAAGAATACCAAGAAGGCAAATTCCATTTCAGAACTTTATGAGGGAGTTGGCTGCTTTGGTCATTAATAATTTTTCATCACAGGAAGATTCAAATAGAAATTGGGTGAGTTCTTGCCTCTTACCCACAAGCATCTGCTTTCCTTTCTTGTGCATTCACTCCATTTTAGTTGGAAATATGGCCACCTAGCAAGGTACCACTTTTCCCAGAAGACTTTGCAGTTCAAAAGGGGCATATGATCAAGTGTTCACCAAAAGAAAATGTGGAGGTTTGCCTTTTCATTGCAAGCAATTTTGGGTATTTGCCCCTTACCGTGAACAGAAACCTGGAGGTACCTGAGACTCAATTACCATAAGAATAAAAACAATGGAATAAAGAGGAAAATATGTATGATTGTTTCAAAAGATGCAGAAAAATTGACAAAGCTTAACCTCTATTGCTGAGAAAAACTCAGAAAGGTATAAATATAAGGAAACTTCTAAACCTAATTAGGAGCACTAAAAGCCTACAGCTCACATCATTCTGAGAGGGTCAGTGTTTTCTACGTAACATCAGAAATGGAGCAATGACATTAGCTTTCATCACATCATTTGACATTTACTGGAGATCCACCTAGTGCAATAAAGCAATAAAAAGAAATAAAACCATATAATTGGAAAAGAAAAAGTAAAAGTCTCCTTAATTACAGACAATGTGGTTGTTTATGTAGAAAACTAATAAAACCACACACACACACACACACATACACAATCATCTTTACAATAAATTTACATACCTACTAAATAAATTTATCAAGGCTGCAGAATAAAAGGTCAAACACAAAAATAATTTACTTTTTATAATTAACAATAAACAATTATAAAAAATTAAAAAACTCCATTTATAATGACATAAATAATAACATACTTTGATATAAAGTTAATGAAAAATGTTTAAGATCTCTACAGTGAAAACTGAAAAACAGTTATGAGAGACATTGAAGACTGACTATATAAATAGAAACATGTACTATGTTAATGAATTAAAGGACTCAATGTTTTTAATTTAATTCTTTTGAAAATTATCTAAAGATTTAAAGCAATTCAATTAAAAGTCCTAAGAGACTTTCGGAAGAAATTGTAAAGCTGATTCTAAAATGTATACAAAAAGGCAAAGAACCTAGAATATCCAAAGCAGTATTAAAATAAATAAATAAATCAGAGTATTAACATTCTGTGATATCAAGGCTTTCAATGAGTAAAAAAAGTATTTATAAAAGTGTAGTATTTTCACAGGGATTGACAAATAGATCAAGAAAACAAAAATAAAGGACCAGAAATAGACTTTCATTTATAAGAATACCTGATTTTCTACAACAGTATCAAAATCTTAGAACTGTAATATCTTATTAGTGGAAGTGTAAAATGTACAACCAATTTGGAAGAAGTTTTAACAATATTTTACAAAACTAAACATATTCCTATCCTATGACTCACCAAGTCTAATTCTAGGTATACAAAATTCAACAAATTGGATAAGATTTTCACAACAGCTTTATTTATAATGTTCAAAAACTAGAAACAATCGATGCATCAATTGATAGAAAAGAAATGTGAAATGTGGTATATTCATAAAATGAATTATTCATGAGTAAAAATTAATGAACTACTGCTACACATAATGACACAGATAAATTTTTAAAAGCATTATGCTATGGAAAAGAAGCTTTATACAAATGAGAAATGTATTATTTTAGTCATTTGAAGTTCTAGAATTTAAAAATCTAGTATCTGTAGAAAAAGATAGAACAGTGGTTTCCTCTTAAAGACTGTAGATGGGGATAAACTTGGAGGATTGTGAGGAAACTTTCTTGATAATGTTTTGTACCTCAATATATGTTTAGACTGCACAAGTTATGTGTGTATGCCAAAAGTCAGTGAGTGTACACTGAATGTATATGCAGTTCATTGTATATAAGGTGTATATCAAAAGAAAAATAACTACAAATATTGAACTCTAATGAGATACATGGTAAAGTGTTGAAGATAAAATGTACTATTGACTGCAATTTATTTTAAAATGTATCAAAAAACTAAAATGGAATGATGGATGGTTAGAGAAATAGATGATTAAGCTGTAATAAACCAAGTATAGTAAAATTCTAAAGGTAGAATTTATATGGTGGATATTCAGGTGTTTACTGTAAAGTATTTTCAGTGTTTGTTTAAATATTTTCATAAAAAATCTTTAAAAATATTAAGTATGTGCAACTTCAATGTCTTGTCATGTTCACTATTTCTTGGGATAAGAAATGTTTTCTATGATATAGATATATATATATTTTTTTTTTTTTGCCTTCTCTCCCAATTCCTTTTATGAGCAGGTGGCCATACTCTTCAAAGAAGGTTATGTCCCTGAGAGGTGATATTTTATTAATCTGATCCAATCTTATAATTCCATTACTCATTTTTTTAATCCTCATACAAGGATATATTTACTGTTCTTAGAGAGGGGGGGGGAGAGAAAGAAAGAGAAACATCCATGTGAGAGAGAAACATGGATTGATTGCCTCCTGTATGTGTTTGACCAGGGATCAAACCTGCAACCTAGTTATGTGCCTTGATTGGGAATCAAACGCACAACCTCCCAGTGCATGGGATGTTGCTCCAAACAATTGAGCCAACTGGCCAGAGCTAGTTCCATTATTCTTATTGGGATTGGTTAAGAATTTTCAGCCAAAGATATATATAGAAAAGCCCTGTGTAGAGCTTCTAAGGAAGTGTTTGATGTTCCAAAAAGGGAGTTAGGGAAGAAACTTTTTTTTTTCCTTTGAACAATAATATTTGACCTGAGAATCCTGCAGCTTCTGCAACCATCTTTCAACCATAAGGAGACAAGCTTAAAGTCAAAAGCCAACATGCTGAAAAGGCAGAGCAGAGAGGAGAGCTGAACTTGGATTTGTGATAACATCAACCAACTCAGAACCACCCTTCTTCTGGACTTCCTATGAGAGAAGTAGGGAGTTGACTGGAGCTAAGGCAGTAAGCATGAAAATAAAAGCGAATATGCAAAATATGGTGGAGCAAAAGATAAAAAGAGTTAGCTTTTTAAATATCACTGTGAGATGCTTACATTCTCATCTGACTACCTCCAAACTACTTGTTAAATAAACAATAAACATCTGTATAAGTTAGGTGAGAGCATGTTGAGTATATACAGCCTTGAAAACAGTAAACATACATATGGAACCATAAGAAAATGATGTCCAAGTTTATTAATTGAGGTTATTTTTGTCTACAATTCTGTCAGTGACTTCTTAAGAGCAGTTTTTTTTGCCACCTGGATTCATATGAGAAACTTTACAAGGAGGAGCAATCTGACTGAGGTGCTGAGGGAGGAGCAGAATTTCACAGAATAAAGATGTCAGAAGTGAAGAAAGGCCTAAATGAGGGTTTTAATGTCATGACCTGAAGCTCAAGTCATCAGCTGAAATCCTCTGCCTTACCTTTACTTCACAGACAACGCAAAGTGTTTTCTTAGGAGAGAGGAAATCTCCCCACCAAATGCCTAGAAAAAAAACACAATGCTTTCCCTCAATAAACCACTCACATAGAATAAAAGCTACTCTTTTTGAATAGTATCATTTATGATGCAATAGTTTCTAAGTATAGTTTCTAAAAGAGCTCATTAAATAAAGAAACATTAGCTTATAAAGTAAGAAGTCATCATTAGAATAAGCTTCAAGGTTAATAGGCCATCTCAGATGTGTCTACATGCAGCCAAAGTTTTGTCCTTTCTGTTTTCTATATTTGGTGTGTTGATTTTGCCAGCAGGCTCAGCCTCCTTCATGATTGCAAGATGACTGTATTAGTTCTGGCATTTAATTATTTTTATTCCTTTGTCTCCTCTTGAGTCCTCACTATAGCTTTAGAATCCCTTTCTGTATACAAGTTCCCTCTGCTGCCCAGTCTGCCTAGTGGAATGTGGTGGTGTGACATTTCTAGTTTCCATATTAGCAGGTCAGCATTGCCTATTCTCTCATGGTCCCAACATGATATTTCCTAAAAAGAAAAATTTCAATTGGGACAGTTTGGATGTTGTGACCAGTAAACTACACAAGGCTGAAGAAGGAATCAATAACTTGAAGAGTTGTCATAGTAACTTCTCAAACTTATTGCAAAAATAGAAAGGAATAAAAAATTAAGTATCCAAGAACAGTGAGACAATAACAGAAAAAGTGATATATGTGTAATAAGAATACCATAAGCAGAAGATAGAGAAAGCAGCAAAAGAAAATTATTAAGTATTGTTGGCAGAGAATTTATCAAAATTAACAACAAGTGATGACACATCCAGGAACTTCGGAAAACACCGAACAAGCCTAGGTCTCTATGGTCAATTACTATTTGACAAAGAGGGAAGGATTATAAAATGGAGTGAAAAGAGCCTCTTCAACAAATGGTGTTGGGAGAACTGAACAGGAACGCCCCCAAAAAATAAAACTAGACCACCAACTTATACAATATACAAAAATAAACTCAAGATGGATAAAAGACTTAAATGGAAGAGGTGAGAGGAATAAGAAGTACAGATAGGTAGTTACAGAATAGCCATGGGGATGTAAAGAGCAGTATAGAAAATGCAGTATCCAAAGAACCTATATGCATGACCCATGGACATGACCAATGATGTGGGGATTGCCTGAGGCAGTGGGGATCCTGGATGGAGGTGGGCAAATGGGGAAAATTGGGACAACTGTAATAGCATAATCAAATAATTTTTAAAAACTTTTGAAATAAAAAAATAAAAATGTTCTAGATATGAAACTAAAAAAGGTAAATAAACTCTATGTAATGTAGAACTATGCCAAGATAATAAATTGCAAGGTAGTATAAAAATAGATTTTAAAAAAAGAGACTTAAATGTAACTTGTGACACTATAGAAGTCCTAGAAGAAAACATGGGCAGGAAAATTTCAAGTATCCCACACAGAAACATTTTTGATAATATATCTCCTAGATCAAAGGAAATAGAAGAAAGAATAAGCAATGGGACTACATCAAACTAAAAAGTTTCTGCTTAGCAAATGAAAACATCAGCAAAATGGAAGGGGAACCAACTGTATGGGAAAACGTATTTGCCAATGATACCTTGGACAACAGTCTGATCTCCAAAATATATAAAGAACTTATATGACTCAACACCAAGAATACAGACAAAACAATTAAATTGGGCAAATGGCCTGAACACTTTTCTAAGGTGGACATACAGAGAGACCATAGCCATATGAAAGGATGCTCAACACCACTAGCCATCAGAGAGATGCAAATTAAAGCCACAATGAGATACCTCCTCACACTGGTCAGAATAGACATCATTAACCAATCAATAAACAAGTGCTGGTAAGGATGTGGAGAAAAGAGAACCCCAGTGCACTGCTAGTGGAAATGCAGACTGGTGCAGCCACTATGGTAAACAGTATGGAATTTCTTCAGAAAAACTAAAAATGGAAATGCCTTTTGACCCAGCAATTCCACTGCTGGGATTATACCTGAATAATCCTGAAACACCAATTCAAAAGAACTCATGCACTCCTGTGTTCATAGCAGTGCTATTTAAAATAGGCAAATGCTGGAAACAGCCTAAGTGCCCATCAGTGGATGAGTGGATCAAAAATCTGTGGTACATTTACACAACGGAATACTATGGAGCAGAAGCAAAGAAAGAACTCTTACCTTTTGCAACAGCATGGATGGAACTGGAGAATATTATGCTTAGTGAAATAAGTCAGGTGGCATAAGAAAAATACCATATGACCTCACCTAATACAGGAATCTAATGAACAAAACAAACAAACATGCAAAATAGAAACAGAGGCATGGAAACAAGGAACAGACTGACAGTGACTACAGAGGAGGGGGGAAGGGAAAAGGGAGGAAAAAAGGGGAAGGTTCTAGTCAAGGAATTAGTATAAATGACCCATGGACATGGACAACAGGGTGGGTGGGGACTGACTGTGGTGAACAGGGCAGGGGAGAGTAGTGGCGGAAAAATAAAACAACTGTAATAAAACAACAATAAAAAAATTCAAAACTTTAAAAAAAGTATAATAAACAAATACATATTATTGGGGGGGGGAGGAAACACCAAGCAGAATAAAATCTAAAAACAAACAAACATATCTAAGCCATCATGTTTCAACTTCAGAGAACCAAGACAAAGAGAAAGTTTTCAAAGAAGCCAGGAGCAGGGGATTTGAGGTCAAACACATTACTTTTAGAAGACCAAGAATAAGAATTATATTAGACTTCCCTTCAGAACCCATGCATGCAAGAAGTAAATGAAATAAAATGTTCAAACTCTTGGTCGGGGGAGGGCGGGGGCATATCAACCTAGAATTCTAAATCCAGTAAAAGTATTCTTCAAATGTAAGGAAGAAGTAAACATTTGCTCAGAAAAAAACAAAAACTAAGTCAGTATGTCACCAGTAGTCCTGCCTTGAGAAAAATGTTAAAAGAAGTTCTTCACACAAAGGAAAATGGTGCAGGTTAGAAATGTGGACCTATATACAGAAAGAAAGAGTGTTAGAGATGCAATAAAGAAAGGTAGATTAAAATAAAATATTTTATTTTCTTATTCTTAAATGACCTAAAGATAACTGTTCAAAATAATAATAGCAACAATGTATTAGGTAATTATAGCTTATGAATAAGTAAAGTCAGTGACAGCACTGTTAAAAAGGAAGGGAGGGAGGAACTGGGACACTTTGTTACCTGTGCTACCCATGAAGTAGGATAGTGTTATTTGAAAGTGGACTTGAATTAGTTGTAAGTCTAATTATAAACCTTAAAAAAACAATTTAAAAGTTTTAAAGAAGTATAATAATATTGGAAGATAAGAAAAAGTGCAATAATATAAAATGCTTTATTAAAACCAGCCAAAGGTGACAATATGGCAGCTAAGTAGGAGAATTTATCTTGCGTGGCCTCCCAGAACGAAGCTGAAAATAAAAATAAAGGGGGTAACATCCACCCAAAATAAACAACTGAATACTACCTGAAGAGAAAATACTTTACCAAGGACAGGCAGAAACCACCTAAAGAAGGTAGAAAGGGCAGGGAAAAGAAAGGACCTGCACCACTTTCACAGGCAGTGAGCCAAGGTAGCCTCACAGATGTGGGAGCTTTTCCAGGAGAGGAGTAAAGCCTGGACCAGGCTCCCACGCACAGGGCACCAGTGTTGGGATTCCCCTCTCATGCAACATCCAGTGATTAAAGGTTTTTTGCCTGCCAGAGAAAAACTGAGTCCGCTGGAGGTAAAGCCACTCTTTTTCTTTTCATTTCTTTTGCTCTCAGGGGCCAATGCACAGGTTTCACGTTCCCAGCCACTTACCTTTGGCTCAGGCAAAGGGAGAGTAGCATAGTCTGGAGTCATGCAAGGAAAGTCCAGAGAGGGAAGACTTGGAGGAGTGGGGTATGGGAGTGACTGCTGGGTTCCCAGTGCTAGAATACAACACCATACTGCAGCAGCCATTTTTCTGGAGAAGAGAAAGCCTCTCTCAGGGGAAAAACAATTTTACCACACCCTGTGGAAAACAGCCCACCCTAGCCTCTAGAAGTCTCCTAGCCCCATCCTCTGGAATCCTGTTCAGCCCACCCTGCATCCTTTTTAAAGTTATTTTTCTTTCTTTCTTACTTTCCCCCACCCTGAATCTTATCCCTTGCTGAGGAGACAGCAACATAGGTGGACTTGGATGTTAGAGACTGCCTTTAGGGCACAGTCATTCCATATACTTTCCCAGGAACAAGACCAAAACACCTAGATATGCCCTCCTGGTTTCTGGCAGACTCAAACTCTGGGCTCTGGAGGCCCTACTTGCTATCCTACTAGGTACTTTAATCTGCCACAGAAGCAGATTAAGGTCGGTTGAGGCCCTGGGCACAGAAGAAAAATTATTGGGCCCCTTAAAAAAAAAGAGAGACTGGGAAAATATGTTAAACATATTTTTAAATAAATATTATGCACTATTAATTTATTCACCCCCTGGCTGGTTTGGCTCAGTGGATTGAGCGTCGGCCTGCGAGCTAAGTGTCGCTGGTTCGATCTTCCAGTCAGGGCACATCAGAGAAGGAAAACTCTGATTCCAAAAAACCTCCCCTGCCTTGCGGCATACCTCTTCAGGGGAAAGGCTAAGGGAGTAAACCCCGACAGAAAATCCGGAGCTGGAGTCCCTAAGGTGGTTTGATGTTGTAGTCAACACCGGCAACTCCTGCGGCGCACCTGAAGCCAAGCTGTATTGACTCCGTCTTTCCCTTGGACCCTTCAGGTGTGAAGAGAGGGGGGGTCTGCTGCATGGGCAACAGCAGACCCTCCATATCACCCTGCCCAGGCTCTGTAGCTTCAGCTTCACTGGAGAGGACACTCCAGCGTCATCGCAAGATGTCGATTCAACACGGGAGGAGACAGATACCGTGTCACTCCCGAGTTGGACTGCACAGCCATTCTCGGCGGTGCAGATAGACTCTTAAGAAGCTACACCATCGTCTCTCGAGATAGACAGCTGCCGACGGATTAATTTGTTTATTAATTATTCATAAACTATGAAAACCCAGGTGCTGATGTAACAACAGGAATTAATTTTTTCTTAATATAATTTTAACAATAGGAATTAATTTTATTTTAATATAATTTCAACTTACCTAAATATTTATTTATATGCACAGAAAACTATTTTTAAAACCGTAAATGAAACAAGTATGTATCCACAAACTAACTTACAGCCCTGCTATTTGCATGTATCATAAGTCTGCACTGTAGGAGAACCTTTGTAAGTACAAAGTAGCAAATACTATTCTATTGCTCCAATGAGCAGTAGCTCTGCTGTGTGGGGCCTATGCAGCATAGTATGTGTATAGTATGCAGCATAGTAATGAAATAATGAAAATAAGCGAATATAAACATACTATCAGGTTTTACCGTCGATTATAAACTTGTAGGTAATTAAAATTGTACATATGAACCCAAACTTGGTGTCATTAGAAAAAAGTGTAAAGTTGGGGCTTTGTGGGGCCCTTCAGAAGTCAGGGCCCAGGGCGTGCGCCTGGTGCACTCACCATTAAATCCGCCTCTGCCCATCCCAGACATAGCAAAACATGAAGGAGACAACCACAAACTGTGGATGGATGACCGGTAGCTTTGAACAGGCCTAGAGCTAGATTACACCAGCTCCAAACATCAGAGTTGTATCCAGAGGGAGAACGTAGCAGGCAAGCACTAAGCTCTCCTCAGACAAATTCTTTTTTACTTTTTTTGGCCACTCTCTTTCTTCTTCTTCTCCCCCGACAAAAGTAAGTGGGAATATTTATAAAATTTTACCACTGCCACTTTACAAGGCAATTATATTCATAAAAAGAAAAAATCATACAGTAGTCTGATTCCACTTTACCAGGAAAGCTGGGGGTTCTATATTATTCTACAAGACTAAGCGTGTGCAGCCCAGTCACTCCTCATAGAAGAGTGTGACTGTTGTTTTCTTTTTCATTTCACCTGCACTAACTTGATGTCATCTGAACGTATTTTGGGAATAGCAATGGGAGTTTTGCATTTAGTCCAAAGGAGAAGTTGTCATAGTTCTTCCTGTTTTAGTATCTCTGGAATAAAAGTATTTTGTTCAATCTTGTTTCTTTGTTAATTTTTGATCAATAAATTTTCTACATAGTTTTTAGTAAGCTGCTCCCTTAAAATTTTTACCATTATATTCTATTGGTTTTGGTTACTTCAAAGCCCAGTAGGACCTGTGTTCATTTATTCATAGCCAGCAAGTATTTATGAAATGTCCACTGTATGTAAAGTGTTAAACCCAACAGTGATTCATTCCTTCTTGATCATATATATATATATATATATATATATATATATATATATATATATATCAGCCCTGGCTGGTTTGGCTCAGTGGATTGAGCGTCGGCCTGCGAGCTAAGTGTCGCTGGTTCGATCTTCCAGTCAGGGCACATCAGAGAAGGAAACTCTGATTCCAAAAAACCTCCGCTGCCTTGCGGCATACCTCTTCAGGGGAAAGGCTAAGGGAGTAAACCCCGACAGAAAATCCAGAGCCGGAGTCCCTAAGGCGGTTTGACGTTGTAGTCAACACCGGCAACTCCTGCGGCGCACCTGAAGCCAAGCTGTATTGACTCCGTCTTTCCCTTGGACCCTTCAGCTGCGAAGAGAGGGGGGGTCTGCTGCATGGGCAACAGCAGACCCTCCATATCACCCTGCCCAGGCTCTGTAGCTTCATCGCAAGATGTCGATTCAACACGGGAGGAGACAGATACCGTGTCACTCCCGAGTCGGACTGCACAGCCATTCTCGGCGGTGCAGATAGACTCTTGAGAAGCTACACCATCGTCTCTCGAGACGGACGGCTGCCGACGACGATATATATATATATATATATATATATATATATATATATATATATATACACACACTTCCTATCTCATGTACACAAAATGGAAGAAAAGCCTGAATATTTTAATGAGGAGAGTGAAATGTTTAGTTTAGTGAAACTAATGCTGTAAAAAGATCAAGGAGAAATGTACTCACTTTTAGTGTACTGGGCATGCTATCAACAACCATAAGAAAACATTGAAATTAGGGTGTCTCCGGTGACCTATCTCACAGAATATTACCAAATTATTTGGAGTCTTTAGGACATCTAAAACAACCTTCTGTGATACTTTTCATTAATTGATTACATCAGTAATTCTCAACTAGGGTGACTTTGCCTCGCAGGGGACACTTGGCAAAGTCTGGATACATTTTCAGTTATGATGACTGATTTCTCATGAGCAGAGGCCAGGGACTCTGATAAATATCCTGTAATGTAAACAATAATAAAAATATTGAGTTCAAAATATTATTAGTGCTAAGGTTGTGAAATCTTGTCTTTCATGAACTAAATACTAATGCTCTGTGACTCTTCAAATCTAAAGAAAAAATATCAATATGCTGGGTTGAATTTTTTCATACAGAATTAGACCAAGCAGGTAGAATAATTTCTGGGTACACTTATTTTATTTTTTTAAATTATTTATTCATTTGTTTGTTTATTTTATTTTTATTTTTAGAGAGAGGGGAAAGGAGAAATAGAGGGAGAGGAACATCACTGTGTGGTTGCCTCTCACTTGCGCCCCCAACTGGGGACCTGAGGTGCAATCTAGTCATGTGCCCTGACTGGGAATCGAACCAGCAACACTTGGCTTGCAGGCCGACACTCAATTCACTGAGCCACAGCAGCCAGGTGATCTGGGTACATTTAGTATAAAGTGCATAATATTTATTCACCTTTTTCTTAAATGTGCAATAGTTTTATTAAATTACAATTGCATTTAAACCACGAAATGCAAATCTAACAGGCATCTCAAGTATCTAAGGAGACACAGGCAAAATGAAAACAGATAGAAAGTGTAAACGAAAAGATTCCATTAACATCTTTCCCTCCCATGCACATTTCACAAAGAATATCTCCTGAGAGTGAAAATGAGACTTTATTTCAAGAAAGGTGGTGCATTTTTACCATGTTAAGAATAAAATCTTTTAATCTTTTTTTTTTTTAATGTCATTTTGTGTTCAGCCCAAATCTATGCCCTTAGGGTCAAGTTGCAAATATGGTAACAAAGAAATTCTAAGGTAAGAGCAAAAAAAAATAATACACATTAGAACACTAACCAATTTAGCAGCAGCCTGAATCTTTCAGGAGTCCTTCTCTACTCCTAATAGCATTATAATTGTTATTATAAGATTAGCTTTGACACTGTGACTCCTAAGAAAGAACATGATAAAAACACACCATTTATTATAGTGCAAGTAATTATCCTGCTGTGACTTCATCAGCATCTACAGGGATCAATGAAATGTAGTTAATCAGATCCATTTGAAACATCCTTATTTTAAAAGTTTAACCCCTATTTCAGTGCTAATTTAAAATATGCTACAATTGAGTTTGGCCATTCATAAGACTGAGATTGTTTTTCAATTGTCTCTTAAGAATCAACAAAGAGATGAAAGATTAGCTGATGGACAGTGAGAAGCAAGGTTCTGTATTTACTTTTACTTATTTTGTTTATTATTTTTCTATTATAGATGTCCCACTTTTCCCCCCATTGTTTCCACCCACCCCACAGATCCCTTCTCCCACAATCAATCCGCACCCCAGTGTCCATGTCCATGGGTCATTTACACTAGTATCTTGACTAGACCCTTCCTCTTCTTACCCTCCTCCTCTCCATCAACCCTCAACTCTTGTCACTGTCTGTCTGCTCCTTATTTACATGCCTCTGGTTCAATTTTGCTCGTTTGTTTGTGTTGTTCATTCATTTCCTGTATTAGGTGATATTCTATGATATTTGTCTTTCATTGCCTGACTTATTTTATTTCGTAAGCATAATTCTCTCTAGTTCCATCCATGTTGTCACAAATGATAGGAGTTCCTTCTTTCTTTCTTCTGCATAGTATTCCATTATGTAAATGTACCACAGTTTTTTGATCCACTAATCTACAGATGGGCACTTAGGTTAATTCCAGCACTTGGCTATTGTAAATATCACTGCTGTGAACATAGGGTGCATAGGTTCTTTTGAATTAGTGTTTCAGAATTCTTAGATATAATTCTAACAATGAAATTAATGGATCAAAAGGCCGTTCCATTTTTAGTTTTTTGAGGAAATTTCATACTGTCTTCAATAGTGGCTGCACAAGTCTGAATTCCAACCAACAGTGCAGTAGGGTTCCCTTTTCTGCACATCCTCACCAGCACTTGTTGTTTGTAGATTTGTAGATGATGGTCATTCTGACCAGTGCTAGATGGTATCTCATTGTGGCTTTTATTTTCATCTCTCTTATGGCTAGTGATGTTGAGCATTCTTTCATACACCTATGGACCGTTTGTATGTCTTCCTTAGAGAAGTGTTTGTTCAGGTCCTTTGCCCATTTTTTAACTGGGTTGTCTGTCTTCTTGCTATTGAGTCATATAAATTCTCTATATGTTTTAGAGATCAATCCCTTGTCTGAGTTATCATTGGCAAATACGTTTTCCCATATGGTTAATTCCCTTTTCATCTTGCTGATGTTTTCATTTAGTAAGCAGAAACTCTTTAGTTTGATGTAGTTCCGTTTGTTTATTCTTTTCTTCATTTCCCTTGCCTTAGGAGATGTACTGGTAAAATTATTTCTGTGTGGGATACCTGAAATTTTCCTGCCTATGTTTTCCTCTAGGACTTCTATGTTGTCATGGCTTATGTTTAACTTTTTTATCCATCTTGAATTTATTCTTGTGTATGGTGTAAGTTGGTGCTCTAGTTTCATTTTTTTGCATGTCCTTGTCCAGTTCTCCCAGTAAAATTTTGAAAAGGCTCTTCTCACTCCATTTTATGTTCCTTTACCCTTTGTCAAATATTAGTTGACCATGTAGACTTGGGTTTATTTCAGGGCTCTCTATTATGTTCCATTGATCTATATATCTGTACTTATGTCAGTACCAGATTGTTTTGATTACAGAGGCCTTGCAGTATATTTTAATATCAGGTATTGTGATTGCTCCTACTGTGTTCTGCCTCAAGATTGCTGTGGCTATTAGGGCTCTTTTTTGGTTCCATATAAATTTTTGAAGTATTTGTTCTAGTTCTGTGAGATATATCATGGTATTTTAATAAGAATTGCATTGAATCTATAAACTGCTTTGGGTAGTATAAACATTTTAATGATGTTGATTCTTCCCATCCATGAACATGGTATATGTTTCCATTTATTTGTATCTTCCTTAATTTCTTTCTTCAGTGTTATGTAGTTTTCTGAGTATAGGTCTTTTACTTCCTTGGTTAAGTTTATTCTTAGGTACTTTATTTTTCTTGTTGCCATAGTAAAGGGGATTTTTTTCTAGTTTCCATCTCTAATATTTTATTGTTGGTGCATATAAATGCCTTCAATTTCTGAATATTGACTTTGTAACCTGCTATTTTTGCCAAATTCACTTATTAGGTCGAGTAGTATTTTTGTGGAGTCTATAGAAATTTCTTTTATTTCTTTTTCTTGTCTGATTGCTGTGGCTAGAACTTCTAAGACTATGTTGAATAGGAGTGGAGAGAGTGGACATCATTGTCTTGTTTCTGATCTCAGGGGGGATGCTTTCAATTTTTGTCCATTGAGTATGATGTTGGCTTCAACTTTCTCATTTATGGCCTTTATTGTGTTGAGGTATGTTCCCCATATTTTTATTTTGCTGAGTGTTTTCAACATAACTGGGTCTTGCACTTTATCAAGTGCTTTTTCATCATCTATGGATATGATAGTATGAATTTTTGTCTTTCATTTTGTATATGTGGTGTATTATGTTTATTGATTTGCAAATATTAAACCATCCGTTTATCCCTAGGATGAATCCCACTTGGTCGTGGTGTATGATCTCTTTAATGTGTTGCTGGATTCTGTTGGCCAATATTTTGTTGAGGATTTTAGCATTTGTTTATCAATGATATTGGCCTATAGTTTTCTTTCTTTGTTGTGTCTTGATCTTGATTTGGAATTAGGATAATACTGGCTTCATAAAAAAAGTTTGGGAGTCTTCCCTCTTCTTATAATTTTTAAAATATTTTGAAAAGGATAGGCATTAGTTCTCCCCTAAATGTTTTTATAAAATTCACCTGTGAAGCCATCCAGTCCAAGGCTTTTGTGCGCCAGGAATTTTGTTTTGTTTCTTTCTTTCTTTCTGCTTCAATTTTATTAGTTGTTATCAGTCTATTCAGGCTTTCTACTCCTTCTTGATTCAGTTTTGGAGGATTATATGTTTCCAGAAATTGGTCCATTTCATCTAGGTTGTCAAATTTCTTGCCATAGAGTTGTTCAGTCTTTTCTTACAATCCTATGTATTTCTGTGACATCTTTTCTGATTTTGTTTATTCAGGTGCTCTCCTTTTTTCTCAATGAGCCTGGTTAAAGGCTTGTCAATTTTATTTATCTTTTCAAAGAACCAGATCCTGGTTTTGTTGATCTTTTGAATTGTTTGTTTAGTCTCTGTATCATTAAATTCTGCGCTGATCTTGATGATTTCCCTCTTTTACTTACTCTGGGCTTTGTTTGTTGTTGTTGCTCTAGTTCTTGTAGGTGTAGGGTTAGATTTTTTATTTGAAACTCTTCTCTCTCTATATATATATATATTTTTAGGTAGGCCTGTATTGCTATAATCTTTCCTCTCAGAACTGCTTTTGCTGTACCCCATAGGTTTTCGGCTGATGTGTGTTCATTATCATTTATTTCCAGAAACTTTTTGATTTCTTCCTTGATGCCATTGTTAACCCATTCATTATTTAATAGCATGTTATTTATTCTCCATGAGTTTGAATGTTTTTGAGTTTTTTTCCTTGAGGTTGATTACTAGTTTCAAGGCATAGTGATCTGAGAATATGCTTGATATAATTTCCATTTTCTTGAATTTTTTGAGGCTTGCTTTGTGTCCTACCATGTAGTCTATCTTTGAACATATTCCATGTGCACTTGAAAAGAATGTATATTTTGCCTCTATGCGTGAAAAGTTCTATATATATCAATGAAGTCTCTTTGACCTAGAGTGTTGTTCAATGCCTCAATATCCTCGGTGTTTCTTTGCTTCAAAGTTCTGTCCACTGTTGACGATGAAGTGTTAAAGTACCTTACTATGAGTGTGTTGCTGTTGTTATCCTTACTGAAGTCCTCTAAGGTTTTCCTTATATTTGGGTGCTCCTATATTTGGTACATATATGTTTACCAGGATTATATCTTGACCAATTGTTCCCTTAAGGATTATAAAATGTCTTTCTTTGTCTCTTTTCATGACCTTTGTTGTGAAATATATTTTGTATGATATAATATTGCTACCCTTGCTTTTCTTTTTCATGTCCATTTGCTTGAAATATTTTTTTCCATCCCTTCACTTTCAGTATGTATAGATCTTTTGTTCTGAGTTCAGTCTTTTGTAGATACCATATATGTGGACCATGCTTTCTAATTGGTTCAGCTACTCTATGTCTTAACATTGGTGCATTTAATCTATTTACACTTAAGGTTAATATTGATAGGTATTTATTAATTGTCATTTTCCCCTTTGTACCTGTGTTTATCTCTGTCTCTCTCTCTCTCTCTCTCTCTCTCTCTCTCTCTCTCTCTCTCTCTCTCTCTGTTTCATAATCTCCTTAAAGCAGACCCTTTAGCATCTGTCGCAATGCTAGCTTGATAAAGGTGTACTCTTTTAGCCTTATTTTGTTTGGAAAACTTCTTATTTCATGTTGCATTTTGAATTAAAGCCTTTTTTCAGTAGAAAATCTTGATTGTAGGCCTTTGTTTTTCATTGCTTGGGATATTTTTTGCCATTTCCTTCTGGCTTGTAGTGTTTCTGTTGAGAAATATAATGATAGTCTTATTGAAGACCCCTATATGTTATTAGCTCTTTCTCTCTTACTGCTTTTAGGATTCTCTCTTTGTCTTTGAGTGTTGCCATTTTAATTATGATGTGTCTTGAAGTGGGCCTGTTTTAGTTCATCTTTATTGGGACCCTCTGTGCTTCCTGAACTTGCATGGCTTTTTCTCTCATCCAGTTAGGAAAATTTTCTGTCATTACTTTTTCAAACAGGTTTTCTATCCCTTGTTCCTCATCTTGTCCTTCTGGAATTCCTATTATACTGATATTATTATGTTTTGTGTTGCCCTTCAGCTCTCTTAAACCTTCTTCATTTTTTTTTTTTTTTAGTCTTTTTTCATTTTGTTGCACTGTCTGGGAATTTTTTTTTACCTTGTCCTCCAGCTTACTGATCTGATATTCTGCTTCCTCTGGCCTTTTGACTTCTTCTACTGTGTTCTCAACTCGGAATTGTATTATCCATTTCCTCCTGGCTCTTAATGCTAGTATAATTCTCAGTAATTTCCTTGTAGCTACCCTGGAGTTATTTGTAGGTTCTCTGCAGTTCTTTGTAGTCCCCCTGGAATTTGTTGTAGTTTTCTCTGAGTTTGTTGAGTTCATTCAGCTTTATCATTACCATTGTTTTGAATTCCATATCTGATAGTTTGCTTGCCTCTATTTTATCTATCCTTCCTTGTGGGAATTCCTCCTTTCCTTTAGATGGCATGTTGTTTTTTCATCTCCTCATTTTACGTGGCTCTTCTTGTTTGTTTCTGCTTCTTAAATTGGTCTGCCTTAGTGGTGTGACTTTCTGTTGTAGGAATCTTGTGTGATTCAGTGGTGCAGACTCCTTGATCTCCTGAACTTGATGCTCTTGGGATGCCCTTTACACCTATTATTTGGACTCTCTGGTAGTTTTTGGTTTTGGTTGTTGTTGTGTTGCTATTTGGTGGGTCCTTTCCTCCCATTAGGTGATAGATTCTTTTTGTCCACCTCGTCTTGTAGACAGCTGTTGAGCTGCTGCCTCCAGCTGATGCTACTTGGAGGGATGTAGTCTGCTTATGAGATGTCTCCCATAGCACTGGGGTTGTGTCTGCACTGGGATCCATTCCACTGTTCCCACAGCTATTTTTCTAAATTCAGCACTCAAAACTTTTCCAAAGTGCCTCTAGTTCACTTCACGCTCTTTTGGCTGCAGCCCAGGTTAAGCAGGATGAGTGGGCTCCCTTGCATCAGCTTGGGGTGTGCCGGAGTGCATGGGCCACGGGTGGTTGTTTGGGCTGGCCAGCAGGTGGGCCAGTGGCACTCCCTTGTGCCAGCCCAGGGTGGATGGCCCAGGGCAGGAGGCCTGTGTTGAACAGTAGCAGGAGGGTGGGCAGGGGTGCTCTTGCATGCACACATAGCCCTGGGGCCGGGGGAAAGTTTTGAGTGCACTCTTGTGTATGCGCTCCTGCTCCTGCTCTTCTCAAGAATTTCACCCTGCCCTTATATTTTCCTCCCCAATTCACAAAAAATAAAATAAAAAACAGACAAACAAAATACACTGTTCCCGGCCTCCCAGAGCAAGACACTACCTGGCCTGGCCAACTCCTGGCTCTGCCAGTGGGCACAGCCTGGATCTCCACCTCCAACTCCTCTCAGGGGAAACCTAGAAGCATTGAAAAAATTTTGTGCACTGCCAGCTGCTGCCCAGGGAGCAAAGTCAGCCTGAACTCGCATCTCTCCTATGTGTCCACCATGCTCCTCACCAGACAGATCGCTCGGAGGTGGCCTGCTCCACCACCAGCAGCACTAAGGTTCAACTCAAGCCAGTATGCAGATGTTAACTGAGATGCTCTGTCCATATTTAGCTGAAACTACAAACATGTCTCAGAAGCAAGCAAGTGCAGCCTCCCCTCACTCATCTGCCATCCTATTTTATTTTTGATAATCCCTGTGCTTTTATATAATAGTTTGATATTAGATAGTGTGATTCCTCCAACTTTGTTCTTTTTTCTTTTTTTTTTTTTCCCACTTCCCTATCTCACACCGGCTCTCATCAAGTTGCTGTAATCTGCCCATTGTTAACCTTATTTAGCCACATCAATCTAGCTTTCTTTTTATTTCTCTCCCTGTAAATGAACACAGTTTATTTTCCATAGTCAAATCAGCTATGTAGAGGCCTTCATTTGCTTTTGTTTTGTTATGCCCCAATTTTTTCATTTAATAAATATAATGGACTTAGCTTTACTATGATTTGTAGTCTGTAAAAGTCTGCAGAAGACAGTCCTAATAACTATAATTCAGGAAGAACACAACAGCACAAGGAAAGTTTTCCAACTGTGAATATACTGGGATAGCAGAACAGGGTGAAAATTCCTGTTGTTCTAAAAATTGGTAAAAATAAATCGTAACTCAGAATATTTTCCCAAGGTGAAACTTTCCTAGTGTACAGGTCAGCATGGCTCATTGTTAGCCAATGGGAAAGACTAGCTTCCATGAGGGAATGTCATGCTCAGAATATATTGAAGTAGTAGTCAGAAGGCCTGCATTATAGTCTTGGTTCTTCCACATGCTGTGTGATCTCAGGGCAAAATGTTTAACCATCAATTTCCTCATCTTTAAAAAGAGGGTAATAATAGGAGCCATAAAATGGTCATATATCTTGAACACATGAATTTGTAAGATTTTCTGAAACTGTAAAGAACTGGATACAGGTATAATACTGTTAAAGTATCAACAGCCTCTCTCGCAGTCAGAAAACTCATTATACTTCTTGACATTTGGCTCTTTATACAGCAACATCCCAGAAGAGTTTTCTCTTTCTATCAGCTGATTCTATTCTTATAGTTTAGCTAAAAGGAAAAAATGACATTTAAGATTGTTATAAAAATACACTAAAGGTAATCAGTTTTTCCAAAAAAATATAACTGAGTGGGGAAAAGGTTACACATACATGTCAAGTAATTGCATAGCTCTCCTAGAGGTGTTCATTTGAAAATAAATGATAGCATAAAAGGTCTATCAAGGACCGGGATAGTGTCTTCTGAATGTGTTCTGTGGTTTACTACCCTAAGATATGTGGCAGACATTACAATGAAAGTTATACCTGCCTGTATAAACTGAGGTACAGAGCTATGATTCATCTGTAGTCTGATGACAGAATTGGGACTAGAATTCAGGTGTAATTATTCTTTGTTTTAATATGATTCTATGTTGTTTTCTCAGCTTCCTATCAGGGAAGAGTTCTGCTTTTTGGAAAACTTGACTCAATAACAATTATAATCCATTCTGGGTTCTCTAAAAACAGTGGTAATCAATGAGGTGACAGATGTTTGAGAATCCATTAAATTCTCCACTAGAGGAGCGCAGGTGGCTCAGAGCCTCACATAAGATAAAATTCATACATGTATATATAAAACGATGATGTTTCCAGTTACCCAGGAATTATCAACAGAGTGCTACAAGGAAAAAAAGGTAATATAATATCTGGAATATATTTTTCTGTCCAGTGTGGAACTTCATAAGAGGTAACTCTAGTAGCTCTCCTAAAAGGTAAAATAATGAGACTGAATACCTTTTCCAAATCTAGGTCAGGAAGTAGGGCTACGTGAATGAATGTAGTTGTGACCAGTTATTTTCATGGCAAGAAAAGAGATGGATCCTGAAGGAGGGTGCTGGGATAAAGGGGCTTGAGTTCTTTCATTAAAGTTAAGATGACCTGCATATTTTTGTACTATTCTCAAAGAATTTAGTAGGAGAACTTAAAGGCTTTTTCACTTTTCAAAATAATGTTTACTTATCCTATCTGAAGACATTTCCTTTCCTGTGCTTCAGACTCAGCCTACAATATGTAAGAGCCAACAGCTGAACAGTATTCTGTGTGTGTGTGTAACACGGTTAATCATTTCCTCACAGGAAATAACAACAACAACAAAAATAAACCCAGTCACCCCAAACGAAGATGGTAGAAGAGAACTAACTGATTTTTCTGTTGTCTTTCCTGTCAAGATGGCCCTCGCCTTTGCTTTGGTCAGCGGGAAGGACTTTATGTATGAGTCATACAAATGTTTTGCCAGGGCCCGGAGATCAGCAGATTCTGGGTTCAGCTGGTCGATATCACTGGAGATCTCTGCCAACAGCTTCTCCTTCTCAGCCTGTGGCATCCGCCCAAACCTGATGGCATTATGAGACATTCCCACAGCAAGGCATTTCTGAAACCGACAGTCGTCGTCGGCAGCCGTCCGTCTCGAGAGACGATGGTGTAGCTTCTTAAGAGTCTATCTGCACCGCCGAGAATGGTTGTGCAGTCCAACTCGGGAGTGACACGGTATCTGTCTCCTCCCGTGTTGAATCGACATCTTGCGATGACGCTGGAGTGTCCTCTCCAGTGAAGCTGAAGCTACAGAGCCTGGGCAGGGTGATATGGAGGGTCTGCTGTTGCCCATGCAGCAGACCCCCCCTCTCTTCACACCTGAAGGATCCAAGGGAAAGACGGAGTCAATACAGCTTGGCTTCAGGTGCGCCGCAGGAGTTGCCGGTGTTGACTACAACGTCAAACCGCCTTAGGGACTCCGGCTCCGGATTTTCTGTCGGGGTTTACTCCCTTAGCCTTTCCCCTGAAGAGGTATGCCGCAAGGCAGGGGAGGTTTTTTGGAATCAGAGTTTTCCTTCTCTGATGTGCCCTGACTGGAAGATCGAACCAGCGACACTTAGCTCGCAGGCCGACGCTCAATCCACTGAGCCAAACCAGCCAGTACTGACATTTGTTTCTACTTTTTTTGTGGATCCGACAGTTAAGATCACACCTATTATAAATAAGCTTCAATCTGATTGTTCTCCGAAAGAAACCCTTGCATCCTTCACAAGCATGAACTCCATAGTGAAACCCAGAAGCTTTATCTCCACAGACACGACATTCAATTGCCATGAGGGAGTTGGAAGGCTCTTCATGAAGTTTATTATATAGTTGTGTCTTTTCAGAATAATAAGGTGGGGATGCAGGCTCCACTTTGATTGCACTTTGATAACTTTGGAGCTTCAGGTCATACTTATAATCAGCAACCATTGGGTCAGCTCTTGCAAAAGGAATGTCTTCATAGTGTGGAGCAGAAATGCTGGAGAAATCAATGGCGGTGAAGGGCTTGATGTCAAAGGCATGGGAGTGGTCATCCATTACAGAAAGATCCACAGAGCTGATTCCAAAGTTGGTGGGCCAAAATGGCATCTCCGTGTCAACCATGGTAATTTCTAGGGAATGTTCCCAACTCCTCCAAGACCACGCAGCTCATGGTCCCAGCACAAGGGGCTGTTCTTTTTTTCTAAGGATTGCCCTTGCTATGCAGGGCCTCTGTGGTTCTGTATGAAATTTATGAAATATTTGTGTTAGTTTTTTGAAATATGTCATTGGGATCTTGATAGAAATTGCATTAACATAAAAATTCGAGAAGAAAATATAGACCACAAAATCTCTGACATAGCTCGTAGCAACATCTTATCAGATATGTCTCTCCAAGAAAAGGAATAAAATAAATAAATAAATAAATAAACAACTGGGACTACATCAAGCTAAGTTTTTGCACAGCAAGGGAAAATACCACCAAAATAGAAAGACAATTCACAGAATGGGAAAACATATTCACCAATATATATGATAAGGGGTTAATGTCCGAAACTTAAAAAGAACTTACAAAACTCAACACCAAAAAAAAAAAAAAAAAAATTAGGGGAGATCCAAGAGAGCAGAGGAGTAAGTGAAAGCTACACTAAACTCCTTCCAGGACCAGTCTGCATTGACAACTTAATTTTGGAGAAATCACCTGGAATAACCAACCGAACACTAGCTGGAGAGAAGTCTTATAACCACAGAGAGACAGAAAAGGCCGCTACATCACAACGTGACCAGTAGGGAGTGCGGAGTCGTGGAAGGGCTGACTGGACTCACACAGGTGACAGCTGAAAGGACTGAGAAACCAATCAGCAACCAGGGGTTCCCCCTGAGAAGGGCAGGGTCTAAACCCTAGCTGGCTTCCCAGCCTAGAGCAACAGAGTGGAAAGTAAAATAGTATTCAGCTGTGAAAAGCGACAAGCCACAGGGTTTCTTGGTAGCCTTAGAGAAACCAGTGGAGAAAAAGAGTTCTTAAGCATATCACATATGTAAAGATTTTGGCCCCCACTTACTCTGGGCTCAAGCAGAGGGAAGGCAGAGAGGACTAGAGATGCTTACGGAGAGTTTGGAGCCATGGCTTTGAGGGGAGAACTAGGGGAGGAGCCGACCGGGTCCCAGTGCTGACTCATTCCCAGTACTGCAGGCAGACCATTCCGCTATGAGTGGCATCCGCCTGAGAGGAAACAAAAGCCCTGCCTACAGGAATTAAGCTGCCACACCCATGGTCCTTAAGCCTGATGGCTAATCACAGATTGAATAGATTAATAACTAAGGGAGACATACAAAGGCAGTAGATCCCTGGAAGTCTCCAACAGGCTGCCAAGGGCCAGACTGGTACATGATCTGACGCCACCAGGGGCAGATCCAGGAAGTACAGATCAATCTAAGAAGCATCAACAAACAATAAGAGTCACAAAAATGGGGAGACAGAGAAACAACCCCTCATCGAAAGGAAAGGTAGAATCCCGAGAAAGAGTGCTAAATGAAATACAGGGGAGCAAACTATCAGATATAGAATTCAAAACATGAATTATGGAGAAGCTCAAGGAGCTCAGCAGAAACTACAAAGAACTCAAGGAAAACTACAAGGTACTCCAGAAAAACTCCAACGAACTGAGAATTACACCAGAATGAAAAAGGACATAGAAGCTATCAATAAAAGCCAGGAGAAAATGAAGAATACAGTCTCTGAGTTGAAGAACACAGTGGAAGGAATTAAAAGCAGGCTAGAGGAAGCAGAATATCAGATCAGTGAGCTGGAGGACAATGTAGACAAAAACTCCCAGACACTGCAACAAAATGAAAAAAGACTGAACGAGAATGAAGAGGCTCTAAGACAGCTGCAGCACAACATGAAACAAAATAATATGCATATCATAGGAATTACAGAAGGAGAAGAAAAAGAGCAAGGATAGAAAACCTCTTTGAAAAACTAATGACAGAAAACTTCCTTAACATGAGGAGAGAAAGAGTCACGCAAGTCCAGGAAGCACAGAGGGTCCCAATGAAGATGAACCCCAACAGGCCCACTTCAAGACACATCATAATTAAAATGCCAACATTCAAAGACAAAGAGAGAATCCTAAAGGCATCAAGAGAGAAACAACAAATAACATACAAGGGAACTCCAATAAGGCTTTCATCAGATTTCTCAGCAGAAACACTACAAGCCAGAAGGGAATGGCAAAAAATATTCTAAGCAATGAAAAACAAAGGCCTACAACCAAGAATAGTCTACCCAGCAAGACTGTCATTCAAAATGGAAGGTGAAATAAGAAATTTCCCAGAAAAGGAAGACTAAAAGAATACATCATTACCAAACCAGCATTGAAAGAGATGCTAAAGGGTCTGCTTTAAGAACATGAAGTAACAGAGAGAAACAGAGAGGAACACAAGTACAAAGGGGGAAAATGACAATGAATAAGTACCTATCGGTAATAACCTTAATTGTAAATAAATTAAATGCTTCAATCAAAAGACATAAAGTAGCTGAACAGATTAGAAAGCATGACCCACATACCTGCTGTATACAAGAGACCCACCTTAGAACAAAAGATCTACACAGACTGAAAGTGAAGGGATGGAAAAAAATATTTCCAGGAAATGGTCATTAAAAAAAAGATGGGGTAGCAATACTTATATCAGACAAAACAGATTTCACAGCAAACGCCATAAAAAGAGACAAAAAGGACATTACATATTATGTAAGGAAAAAATCCATCAAGAAGATATAACCCTTGTAAACATATATGCACCCAACTTAGGAGCACCCATATATGTAAGGAAAATTTTGGAAGACACCAGGAAAGATATAGACAGCAATACACTCATAGTAGGGGACATTAACACCCCATTGTCAACAATGAACAGATATTCAAAGCAAAGAAACACCAAAGATATTGAGGAATTGAAAAACACTCTAGATCAAATGAACTTAGTTTATATAGAGAAAATTTTTCACCCCAAAGAAGCAAAATATACATTTTTCTGAAGTGCACATGAAAAATTTTCAAAGATAGACCACATGGAAGGACACAAAACAGGCCTCAACAATTTCAAAAAAAATGAAATTATATCAAGCGTCTTCTAATATTCAATGACTTAAAATTGGAAATCAACCTCAAGAAAAAAACTCAAAAACATTCAAATTCATGGAGAATGAATAACGTGATATTAAATAATGAATGGATTAACAATGACAAGGAAGAAATCAAAAAGTTTCTGGAAACTAATGATAATGAACAAATAACAACCCAAAACCTATGGGGTACAGCAAAAGCGGTCCTGAGAGGAAAGTTAGCTATACAGGACTACCTAAAAAAGATAGGAGAAACTCTAATAAAAAATTTAACTCTACAGCTACAGAAACTAAAGAAAGAACAACAAGCAAAGCCCAGAGAAAGTAGAAAGAAGGAAATGATCAAGATCAGAGCAGAATTAAATGCCATAGAGACTAAACTAACAATTCAAGAGATTGACAAAAGTAGGAGCTGGTTCTTTGAAAAGATAAAAAAAATTGACAAGCCTTTAACCAGGCTCATCAAGAAAAAAAGAGAGAGGACTCAAGTAAATAAAATCAGAAAAAAAAAAAAAAAGAGGAGAAATGACAACCGATACCACAGAAATACAAAGGATTGTAAGAAATTATTAAGAACAAATGCATGGCAAGAAATTTGACACCTAGAAAAAAAGGACAAATTCCTGGAAACATAATCTTCCAAAACTGAATCAAGAAGAAGTAGAAAGTCTCAACAGACCAATAACAACTACTGAAATTGAAGCAATAATAAAAAAAACTCCCAGCACAAAAAAGCCCGGGACCGGATGGCTTCACAGGTGAATTCTACAAAACATTCAGGGAAGAACTAACTCCTATCCTTCTCGAACTGTTCTGAAAAATCCAAGAAGAGGGGAAAATCCCAAACTCTTTCTATGAAGCCAGTATTATTCTAATCCCCAAACCAGGTCAAGACACAACAAAGAAAGAAAACTACAGGCCAATATCACTGATGAACATAGATGCTAAAATCCTCAATAAAATATTGGCAAACAGGATCCAGCAATACATCAAAAAGATCATACATCACGATCAAGTGGGAATCATCCCAGGGATGCAAGCATGGTTTAATATTCATGAATCGATAAACGTAGTACACCACATAAGCAAAATGAAAGACAAAAACTACAAGATCATATCAATAGATGGAGAAAGAGCATTTGATAAAGTACAACACCCATTTGTGATGAAAACTCTCAGCAAAATGGGAATAGAGGGAGCATACCTCAACGTAATAAAGGCCATATACGAGAAACCTGAAGCCAACATCATACTCAATGGGCAAAAACTGAAATCATTCCCCCTGAGGTCAGGAAAAAGACAAGGATGTCCACTCTCTTCACTCCTATTCAACATAGTGTTGGAAGTCCTAGCCACAGCAATCAGACCAGAAAAAGAAATAAAAGGCATCCAAATTGAAAAAAAAAGGAAGTAAAACTGTCATTATTTGCAGATGACATGATAGTGTACATAGAAAACCCTATAGACTCCACCAAAAAACTACTCGACCTAATAAGTGAATTCTGCAAAAAGCCAGGTACAAAGTCAATATTCAGAAATTGAAGGCATTTCTGTACACCTACAATAAAATCTCAAAGATAGAAACTAAAAGAAAAATCCCATTTACCATAGCAACAGAAAAAATAAGGTACCTAGGAATAAACTTAATCAAGGTGGTAAAAGACCTGTACTCAGAAAACTGCATAACACTGAAGAAGGAAATTAAGGAAGATACAAATAAATGGAAGCATATACCATGTTCATGAATGGGGAGAATAAACATCATTAAAATATCCATACTATTCAAAGTAATTTATAGATTCAATGCAATCTCTACTAAAATACCAATGACATTTTTCACAGACCTAGAACAAATACTTCAAAAATTTATATGGAACCAAAAAAGAGCCTGAATAGCCACAGCAATTTTGAAGAAGAAGAACACAGTAGGAGGAATCACAATACCTGATATCAAACTATACACAAGGCCACGGTAATCAAAACAGTCTGGTACTGGCATAAGAACAGAGTAGAGAGCCCAGAAATAAACCCAGGTCTACACGGTCAACTAACAACTGACAAATGGGGAAGGAATATCAAATGGAGTGAAAAGAGCCTCCTCAACAAATGGTGTTGGGAAAACTGGACAAGGAAATGCAAAAAAAATGAAACTATACCACAAACTTACTCCATACACCAGAACAAACTCAAGATGGATCAAAGACTTAAATGTAAGCCATGGCGCCATTAAGTCCTAGAGGAAACATAGGCAGGAAAATTTCAGATATCCCACGTAGCAACATTTTCACTGATATATCTCCTAAGGCAAAGGAAAAAGGAAAAGAATGAACAAATGGGACTACTTCAAACTAAAGAGTTTCTGCTCAGCAAAAGAAAACATCAGCAAGATGGAAAGGGAACCAACCATATGGGAAAATATATTTGCCAATGATACCTCAGACAAGGGATTGATCTTCAAAATATATAAAGAACTTTTACGATTCAAAACCAAGAAGACAGACAACCCAATTAAAAAATGGGCAAAGGACCTGAACAAACACTTCTCCAAAGAAGACATACAGAGGATCAATAAACATATGAAAGAATGCTCAATATCACTAGCCATCAGAGAGATGCAAATAAAAACCACAATGAGATACCATCTCACACCAGTCAGAATGGCCATCATCAACAAATCAACAAACAACTTATGCTGGCAAGGTTGCGGAGAAATGAGAACCCTGGTGCATTGCTGGTGGGAATGCAGATTGGTGCAGCTACTATGGAAAACAGTTTGGAATTTTTTCAAAAAATGTAAAATGGAACTGACTTTTGAACCAGCAATTCCATTGCTAGGATTATATCCAAAAAATGCTGAACACCAATTCAAAAGAACCTATGCATCCCTATGTTCATAGCAGAACTATTTACCATAGCCAAGTGCTAGAAACAACCTAAGTGCCCATCTGTAGATGAGTGGATCAAAAAATTCTAGTACATTTACACAATGGAGTACTATGTAGCAGAAAGAAAGAAGGAACTTCTACCATTTGCAACAACATGGATGGAACGAGAGAGAATTATGCTTAGCAAAATAAGCCAGGCAACAAAACAAAAATACCTTATGCTGTCATATATTTCAGGAGATTAATGAACAACACAAACAAATGAGCAAAATTGAACCAGAGGTATGTAAACAAGGAGTAGACTAACGGTATCAACTGGGGAATCGGGAGGGAGAGAAGGGGGTAAGAAGGGGGAGGGTCTAGTCAAAGAACATGTATAAATGACCCACGGACATGGACAACTGAGTTGGGACTGAATGTGGGAGAAGGAAGGGACAGGGAGCAGGGAATCAAGAGGGGGAAAAACATGGGACAACTGTAATTTTTTTTTTTTAAATTTTTTTAGTGGGGGAAAAATGAAAATATGAAGAATGGAAATACCAGTTCAGTGAATATTAGAAGGACAAGGATTTTCCTTCACACTGTATATTTTTCTCCCTATTTGATCCCTCAAGAGTTTGTCATTCTAAAGAAGTAAGTAATAACATAAGTTTCTTCACATAAAACTAATAAGACCAGTTGTTAATAGAGGGTTTTTTTGACCAAGACGTTGACTGGAATGTCATGCTTAAAGGAGACATGCTTGGGCTCTGGTTGTTACCAAAGGTAATAAAAGCCCATGAGTTAAAAGGCCTGGTACCGTGGTTGGTTGAGCGGTCCACAGCAATTTTTCCAGGGAAGGAATGAAGGTTGTTTTCCTGAAAGATAGCTAGAACAAACATTTAGGCACAATGGAAAACCAGAAGGACTTGGAAAGGACAGGTGTTTACAGGCAAGGCTGAATGGCAGGCATGTGGCTCAACTTCTGTGACCTGAAAGGCAGACTGAAGGTCACCCTAAATGTTCCTTGAGTAAGTTCCAGCAAAGCAGGACTAAAGATCATAAGTAATAATTTGTTGCTCTTGTTGTGTTTATGCAAATGAACAGGATAAAATGGACTTAATGCAGTCCCTTTAATGACAAGAAGGGTAATCTTAGGGAGAAAAATCATGATTCAAGGAAAATCACAGTGCTCAGTGGTTGACTATAAAGTAGTACAGCTAACCGTCTTTAAAGTTTCTTTTCATTTAAAATTTGTTTTCATTTGAAAGTTAAGCTATGTCTGTGGTATTATCAAAGATGTTTAATTTACAGGCAAGAAGAATGTCAAATGCATTGCAACTGGATGTCTTTCCAATAAGACAGTCTTATAGATTTAGAGACTTGTTTGTGGGCTTTATTACATAAATTAACATGCGTTTACTGTTTTCAAAGGGCATAAGCCTATGATCTCATTACCTGAGTGATTGTCTGTACGGATAGGCTTCACTTAATCCTGTCTGCATCGCTTCCTCCTGAGACTCAATGGTTTGGCTGAACTAAGTGACTGGATTGTTGAAGTATGGGGTGGTCTGTGGACTTCGCTTTAAAACTGGTTTCTCTTTTCTATCCATTGGCTTGGACAGAAAGAACCGAGAGGTCTTAGAGGGGAGAAATCTAAAATATTTCCCTCAGCCCAAACTAAGTATAATGGGCAAAAGGGTTTAGAACAGGCGAGATGTGCCTGGCACACCTTCCTCCAAAGAAGCCCTTTTTTTTTCCCCTAACATAGGACATTGAAAAATTAATTCCTGCATTTTTCATCTAGTGGTTATGGATTGAATGATGCCTTCTAACCCTGTTGCCAAATCTGTTGTCCCCAGAATACAACAAGGAATCCAGCCTGTTAAATCAAGCATGTTGTTGTCTGGGGACAGCCAACTGACCTGGAGTTTGCACGATTCTCCCACATGTGGAAAGGCCACCCTCCCCTCCACACCCCCACTCTTATTAGGGATTTATGGACCCAAGAATAGGTAGGAGGATGACCACGTGCAGCTTGAAGCAGCTAGAGGAGCTCGAGACCTTTGCCTATTGTCCTTTATAAGATTATAAAGGGTCTTAAGTCTGAGAGGGAGGGATTGTTATTTTTTATTGTTAAAATAGTTAATTAATTACTTTTTTGAAAAAAGAAGAAGAAGAATATATAAAGGGGTGAAGCAGGAGAGCTTGCATGTATGACCCATGGGCATGGACTTGGGGGGCGATTTCCAGGGGAGGGCGGTGCTGGGAAGAGGGGAGCAAAGGGGGAAAAAATGGAAGTATTATAACAATATAATAAATAAAATATACTTAAAAAAAAAAAAGACCATACACCATGATAAAGTGGGATTCATCCCAGGGATGCAAGGATGGTTTAATATTCTCAAATCAATAAACGTACTACACCACATAAACATAATAAAAGATAAAAATTACATGATCATATCAACAGATGCTGAAGAAGTATTTGATAAAGTACAACATCCACTTATGATTAAAACACTCAGCAAAATGGGAATAGAGGGAGCATACCTCAACATAATAAAGGCCATGTACATGAAACATGAAGCCAACATCATACTCAATGGGCAAAAACTGAAAACATTTCCTCTAAGATCAAGAACAAGACAAGGAGCCCTGGCTACTGTGGCTCAGTGGATTGAGTGTCGGCCTGCAAACCAAGTGTCACTGGTTCAATTCCCAGTCAGGGAACATGACCAGGTTGCACATCAGGTCCCCAGTTGGGGGCACTTGAGAGGCAACCACATAGTGATGTTTCTCTCCCTCTCTTTCTCCTTTCTCCTCTCTCTAAAATAAACTAAATAAAAAGTAAAATTGCTTAAAAAAAAAAAAAAAGAACAAGACAAGGATGTCCATTATCCCACTCTTATTCAACGTAGTCTTGGAAGTTCTAGCCACAGCAATCAGACAATAAAATGAAATAAAAGGCATCCAAATTGGAAAAGAGGAAGTAAAACTGTCATTATTTGCAGGTGACATGATAGTGTGCATAGAAAACCCTATGGAGTCCACTAAAAAACTACTCAGCCTCATAAGTGAATGTGTCAAAATAGCAGGGTACGAAATCAATATTCAGAAATCAAAGGCATTTCTGTACACTAACAATAAAATATTAAAGATAGAAACAAGAAAAATAATCCCATTTACTAAAGCAAGAAGGAAAAATAGGAATATCCCAGGATGGCGGAGAAGTGAAGGGAGGCTGCGCTTCCTTGCTCCCAACACCTGTCTGTACTTTGGACTAATTGCAGACAGAACATCTCAGTTAACATCTAGATATTGGCAGGAGTTGAGCCTTCGCATTGTTGGATCAGAGAAGACCTTTTGGGAGCAACCTGTTTGGTGAGGATAGCAGAGGAGAAAGGGAGGAGATGGGATTTCTGACTGGGTTGGCTTCCAGAGCTGTGGCTGGAAATACACAAAGGCTTTTTAGTAACCATAGGTTTTTCCCAAAGAGGAATCTGGAGGAGAGCGGGGCTCTGCCCGCTGACAGAACCAGAAGTGGACCAGGTGGCATCTGGCTCTGAGAGGCAAGAAACAGCGTACAGCTGTGTATGTATGAATGTGTTTTTCTTTTTTCTTTTTCTCTTTTGTTTTTTGCAGAGAGGTGGGGAGAGGTTAAGGTTGGGACTAGACTCTTGAGGAGCACAGGCACAGAAGCGCACTTGCCCACTCCCCAACCCTCCCCTTGAGTCCCATGAGCGTGCACATGGAGGAACCTCCATCCACCCGCCCAGGCGTGCAACCAACTCACTGGCTGCTGCACCCAGGTGCCCCTCGGGCCCGCCCCAACAGGAACGAAATCAGCGCACCAGCTGCCAGGCACAGATGCCCACCTCTGCCATGCTCAGGTGCCTGCGGACATGCCCCAATGGGCGCAAAATCAACTTGCTGGGTAAGCCGGCCACCGTGCACAGGCACCTCTGGCCTGCCCCAATAGGCCCAAAACCAACATGCTGCCCATTTGTCCAGGCACTACTCGATCACGCCCCCGCGGGCGCAAGAACAGGAAGCTGGCTGCAGTTCACAGACGCCTACCTCCGCTGCTCACAGGTGTCCAGAGCCCCACCCCAACGGGTGAAAGACCAACTCCCTGCGTGCGGCTCAGCAGGCACAAGGCTAGTGCTCTGGCCACCGCGGGCAAGCACCCCCGGCCCGCCCCAATAGGTGCCAAACGAACGCGCTCGCCACCCCACCCAGGTGCCACCCAGGCACGCCCAAGTGGGTGCAAGATCAGCTGGCCAGCTGCCGCGCATAGGTGTCCATCACCACTGCACACAGGTGCCCATGGCTCAGCCCCAATGGACACAAAACCAACTCGCCAGCTGCCACACATGGGCACAGGTGTCACCCGGACCTGCCCCAACAGGCGTGAAACCAACTGGCCACCCACCCCAATACGCCCACGACAAACCCGCCCACCGGTGAGTAGAGGCCTCCACCACCACCAGAACAGGAGAGCAAGCACTCTGCCTTGGACCCACCCGCCCCAGTGCGTGGGTCAACGTGCCCCTGGCCTTCACTAGGGAATGCACTCACCTCTGGCTGAAGATAAAGGACAGTGAAATGAACTAGAGGCACTTTGTAATAAGTTTTGGGTGCTGACTCTTGAGAAAGAGCTGGGAGAGCAGCGGACTAGGTCCCAGTACAGAAGCATCCCAAGTACTACAGGAGAAGTCACTTAAGGAGACTGCTCCCTCCAAGTGGCGTCAACTGGGGACAGCAGCTCAACTACTGTATACAAGAAGGTCACACCATGAAGGCAGAAAATAAAAGCAGATCAATCTAAGAAGCAGAAACAAGACCAGTGCCCAAATGGGGAGGTGGAATAACACCCCACAAAACAGAAAGAACACTCCACTAAAAAGAAAGGAAGAATTCCCAGAAGGAGGGATAGATGACATAAAAGCAAGCAAGCTATCAGACATGGAATTCAAAACAATAGTAATGAGGAAGCTCAATGAACTCGACAAACTCAAAGAAACTATAATGAACTCCAGAGGAACTACAAAGAACATCAGGGAAGCTATAAGGAACTTACTGAGAACTACACTAGTAAAAAAATGGACATAGAAACTATCAACAAGAACCAAAAATAAATGAAGAATACAATTTCTGAACTGAAGAAGGCAGTAGAATCAATCAAAAGCAGGCTAAATGAAGCAGAGGACCGGATCAGTGAGTTGGAGGACAAGGTAGAACAAAATTCCCAAATAATACAACAAAATGAAAAAAGACGGAAAAAGAGTGAAGAGGGTTTAAGAGAACTACAGGACAATATGAGATGAAACAACATTAGAAGAATGGAGATACAAGAAGAAGAGCAAGAGATAGAAAACCTGATTGAAAAAGTAAGGACAGAAAATTTTCCCAACTTGATGAGAGAAAAAGTCATGCAAGTCCATGAAGCACAGAGGGTACCAATGAAAATTAACACAAAAAGGCCTACTCTAAGGCACATCATAATTAAAATGGCAACAAAGACAAAGAGATAATCTTTAAAGCAGGAAGAGAGAAACAGGAAATAGCATACAAGAGAGCTCCAACAAGGCTGTCAACTGATTTCTCAACAGAAACACTACAAGCCAGAAGGGAATGACAAAAAATATTTCAAGCAATAAAAAACAAAGGCCTACAACCAAGACTACTTTACCCAGCAAGGCTCTCATTGAAACTGGAAGGTGAAATAAGGAATTTTGCAGACAAAGGAAGACTAAAAGAATACATCTCCACCAAACCAGCATTGCAAGAGATACTAAAGGGAAAGCTGTAAGAAAAAGAAGAAAAAGAGAGAGGGAGAGAAACACAGGAACAAAGGGAAATGAATAAATGCTTGTCAATAATAACCTTAAATGCAAATGGATTAAATGCTCCAATCAAAAGACATAGGGAAGCTGAAAGGATTAGAAAACATGACCCACATATATGCTCTCTACAAGGGACACACCTCAAAATAAAAGATTTACACAGACTGAAAGTGAAGGGATAGAAAAAATTATTCCAAGCAAATGGTCATGAAAAAAAAGCTGAGGTAGCAATACTTATATCAGACAAAACAGATTTCACAGCAAAGGCCATCAAAAGAGACAAAGAAGGGCATTTTATTAAAATACTTAAGGGAACAACACATCAAGAAGATGTAACCCTGGTAAACATATATGCACCCAACATAGGTGCACAAAAATATATAAGAAAAATCCTGGAAGACTACAAAAAATATATCAACAGCAACACACTCATATTAGGGGACTTTAATACCCCATTGTCAACAATGAACAGATCTTTGAAGCAAAGAAACAGCAAGGATATTGAGGCATTGAACAATACTCTAGACAAAATAGACTTAATTGATATATATAGAAATTTTCACCCCAAAGAAGCAAAATATACATTCTTCTCAAATGCACATGGGACATTTTCAAAGACAGACCATATAGTAGGACACAAAACAAGCCTCAATAAATTCAAGAAAATTGAAATTATATCAAACATCTTCTCATATCACAATGGCTTAAAATTGGAAATCAACCTCAAGAAAAAAACTCAAAAACATTCAAACTCATGGAGAATGAATAACATGCTATTAAATAATGAATGGATTAACAATGACATCAAGGCAGAAATCAAAAAGTTTCTGGAAACTAATGATAATGAACACATAACAACCCAAAACCTATGGGTTACAGCGAAAGCAGTCCTAAGAGGAAACTTCATAGCAATACAGGCCTACATGAAAAAGCTAGAAGAATCTCTAATAAAAAATTTAACCCTACAGCTACAAGAACTAGAGGAAGAACAAGCAAAACTCAGATCAAGTAGAAGGAAGAAAATCATCAAGGTCAGAGCACAATTAAATGACATAGAGTCTAAACTGACAATTCAAAAGATCAACAAAAGTAGGAGCTGGTTCTTTGAAAAGATAAACAAAATTGACAAGCCTTTAACCAGGCTCATCAAGAAAAAAAGAGAAAGGACCCAAATAAATAAAATCAGAAACAAAAGAGGAGAAATCACAACTGATACAACAGAAATACAAAGGTTTGTAAGAAATTATTATGAACAACTGCATGGCAAGAAATTTGACAACCTAGAGGAAATGGACAGACAAATTCCTCGAAACCTATAGTCTTTCCAAACTGAATCAAGAAGAAGAAGAAAGCCTGAATAGACCAATAACAGCTAGTGAAATTGAAGCAGTAATCAAAAACTCCCTGCACACAAAAGCCCTGGACCGGATGGCTTCACAAGTGAATTCTACAAAACATTTCGGAAAGAACTAACTCCTATCCTCCTCAGACTATTCCAAAAGATACAAGAAGAGGGAAGACTCCCAAACTCGTTCTATGAAGCCAGTATAACCCTAATTCCAAAACCAGGTCAAGACACAACAAAGAAAGAAAACTACAGGCCAATATCGCTGATGAACATAGATGCTAAAATCCTCAACAAAATATTGGCAAACCGAATCCAGCAACATATTAGAAAGATCATACACCACGATCAAGTAGGATTCATCCCGGGGATGCAAGGATGGTTTAATATTCACAAATCAATAAACATAATACAACACATAAACAAAATGAAAGACAAAAACTACAAGATCATATCAATAGATGCAGAAAAAGCATTTGATAAAGTACAACACCCATTTATGATAAAAACTCTCAGCAAAATGGGAAGAGAGGGAACATACCTCAACATAATAAAGGCCATATATGAGAAACCTGAAACCAACATCATACTCAATGGGCAAAAACTGAGAGCATTCCCCCTGAGATCAGGAACAAGACAAGGATGTCCACTCTCTCTACTCCTATTCAACATAGTCTTGGAAGTTCTAGCCAGAGCAATCACACAAGAAAGAGAAATAAAAGGCATCCAAATGGGAAAAGAGGAAGTAACACTGTCGTTATTTGCAGATGACATGATAGTGTACGTAGAAAACCCTATAGACTCCACCAAAAAACTACTCAACCTAATAACTGAATTCGGCAAAATAGCAGGATACAAAGTCAATATAAAGAAATCAAAGGCATTTTTATACATCAACAATAAAACTCAGAGGAAGAGATTGAAAGAAAAATTCCATTTACCATAGCAACAAGAAAAATAAAATACCTAGGAATAAACTTAACCAAAGAGGTAAAAGACCTGTACTCAGAAAACTACATAACATTGAAGAAATTAAAGATGATAAAAATAAAAGGAAGCATATGCCATTCTCATGGATGGGAAGAATCAACATCATTAAAATGTCCATACTACCCAAAGCAATTTATAGATTCAATGCAATTCTTATTAAAATACCATGATGTATCTTACAGAACTAGAACAAATACTTCAAAAATTTATATGGAACCAAAAAAGAGCCCGAATAGCCACAGAAATTTTGAGGAAGAAGAACACAGTAGGAGGAATCACAATACCTGATATCAAACTATACTACAAGGCCATGGTAATCAAAACAGTCTGGAACCGGCATAAAAACAGACATATAGATCAATGGAACAGAATAGAGAGCCCAGAAATAAACCCAGGTTCCTATGGTCAACTAATATTTGACAAAGGGGGAAAGAACATCAAATGGAATGAAAAGAGCCTCTTCAACAAATGGTGTTGGGAGAACTGGACAGGGAAATGCAAAAAAATGAAACTAGACCACCAACTTACACCATACACCAGAATAAACTCAAAATGGATCAAAGACTTAAATGTAAGCCGCGATACCATAAAAGCCCTAGAGGAAAAAATAGGCAGGAAAATTTCAGATATCCCATGTAGCAACATTTTCACTGATATATCTCCTAAGGCAAGGGAAATAAAGGAAAGAATAAACAAATGGGACTACATCAAACTAAAAAGTTTCTGCTCAGCTAAAGAAAACATCAGCAAGATGCAAAGGAAACCAACCATATGGGAAAATATATTCGCCAACGACATCTCAGACAAGGGATTGATCTCCAAAATATATAAAGAACTCATACGACTCAACACCAAGAAGACAGACAACCCAATTAAAAAATGGGCAAAGGACCTGAACAAACACTTCTCCAAAGAAGACATACAGAGGGCCCATAGACATATGAAAGTATGTTCAACATCACTAGCCATCAGAGAGATGCAAATAAAAACCACAATGAGATACCACCTCACACCAGTCAGAATGGCCATCATCAACAAATCAACAAACAACTTATGCTGGAGAGAATGCGGAGAAATGGGAACCCTGGTGCATTGCTGGTGGGAATTCAGCCTGGTGCAGCCACTATGGAAAACAGTTTGGAATTTTTTCAAAAAACTAAAAATGGATCTGCCTTTTGAACCAGCAATTCCATTGCTAGGATTATATCCGAAAAATTATGAAACACCAATTCAAAAGAACCTATGCACTCCAATGTTCATAGCAGCACTATTTACAATAGCCAAGTGCTGGAAACAACCTAAATGCCCATCTGTAGATGAGTGGATCAAAAAACTGTGGTACATTTACACAATGCAGTTCTATGTAGCAGAAAGAAAGAAGGAACTTCTACCATTTGCAACAACATGGATGGAACTAGAGAAAATTACGCTTAGCGAAATAAGCCAGGCAACGAAAGAAAAATAACTTATGCTGTCACCTAGTACAGGAAACTAATGAACAACACAAACAAATGAGCAAAATTGAACCAGAGCTGTGTAAACAAGAAGTAGACTAACAGTAACAAGGGGGGAGGTGGGAGGGAGAGAAGGGGGTAAGAAGGTGAAGGGTCAAGTCAAAAAACATGTATAAACGACCCACAGACATGGGCAACTGAGTGGGGACTGAATGTGGGGGAAGGGAGGGGCAGGATGCAGGGAAACAAGAGGGGGGAAAAAGTGAGACAACTGTAATGGAAAAACAAACAAAAAAATTTTTTTTAGTGGGGGGAAAAATGAAAATATGAAGAATGGAAATGCCAGTTCAGTGAATATTAGGTCAAAGATTTTCCTTCACATTCTATATTTTTCTCCCTATTTGATCCCTCCAGAGTTTGGCATTCTAAACAAGTAAGTAATGACATAAGTTCCTTTGCATAGAACTAATAAGACCAGTTGTTAATAGAGGTTCTTTTTTTTTTTCTTTTTTTTTGACCAAGTCTTTGACTGGAAGGTCAAGCCTAAAGAAGACATACTTGGGCTCAGGTTGTTACCAAAAAGCCCTGAGGAACGGGGAATGACTTTCAAAGGTAATAAAAGCCCACGAGATAAAAGACCTGGTACCATGGTTGGTTGTGCGGTCCACAGCAATCTTTCCAGGGAAGAAACGAAGGTTGTTTTCCTGAAAGGTGGCTAGAAGGGACCTTAAGGCACAATGAAAAACCAGAAAGACTTGGAAAGGACAGGTGTGTACAGGCAAGGATGAATGCCAGGTATGTGGCTCAGCTTCTGTGCCCTGAAGAACAGACTGAGGGTCACCCTAAATATTCCTTGGGTAAGTTCCAGCAAAGCAGAACTAAAGATCATAAGTGATCATTTGCTGCTCTTGTTGTGTTTATGCAAATGAACAGGATAAATTAAAAATGGACTTAATGTAGTCCCTTTAAAGACAAGGAGGGTAATCTTAGGGAGAAAAATCACTATTCAAGGAAAATCACAATGATCAGTAGTAGACTATAAAATAGGGCAACTAACCATCTTAAAAGTTTCTTCTCACTTAAAATATGGTTTCACTTGAAAATTAAACCATGTCTGTGATATCATCAAGATAATCAAGTTGCAGGCAAGTAGAATGTCAAGTGCCTTGCAACTGGATGTCTTCCCAATAAGAGAGTCTTACAGATTTAGAGACTTGTTTGTGGGTTATGTTACATAAATTAACATGTGTTTTCTGTTTTCGAAGGACATAAGCCTATGATCGCATTACCTGAGTGATTGTCTGTACGCATAAGCCTCACTTAAACCTCTCTGCAGCGCTGCCTCCTGAGACTCAATGGTTTGGCTGAACTAAATGGCAGGGTTGGTGAAGAATGGGGTGGTCTGTGGGCTTCACTTTAAAACTGGTTTCTGTTTTCTATCCTAATGGCTTGGACAGAAAGAGCCCAGAGGTCTGAGAGGGGGGAAACCTAAACTATTTCCCTCAGCCCAAACTAAGTATAATGGGCAAAAGGGTTTTGGACAGGTGAGATGTGCCTAGCACAGCTTCCTCCAAAGAAGCCCTTTTTTTCTTTCTTTTTTCTTTCTCCTAATATGGAACATTGAAAAATTAATCCCTGCCTTTTGACATCTAGTAGTTATGGATTGAATGATGTCTTTTAACCCTTTTCGCCAAATCTGATGCCCCCAGAACACAACAAGAATGCCAACCTGTTAAACCAAGCACGCCGTTGACTGGAGACAGCCAAGTGACCTGGAGTCTGCATGATCCTTCCCCATGTGGGAAGGCCACCCTCCCCTCCACACCCCCACTATTATTAGGGTATTCTGGCCCCATGGGTAGGTAGGAAGACGACCATGTCCAGCTTGAAGCACCTAGAGGAGCTTGAGACCTTCGCCCATTGTCCTTTACAAGATTACAAAGGGTCTTACTATCTGAGAGGGAGGGATAGTTATTTTTTACGAACCAGGGGTATGGACTTGGTGGGGGATTGCTGGGGGAGGGAGATGGTGGGTGGAGGGGAGTAAGGGGAGAAAATTGGAACTATTGTAACAATATAATCAATAAAATACATTAAAAAAACATTCAAACTCATGGAGAATGAATAACATGCTATTAAATAATGAATGGGTTAACGATGACATCAAAGTAGATATCAAAAAGTTTCCGGAAACAAATGATAATGAATATACAACAACCCAAAAACTTTGGGATACAGCGAAAACAGTCCTGAGAGGAAAGGTCATAGCATACAGGACTACCTAAAAAAGATAAAAGAATCTCAAAAAAAAAAAAAATTTAACCCTAAAGTTACAAGAACTGGAACAACAACAAACAAAACCTAGGGCAAGTAGAAGAAAGGAAATCATCAAGATCAGAGCAGAATTAAATGCCATAGAGACTAAACTAACAATTCAAAAGATCGACAAAAGTAGAAGCTGGTTCTTTGAAAAGATAAACAAAATCTACAAGCCTTTAACCAGGCTCATCAAGAAAAAAAGAGAAGTACCCAAAATAAATAAAATCAGACAAGAAAGAGGAGAAATCACAACAGATATCACAGAAATACAAAGGATTGTAATAAATAATTACGAACAACTGTATGGCAAAAAAATTGACAACCTAGAGGAAATGGAAAAGTTCCTGGAAACATATAATCTTCCAAAACTGAATCAAGACGAAGCAGAAAGCCTGAATAGGCCAATAACAACTAGTGAAATTGAAGCAGTAATCAAAAATCTCTCAGCACACAAAAGCCCTGGACCAATGGTTTCACAGGCGAATTTTACAAAACATTTCAGGAAGAACTAACACTTACCCTTCTCAAATTATTCCAAAAAAATCCAAGAAGAAGGAAGACTCCCAAACTCTTTCTATGAAATCAGGATTACCCTAATTCCAAAACCAGGTCAAGACACAACAAAGAAAGAAAACTACAGGCCAATATCACTGAAGAACAAAGATGCTCAAATCCTCACCGAATATGGGCAAAGCAGATCCAGCAACACATTAAAAAGATCATACATTATGATCAAGTGGGATTCATCCCAGGGATGCAAGGATGGTTTGATATTCGCAAATCAATAAATATAATACACCACATAAAATAAATGAAAGACAAAAACCACATGATTATGTCAATAAGTTCTGAAAGAGCATTCGATAAAGTAGAACACCCACTTATGATGAAAACACTCAGCCAAATGAGAATAGAGGGAGCATACCTCAACATAATAAAGGCCATATATGAGAAACCCAAATCCAACATCATACTCAATGGACAAAAACTAAAACCATTCCCCCTGAGATAAGGAACAACACAAGGATGTCCCCTATCTCCACTCCTATTCAACATAGAGTTGGACGTTCTAGCCACAGCAATCAGACAAGAAAAAGAAATAAAAGGCATCCAAATTTGAAAAAAGGAAGTAAACCTGTCACTATTCGCAGATGACACGATAGTATATATAAAAAATCCTATCGACTTCATGAAAAAACTACTCGACCTAATAAGTGAATTTGGCAAAATAGCAGTTTACAAAATCAATATTCAGAAATTGAAGGCATTTCTATACACCAACAATAAAATATCAGAGATAGAAACTAGAAAAAAAAATCCCATTTACTATAGCAACCAGAATAATAAAATACCTAGGAATAAATTGAACCAAAGAGTTAAAAGACCTGTACTCGGAAAACTACATAAACCTGGAGAAAGAAATTAAGGAAGATACAAATAAATGGAAGCACATACCATGTTCATGGATGGGAAGAATCAACATCATTAAAATGTCCATATTACCCAAAGCAATATATAGATTCAATGCAATCCCTATTAAAATACCAGCAATGTATTTCACAGACCTAGAACAAATACTTCAAAAATTTATATGGAACCAAAAAAAGCCCGAATAGCCACAGAAATCTTGAGACAAAAGAACGCAATAGGAGGAATCACAATACCTGACATCAAACTATACTACAAGGTCACTGTGATCAAAACAGCCTGGTACTGGCATAAGAACGGACATATAGATCAATGGAACAGAACAGAGAGCCCAGAAATAAACCCAGGCCTCTATGGTCAACTAATATTCAACAAATGGGGGAGAAACATAAAATGGAATGAGAAGAGCCTCTTCAACAAATGGTGCTGGGAGAACTGGGCAGGGACATGCAAAAAAATGAAACTAGACCACCAACTTACCCCACACACCAGAATAAACTAAAGGTGGATCAGAGAGTTATAAGTAAGCCGTGACATCATAAAAGTCTTAGAGGAAAACATAGGCAGGAAAGTTTCAGATATCCCACGTAACAATATTTTCACTGATACATCTCCTAAGGCAAGGAAAATAAAGGAAAGAATAAACAAATGGGACTACATCAAACTCTAAAGAGTTCTGCTCAGCAAAAGAAAGCATCAGCAAGATGAAAAGGGAACCAACCATATGGGAAAATATATTTGCCAGTGATACCTCAGACAAGGGATTGATCTCTAAAATATATAAATAAATTACACATCTCAACACCAAAAAAGACAAAAAGCCCAATTAAAAAATGGGCAAAGGACCTGAACAAACACTTCTCCAAGGAAGATATACAGAGGGTCCCTAGACACATGAAAGAATGCTCAACATCACTAGCCATCAGAGAGATGCAAATAAAAACCACAATGAGATACCACCTCACACCAGTCAGAACGGCCATCATCAACCAATCAACAAACAACAAGTGCTGGCGAGGATGTGGAGAAATGGGAACCCTACTGCACTGTTGGTGGGAATGCAGACTGGTGCAGCTACTATGGAAAACCGTATGGAATTACCTCAAAAAACTAGAAATGGAACTGCCTTTTGAACCAGCGATTCCTCTGCTAGAACTGTACCCGAAAAATCCTAAAACACTAATTCAAAAGAACTTATGCACCCCTATGTTCATAGCAGCCCTGTTTACAATAGCCAAGTGCTGGAAACAGCCTAAGTGCCCATCTGTAGATGAGCGGATCAAAAAACTGTGGTATATTTACACAATGGAATGCTATGTAGCAGAAAGAAAGAAGAAACTCCTGCCATTTGCGACAACATGGATGGACCTAAAGAGAATTATGCTTAGTGAAATAAGCCAGGCAAAGAAAGAAAAATACCATATGATATCACCTAATACAGGAAATTAAAGAACACAAACAAACGAACTAAATAGGACAAAGAGTAGAATAGCAGTCAATAGGAGGGAGGGGAGAGGGAGAGAAGAGGGATAAGTAAGGGAAGGATTTAGTCAAGGAATGTGTATAAATGACTTATGGGCATGGGCAACTGGGAGGGATATGATTGCGGGAGAAGGGGTGGGTTGGGTGGGGGGGAGCAATGGGGGAAAAATGGGACAACGGTAATTGAAAAACCAAAAAATTAAAGGGGGGAAAAAAAAGAAATAGCTTTATATTATTTTTCTGGAGAAAAGAAATCTAGTTTAATTCTAACTCGAAAAGGAAAAAAAATGTCAATTTTCAGTCTAATAACTGCTCCTTTGAATGTGAACTGTACTTTTTTCTAGCTGCCTTTAAGATTCTCTCTCTCTCTCTCTCTCTCCCTCTCTCTCTCTCTCTTCTTCAGAATTAGCAATTGTCGAAACTGTGACATGATGTCTTTTGCCATTTGGGAAAAATTGTTGTTTGAATCTTTTTATCACTCCATGCTCATCTATTCATTTTCTACTGACCTGATTTCCAGCTTAAAATTATGTTGTTAGTTTGTCCACTCTACTGTGAAAGTCATCTATTTAGTTCTAGTTCTTAATTAATAGAGGTTATTGTATTTTTATTTCTAGAATGTTTGTAGAATATTTGTTATCGCTTCCTGATAAAAATTCTCTGTATTTTTAAACTAATTCCTTGAACATATTATTATAGAGTTTATATCTACTAAATCCAATAACTATTTTCTGTGGGTCTGTTTGTGTTTTCTAATTATTTCAAAAATGTTTAACAGAATTATAACTGACATACAGTAAAGTGCACAAATGTTAACTATACAACTTTATGGTAATATAGTTATTAAAAACATATAAAGAGTTGTGACAAATTAATAAGACTAGAGAGAATCACCACAAAGGAAAATGAGCAAAGGATATAAACACTCAATTCAAAACAAAACAAAAGCACAAATATGCTATACAAGAATGGATCTGATATGCAGGCTCATGTTTAATCAAGAAAATGCAAATTAAAATAATGATAAGATTCTATTTTTTTCTTCCATACTAGTCAATTTGTTTTTTTAATTTTTTTAAAATTTATTGTTGTTCGATTACAGTTGTCCCAATTTTTCTCCCATTGCTCTCCTCTTCCCCACCCACCCCCTGCTGCCACAGTCAATTTCCACCGTGGTGTCCATGTCCATGGGTCCTTTACACTTGTTCCTTGACTAGACCCTTACCCTTCTTCCCCCCATTATTCCCTACACCCCCGCCCCCCACCCCCTCTGGTCACTGTCAGTTTGTTCCTCATTTCCATGTCTCTGGTCCTATTTTGCTCATTTGTTTTGTTCATTAGGTTCCACTTATAGGTGAGATCGTATGGTATTCATTTTTAACTGACTGGCTTCACTTAGCATAATACTATCCAATTCCATCCAAGCTGTCACGAAAGGTAGGAGTTCCTTCTTTCTTTCTTTCTTTCTTTTTTTTTAATTTTATTTTTATTGTTTTTCTATTACAGTTGTCCCACTTTTTCTCTCATTGTTTCCCCCCACCCCAGCCCACACCTTCTCCCACAGTCAATCCCCACCCCGTTGTATATGTACAAGGGTTATTTGTACTAGTTCTTTTACTAAACCCCTCCCCTATTTACACCCCTTCTCTCCCTCCCCAGATAACTTACTCTGTTCCTTGTTCAATTTCATTCATTTGTTTGAGTTGTGTATTAGTCTCCTGTATCAGGTGATATCATATGGTATTTTTCTTTCATTGTCTGGCTTATTTCGCTAAGCATAATTCTTTCTAGTTCCATCCATGTTGTTGCAAATGGTAGAAGTTCCTTTTTTCTTTCTGCTGCATAGTATTCCGTTGTCTAAATGTACCACAGTTTTTTGATCCACTTATCCACTGATGGGCATGTAGGCTGTTTCCAGCATTTACCTACTCTAAATAGCACTGCTATGAACATTGCAGTGCATAGGTTCTTTCGAATTGGTGTTTCAGGATTCTTAGAGTATTATCCCAGCAGTGGGATCACTGGATCAAAAGGCACTTCCATGTTTAGTTTTTTGAGGAAATTCCAAACTGTTGTCTACAGTGGTTGCACCAGTCTGCATTCCCACCAACGGTGCACTAGAGTTCCCTTTTCTCCACATCCTCTCCAGCACTTGTTGTTTGTTGATTTGTTAATGATAGGCATTCCAACCAGTGTAAGGTGGTATCTCATTATGGTTTTAATTTACATCTCTCTGATTGCTAATGATGTTGAACGTCTTTTCATATATCTATGGGCTGGCCCTTTGTATGTCCTCCTTGGAGAAGTGTCTATTCAGGTCCTTTGCCCACTTTTTAATTGGATTGTTTGTGTTCCTGGTGTCGAGTCATATGAGTTATTTATATACTTTGGAGATCAGACTCTTGTCTGGGGTATCATTGGCAAACAAAATTTCAGACATCCCATGCAGCAATATCTTCACCAATGTATCTTCTAGGGCAAGGGATATAAAAGGAAAGAATAAACAAATAGGACAACATCAAGTTAAAAAGCTTCTGCATGGCTAAAGAAAACATCAGCAAAATGAAAAGGGAACCAACTGCATGGAAAAACATATTTGCTAATATGATGTTATTTTATACATTGCACTAAAATTAAAAATCAAAACAGTACATCATTGATCTATGGTGATAAAACAGAGTCTTTTCTACCTTATGGAAGTGGGAATGAAAATTTTTAATTGCCAGGTATCTATTTATTTCAAATTTATCTACTCTTTGATTCAGCAATTCCAGTGGTAAGACTCTGTCATTCAGAAATTTTCATAAAAGCCAATGCAGATATATTAGCTAATAATAATATCAACATTTGTTGACAGTTATTATTAATGCTTTACATGTATTAACTGAAATAATTCTCAAAATGACATTGAGTCAAAAGATATATCCCAGTGTGAATGGTAGCTAATGTCAGAAACTAAAGTTAAAAAGGCAAATCATGCTTGCTTTTGCCTTAAACACTATGTAGAAGAGGCTTTTTCTAAATTACTAAATGGAGGAGACCAGGTATAGATCAGAAAGTGTTGCCCAGGTGGGTCAAGGGGCTATGATATGGAACCAGGTACATAAAGCCATAGGGCTAAGCAGGCCAGGCCCTTAAAATATGATAACCATGGGAAAAGATTTTGATAACTTCACACCGTTACTTTCAATTACCTTGCACCTCTGTGTATGCTCTACTGTGCCAAATTCTATGGGCTGAAGGAAGAACTATAAGACTTAGACTTGTCTCTGTCTCTCAGGGTCTTGACACTGAGTGGAAACGCTGTGCATTCTGCTCCAGCCTCCCAGAAAAAGAGTCCTGCCCAGACATCAAGGCAGCATCTACAGCACTATGGAGGGATTTTCTACCCAGTGTTTCTCTTCCATGCTTGTCTTTGCTCTTCTTGATGGTAATTCTATATCTGATTCTTCTCTGCATCCTCCATACCTAGCAGAATGTCTGGCTCACAATGGACAAATAGTAAGTGGCTATTAAATAAATGAATGGTTGGATCCATGAATAGATAAATGAAGGTAAGTGGGTGGGTGGATGGGAAGATAAGTGACTAGCTCATATCTAAGACTAACCATTTCCTATCATATGTAGATAAGAGGGTTTCGCTAGAGAATGTCTAAAGTTTATGGTCCTGCAAAAATTTCTATATTCTGATCTAGCTATTTTCCATCCTTTATGATTCCAGTTTTGTGGATTTTATTTCCACCCTTTAAGCTTCACCAGTACAGGGAAAACTATAATTAAAATGGTGCTGTTTTCTTTAGCTGTTTTTATTTTTCTTTCAAAGCAGAAATATGTTTTGTACTTATTGTTTCATGTTTCTGAAAAAGCAAACACTAACAGACTCAGGGATGAAAACAGAGTATCTGCTTACTGTCATATTAAGTCTTATCCAATAATAAAATCCACTTCATGTTTATTATTTTTTATTGTGCCATGTTTAATAAAATCCTGATGTGTTTCAGACCATCATTGCCAACAATCCTCAATGCTGAATCAAAGCTTCGAGGTGGACAGTGAGAACCAGTGAGCCTTCCAGCAGTGCAGCTTCCTGGGGCATGCTCTTCCCATAGTGGACGGCTGGAGGCCAAGAGGCCAAGCCAAACCACGAAAGCACATTCCAGCCTCTGTTGATATGGGGCTGAGGTCATATCCACACACATTCCACTGCCCAAAACAAATCTCATGGCTAAGCCAACTCCATAGAGTAGGGCCCTAAACTGGCTTCGTCCTGGGGAAGAAAAGAGTAACCATTTGTTGGATGATAATACAAGTTATTACAGGGTGTCATTCTGAGTTAATGTTCAGAAGTTAACCCCTGATGGGTAAAGATAATAAGAAAATGAGTCACCACTTACTGAGTACCTTCTATGTCCCAGCCACTTTATACACTATTTTAAATTTTCACCATAAATCTGTAAGGTGAGAGTTGCTATGCCTGCATTACATATGAGAAAGATACCGATCAAAGAGAGAAAATACCTATTCCTATGCCACTAATTCCAGACCAAAGATAGCTGTCATGTCAGTTCTAGCAGCCCATCTAATTTCCCATGAGAACTTTCTAGTTTCTTAAGGTGCTCAGCCTCACTAGTCATTTTGTCAATTTATATATTATTTCTATTTATCGATTAAGAGTACAATGAAATACTTGACAACAAAGAGAAGTAAATTTAAAAGACTCAAAAGTATCAAGTGTTTGGAAGGTGTACAGTATCAAGAATTCCATACACCACTGGTGGCGATGGAAATTGGCCTTTGAAAAACAATTTGATATCACCTAATAAACTTGAATGGCTTGCTTTATTATAATCCAGCAAATTTTCTGCTCCTGAATAGTGTGTGAGGTACATAGAGGTTGATGTCAATGTAGACATAGACATACAAACAAACAATAATTCAAACAAAAAAAATCTGCACTTGAGAGGCCTGAAGAGGAAGGAATGTCACTAAGAAAGGCAAGATTCTTTGAAGAGCAAGAACATGGAAGTAATATTTAACAGAAATTACAGAATACAGAGAAATCTGCTGGTAGGACTGTGAGTTTTGGAGCACCTGTGGAAAGGTTTGGAAAGTCTGGAGGAATGGGCAATAGACTCCAAGTAAGGACTTAAGAGCTGGGTAGGATGAAGGGACTAAGAAGCTTGAACTTTGCATGATGGCTGAAGAGTTAAGAATGCACAACAGCAGTATTCTGGATGGTACACCAGGAGAAGGCAAGGTATTATTTCTACTTAGAGCTTCAGCTGGAATTGCCTGGGGGAGGTGCTCAGAGCCAGTCTTACAAGATCATAGACACTGAGACACTACCCTTGAAACATACCCCATAAATTATCCTATAGTCAGAGCTGAGACTGAGGACTAAGCTCAGTTATTTCTCCTTGGTACTGTCCATGTGTATTGTTTTGAAACGAAGTCAGGGACTTAAATATATTACTGCTAAATTTCATCTTCCTAAGTCAAGTCCGTTTTCACAGACAGCTGAGGTACTTTTTTTTTGTTTGTTTTAAATCCTCACCTGAGGAGGATATGTTTATTGATTTTAGAGAGAGAACAGAGAGAGAGAGAAACATCGATATGAGAAACATTAATCAGTTGCCTCCTGTACATGCCTGACTGGGGATCAATCCCACAATCTAAGCAAGTGCCCTGACAGGGAATCGAACCTGCAACCTTCCGGTACAGGATGACACTCCAACCAACTGAGTCACCTGGCCAAGACAGAGGTCTTTTTGATATTTTAGTTTTTGACTTGCTAATGATGTGTCCTGACTTCCCCTGCCAGTCACTCTTCATTTATTTCACCTGATAAGGGCCTCATCAGCAGTGTCCACTTAGGGCCACAGAAGCCCCTAGCACAAGACAGATGGAGAGAGAAACGGGTTAAGCACTCCACAGAGCATCCTGCTGCTGCCCTTCCTCTGTGGCTCTGCGGGCCATGTTCCTCTAAAGCAACAACAGTCAGGAGGCCCCCACACTGGGGCCTGCCAAGGTCCAGCTCTCATAACCTGTTTGTCCCCTTCTCTTTAATACCTGAGCATGGTGCTTATCCTGGGATGCCAGGTACAGCCCCTCTAAACTATACTTTCATCCCTTTTGATTGCGTTATCATTGTTACTACAGGGTCTCGACTAATTCAACTTCACAATAAATCATAGTGCATTAGCATTTGACACCACTTCCCACTCCTGTTCCCCTCTTTCTCCTAATGTTAGAGAATTTTATTATATTTGTTTCTTCTCCCAGTTGATTGTCTTTGTAACTCTTAGAAAGATGCTTAGGACAGACACTGTTAACGCCACTGACAACTCAGTCCCCTCTGTGTGAAGTGAGAATATCCATGTTCTTTACCTTTCCTCCATATTTCTCCTCCTCTCCCTTCCCCCTTTGTTAGTCATGGACCTGGATTTGTAAAATGTCAATGTTATCAAAACCTGCAGTTTGTTCAGTGATCCCAATAGTCATTTTTTGTTTTCTATAGGCTTAATTTGAACCTGAATACCAATTAACAGTGGTTGTATTGCCCGTGGAAATGGGGCTTTTACGCAGAGTCACAAGGAAAGGTCCCGGGAGACCCATGTGTGGGAGGATGAGGCTCAGTAAACTTTAATGTAAAAGTAAAATCAAAGGACTTCCCTGGGTTCTCAGGTCTCATCTCTGCCTTGGAAAAAGTCCAGTCTTGTCCTCATCAAGCCTAGTACAAAGGACAATGTCCAAAAGTTCTGTGCCATGCAGGAGCTTAGGTCATGCCTGTCCGCATCCCACTAGTGTCATCTGTTCCTGGCTGCACTGCAGCTGGCGCTCTTCGCAGGTCCATTCTTGCACCTGCTAGACCCTAGTGTTGCTATAGAGAGAATATAACAAACAAGGCAAGTGTGTGTCACTGAGCAAGAGAGGTAGAGAGCTTTTTTAAGCTTGAGTTATATTATCTGTACCTTGGGAAGAATCGGTGCCCTTTGAAAGTAACCAATCAACTTCTCAGTCTTTCATGGGCTAGTGTTGGGCCTGCCCCCTAACCAATCTGTTTCCTAAATCTTCCCAGCATCTATGTCCCTTATCCAATCTGATCCTTTTCCCAGGTTTGACTGACAGGCCTCTAGGCCCACCATCTTTGCTTCTACTGCATATGCCTCATAATAGAAGAACCGCCCCCTGCAGCCATCTTGACTTCTATTGGGCATGCCACCACAGACGACTTGCTCCTGCAGTTTTATTCCTGCCCTGGCAATAATTCTTGCTGCCTACTTCGAGGGAGTAGGTCTGAAGGGGGAAGGATGCTCTGGGGACTGTGCGAAGTTGTAACTTCCTGGTTAAGAAGCAGGCTCCTTGATCCAGCTCCCCAGTTTATTGGGCTCATTGATGTCTGATTCTCTTTGCTCCCTTCCTTTATTAATATCTAGCTACCTCTGCTGACCATTGGACCTTCTATATCATCCTTCATTTTATTCTTCTATTTTCTCTTGTTTTGCTCTTAGTCCAGGAGAATATCTTTAGCTTTACCTTTCAACCATTTAATTGAATTTTCATCTCAGATATTGCATTGTTTCAAGAATTCTTTTTTATTATTTGCTTTTTCTTTTTCATAGCACACTAGTCTGATTTTATGGTTTTAATATTTTCTCAACTCTCTGAGCATATTAAAGTTCTGCCTTGTTTCATTGTTCCTTTTAAGTACTCTTCTTAATTATTTGTTTCTTTTACTGAGTTTAGTTTATTCTTTTGTTCAACTTGGCTCTTTTCTTCCATGTTCTAGTTCTTATATGTGACTTGATTGTCATACATAATTTTCTATCAACCTTTGCTGATTATTCTAAAGGATGGGAAAGGGTTTCCTCTTCCGTTGTCTGAATGTATCTGTTTTCTGATCAGCCTTTCCTCTGTGGGGTGCGGGGGGAGTAGGGGGCTCTGGCTGAGAGATCTGTGTTTCTGGATTATATTGTCTCTGCTTTAGGGTGCATGGAAGGGTAGCTTCCTGACAACCAAATCCCAGAAAGAAGACTGTTTTACTGAAAGAGGCTCCTTCCAGAACTAGCACCCTTATTCTCTTACACAGTTTCTTAATTATCTTAGAGACATCCGTCCACACATTTTTGTGCCTAGAAGCAAGCTTCTGGCTAGCCTGACATTTTGTACCCAAAGGGGGGAAGTGAGGAGGAGTTGCTCCCACCAAATGGATCTTCAGCCAATCTCCTTATCTTCATCCTTATTTCCAACCCCCACTCTCCCACCTGTCATTTCTGAGCCCAGACCCCTGTGGCTCTGACAGGCTTAGCCTCTCCACCTTATCCCCTGCAGCACCCACGCGCGCACACACACACACATGTGCACACACGACTACCCTGCAGCTTCCCCTGGACTTCCTCTATGCTGAGGTGTTCCATACCCCGTTCAGCTTACCGGAATTCTTAAAATGTCACACATACTGAAGCATTCCTTTAGAGCATCTTCACTGAGTTTGTTTCTTTCATTATCTATCCCTTTAAAATATAATTGTAATGGGTTATTGAAAGACAGAAACCACAAAACATGTTGAGTCTATTGTCTTGAGTTATACATTTGAAGAAACTTATACATGAGAAAACTAAATAAATAAACCCATGTTTCTGTGGCATTGGCATGACCATTCCTGCCCGCAGGTCGATAGTTACATCTAGTTGTTATCATGGCATGATATGTCTGTGTATGTGTGTATTTCACATGATAATTTTATAGTTTTTCTACAGTGCTATGAAGGCTTTGTATTTATCACCTTACTGAATGAGTGAGCCTCCAAGGGGAACCTGTACCAACCCCTTCAGAGCACATCAGATGTATATGTCATTAACCCCATTTTGCACATAAGAATATTTGGCGGCAAAATCACTAAGCAAAGTAGCAAGTGGTGAGCCAGGAATGAGAAATCATGTTGGCCACATTCCAATTCCTGATCTTTCCTTGCTCATGAATTCTGGGGACTAAATGAGGTAAAATATGTGGAGCTCATAGCAAGAGTCTGGCAAACATAATTACCATTCCAGTTCCCCCTTCTGTGTCATAGAGCTACATACCCCAACTTCATCCCTCCTCTTGAACAGAGGATTAAAAACCACAACAAAAGCTCTAAGAAGGAAGCTGTCTTCTTCCATTAAAGGACTCAGAGCTCAGTTGGTAGCAGCTGGAAATGCAAATTTTAGTTTAGGTTGTCACCAATAACTTATACCGAAAAGGAAGGAGCTATGATCCAAATAAGGCTGCCTGGAAGTTGGTAATTCACTCTCTAATTAATGAGATTTCCATTTCTGTATGTCTTGATGGGAACATTGGAACTCACTCAGTAACTTCCTGCCTCCTTTCCTTGTGTCCAGCATAAGCAGCCTCATCAAGCTGACCAGTAACACCAGAGACTCAGGGATCCACCAGGGCCACCAGGTTGCAGAGGAGGGACGCCAAGGTGGGTGCACTTCCCCACAGCAGAGCTTCAGGTTTGGACAAACCTGATTCAGATTCTCGCTGTCACTTGAGTAGCTGTGTGAGCATGACCAGTTACTTTACTTTTCTGCTCCTCAGATTCCTTTTTTTCATAAAGTAAAGAAGAGGGGAATGGGAAAACACAAACAAAACAAAGCACCAGCTATTCTGTAAAGCACACTCTAATGCAATGCTGTGACATCGGCAATAACCACACATGGGAGGGCCTAACATAGCACCAGGCTTGGTACATTCCAGGTGCTCCAGAAATTGTCACTATCTGTATAATCCAACACCTGCTGGGATGTTGGAAAAATCACACAGCTTCTAAAGTTTCAGAACTACTCAGGCTGACCCATAGGCTGTGTCACTTTTCCTGACTCACTCCTCTTCTTTGCCTGAGATTCAAACCAGCCCTATACCTGGTATCTTCCTTCCTTCCTTCTTCCTTTCTTCCTTGTTTCCTTTTCTTTCTTTCTCCCTCCTCTCCCCTTCCCTCCCCTTTCCTTTCCTGCTTTCTTTTCCTCTTTCTTTTTTCATCCTGAAGCTTCCTCACTTTTCTCATCTAGTCCATAACAGGTTGGCTCTCCAGCTGTCAACAATGCGTGAGATTTTGCCCATGTCACTTCAGACTACCCCAGACCACCTACCTGGTGTTACTGCTGGGTTTCTATGTTGTTCCTTTTTCCTTAAGTGTATGGTAACTTCCGGAGGCAGACCATTCTGGATGCTTAAAGATTGTCCCCTGGATGATGTGCTACTGTAAGTCAGAGGCCCAGGCTGCAGCTCTGGCTCTCCCAGTCTTAGCCACCTTGGGCATACTCCTCTGAGCCCTACATGCTGAAAACCAGCCTTTAGGAAAGTAGAGGGAAGAAGACCTGGCAGTTCAGTTTTAGCAGGCAACATTAGGTCCACTGCCTCTCAGCCTTCATACCTCCTCACTTACAATTCTCCTCAGAAAGATCTGTGTGCTACCAGGAAGGACAGAGGCTCTGGGCCAAGGCTGTGAGGTTTGAGCCATGGTCTCTCTGCACTTCCCTGGACCCCCTTCCCCATTTCCTGCCTCATCCTCCTCACTCCCAGCCTGTGACAGCCTGCTGCTTCTCTCCATGCCTTCTAAAATATGTACAGCCACAATTTAGTTTTTGAAAAGCTTTCAACTTGTTGAATGATAAGTCAAACTATGTTTCTGTAGTAACCCACAATAACAGGAAGAAGGCCCAAGAAAAATATGTTTGCAATACCCATGGAAAGGTGGTTCTGTCTTTTGTGTATAGGAGTTCAAGTAAATCAGTAAAAAAAAAAAAAAAACATTAACCATCCTCTGAATGAGGAAATAGTATGAACAAAATGCTCATCTAAAAGAACATGCAATTTACAAATATGCTATTATAGTATATTTAAACTTAATGGTAAACAAGAAAATCAAACTCAAATACTTTCAAATGTTTGTCATCTACATAATTATTATTGATTTAAAATCTAATACTTAGTTCTAGCAAGAGGTTCTGAAATGTGCGCTAGTACATCTCATCATTGAGTGTTGAGTACATAAATTTCTGCAGCCACACACCCATGAATATATCCAAGCTTGAAACACAGTCCTAACCTTTGACCCATTAATTCCCTTGTTGGAACACAAGCTAAGAAAAAAACATAAAATGCAGATATTTATGTTCACATGGTTTATTATAGCACTATTCAAGTAGCAAAGAAAAGGAACAACTCAGCAATTAAAACAAGTTAAAGAGCTTTTATACTTTCATGTGGGAAAATGGTCGTGTCATAATGTTTGGTAACAAAAACTCAGCACTCAAAATCACACGTTCAGTAAAAGCTCAGTTTATGAAGCAAATATCCAAAATGCATAAAACAGCTTGAAATAAACATACCTTAATGTGCTAGAAATTATGAGCAGTTTGGGGGGTTTGTTTTTTTCTTCTCTCCACTCAGTATTTTTACACAAAGAGCATCTATTACTTTGATGAAGGGCAAAAATTTTAGTGAATCCAAATAAAATGTGCCCACCTCAGCCTGTAAGAACTCACAGCCAGAAGACAGAGCCGCCTCCCAATAAGTGGACAGCACTGAACATGTTAGTTTGGGGTGGGGATAAGGCAGACAGGGATCTTCTCCAAAGGGCAGCTCCTGCCCTGTAGTGCTAGAAAGGAAGAGACAGCTCCCCTCTGACCGGACCACACCCTCTTACCCCTTGGAGGGCTCAACAGCTTATATCAGCAGAGACGTATGCACACCACAGAGCCTGCCAGAGCTGAGTCTCAATCCTAGTTGCACAGCTTTGGACATATTCTTGTCACAGCTTCCAACCTCAGTTTCCTCACCTTAAAAAATGGGCCTTGACAATATCCTCTTTGAGGGTATTTTTTATGGGAATTAAATAGAACTGTTCTATTGTTAAAAAGTATAGCTGGGTTCTTTCTACTCCATTATAAATATCCAACAAACAGATGCACTAGTAATGCATTTCTGTGACTTATATCAGAGAAATAGAACTTAATTTTTCATATAATTATTTTACCTTCTTAAAATAACCCTCATTTCTGTAAAATTAGACACTTCCATGATTAAATCTTCTGAAATATATCAAGCATTTCCCTGCTAGCTAAACAATTACTCATTAAACATCATTTACCTTCTTTTCAGAATAGCCTGAGATCCTTACTACAAACCAAGAGTGCCCCAAGGGAGAAGGGGACCCGTATCATATCATTAACTCTAATGTGCTAGGTAAGATATTGCATTATCCCATTAACTATTAACTATATAACATAGTACTCACCATAACCTAACTTTGCAGATTGCTCCAATTTCATAAATGAGAAAAATGAGGCTCAGAGAAATTAAGTAAAATGCTGAAGGTTACCAGCTACAAGGCTGTGAAGACACAACCCCAGATGGAGCCCCAAAGCCTTCACTCCCTGACTGCCCTGGTGCCAGAACACCCTCCACTCATGGTGGGAAGCCAGATGCTTTGGTTGTATAGTAAATTCTATTTTGCTCTTATATCTGACCATTATAGTTTGTCAAGCTTTATACTTTGCTTGTATAGTTAGTTAATTTGGTTTTTGGGTTCTTCTGTCTAAGGAATCCTTGTTATGTTTTGGTGCTATTAACCTGTCTTATGATTGTGTCTAAAAGCCAACAGGCTGTAAGTGAGCCTCCGAGAAGTCGTCCCTCAGTAAGTTGTGACAACTTGGGGACTTGCTCTTGGTCATATGGTGGGTCTTGGCTTCCTTCTATCTCTCCAGCTGCAATCCAGATAGTTGATTTTTTTTAATTTATAAACTCTGACACAGGGGATACTGTTATCCAACACAGAGTTAAATGTATTACAAGACAAAATGTAACACTATTGCAGTAATCATTGCAAGCTTCTATTAAATGTCCCTTCTACCCCACTGTTATTTTAGAGACATTGCTCTGTAAAACTCTGGAATGTGAGTGTTCTTGTCTCCGTGTGATAGATGAGGAAACCAAGACTCCCAAACCTGGCCAGAGGCATTCTGCAAATAGTTCACTTGAAGTCAACATGCACATGGCCAGCACGGAAGTTTCACTAAGGATAAACAATGTGAGGTTCTTCATTATAAAACTAAAGATAATTATGAACACTTTCCCACTGTGTCAGACAGGCAGTCCTAATTATGATGCCTGGAGTTGGTCCAACCCAGGTGAAGCTGGGCAGGCGTCTGCACCACACACCTCCAGAGGGCAGCCTTCTACTGTGTTCAACATGGGTGGTAGTCCCACCAGAAACACCTTGTGCAGACAGTTGGAAAGGTGCCCCAGGACTGAAGAAGGTAAGGGAAGGGGGTGCATTGAGGACTGGTGAGTAAACCACAATGGAAATTCCCGCAGGGAGATCAGACATCAGAAGTGAGAAGTACAGGTTGTCTCCTGGGGCTGCAATTTAATGCAAGGGCAACATAGTCTAAGTCTCCTTCCTTTCTCTGGGGACAGGAGAATATACTGCTGCATTTAACACTACATTCTTTGTGGGGAATGTGGATACACTCCATTTAACTAATGAGTGTTAAAATCTAAGTAGAGTCTTTAGTTGTTTAAGTAAAGCGAATTTTTCACAAAGTTTCACTCTGACTGGAAGCCTCAGACAAGTGATCCAAATAAAGCACACAGCCTTTGTCCAGCAATCCGTTTTTTCTAAGCGCCTTTGCCAAACATTAGCCGGTGAATTGGGACAGCGCCCCTGATGGGCCAGCGAGGCAGGAACTCTTCCTGGCCACAAATGCCCTCAGCTGTGAGAGACCAGGCCATTTTAGTAACAGAGCCACCAGCTAAAATTCAAATACAGGACTGTCTGTCCCTACTTGGTCACAGTCCCAGACACTGTCCGAATAGGCCTTTGTGTCACATGTGGGAGTTTTTCAGTCCACACAGGGGAATTCTCAACCACAACTTCTGTATCTGGTAGCTGCAGACGGGCATAGACACAGAAAAATGTGGTTCTTGCGCAGGAAAGTTGAAGCGGGGAAGAGTTCAGAAGTGAGCGAATATGTGCTGGAAAGGAAAGGAAAGGAAAGGAAAGGAAAGGAAAGGAAAGGAAAGGAAAGGAAAGGAAAGGAAAGAAAAGGGTGGAAACCACACCAGCCAAGTCTGCACCAAAAAAAAAAAAAAAAAAAAAAAAAAAAAAAAGTCTGCCTATCTGGGGCCGGAGCCCCTCCCCTCGGCCTGCGCAGAGGAGTGTGACCCAAGTGCCGCTTCCTCTGGCTGGTGAGGGTCAGGAGCAGGCCCGTGCGACCCTCGCACCTCTCCGCTAGGCCCCTCGGCCCCTGCCCGACCGCTCCCGGCGCCATCCACGATGAGCGGCCACAACGCCACTTCGCCTAACCGCCACCGTGAGTACCCGCCGCGAGGAGCGGTCCGCGGGGCCCGGGACCAGCTCCAGGCCGGGATGATAGGGGAACTACGGCACGGGGTTCTGGCCGTGCCCCGCTTTTATGGTCGAGGCGCCTGCTGGGTTCAGGCCGAAACGCAAGCGCCGTCCCAGGGCTCAAGGCGCCTAGGTTGCGTAGAGTCCCTGGCCCGTTCGCTTTGGGATCCCCGCCCAATCCCCAACCCCCAGCCCCCAACCCCAACTCTGGGGTGGGGCTCAGAGCTCCTGATCCTTGTGCGCGGGCTCTCCACCACCCGGCCGCGCAGCCCTGACGCCCGGGGAATGTGCCCCCTACCCTGGTGTGCGGGGTTCCCTGCCTTGCGCCCAGACCCTGGCGCGCCAACTGTGCGCCATAGACCTGGGGGTGGGCCTCCTCGCACGTCCGCCATCGCGTCTGCTCGCTTTGTTTCTTTGCGCGCTGGTCGGAAAATGTCTGTGGCAAGAACTTTTACTAAAAGAAAGTAAATGAGGAAAGGCAGAACGTTCAGCAGCCCGGAAAGAAAGACACAAGCCGAGGCAGGAGACATGGGACGCACTTAGAGAAAACTCCAGGTCAATTCCATCCCTGTACTTGCTCTCAGGCCGGCTGGGTTTGGGAAGGGATGCACAGATGGTTTGTCATTCCTTGTGGCCTGTTTACGAAATCCGCACTTTCTGTTGCTGACAGGAAATTATACACCCTGAGATTCATTGGAAGGCTGTTCAGAAACATTGCTGGGCCCTCCCAACCCTCCTTTGGACTTCACAATCAAAAACTAAAATTGTTTTCATTAAAAAAAAAAAAAAAATTATCCCTCTTACCCCCACCTTGGCTATGTCATTAGAAACTATGAGAAGAGACATTCTGATTCAGTAATGTAATCGTGTTAGGTAATGGATATGGTAATGATATGGATATTGGTGACACCAACTCATTTTATGTCTTTAAAACCCAGGTGCTTGTGAAGCCTTGGAGGTGAACTCCAGATAGATGAGTGTGGCTAGGTCTGTGGCTGTGTACTATGTGTCTCCATGTGCATTGCATGGCTCACTGTGTCTAGGTATGCAGAATGAACTAACAGAGTGGGGATCTGGCCGCCTATACAGGGATCATGTGTACCACTTATTAGTCGACTGACTTGAGGCAAGCCACCTTCTTAGCTGCAGTTCTGTCAGCTGCAAAATGGGAATATAATGTATTCCTCATCGCGTTGTGAGAATTCAGTGTGTGTAAATGGCTCAGCACAGAGATAGACCCATACTAGGTGTAAGATAAATGTCAGGCATCTCTGTTCATTTTACATGAGACTGTGGATCTGTTAGCTCATGTGTGTTAGTATGTTTACGCGTGTGTCTATTAATGTGGGTGAGTCAAGACACTACTGAGTTCATGTATGGGGTGAGGGAGGGTTGATGGGACAGAACCACTGTATGCATTCCAATTCAAGTGCTGAGGAAGTTCAGGCCTACCCGCATTCCCTGTCTGGTTAAGCCAGGCATGCCCACCCAGAGCCTTGCCCCTGCTCCATCCCCCAGCAGTTTTCTGGGGTTGAAGTTTCAGACTTTGACCAATGACTGCAAACACCACCCTTCTGGAACTGATGGGGATGTAGCCCCTACTTGCACACCATTCCAGATTACGCTTTGGACTTGACCTATGGCAGGGTCTCTGCTGTGGAAGAACCATGGGGCCCTATTTCTTGCTGCTAACTCAGACACAATGTCTCAGTTTACATCACTGTTCCTCAGCACCAGAGATTAGAATGGAGAGGACCAGGCCAGGCCTGCCCTATGCAGCTGGGCTCCCAAAAGCTCAAAGGCCACGGTTATTACAAATGAGTCATGTGCAGAAATCCATTGCGTTGCCCTTGGGTGAAAGAGGTAAATGCTCAATAAGGAAGTGGCCAGGTTTTGTCAGCCTTATATAGAATCTGCTGCCTCTGACAGAGCAGAAAGTGTTGCCTCAAGTGCCAAATGGAATTCCATCTCAGACATTGCTCAACCTCTCCAGGTACTGGTGGAGTAGCATTGGCACAGTCAGCATCTGGGCCTTCCCAACAGTGCCATGTCTGGGCAGTTATTTCTGGGACTTGCAGTGTACCCTGGGAAACAGATGTGTGGGGTAAGAGTCACTCCATGTTTGCAGTGGGACCACAGCAGCCCATCTACACTGAATAGGAGGAGGCCCCTCACCAAACAAGCAAGGGGGAGGTTGGCAAGTCAAGCCTGTTTGCCTCTTTGGGTGGCAGATGTCCTTCTGAGACCCCAGCTGAAACACCTTCTAGAGACTGAGCAAACACAAGCTAAAAACAAAAACAAATTTGAACAATACATGAAGTTAATAATAGGAAAGAGGTAGACACCTTCTGCCCACCTCAAGGGCAGATACTTTACTGACTTGTAAGAATCCTTCTAGAAGTATTTCATGAATATACCATTACTTTTTATTTTAAAAAATGAAACGTTTTTATGTATTCTATTTCATCTTGCTCTTTTTCTTAACAATATATCGTAAAGATTATAACAATTACTACTCAGATAGGCATATAGGTTGTATACAGTCTTTATTTGATTTTTTTCTAACCAGACACTACTGCCATGACAGCCCTTGTAAGAAAAATTGTACATACATGTGTTTGTGTATTTTTAGGATCAATTCCCTCCAGAATTTAATTTCTGGTACAAAAAGTGCGTATCTTTAAAATATTAATAGATACTGAAAAATTGCTTTCCAAAAGGTCGCATGATTACTAACACTCACCAGTAACCAATAATAAAAGGTGCTATTTCCCCACATTCTCACTCACACTGTGCAGTTTTTATCTTGGCCAATCTGATGAACAAAATACATTGTCACTTTTGACTGTACCTCTGTAATTATGAATGAGGCTGGGCAGATTTTTGTACCTTTAGAAAATATTTCTTTTCCTGAGAAAGTACCTCATTCTGGCCTTTACTCGTTTCCTGTCAGGTTCCTGTCCCCGATGGGAAACATGTACCAGATAATGACGTGTCCTCCCTCCCTTGGTAAGGTAGAGACAGAGTAGGGACCACAGTCCCACACGTGCTGTGGAGTCACCGTGGGTTTGATCCCACCTCCAACACTTACTGACTTTGGGAAGGTACACAGTGCCTCAGAGCCTCAGCTTTCTCATCTGTACTTGGGAGTAATAACAGCTGCTTCACGAGAATCATGTGATGAACAGAGGATAAAGGCTTGGCACCGTGCCCAGAAATAGTGGCATCTCTGGCTGTTGTTAACTGACTTTATCAGCAAAAACCCAGCCTGCATGTGCTGGTAATCTTAGCTTGCAGACAGCTGCTATTTTGTTTTTGACAATGTAACAGTAACAACAGCAGCAGGATGCATATGTGGCAGACCTTGCCCTGGTCATCTTCCACAGCCTGGTCTCACAGGCATTTTCTTAGCTGTTCTGCAGATGAAACACTCAAGGCTCCGGGAGATGACCTTACTCCAGGGTTCCCAAGTATGGACACAGGCTGCAGACACCAGAGCTACACAGGCCAACTTGAGGGGGCTGTCAGGGGCATGTGGACCTGCTGTCCCTGTCTCTTGTGTACCAGGTGAGGTGTTCTGCCACCTTTCCACTGTGGGACCTGTGCCTGGGACATTGCTGCTGTAGCTTTGCACCAAGGGGGACTGCGTGTGGCATAGACACTCAAAACCTGCCAAATAACCCATGGCTTTTCACCCAGCCCTGTGGTCAAACCTCAGTTTACCACTGCCAGCCATCACTCCTTTTTTGTGGTCGGGTCTGACCCACACTGGGCCAGCTGCTGCTCTCCACGCTGCCTTGCCAGGCAGCTCAGGCTGGCCCTGGAGCCTCCTCTCATGGCTGCTCCTCCTGTCGGCACTGCCCTGCCTCTCCAGCTTCACCCTCCCCAGCCCCGCACACATGCACACATGCACTGTCTTCCTGGCTCACACCTGCTTGTCAGTTTGGGCCTAGTTTATGCACTGCCGACTCCCTGAGCCCTTCTGACACTAGAAAACCACCCACCATGGCCCTGGGAACACTTTTGAGCCCCAACAGATTCCTGGGTCTGCCCCCTTCACAGAATTCTGACCTTCCAAGGGTCTCCATGATCTAGCTCCCTGCCATATGCAGACTGGCCCAGGTTGGTACTCAGGAAGTGATTTGGAAATGAATGGATGACTGCAGAGATGACCTAAAGGCCAACACTGCCAGGCCTATGTCCATTCCAAATGCCAAAAGCACCTTTTAGAAACCATATGCTCAATAGCTCCTAGTCCAGAACTTGGTATATTCATGGAGGTTAGTAAATAATAAGTTGAAATGGACAGAAAGTCAAACCAAAATGGATTCTATGAACATGGCTGAGGGGCCCCATTAGTCACCACCTAGCCCTCCTTCCCAGTCAGCATTAAGTCCTATTTCATATTCTGTCTCCCTGCCCCTCGTCTCCCTGCCTCCATCACCAGCCCCATCTTTACCTAGGATGTCATTCAGATCCTATGTAATCTGAAGTTCTGAGGGAATGCTGTCTCCTGCCCTTAGTTATTATAAATTCTCATTTTTGTACATTCTTCCAGAAAAAATGTTAGTGCACAAAGTCTTAGCCATGGCAGATCCTGGAAAAGCCAGTTTCTTCCCATGCTAGCAAGAGACAGAGCCCAGGACACTGGCCATCACAGTTGGAGCAGGTTCTTCAGGGCCTCTGCACCACTCCCTGCACCCACCCTGGCAGCGTCAGAGCCTTGTGGTTATCACCACCTGACAGATGTACCATGGCCTGAGCAGGCAGGCCTGCCCTACCTGGAGACAGTGGCTGAACAGGACTTGCTGCTGTTTGTCTGGCTCTGAAGCCCTGCTCTTCCTCTGGCTAAACATCTTTTTACCACCTTTCACTAATGACTCTTTAATATTGACAAATTGTGGGAGGCCCATTGTGGACAACTCTTGAGAGTTAAAACTCCAGGACACCCAATCATGGGTGAGGGTAGGGCTTCACAATATTGTGAGATTTACCTTGTGGAGCTCCACGAGGTTCCCACAATATATATATCAGAGAAAAACACACACACCCCTTACGCCCCACCCCAGCTTCCAGCAGGAAAAGGGGGAAGGAACTTTTATTTAAAATTGTGCCAGAGCAGCTGTTCTCAATCAGCTCTGCCCTCAGGGAAACTAGTTAACCAGAGCCTGACCTGCTGGGGTATCACTAGAGCCTAAGGGACCTGGGAGAAGAGATATGCCCAACTCCAGCCCCCTGTAGCCAGCTGTCCCACATAAGAGGAGGGACTGAAACTGAGAAGCACTTGTGAAGCTCACAGTGCAGAGGCACGGACTCACTAAAGACATACCTGAAGGCAGGACTATGGAGTGCGTCCTCTCCCTGCCCTCTCCACCATATCACAGCAGTTCCCTTTACCCCATACATCATCTCTGATTGTCAAAAAAAATTTCAAGGCATACCAAAGGCAGAGCAAGCCTCAGAAACAGACATGACAGGGATGTTGGAATTTTAGACGGAATTTAAAACAACTATGATGAATAACTATGACACTTTGTTATATATTCTCTTACTTATGCTTCTCTAACAAACTCCTTCTATAAGTTAAAGTTACACATCCCTTCTCTTATTGCCAAAACATTTCAGAGTGCTTATGAAGGGTCAGACCTAGGCAAGTTTGCCCAGTTATCTCACTGCACCTGTCACTCCCTGTTGGAGGCATTTTATCTCCACTTCAGATGAAGCCTACTGACTGGCAAATCAGTGGCAGAGAGCACAGCCAGAAGAAGCCCTTGCTCCCCTTCTGCATGCAAGTGCATATTCTTATGTTCTTATAAGGGGTTCAACTGTGCAGCTACCTGCTGGCCCTAGGCCCCAGTTCTGCCATTTTCCCCCTTGAACCCTGGAAAGGAGAATCTTCACATTTTATTGATAGCTGTGGACACATGCACTCTCAACAGAATCTTAAAGGGAAGGGTATTATGGTTGCTAGATGAAAACCAGATAAAGCATTCGTGCCTACCTTTTGTGTTGGGCCCCATTCTGTGGCTTCTGCATTCGCCAGGCAGCAAAGTCCACTGGATATAAAATGGTAGTTTCTCCTGAGATCCTTGTCAAACACTCTCTAGAACCTTTCACATAGCCTTTAGCAAACAGAGGCCTCAAGTTCAGGTTCCTCTTCTGTACATTTTTGAGTCATTTAGTATAAATATACTTTGCATTTTTTTTTTTTTATGACAAGGAGGTGGAAACAACCAGTTTTAGAGTTCAAGAATTTGAGTTTGAATGTGGACTCACACTGACCTGGCTTTGGCCTTGAACACATTGCCGGGCCTCTTTGCCTCTCAGTTCATTGTCCTAGACAGGGCTGGCTTCACGGGCGCGTGACTTATGGAGTCACAAAGAGCCCACACTCACTAGATTTAATGCTTTGCTGTTGCCATCTTGAAATTCTTAAGTTTTGAACAAGGGGCCCTATATTCTCATTTTGCACTGGGCCCCACAAATTCTATAGCTAGTCTTCATTGGCTAAATGGGGATAATAGTCATTTCTGCCTCAGGGTTTGCTCTGAAGATTAAATGTATCATCATAGATAAAGTTCTCAGAGTAATGCCTAGTACATGTTCATCAGTATGACCCACTGAGTCTTGAGTGTGCCCAGCCTTTCCTTGTTCCCAGGTCTTCACCTCTGTTAGCTCATTCACCACTGGAAATATTACCCAATGACAAGACGGCACAGTCTGCCCTGGTCCTGAATGGGGGCAAGTCTTTCTGACCCAGTAGGGGAGCTGCCCTGCAATAGTTCTGGGAAGCTGCTCCCTCTTGAGCTATGAAAGCTTCATCCAACATGCCTGCCCCTTCATGTTTCTATGAAAGAATGGGCACAAAATGTGCAGAGCAGCCCAGAACACACACGAAGGCCCAGCAGCTCAGTTTCCTTCATATACCATGAGGTGGCCATTCCTTGCTCCCCCAGCCTCACATGAATACCAGCCTCTTGTCAAAAGGGGTCTCACTGTCTCATTCTTCATAGGAAAGAGAAGACTCTTTAAAACAGGGAATGAATGAATGATTAATGAATGAATGAATGTGAAGTTTCAAACAGTGTAGACAAAGCCTCCTCTACACAGACAGTGCTGTGGGTCCTTGATTCACATGAATCCCCTCCAATCCAGTGTAAGATCCCTCCACTCAGTGACCTATACTGACCTCTGAGCTCCCCTTGGTTCAACCCACTGACCTCTTCCTGACCAGTGGCCCTTGTGTGCCCTATCTTGTGCACACGTGGAGCCCTGTCCCTTCCCACCAGGCCCTCATACACTCTGCCTTTCTGTGTCTCTTCTCACAGTCTTACAGCAGGGACTCTCTCAGGGGCTCTTTAAAGCTGGGACCCCTCTCTTAGAAGGATCTCTTCTCCCCCAGTCCCAGCCTGCACCTCATGCTTAAGTTCCTGCAGGGAAAGGCCATGCTTCCTGGGACTGTGCCCTGGGACTGACTTGTCATTTGAATTGCCATCTTTAAGTTCTCATTTTAGTGAATTGATTTTAGCTATGACTGGAAAGCTAGAGTAGTTCATTTTTATTTTTCTTTAATTTCCCAATCTCTTTTATTCCTTTTGTACAAATTCTATAAATTATCCTGACCCATTCTCTTCTTACGGTGACTGTCTCACTGTCTAAAAGCTTCATTTCAAATAAGTTCTCTCATTTCACCCTGTGCACCCCTGAGGCGGGTATTTTATCTCCACTTTACATGTGATAATACTGAAACTTGAAAGGTAATGTGACTTGCTGAGAGCCACAGCCAACTCCGCCTGCTCACATGCACACGCAATGGTTTTTCTAGGAAGGGCTCAGCCAGGCTCCACTTGCACATTAGGCACAATGCTCTACAGTTCTTTGAGAGACCCACACAGATGTTTGTTTCTTTCAAACTCGAAAGGAAAAAGTGAACTTTTAAGACTAAACATTACATTTGTCTTTATATGAATGCCACTATAAAAAATAATTTTTAATATCTGGGGGGAGAGGGGACCCATGAAGTCTAAGTGCCTAGGCTGATGAAGGTCATATTGGGGCCCTGTCTCTGCCCATTCAAGGTCAATGAGCTGGATGCCTGCTGGTCCCCAAACTGTCCATCTCCCCACCCAACTTGGCCCTAGTCGCAGTGTTCTGACACTCCTCTGCATGGCTGTCTTACCCCAAATCCTCACACTCCTTCCCTGGCAGTCCTGCCCAATTGGTAGGACTCCTGGGCTGGACAGATGCAGTGGTTGCTCTTGTTCCTGCCTTGACCTTTGCCCTAGGAAGATTCGCAGAGTCAAAGTAAATTCTTGAGGATACCCAGGACTCCCTCTGTCTGTCTCTATCTCTGTCTCTGTCTATAACTCCATCTCTGTCTCTGTTTCTGACTCTATCATCTCTATCTCAATCTTTCTCTTACTCTCTTGGCTTTTTAACCTAGGAATTGGGCTGCTCTTCACTTAAAAGTTTAAAAATAAGTTTTCTTTGCCCTATTTTATTACCATGGGAGCAATTAATGTTCCTTATTAAATTATGTATAGACCAAGAGGAAGCTTCTTTCAAGAGCAGGGCAACTCTCAGACACTCCAGGGACTGCCAGGTGACAGCTGGAAGGCTGTTCAGTGGGAGATCTGGGCAGAGACAAAGATTCAGACCTCAGTGTAAAGGGCCACCCAGGGAGGTATCCAGAAGGAGCCAGGAAGAGCCTGCTGGAGCTGCACTGACCACTCTGGATTGGGGCCCAGATGTGGTCATGTGGGTTTTAGCCCAGGCACAGAGGGCAGGCTGGTGCACCACCCTCGGCAGACGCGCACTCTGTGCTAACTCACACCCACCAGGATACATGTGCTACGTGGGTGTGATATTGTTAATGCCAGTTTAGAAATATGGAAACTGAAGTTCAAAGAGGTTATTACCCCAGGGCCTCACTGTGCATCACTGGCACTGTCTAGCGTTGAGCCAGGTTTGTCCCTCCACTTTCAGGACACAGTAGCTACCATGATGGAAGGAACTTGCCATGACCCCTGTCCCTTCTGCCCAGCTCCATGCAGCCCTGAGCTCACTCTCTTCACCTCAGAAGAAATAGCCTTTCTTTATCCACCCCAGCCTGGCCACTTGTGCTGGCCCTGCCCACCTCTGCCAGCCACCATCTGTTGGCCTAGCAGCTGCTAATGAGATGCTCACAAAGGCATGTAAGGGCCAGTTGTGGCTGTTCGAGTTCTGCCAGCCAAGCTGGCCCACACACAAGTCCCACCCGCCCCTGAGTAAGTAGTGAGCAGCTGCCTCTTAGGGTCACCACAGGGGCATAAGCAGAGAATAACGCCCCCACCAGTTCTTGGAATGCCTCTACCACAGAACCACCCCTGGACTGGAAGCTTTGTCTTTTGTTGAAATCTCACCAGCCATGGACCCTTACTGCAGTGTGTGTTATATTTTGCTAGGCACTTTCAAATCTTTCCTTTCTTCACTCAAGAGCTACTGTCTCCCTCTTTGACAGGGAAATAAACTGAAGTTCAGACAAGTTATGTGACTTGTAAGAATTCCCACAGTCAGGTGTAGGAAATGGATGAGACTTGGGACACAGATCCTTGGTAACTTTTGGAGTGCACTGTTTGCACCACAGGAACTCAGTCATCAGGTTCTTAAATGGGAAACAGGGAGACAGGATGGGGTGATGTTGAGGATGCATGTCGCCAAAGGGGAGAAACTGACTAACCCTACATTACCCTGTACCTCACCTTCCCCTCCCCCCACCCCCACATGCACACAGGCACTCACATATAGGAGGTCTTTCCAGAAAAAGCTCTTTCATTGTTAATATGATCAGAATGGTTTGTGTGACATTGATATAACCTGGCAGCCAAGGAAAGTGAACTGGAATGCACATGTGTCAATAATGATCATGCCACTGTACTAGTCAGTGGGATGGTAGACACTGTTAAATGAGCATATATACTGTGTGGCCATCACTGAGCAAGTAGAGCAATGAATCTGCATAAAGTTTTGCATTAATCTTGAATAGTCCTCCACAGAAACTATTTGGATGATTCAGAAGGCCACAGCTATGGGCAACTGGTGATTGGCAGCTTCATCATGGCAACATACCTGTTAATTCATCATGTCTAATGCAGAATTTTTGGTGAAACATCAAATCACCCAGGTGACTCAGCCCCTCTACAGCCTGTATTTGGCACTCTACAACTTCTGGCTTTTCCCAAAACTGAAATCACCTTTGAAAGGGAAGAGATTTCAGTCCTTCAATGAGATTCCAGAAAATATGACAGGACAGCTAATGGCGATTGGGAGAACTGTGTGAAGTCCTAAGGTACCTACTTTGAAGGGAACTGAGGCATCATTGTCCCATGTACAATCTTATATCTTGTATCTTCAGTAGATGTCTCTATTTTTCATATTACATGGCTTGATACTTTCTAGACAGGCCTCATATACACATGTGCGCACACATGTGCACAAGCACACACATGCATGTGCACACATGCACACACATATGCATGCACACCCAAATGCTCATTACCACTTTCTTGCATATTTCAGTGACAGACTGTTGTCAGCTCTGGTTCAAGGCAGAGGGACGCTCTCTTAGGGGTCTGGTTCAGTCTGGGGCAGGGCAGGCAGGTGCATGGGTCCAACTGACCTCCCGGAGACAACAGGAAAAAATGGAAGAACTGCTGCCTACAATATCATTGGTCCTGGGCATGCTTCTAAAACATTTTTCTACATCACTATTTTTCAGCCACCATTCTCATCTTTTTACCTCAGTCTAGAATATCCACAATGTGCCTGGCTATTGGCACTGTGTTCTACTTCTCAAAGCTCCTGAGGCTCAATGTGGTATTCAGGCCAGACCCCTTTAACCTCACATGTCAGAGAGGGGTTGGAGAATTCAGCAAGGTAGTCTTGGTTATTTTAAGGTTGGGTTCATGGTTGCCTCTCCCATGCCTTCCCCCCTTGAATGCACCCCAAGTCTATTAACAAAGACAGGAATTAATTAATGTCTATTGATAAAGGCAACTTTCCCTCTGGCATGTAACCTGTACAGTGCGATCAGGTACCAGTAGTTAAATTCTAAACCACTTTCCAGATTTGACCTATACACACCCTCTTCACTCCCAGCCTATTATATCATCTAGGCTTATTTTATAAGTCCCAAGTTTCCAAACCAGGAGCCATCTGCTTTCTGCTCACTTCTGGTGAATTCAGGCCAGAGTGCCACCTTTAGGTTGACAGAATTGAGTCTGACACACCTTGATTTTAACCCAGTGTACACCTCCTGTGTGTAAGGGTTGCACAGTAAATACAAGACACAGACTTTTTCTTCAAAGGGTCTTCAGCCTCATGGGGGTGAGGAGCAAAACCCAAGAACATCAGAGGCAAAAATAGTCAAAGCATCATTCAGAGCTATTTGGTCCCCCAGGCCAGTGGCCACATCTGGCTCAGATACAGGTAATAGTCTTCTTCCCCTATGGAATGAAGGCCATGTATTCTTGAACGTCCAAAAGAAGTGGCTTCCCACCTGGGGTCCCCACTCTTGAAAGCATATACAGAAAATGATGTCACAGCTACAAATTTCCATTGCATTATTTTCATCAGAAATAACATTTCTACAAAATAAATTCTTGGATAAAATCTGGAAATACATGAAATAAAAGCCCATCTGACACATCTGTGCTGGAGATGAGAGACTTGGTGACCACACTCCAATGGCCCCATTTGATGGTTCTCTCTAAAGTCATCTCTGGACACTGAGGACTTCATGTTACCAAGTTTGCAAACTCCTGCCTGGCACCTTAAGGAACAGTTAACTGATGCTCAATCCCTATTTGTTTTATTGTCAGTGATGGCACTCTGGTGCTTGGATCTCAGACGATCCTTTCATACTAGTCATGTTCATCATGTGAAGCCATCAAATTCTCTCACTGTGGTTACTTTTCCTGTAGCCAGACTGCAGTGTGCACCCAGCTGTCAATCACTTTACCAGTTAATGCCATGAGACAGGTCTTATCAAACTTCAGGAACCCTCAGACTCCATGAAGAAAATCTGAACAGTTGGGATGGAAACTGGATGAAAAATTTTTATTATGAAGCCATTTATCCGCAAATGCTTACTAACCACCATATACATTCCAGATTCACCAATAGAAACATAGTGTTACAGTGTGTCCCTCCTGTCCTCTGTCCTGGGGATTAAGGAGGAAACAAAATGTACAATGAGATTTCTGCCCTCAAAACATTGCTGGGCTCTTGGGGCACCAAGACACACCCCATGACAGGAATAAAACGCAACCTGTCCTCCTAATGAGAAATTTCTTACGAAACAATTTCAGGTTTCAGATTGAAATGCCCGTGTCTTGTGATTATTCACTGAAATAGCTAAATATTTCCATGTATAAAGAATAACTTCAGGTAATGTAACCCCCAAATGTAAATTGAGACCTAATATTAGCTAATATTGATAGCTAATATTGAATTATGGCGTATTTCTTCTAGATTAGTTTTATCTTGCTTAACTAAGATTTTGTGCGGAAGAAGTTGTCAGTGAACAGTGCTATTGTCAAGAATGCCCTAGCTCTGGGCAATGACTTAAACAGAGACAAGTGGCAAGGATGTAAACATGGAAAGAATGGTGCACATGGACAGGTACCTGTTCTGGAGAGGGATGGTCAGCCTGTCACAGGTGCCAAGGGAATGTGAGCCAGTGGCAGTCACTCGCTGTCAGCTATCCTCCCTATCTCTGTTTTTGAGACCTAGGACTTGGTTGTGAATGGCAGGGCTGTGATCTGAGCCCAACTGGCCCAAGCCCCCAGCCATCTCTTAACCTCTGCACACCCCACCTTTCACATGCTCAGGAAATGGGAAGTTTCAAAGAACAGAGTTTTCCTTCACAGGAAGAATGAGAGAATATTGGTTCAAATTAGGTTTTCAACTACATTTATTTATATCAGGTTTTGGTGATTACTCCTAAGTCATTGCCTATTAAGAATCATGGAGATTTTGAAAAGACCTTCTGGAACATGTTATTTTAAAACAAATCATTTGTGTGAAATAATGTTCGTCACTCTCTGAGAAAATAATGCTGAAGAACACCATTATATATTTTTGAGGACATTGCAGTCAGAGACAGATGAAATCCATTGTTTTCCTTAAAAGTTTAGACTCCTTATGAGGCCGAGTTTCCCACTCATGGGCTCCTCTGGGCCATTAATTTCCTGAGGCTTTGATCTCTGTTGTCCAACTCTTTACTGTCCTTTCCCCTCTGTGTCCAGGATGATTCTTTTGGTAAAACTGCCTCTGAGGTCACACTGCCACAAGGCACAATTATTTCAGTTCCTGACCTTATCTTTCCCTCCTTGCCCCTTGGCTGTGGGAACAGAGGCTGTCTGGGCAGGTAAGAGGCTGGCCTCTCACTGCCTTGCCTCCTGCCTCTGGGTCCCCAAGGTTCTTTGAGCTCCCTGAGTGGGGTCCCCAAGGAGAAATGAGCAGAGAGAGGCATTCTTTTCAGCCTCAATTTGTGATGTTTTTTCTGAGTCAACAATATTCACTTACGGACCTTCATACTACTAATGCTTTCTGGATCTCCTCCAGCCTCCCTGGACCAAACCTTTTAGTATAACCAATCTGTGACCACTTGGATAAGCCATTTGTCCTATTATGGGATGAGATGACCTGGATCTCAGGATTCCCTGGAGAATTCCTCTGTGCCAGGACCGCATACCCATTAATGAGGTTGGCCAGAGAAGCCAAAGAGGCCAGCGCCACACCCCTTACCAGCAGAGATGGCCTCTACCCTGCACAAGGTATAAATCAGAGGCAGGACTCAGGCAGGCCACCTCACCAGGAACTCTGTTGATTCCTTGGCATGTGACTTCACCTATGTTGACCTCCATGGCCCTTGTGTCCTCCCAAATGCATGGGGGATTCAGAATGCAATGAACCCCAAGTTCAGCTAGACTCTAATCTGTAGCAGGTGAGCACAGCTTTGGACAGTGTGCCTGTGTTCTAACTTCTGAGCATCACATAGGTTGAAAGTATAGGCTTTGGATATGACAGACCTGTGTTCAAGGTGCACATAAACCACTCAGTGCACCTTAAATGAGAAGGCGTAGGTGAAGGCCTAGGCCTCGCTGGGATAAGCATTCTGCAAATATTAGCCTGAAAGGGAAGAAAGAGATTCAATGATGCAGACTGAAATAAGGGCTTGCAACTAAGGCCCATGGGCCAAATTCAGCCTGCAACCTGCTTTTATAAAGTTTTATTAGGACATAGCTGCACCCATTTGTTTACATGTATCTATGGCTGCTTTCATGTGACAATGGCAGAGTTGTTGCAAAGAACATATGGCCCACAAAGCCTAAACTATTTACTGTGTGATCCTTTATCAAAAAAAGTTTGCCAACTTCTGACTTAAACCAACAGGAGAATGTCTCATGACTCAACTTCTAGGCCTCAAGCTTACCTGGCCTCCTAGCACCTCTCTTTGGGGATATCACAGCTTCATGGATGGACAAGAAGCCAGGGAAAAAAGACCCAGAACCAAGATCACGGACCGGGCAACAGCCAGTGAGTGAGGCCCACTCAGGTCAGACCTGGCTAACCCAGGCACACATGAAGTGCCTTGGTTCCAGTTACCTGAGTTTCCCAGGCAGCCAAGTGGAGGGCACTTTTGTAGTCTTCTCTTTCTCTTGCTCCCTCGTTACTCTCTATAAACACAGGTATTTGAGGCCCTGCTTGCTGACCAACAGACAGTTCTCACTTCAACCGGGCAGGTGTGGGACGAATGGCCACACATTAGACAGGCTTTTCCTGGCCCTGCAGTGAGAGAGCCAGCCATCTCACCCCTGCCTGCAAAGAATGACACTTCTCACCCAGGGCCCAGGCAAGAGGACATACCATTCCACATGGAGGTGTCAGGCCAGGTGAATGACACCTGACGTATTGAGACCTTGCCTCTCTTCTCTGGTTTGGAGATGGAATTTCAGGGGAAGAAGTGTGTCCACATTATGCCAGTTACAAAATGGTGGGTCCTGAGTATGACCATGGTGTCTCTGCATCAAGGCCCAGTTCTTTGCCTTTGCTGCTGGCACCAGAAAGCCTGTGGCTCAGGAGTTACATTCCATGAACATGTATTGAGCACCAACTGTTTGCAGGCTTTGGTTGAGGCCCTGGGGATGTGACAGTGGATAAATCAGCAGCAATCCCAAAGTGGCGATGGATAGAGAGACACAAGATATGTGGGTAGAATGCTCAGTTGTCAGATGGTGTTAAGCCATGAAGAGAAATGGAGAAGGCCAAGGGATGAAAGGGGGTGCCATTTAAAGAGCATGGTCAGAGAAGTCTCTACTAAAGGCAGCCAGGGAGCCAAACATGGGTATATCTGAGGGAAGACATAGGAGGTAGAAAGCATAGCACATGCAAAGGCCCTGAGGCAGGAACAGCCAGGAGACCAGTGTGCCAGGAGGAGAAGGGTAAAAAGTGGAAACTAGGAGATGAAATCAGACAGGTGAGGTGGTGGAGAGATCATGGGACTACCTCCTAGCACCTATTGGAGCTGTTGGAGGACTGGGGTCCTCCAAACCCTTTGTTCATGACCTCTAGAATGTTCATGACCTCTAGAGTGCTCATGACCATGAGGTAGGAGCCCTCCAGCATCTCAGATAATTCTCTAGCATGGGTCTGAGAGGAGGGCCTGGGCCAGCATGCCTTGTGCTGGGAGCTGAGAGAAAGGATGAAGATGGTGGAGGACTCCTGAGGAGTGCCTGAAATACAAGGAGTGGGGGTCAGGAGGGGCTTTGTCCAAGGTCCAGTTTCTTATCAGTGGTCCTGAAATATGCCTTAATTGTGGGTGCACATGCATACACACCCACACGAGCTTTCAGAAGCCTCTCTGACAGTTGCTAGTTCTACCTTCTGGGTGAAGCTTTTCTGCACAGCTGTGCTAGGCTCTACAGAGAGTGGCTGTGAGTACCTGCAGTTCACCAGACACTCAGGACTCTGGGGTAGCAGCTGGGAATGTGACTGAGAACCCATGGGTTGGAGGAATGTGCATTGGTCCTTCACTCACTTCCTGGGTCCATGTAAGGTGGGGCTGCTAGCCCCATAGAGAGCATGAAACAGTGGCCTTCCCTCTTGGAATGTAGGAGATGGCCCAGCAGGCATGAAGAGAACCAGGGAAGGGTGTGGGAAAGCATGGTCTTGGGCTGCAGCCCCTGGCTGCCACCTGCCAGAGGAGGGAAGCCCCCATACCATGCTCACCCTCCCTCAGTCTTCCCAGCAGAATGAAAGCACAGTCCAAATAGATAGGCTTCTCTTTCAGAAGTCAGGGAGATGAAGAGACCAATTCAGGCTTCTATAGTTCAGGTTAGAACCCAAGATGCCACCACCTCAGTCTCTCTCCCACACCTGTGTCAGGTGACAACTGGCAGGACTCCCCCAGAGTAAGATGCATGAGCAGTCAGGTTCATCAGTCTGAAGGGTGTGGGGAGGGTGTTTTCACCTGCTTTGTAAATTCACATGCCTTTCTGCTTTGTCTGATGAGAAGTCCTGGGGGAGTCCAGTTAGGAGACCAAAGTCACTTAAATAGGGCACAATAGCTCATTCTAAGCACCTCCTCCCTCAGTGTGAGAATCCAGTTGATGCTAAGTGACTGACTCTTCACCTTTACCTGATGGCTCTGCTAGAAGTCTGGCCACCTGGGCATCTCTTTTTACTTGGAGTCTTACACACATTCACTCTTCTTATCTCACTGGGTCCTCACTGCAGCCTGGTACAGGGGAGGACAGGGGATGGAGAGGGCATTAGCATTTACTGAGCTCTCTTTGTGCCAGGGAGCCTAGGCAGCTCTCCTTGTGCCCACCAGAAGGAATGTGCTATTTTACCTCTGCTGAGAAGAGGGCCTGAGCCCTCCTACAGCAAGTTGTCCTGAGTGTTTTTGGGAAAGGTGTCCCAGAAACTGTCATAAGGCCACACCAATAATAAATTGCACTTCAGTGTCATTCCATTCCATACCTCTGCACCCAACCAGTTGACCTAAAGGCATCCAGTGTCTTCCTGTCAATGATGCCATGTGCTTCATGTGCTGCAGTTTTAAGGAGACAAAGGACTTCATGCTTAAGCACTGCATGCTCCACCCCCACCACACACACACACACACACACACACACACACATGATGAGGAGACCCAAATGTCAGCACCCTTAGAGAACCAGCTTCTGATTGCAGCTCAGCTCTCTGAACTTCAGACCCATGTGTGCAGGTGTCCACTTGCTCCTGAGAGGAATGCATGGGGTGCCTTGTCCTGAGCCTCGTCTGAGTGCAGATCTGTGCCTCACAGGCAGGCAGCCAGCTTGGCTGTGTCTGAGTGCAAGGGCATTATATTTCTTCTGGGGGCTTTTTTTCCCTCTGCTTTGTTCACGCTGATGGAAATGGCTCTTTCACCAGGCCTGCCTCTGATAAGGCTCCAGCAGTAAAGAAAGCAGAGTTCAGCCTCTTATCAGGGAGCTACAGGGTTACCAGGTGCCTACGCTGGGTGGGTTTGGTTCTGATAAAGTGGTCCTGGGCCCAGCCACTCACCAGCTGATTTCTTAGACCTGTCCCTAGAGCCCAACCCTCAAAATAGAGACAGTGAGACCCAAGGAGCTGTTTTACTTTCTTAGACACCAAAGTAGTCTTCTAGTGGCCATAGGTAATAGGATCTGATGGGGAGCAATTAAGGACAAAGGTTTGGTAAGGATGGTTGATGAAGAAGGGGTCTCAAGAGGCTTTAGGGCTCTGCACATGGCAGTGAGAGTTGTACCTCCCACAGATGTCTAAGGATTGTGTGTGGCTTGAGCCCACTCAGAATCCCCTGTGAGGCATGCACTAGTGATCCTATTGTGTGAGTAGAACACTGAGATTAGGAAATAGAAGGTGTTGAGGTGTTTTGTCTAATGTGTGATACGATTTGAAGCCAGATTTGCTTGCCCCTGCGCTGCCTTCCTCCCTCTGGGAACTCTGATTGGAAGATCTAAGAACTCATCCTCCTGCCCTCCACCCTGTACACCATGCACACCCCATTTAAAGACAGAAATTCTACCTTTAAAAGTTAACTCTCCTTTCCGTTAGGCTTGGGTCACTGTTAAACATCCTGTCGTTAGGGTAGGACAGACTGGGTTAGCAGACTGTTTCTTAGCGAGTGACTAGGCCTCTCTGTCCTTAGGTATCCAGTCTGTAAAATGGGCTGGTCCTCCCTGCCTCACAGAGCTGCTATGCTCAGTGCACCCAGGAACCACAGGTCTCTATAGGTGGAAAGCACATCATTGCTGCCGGCCACCAGGACTCCAACACCAGCTCAGCCCAAGCCAGGGGGCAGGGCAGAGCCAGGGTGACAGTGGGGCAGTGGTGGACCCTTGGGTGCAAGTTTGGATTTGAACATTTTGACTTTGCCCTTGGAAAATGATTATATCTCTGAGCCTGAATCTTTTTCTATATAAAGTGTGGATGGAAGTACCTGCTGGGAAGATTGCCTTGTGATTTTAACAATGAGAAGTACCACAGACTCGTGGCTGTCCCTTAAAAGCAGCAGGCTTTTCTGAGAAGCATCATCTGTGTTATAAGATGCAGGTGGAGCCCCAGCAGAGAGCAAACACATCAAAAGCAACCAACATGAGTCCAGTGACTTCCTGTCTGCACTCTGCCCAGGCTGTGATGCACACAGATGCATAGAGGCCAAGGGCTCTCCAGACAAAACCAAGATAGCAACCACCCACATAGGTGGGTTAGGTAGGGCCTCACGGCATCCTGGCCCAGTGATTGGAGCCTTCCCTGAAAGGTGCTGCCACTCAGAGGTGACCCACAGGAGAGGTACAGGAAAGTGAGTCCTGCCTTCAGAGGTCCTGCTGGAGAGCCAAGGCAGCAACTCAGATCTTACGGGAAAGGCTGCCATCACGGCCGGGGAGCAGCTCCTGACTCAAGATACTCAAACAGCACCATGAAAGTGCTCTGCCCTGAAATATCTTGGAATATCGAGAAGTGAGTCTCTCCCAGACACCAAGGATTACAAATGCTAAAGCCAGAGAAAGGGCAGACTGAGGGGGTGGGCAGGAGTTCCAGCTAGGTGGCTGCTCAGCTGAGCTGGTATCTGGGGAAGACATGTGATGGTGCTTCTCAGATCTCTTCCCTGGAATATCATTGATAACACTCGGGAACACAATTTTCGTTGAGTTATATCTGACACTTGTTTTTGACTAACTTTTGGCATATGAATTCAAAAATGACCCCAGATTTTCTCTATCACATCAACTTTTTAAGGTACAGGTTACCCTCCCTTTGTCCCCAAAATCATACAAAATGTACATACAAAGGAAAATAAAGAAAAAATTACCTGAATATACTGTTTATTTAGAGTTATTTTATTCACATAAAAACTGTATATTGCTACTGTAAGTCAAATTGTGTACAAGTAGTAAAGTTCTGCTACCAAACATACATATTAAGGTATTTTATCTTTTCAAATGACAGGCTAGGAAGTGTCAAAATGAAATTATTGAAACAGTCTCCTTCAGTTGGCGAAGCTTTAACATATTGCTTCATGAGACCCAGTTTTATGTGCAGAAGTGAGAATATAATGTTCTTTCTGTCAACAAGTAGTTCATGTAGATTGTTTGGATCACCAGGATTGAGGGCAGATCTTAGAGGCCAATTTGACTCCACTCAGTGCTTCTCACTAGCTCTGCTGTTTCACCTACACAGAAAACAGAGATACTTGGTATATCCACATTGCTGACCAAGAAGGAAGCAGACCATTTTAAGGTCAACACAGATGATCCAACTGTGCTTATGATATTGCAAAAGATCAATGACTCTCTTTATGTCTTCATATTCTTCATGAAAACAAACTGAATGGCCAATTGGGACTGCACCAAATAAATTGCCATTGTGGAGGAGGACACACTTCAAGCTCTGCTTTGAGCTATTGACGAACAGTCACCATTCAGTTGCGTTATAGATTGGAATTCCCAATTCCTCCATTAAACCATGTATGTTATGGCAATACACAAAGCCACCATCACTTCAAAAGTACTGCAGAAATTCACTTTCTCTTGACCAAAAGTAGGATACCTTCACTCCTTTTTCAAGCAAGTTTTTCTCATCAATCTTGATGTTAGGAGTTCTGAAGCCTTTTTGGATAGTCCTAAATCTCATGCCAAATCATTCAACTCATGCTGATCAAATCCCTTACAAACTGAGTCATCTTCAATTTCAAAATCTTCATTGTTGCTGTCACTTAGTTCTTCACCACACTCCTGTTTTTCGAAAGAGGTTAGTTCAATGAAAACTGGCACTGGGATTTCAGATGAATGAGGCACTAGGTATATAGCTGATAGTAGAATAGCATACTCTATTTTAAATTTATTTTTCTTCTTATATCCTGACATTTTCACTATACAAAAGTAAGAGTCACTTGAATGATCTCTGAGCTCTCACCAAACCATAGGTATACCAAGTGCCAATTTATCACTTGTTCCCTTCGTCCACATTCGTAAACTCTCGACACACTGCTTGCACACCTTGTGAGGGGCCCAAGACTTATCTTGATCACCAAGTTTTACTTTAAGATATGCAAAATAGGCTTGCCTGACAAATGCACTGATGTTTGTCCTTTGACTGGGAATGGTGAAACTGCCACAGATATAACAAAATGAATCAGGGTTGTTTAGGCACTTATGACAAGAAATAGCAGAGGCAGACGTGATCTGAAGGAAAGGAAATAAGTACGTACATAAATAAAAAAATTAATTCTGCTAACTCCTTGTATACAGACAAGAACTCAGACTAGGACTTCCAGCCAAGATGGAGGCTTAGACTGACACACTCGGTCACCCTCTACAACTAAAAAGGAATACAACTACCTCAAAACAAAAGATAACTAGAAATTCCAGAAAATAAAACTACATGGAAACCCAACGTATGAAGTTATAAACCAGCAGTGCTCGTCCAGACGGGTAGGAGGGGCGAGAAAACATGGTGCTGTCCGCGGTAGCAGCGGGGATAGTGGCGGGACTGCGAGAAACGTCAGGGGAACAATCCCAGCCGCAGTCAACTCCTGGCTACTCGCGATTCCAACACTGGGGAAGGCAGCCCCCCCCCCCCCCATTGCCTTGGACGGTGAGGCCCGGAGGGCGGGGGGACGGATCCTGGTCTCTCAGCGGAGAGTAACGGCAGGAATCCATCTTGAACCCCCACCCCCACACAAAGCACCACAGTGCAGCGAGAAAAGGTCCCCAATCACAGCTGTTGCTGGGTAGTGACGAGTGCACAGGGCTCCGCCCCCTATAGCCCGCCCAGGAAGCAAAGCTAAACACAAATCTGTCAGAATGAAGCAGACAACGATTGAAATCCCAGTGATGCAGCTCACCAGGCAACAGATGCGAAACCTGACAAACAAACAAATAAAAAACCTTTCTGAGGCTCAGTTTAGAGCTATAGTTATAAGGTGGCTTACAGAATTAACAAAAGATTTGAAACAAGACAAGGAAGGAATAAAAGTTACTCATACTGAAACAAACAAAAATCCAGAGATCAAATCAACAAACCAGAACATAGAGAAGGAACAGTCAACCAGTGCAGAAAGAGGAAACAAAAAGTAAGGAAAGTGAGGAGAGGATCAGAAACCTCTGGGACAGCTATAAGCGAATGAACATTCAAATAATTGGATTGCCAGAGGGCGAAGAAGAACTAGAAATTGAAAAATTATGTGAAAAAATAATGAAGCAGAAGTTCCCAAACTTGGGGAAGGAAATAGACTTACAGGTCCAGGAAGCACAGAGTTCCAGAAAAAGTGGACCCAGGGAGAACCACTCCAAGACACATTATAATCAAAATGTCAAAAATTAAAGATAAGGAATCTTAAAAGCAGCAATAGAGAAGAAAAGAATCATGTACAAGGGGGTCCCAATTAGACTATCAGCTGATTTCTCAAAGGAGACCTTACAGGCAAGAAGGGACTGGCAAGAAATATTCAAAGTAATGAAAATAAAAAACCTACAGCCACAAATACTCTATCCAGCAAAATTGTCATTCAGAATAAGAGGGCAGAGAAAGTGCATCCAGGACAAAGTAAAACTGAAGGAGTTCATTAGATCCAAACCACTATTATATGAGATGTTAAAGGGACTGGTTTAAAAGAAGGAGGATCAAAACTACGAACATTAAAATGAAAACTGCATCACAAGAACCAACAACAGAAGCTAGGGAATTGAAACAAAGGCAAACTAAATAGGCAATGAGAGTGGAAAAAGAACTATAGGTATGGGAAACATATTGGGGGGAGGTCAGCAGGGAGGGGGAAGGGGGAAAGGGAGGGAGATGGTACAGGAATTAAGAAGCATAGTAGTAGGGAATGGAGTAGAGAGAGAGGTTGAGAAGAACTATATGCACAACCAATGGACATGGACTAAAAAGGGGGGACAATGGAAGGAGGGGAGCAAGGGGAAAAGAAATTGGGACAACTGTAACAGCATAATCAATAAAACATTTTTAAAAAAAAAGATCTGAGACTACACTTCGGAATACGATTCACTATATAGAGCGGCACACAACCTCCCACCACACTGTCTCATGTGTAACTGAATAGCCTAGACAAGTATGAACCTGTCGCTGGTCTCCAAGTTCATCCCTCACCCCTCCCCACTCAAGGGAGTTTTGCTCTCAGTCAGTAGGAGAGTACTAGTGCTTCCCTCATTCCAGGCTCAATCCAGCCTAGAATGGTCGCATTAATATAAACTGTACAGAGAAAACTTGACGTGATAGAAGAAAACTAACTGCAGTTTTGAAATCAGCATGCCTATTTAAATCTAAAGCAGCTGAAAAGTCTAACTCAACAGGAATTATGTTAAAAATTGTACCCCTGTACATTGGAGTCATGGGAGTAATGTATGTAACAAACTCTCTGCAGTGTGAGGAGATGAACCCAGGAGGTGGTTTCTACTATCTAGCACCTGATAGATACTCAAGTCCATTGGTTTAGCCATGACTGCAAATGCCTGATTTCATAACTACCTGCCTGGATGACATTTTGTGCCTCATTTCACTGCACTGCTGAGAGGAGCTTTCACTGAGTAAGCTTTTGGTGACTACCTTATATGTGCCTTGCAAAATGCAGGGGCACTGAGAGAAAGATTCCACCACCTTTTCTGCAATGACAGGAGTCATTCTGGCATATCTGATGAGTGTCTACAGTGATAGGAGGTCACTCTTGCCGAAAGGTCAGAACAAGCATCAACCAATGGTGAAGCTAGACTAGTGTGGATTGGGCATTTCAGTCAGGGGGAATAGCAGGAGCCAGAACCGTGGAATTTGAAACAGAATCAGAGACTGTGTGACCTACATGGGGACCCTGTGGTAAAGGTGGGATGTGAACATGTGAGATGAAATGTGGGAGTCAGGTTGGCTGTTCCTGTGGCTTTTGCCACAGGAGACTCTAGTCATGTCCTCTGAGGAAACCCTCAGTCTATCTGGTAAGTTGACAACAACAACAAAAATTTTTGGCATGTAATTTTTAGGACATGCTTACACCAAAAATAATTATTGTTCTTTATCTGAAATTTAAACATAAGTGATGTCCTGCATTTTATCTGGTAGCACTAGGAGATGGGACCTGGGCATGGGTGTTTTATAAAGGGTCTCATCTGGTTTGAACATACAGTCAGAGTTGAGAATCGTGAGCAAGAGGCTGTGTTGCTGCTGTGAGCCAATCCAATTACTTGAGTCCCAGGCCAGGTCCCCAACTGCAAAGACTTCTGCCTAGATGGACCATTGCTAGTCTTAAAAATTCTCCCAGAGAAGCTTTCGAGATTCCCTTCTCACTCATCCTTTCCATTTATCTCACTAATGCTTCCCACAATGGTTAAAAAACCTGTTTCTTTTTATGTAAATTTGAAAATCTGAAACACATCTTAGCATTAAATGATTTGAAAAGTACTTTAAGTAATGTAATTGTGGAAGTGCTTTAATGACTGACTATTTAAATGCAAAACAATAAATCATTATAAATCATTATTCACAACCCTACAATCACTTCCATCACACATCAACTTGTAATTACGCTCTTGCCAGAGCTTCAAACTCTCTAACCTTCGAGGTGTGCATTCCTCTAGCCCCCACTTCACACCATACTCCCCTCTCCACTACCCTCGGTTCTGTTGGTCTCTCATTGTGTCATGCTGATCCATTCTGGGTAGCTCCCATGTGCATTTCTAAACTTGGAAGAGAGAAGCCTTTTCTTCTCGTTATCTGTGTATTACTTGAGAATTTCCAGTGTGTTCTTTTTTCTGTAATCTCTCACCTGTTCATTGCCCACAAGAGAAAACCCAGCTTCTCTAACCTGATCTGTTCACCAGGCAGATAAATAACAAAGTTTATTAATGGTATTAAATGTGGTCGTAATGGTAGGAGAAGTAATAAGACACGGAAAAGGAAGAGAGGAAAATAAACTCAAGATATGCACTGGATTTAGTCATTCATTTTTTTCTTCTTTGACTTAAATCCTAGCTTTTATATTTCCCAAAACACAATTCAAAACATTTGAAAGGTGTAAAATTGAAAAAGAAAACTGCATTTATTTCAATATGAGCATTTATTCTGAAAAGAATAAGATTATTTAAAGTTTGTTAGACCACCTGACTTATCTGGAGGTCCATCATCCTGATCACCCAAACAAACCCAGCCCTACTAATGGCGAATGTCATTTTTGTTAACTCTTTTTTCACTCTTGGTTTGCTCAAGAAATTAGTACACCAGACTTCCGGCCAAGATGGAGGCCTAGACAGACATGCTGGATCTCCCTCCTGAACTAAGAAGGAATACAACTACCTTAAAACTAGAGACAACCAGAAGTTCCAGAAAATCAAGCTGCATGGAAGTCCAACAAACAAAGATATAAAGAAGAAACATTCATCCAGAAAGATAGGAGGGGCGGAGCTGGGGAGGAAAGGATGCAGTGTGGTGGCGGCAGCAACGGTGGCAGTGGCAGCAGTGGCAAGCGAGCAGAAAGTGCAGTCACACATTTTTAAAAGTGGGGAGGGACACCTGAGGAGCGTTCCCAGCTCCTGACCAGACCCTGCAGCTCATGGTTCCAGTGCCAGGGAAAATCAAGCCCCATTGCTTCTGACTGTGCAAACAAGTGCAGGTTAGGGAAGAGGAAGAAACTGCCAGTCTCAGCAGAGTCTGCTTGTTTAAAGGGCACCCACAGTCCTAGAACATCCACAGACCCACCCACTCTGGGAACAATGGGCAGGGCAACAGCTAGAGAGGTGCCAGTCCCATACAAAAGTGATAGAAGTGCCTGGAAAAGGGACAAGTGCTGAGCAAGCGGCATTGTTCCTTCTCTGACCCCTCCCCCACAAACAGTGCCACAACGTGGTGAAACGGGTCACCCTGTACTGACGAATACCTAAGGCTCCGCCCCTTAAAGTGTAACAGGAGTGACAGCTCTACCTAAGGCCCAGAGACAAACACAGCCTGTCAAAATGAGGAGACAGAGAAGTATGGCCCAAAACGGGGAACAGATCAAGGTTCCCGTGGGAGAGCTAAACGAAAAAGAGATAGCCAACCTAACAGATGCAGAATTCAAAACACTGGTGATAAAAGATGCTCACAGGCTTGACAAAAATGCTTAAGTACAGCAGATGCATAAGGGAAGAAGTGAGGACTATGCTAAGTGAAACAAAGGAAAATCCACACAAAACCAATGGTGAAGGGATGGAATCCGGGGTTCAAATCAATGATTTGGAACATAAAGAAGAAAACAATAGTCAACCAGTACAGAATAAGGAAACAAGAATTGAAAAAAATGAGGTGAGGTTTAGGAACCTCTGGGATAACTTTAAACTTGCCAGCATCCAAACCATAGGGGTGCCAGAAGGAGAAGAGGAAGGGCAAGAAATTGAAAGCTTATGTGAAAAAATAATGAAGGATAACTTCCCAAATTTGGCAAAGGAAATAGACATACAAGTCCAGGAAGCACAGAGAGTCCCATACAAGCTAGACCCAAAGAGGACCACACCAAGACACATCATGATTAAAATGTCAAAGGTTCAAGATAAAGAGAGAATCTTAAAAACAGCAAGAGAAAAGCAGAGTTACCTACAAAGGGGTGCCTATAAGACTATCAGCGGATTTATCAAAATAAAGTTTGCAGGCAAGAAGGGACTGGCAAGAAGTATTCAATGTGGTGGAAAGCAAGGACCTACAACCAAAATTACTCTATCCAGCAAAGCTATCATTTAGAACGGAAGGGCAGATGAAGTCCTTCCCAGACAAGGTAAAGCTAAAAGAGTTCATTATCACCAAGCCATTATTGTATGAAATGTTAAAGTGACTTATTTAATAAAAAGAAGATCAAACCTATGAACACTAAAATAACAAACTCACAACTATCAACAACTGAATCTGAAAAATAAAAACAAAATCCAACTAAGCAAACCAGAATAGGAACAGACCAATAGGTACAGGGATCATTTGGAGGGTTATCAGCTGGGTGGGGGGAGGGGGAGAAGTGGGTAAATGATGCAGGGATTAAGAAGCATAATTGGTTGGTTCAAAATAGACAAGGGGAAGTTAAGAATAATATAGGAAACGATGAAGCCAAAGAACTTATATGCATGACCCATGGACATGAACTAAGGGGGGGTGGTGGGATTGCTGGGAGAAGTGGGGTACCAGGTAGAGGGGAGCAAAGGGAATTTAATTGGGACTACTGTAACAACATAATCAATAAAATATACTTTAAAAAAAGAAATTACCAGTCTGACAAAATAGAAAATTGTGTTTGTACTTATCTTTCTTCCGCTAAGATTATGTGTTAGATTTCAAACCTGGTTTTGAAGTGCTAAAATCACTGGTGAGGAAGATGAATAAAAAGTTCTGTTTGTATTGACTGCACAAAACAGCAGGAGCATGCCAGTTCACCATTCCCATCGGCCATTACATACTAACAAGTTGTTGAACCTTAACCACACCACCTACAAAATTCTGAAGTCTAAGTTGGTTGGCCCTCTTTGATTAGTCTCTATGAAAGAAACCTTTAACTTAGATGACAGTTGATTTGCATCATAGGATTTCAACTGACGGAAGGGTTATGTATGTGTTTATGGCTTCTTTGTTTTTGAAATATTCATGTGGGGGAAGTATCTGTTACAAGACCTGGACATGGAGGCTGGGAAGATGGAGCAGTGGTGTGCTGGTGTGATGGATTGGGGCATATTTATTATAGAGTATTATAGAGTATTTCCATTGGCCAGGAAAACAGGGAAGGATGGGTTCAAAGGGTGGTGGGGTAGAAGCAGTGAAAAGAAGTGGCTTTTCCTCCCCAGAACAAAGATAGTACAGGGGCTTGAACCAGAAGCCAGCAACTTCCTGGCTCTGTTGTCTGATGCAAAATAGGAGAATCAGTGATTTCCTGAAGTTCCTTCTCTGTCCTGACATCCAGAGAACAAAGGAGGACTAAGAGCACAGAGAGAAGTGCTCAGGAAGCCCAGCTGTTCCAGAAAATAGCAAGCACTTCCTGCTCCCCAAGTTACAGGAACTGGCCACCTGAACCTCCCCACTAGAGACCCAGAATCCAGAAGTCCTGTGTGAGGGAAGGTGATGATGGTGGTGATGTGTATAGTGTATGTATGTGGTGTGTGGTGTAGTGGGGTGTGCGTGTCTTAAATATGTGAAGCTAAGGGTTTTCATGGGTTGAGCACTGTCCCCTTGGAGCCATACAGGTGCATCCTTCTCTACAAATGAGCGAGCCCAAGGTTAGAGAGTGTTGCAGGCAGCTGAGATGCAGGGAGCCAGGATTCACAGGTATCTCTCTGGTATCACAACCTGCGCTCCCTAAGCTGCACATCAGGATGCCCCTGAAAGTGCTTTAAGATGGTTTCTGTAAAGAGCAGTTTGTTGATGTACATCTGCCCTTCTCATCACCACCCTCCCCAAGCAATACATTCCCAATATTTAAATGGAAATGTCCCTCTCTTTCCTAGTACCCTTTACAAACACAACCCCAGCAGAAAAACCCAATCACAGTAGTATCCTCACAACATCAGCTGTTATGTGTTGTGTGTAAACTCCTACTGCTCTATCTATATGCATCATCTTATGTCATCCTCACAGCCACCTGTGAGGAGGGTTCCCCCATGATTCCTTTGCACATGGAGGAATGGTGAGACTCAGTACCCTCCGCCCAGTGTCAGAGAAGGCATTGTCCCTGATGTGGCTCCTAACTGGCTTCCTGCTCCTTTGGCTCTCCTTCCTGCCAAGACCCTTCATTGCATCTTTACCTTTTTGGTCCTAAACTCGGGGTCCTGCTGTCTCTGGGTCACTCATGCCACCTCCTTTGCACACCCCGTCGGCAAGTGCCACTGTCTTATCTTTAAAATACGAGAACTCACTGTGTTCATCTGACAAGCTCTACCTGAGGCTTTTAACCAGTATCCAAGGCAGCATAGTCCCCCCCACCTCCCACTGCCCTCACCATCATGCTGGCTTTCCCAACAGGACACAGGGCTCTGCAGATCCTGCCTGTCAAACTTGGTGAAGGAAGGAGAAAAACATTTTCCACCTCCTGTTTGCCAACTGGTAAGCCTTCTGGAAACTCAATAACAAAGTGTGGCTATGTAAATCATCATTATTTACACACACGGCCTGACTGAGGACATTTAGTCACATAATTAGGCACCTAACTATACTGAAAATGCAATTATCTGATTTTTTAAGTGAGTTAAGTCCTCCAAAGAAGTGGGATTAACACATATGAACCAGCCAGAGAGCAGAGACCACAGAAGGCATATCAATGTGACCCTGGCTACACAGAGGTTGAGTGGTGTGTACTTGAGCCATGTGTGTGAGCACACATGCACACACACAACATACCCATACACATGCAACACATAAAATGTCAGCTTTACCTCTGTGTCCTTGGGACTCTTAAAAGACCTACTGTGTACCAGGAACTTAATAAATGATAGCCATTAATATCATTGGAAGTTCAGTGTGTACCTTTTTAATGGATGACTTGAAAGATCTTAGGGATGTTATTTAATTAACTTGTGAAATGCAGGTGTCAAGAAAAAAAAATAATGATAAAATTAGGACATGTCAGAGAATTTTTTTATTTTACATCACTGAGTCATTAACATAGCGTTGTGTCATATGTTGAGGTATAAAATTCAGTCTTTGTTCTATAGTAGCTAAAAAATTACTGTACAAAGCCCTGTAATGGTGATTTGAACAAGTTATTCAGCAAACTATAGCCTATGGACTAAATCTAGCCTGTGGCCTGTTTTGATAGTCAATTAACTGAGAGTGTTTTTTACATTTTTAAAGGGTTATAAAAAACTAACCAACAAGCAATTAAATGAAGAAGAATATGCAGCAGAGACATATGTGGCCTGTGAAACCTAAAATATTTGTGAAAAAATGAGCTGTTCCTGCAGGAATATTGGAAGGAGCATGCAAGCCTTGTATGCAAGTCATGGAAGGCTTCTCAAAGGAGATGATGTGCCCTGAACACAATGGTTGATCAGGAGTTGGCAAAGGCCCAGAGTCTCTATCATAGGGTGAGGCACCACTGCCTCCCAGGAGCTTCCTTCCAGCAGCAGCTCAACACATGAGAAATAATGACAAAGGCCAATTTGGAGGATGCCTGAAATGAGAGCTATGAGAGCCTGAGGTTCTGGAACTTGGACTAGATCTTTAGCAGAAGGACTAACAGCCCTCTGGCCAGATGTGGCTAGACTGCCCCAAAGTATGAAGGCAGTGGGAAGGGACAGACAGCTCAATGTGTCAGACCCCTTGTGGCCTAGATGCCAATGACTTTAGCCCTTGAATTACCAGGTGGTCTATTCTGTGAACTGAATGAAGTGAGAGAAAAGATCACACAGTTAACTCTACCGGGCCCTAGGCCTCTGACACAAGATTCCACTGACACCTGAACACCCAAACATTCCGCTCACCCCCATCCCCAGACTTCCCCCGAATAGCTCAGCTCATCCCCAGTTGACCCAATCTCTCAGCTCCCTAAAAGCTCTTCCTGTTGGACCACAGATCATGTCACCAAGCCCCTTACCTCAAGCTCTTTGAACACCCCTTATCCTCTGCTGGAAGTGGAAGCCTGGCTCCGTGAGGACACTGCTGACCCCCTCAAATGGTGGTCATTCCTCTCCCACACTCTGGTACCACTGGGTTCAGGATAGAGTGTCCACTTACAAGACACGATTATTCCTTCCTTTTCAAAGCGGCTTTCTTCGAAAAACACACAGTATGTCCTCCTCTTAATTCATCGCCTGTTCTATCTCTCTCACAAATATACCCCCAACACCACCCCGAGCTGTCAGCACACACAGGGGACTTATCTCAGTTCTTCTGTTTGCCATCAGCCACCAGCTCCTGTGGTTGCACCAGAGCAAGACATTTTCCGTGACTTCCACAGTCTCCATTGCAACCATTCCACTCCCTGACCACTTCCAACATCTCTGTGCCTGCAATTCTTCAGCCCCATGGGGACCTGAAGTCCAGTAACCTGGCCACTGCCCACTGGCCCCCACCCCACGTTTCCTCACTGCCTGCCCATGCACCTTCAGTTTCCCAGTCCATCGTTACAATCCTCCATGTTTCCTCAATTCCTGTTAACAATGCCTAGGAAGGATATTCAAAACCCACCATTTCTCATTTCTTCCACTGAAATCGATCCTATCTTCTCTAGATTTTACCATAACAGCCCCCAACCACCCAAGCTAGTCCCCTTCCCCTGCATAGCAGCCATAGCCATACTGTCAATGAGTTACGTAGTCAGTGTATGTCACTCCTCTGCTCAGAATCCTCTCGTTGCTGCTGTCTACCTCAGAGTAAAAGCTGAGCTCAGACAAAGCACTCAAGGGAACTCTGACTATGTCTTTCACACCTCACCAGCACTCACTTCACTCCATCGCCCTTGCCTCTGTCTGCTCCATAAACACTCCAGTACTTTTGCACTTACTGTTCCTCTGTCTGGAACACTCTTCCCCAGACATCCACATACTTCATTGCCTTCTTCAGGTCTCTGGTCATCCTCTGAGAAGCAAGCCCTCTCTCCTCTTCTCTTTTCTTAATGTCTTGCTAGCATTTATCACCACCTGGCCTACATCATGAGTCCACATTATTTACTCCCTGTTGCTTGCTCCCTCTTCTAAAAGTGGAAGCCCCTACATAGTTATTATAATGCTATTGACTATATTCCCTGTGTTGTTTTTTACATCATCAGTAATTGATAGACAAATAAAATTAAAAATGGAAGCCCTGTAGGTAGGGCTTTGTGCTGTCCACTATAAAATGGAACACAATAGGCCCCTGGTGAACTTTTGTTTAATGGATGATTCTAGAATAAGCTTTGGAATCAGACAGGCATGATTCTAATCCCACCTATAACTACTGTGTGACCTTAGGCAAGTTATCCAACCTATCTGGGCCTCAGCTTCCTCAACTGTAAAGTAAAAGGCATTGCAACACCCATTTCAAGTATTCTTCTGAAAATTGGAACAATACATATAATTATAAAGTGAGCCCCGAATGATGGCAATTGCATCATTTTCCATACCAGGAAAGAGCAGAGGAGGGTGTTCAGTGGGAAGACAGATCTTCAGACAATAGGGATTACTGGAGAAGTGGAGACCAGAGAGCAGCCAGGCCTCAGGGTATTATGAATGGGACAGCAAAAAAAGTGCACACAACCTAGGGGTGGAGGCCTTGCTTTTATGATAGCCCTAGAGGGTGGAAATTATGTCCAGGGAAAGCTTCAGAGGCAGTCAAGTGTCCATGATCACCCCAGGGAGGTGATAATAACACTGACCTCTGTTCTGTCCTAGGCCAGAGAGATCAGATCCTTTGACCCCGTGCTTCTCCCCACCCGGAACACAGTACTAGGGAGAGCACCCGTAGCTCATCATCTCTGGGTCGAGCAGCATTCTAGGCCTCCACATCTCACTGAGAGGCACAGTTGCTCCTTAAAGAAATATCTTCCCATCATACCTGGATCTTGCCCACCATGCACATGCTTGACACTGTGCTAGGACACAATAGTCATGGACCTGAGACACTCACAATCCAGCCAAAAACGTCAGGGCTGTACCTTAGAAACACACCTGTCTCGGCCTTGGGAAATTGTTGCTAAGGCTGCAGGACATAGAAGGCCACATATGTGTTCATGTGTGTATGTGTCCAAATGCATGCATGTGTATGTGTAAACAAGGTTGGGAATGAATGAGTATCTTCTGATGTAGGAAGTCAGTGAAAGACTCAAAGCTGAGGAAAATGAGCAGTAAGTACACTCACATTCAAAACAGACACTAGGGATCAAAAAACTGTGGTACATTTACACAATGGAATACTATGTAGCAGAAGAAAGAAGGAACTCCTGCTATTTCCAACAACATGGATGGAACTAGAGAGAATTATGCTTAGTGAAATAAGCCAGGCAAAGAAAGAAAAATACCATATGATATCACCTAACACAGGAAACTAAAGAACAACACAAACAAAGGAACTAAATAGGACAAAGAGCAGAATAGCAATCAATAGGGGGAGAGGGGAGGGAGAGAAGGGGGATAAGTAAGGGAAGGGTTTAGTCAAAGAACGTGTATAAATGATTCATGGACATGGACAATGAGGAGGGATATGATTGTGGGAGAAGGGTTGGGCTGGGTGGGGAAGAGCAATGGGGGAAAAATGAGAACTGTAATTGAAAAAACAAAAATTTAAAAAATTAAAAAAAAAAACAAAAAACAGACACTAGATGTGTCCTAAGTGGAGTTCACACTGGCCCTAGCGTGATCACCCACTAGCTGTCCAAGACAGCTGTCAAGCTGCCCCACAGGGCATCCCTGAGGGCAACTATGGGAGAAGACAGTACTGCATTGTTCTGCTTCTCCAGGTTGCTCCTGGCCTCTCTCCACCTCAAAGCAAGAGAGAAGGGCTCTCTAGAATGGCCCAAGAGAGCCCCCAGAACAAGCAGGGCTTGTGCCCTAGGGAACCTGGCTCCTGTTGCCACCAAGGAGTGCAGCGCTGCTTGGGAATTCCTGGGAGGTGTCATAGGTTCAAAGGCACATGCCAAGAGACTGGGTCAGGGTAGCAGTTGCATACTCTAAACAATCTCCATTGTTCAGGTTCCACAGGGGCCGGGAATGAAGCATCTTCAGAGCTCCTACTCGCTAGAGCGCAGTGCAGGCTAGGCAGGCAGGGGCCCAGTGAGGGTTCGGGCAGCTTGAGAGCCACATAGGTCAGGGACAGTGCAGGGTGGCATTCCTGCTCTAATGCTTTCTAGAGCCCATTACTGTGCCCTCAGAAAGAGCCTACACACTGAGGGCATTCCTGCCAAAATGAGACAACCATGTCACTGGTTAAGTAAAACGAGTTTCCTCCCACCTGGTGTCACCTCCTTCCACTGCAGCCCAGGAGGGGCCTGAACTCAGAGCTGGCAATGAGGTAGAGGTGAGGAGAGAAATGCTTACTGGGCCCCCTTTTTTCTGGTGGACAGGCCAAGTATAGGGGGCACTTTTTTTTTCAACTTTAGTTTAATGTGATAAGAAAAGAACATTTAATGTGAGATCCACCCTCTTAACAAATGTTTCAGTGTACATTACATTTGACTATATATAGGCACAGTGGTATATAGCTGATATCTATAGCTTACTCACCTTGCTTCACTGAAATTCTATGCCCCTCATTACCAAATCCACTTCCCTAATATCCCCATCTCCTGACCACTACCTTTCCACTCCTTGGTTCCATGAATTTGACTACTTTAGATTTTTCATCAAAATGGAACTATATAATATTTCTTCTTCTATGACTAGCTTGTCCTTTAGGAGCTATAAAGTGGATTGAGACCAAAGCTTTCATTTCGACTAGACTTTTCCTGAAAGGAACTTGAATGTGGCAGAACCTGTCCACCATGCCATCCCTGCCAAGGACAGACACACAGAGTGTGTCCTGTCAGCGAGGAAGGGAGGAAAGAAGCTGTGTCCCCTTGCAGGGCATCTTCCTCTTCCTCAGCTGCTTCCCCTACCACAGAGCCCTCCTCTCTGCTCCTGCTCATCTCAGCACCTCCCCGCTGCAGGCATGACTGTAGGAGACCAACACAAAAAATGAAATTGTGAACAAATAGTTGTTTTGCATATCCATGCCCTTAATTTGGTAAGGGGATGTGTAAAATTAACTTGCTAACAAAGCCTTGCTTTCATTCATTTGTATTTTATTTTCCCCCAAAACATCATGAAAAATAGTAGTGGTAGCCCCAGGCCAGTGCATGGAGCTCTGGTAGAGAGATCATGTAACTAAGACAAGGACCAAATGGAGGGCTGGGTCCTGGGGGCACAGAGTCACCCAGTGTGGTTGGAAAGAACTAGAATTGGGAGCTGTTTTGATAACCTCAGGGAAGCTGTGATCACAGTGTAAGAAAGGCTGTGATTGAGAAGGCTGTAGAGCAATGGAAGAACCAGGCAAGGATGGCCAGAATGAGTGTTCAAAGTCATTTCCAACCCAAAGCTGCAGTGATCCCAACCACTGATAAATGCATACTCACTACGATGTTAACAACAGATGATTTTAATTACTCCATCCCTTCTCCCTGAGTCTTTTGAAAGAAAAGCTATCCTGTGACCTTACAGTGCAAACCTAGCTAAGCTGAGGTTACAATGGTTGCCTTTCAAGGAATTTAAAGACCTTTCTAACCTGACCTCTCTGACACTCATTGAACTTAGTGCACCTCTCTGCAAGACAAACTCAGAGATAATTGATTCTAGAGGCCAAATCCAATAAATATAAATAATATATTTATAAATATAAATATTTATATAAATATAAATATATTTATATTAAATATTAAATATATTAAATAAATATATTAATATTTATTAAATAAATATAAATATAGAAATTGACACAGACTCAGAAAGGGCAGGGCAAAATCATGGATTGAGGAGAAAGAAACTTTTCTCTATACTCCAAGATTCCTTTGGCTGTTCTAAAAATTAAATCTACATGAGACAAATTAACAAAAGAAAATAACCAAATTTAATTACATATGTACATATGGGAATCCCACATACATAGGGGTTCAGAGACAGAAAGGGAGAATGAGGTATATATGGAATTCTGAGATAAGGATGAGGCAAGATCCCTTGGGACTTCAGAGAGAAGGAAGTTTTTGCAATTACTGAGCAGCCCTTTACTAATTAGGAATTTGCCCTTTCCTATATATAGGTCAAAAAAGATTATCTCTGATAATCTCTTATTACGGGCAAGACCCATAATTTAGGTTCTCTTAGGTAGTTAAAGGGAGCAGGAGTTTCTCTTGAGCCTGCAGGGTCTGGGTTGCCTTTGGCTCGTTAATAATCTGAATCTCGAAAAGGTACATCTTGGAATGACTCATTCTGAACCCCTACGTGAATGAGGATGAAGAGACTGAGGATGGTCACAGGGATAAAGAAAAAAGAAGAGATGGAAGAGATGAAGAAACAGGATGGCAAAAGGAGAAAAACTGAGTCTGCCTATTTCCGTTATAAGGTTCTTTTGCCTAAGACTGAAATCCAAAGGACAATGTAGCCCTCAGAGAATTCTAGCCACAGGGCCCTCAATCAGTTTGGGAAATGAGAAGGACCTTTCTAGTATCTGTAGGAAGATACTGAAACCCAGAGATCCTTGAGAAGCTGCTGACCAGGATGCCAATGATGACCTCAAGGAACTACCAGAAAAGAAAACTTGTAGCCAACAGCCCTGCGATTTCTAATATGCACCTGGGACCTGGTCCCTGAGAGGCCAGAGCCCCCCTTATCTCCACTCACAGAAACAAGAATCTAGGTGAGGACTACTGGAATTCGACCGCAGCTCACCTTGCTCATCCACAAGGACAGCCCAGGAAAAGCAAAAGAGGAGTTCTGGTCACTGAGTGCACCAGCTCTTTCCCCACTGTGCACTTTATTACTGGAATCAAAAATGTCTACTTGAAGCATCTCTTTACCAGGTCATACAAAGGGTGTGGGAACACAAGACTCAGGTCATTTAGAGCATGCAGCCACAGTTCCACTGTCCAGTGATAAACCAGATGGCTTGTGGGAGACACCCACTAGGGTGCAGGATTGGGCAGGCAGGTCAGACGGGGCAGGACCTGTTTGGACTTCTAGCCTGAGGTCAGCTCTGAGAGCCAATTCTGAAGACCCACTCCTACTCCTTGTCATTAAGTAACACATGTTTATTGTATATAGTTTTGAAATTACATAAAACTGTACTTTAGAAGAAAATGCCACAATAACCCCATCCACCATTCAAATCTATGACCTCAAAGTCTCAAGTGTATTTCCTTTTATTCCTTATTCTAAGACTTTTTAAAATAATTAACATACTTTATATTTACAGGATCCTATTTCTTTCCTTTACATTTTTTTACTTTACATTTTACTGTAAGCGTTTTCTCCTATCACTAAGACTTCCCATGCATCATTTCAATAACTGCATAATATTCTATCATATAGGTATATTGTAATTTACATAACCAGTTTCCTAACGTGGAATATTTACATTCTTCTCTTCCTTTTATTTTCTATTTTAAACCATATTGCAATATACTTGCCTTAGCATGAATTTTTTTTTCCAGTTCAGATTATTTCTCTAGACTCAATTAATAGAAAGTTTTTGATTCTCAGGGTGACATATTTGCCAAATAGTGTACAGGATCATTAAAGGTACCCACTTTGAGGCCATGTCAATGCTGTCAAAAATGGTAAGTAATACTCAAACAGCCAGCGTATGTGGGCAGTGCACTAGGTACTCCCACATACTCACAAGGACCTTACACCATAGTAATGCTACAAAACTGAGGTGCGAGAGGCTGCAGCACTCCCAATACAGTCCAGGGTGGTTTGGAGCTCAGTTTCTCTGACCCTAACTCTTTCTCTTGTGCACTTCACACCTGGCCAACAACAATGCACACATGCGCACAAATATGCAGGCAGGCACCCATCCCTGAGCCTGGCAGAGGGGCTTCTTGTGTGCCCCCACCACATTGAGATGTAGCTGGGGCTGGAAGTAGACACATCCAGGGCCTTCTGTGCTACAGCCACTTCTGATGGAGCTCAGAGTTGGGAAGTCAAGCAAACACTGATTGAGGCACACAGCCCCACTCTTGAATCTCCAAAATATATCCAAGCATCAATCCATTTCCTTTGATGTTTCGGTGCTCCCGATATCTTCCTTTGCAAAAGCACCTTCCTGCATTTCCTGCTGCACCACCTGAGCCCAGGCACACACTTAAATAAGTCAGCAGTGGTTGTCCTTCCTTCCACAGTCTCACTGAAATCATTGAGCAAATATGGAGTCATCTGAGAGAACTTCAGACCCATCCCAGGATGAAGAGACTGTGTTACCCAACATTCCAGGTCAGGGGCCCAAACCAAGGTCTTTCTGCACAGTGTTGTTTGTGCCAATAGAAGGGGACTGTGTTCTATAAAGCAGAGCAGAAACTTTATTCTTTGATCAAGGAATGGAGAAGGATGAGCTCATGCTCTAATGGTACCTTCTCCTTGACTGGGAGGGGCCTTCTGTATTTATAGTCTGTGACATGAAGTGATTAAATTCCTTTAGACATGTGTATTTATTCTTCTTTTGTACCCAGCTCTTTTGTGCACAGTCCTTTTTACACATGATGCCCTGTTGCCATTTTGGTTTCTGCATTCAACACCTTGGTCTTTGCATATGGTGGGAAATCCTTTTTAGTTCCTGCAAGCAAGCGTAGCTCATGACATAATTTAGGTATTGGAAACATTAGTCTTTTAGTTGATATCCCAGTGACAACTGCAATCCCTGATTAGCCACTGATCAGAGGGCACGTGCACCTATCAGACCCTGGCTCAGAGCTGCCTGTCCCCTCACCCAGCTCATCCTGGAGCTAGGTGGGGGAGTCAGCATAGATGATAAATGCTTAGAGTTCACTGTGCCAGCTCTCCAACTGTATCAGCTGGCTCCAAAAGAAAGGACAGTGATCTCAGAGTTGTGGTGGGGGCAGCTGTGACTGTCACTTCTTTTTTTTTTTTTTTAATTTATTTATTTTTATTTATTTGTTTATTTATTTATTTATTTTTAGAGAGAGGGGAAAGGAGAAAGAGAGAAAGAGAAACATCACTGTGTGATTGCCTCTCACTTGCGCCCCCAACTGGGGACCTGATGTGCAACCTAGTCATGTGCCCTGACTGGGAATCGAACCAGCAACTCTTGGCTCGCAGGCCGACGTTCAATCCACTGAGCCACAGCAGCCAGGGCTTGTGACTGTCACTTCTTAATTGCATTGTTGAGGGAGTACCAGGCCCCTCAGTCCTTGCAAAGGATATTGTGTAATAGCAGTTGGACCAAGCCATGTGGTCTATAGCCACTCTTACAGTCACAAGTTCAGTAGTTTTCTGAGGGGGGATCCTATACCAGCAGTGTCACCTGGGAATATGTTAAGAATAAATGTTCTCAGGCCCACCCAGACCTGATGAATCAGAGTCTGAGGCAGTGGGGCAATTGTCCAGTGAGTGGAGTAAGACACCCCCAGTTTTGATTCACATTCAAGTTAGAGAACAATGCCTTAGCTGTCAGCTCACAAGAACCCTGTTAGGCTAGGGTATTTCTGTCTGTTTTGCACATGAAGAAAGGGAGGCTTTGGAGTTGAGGTAAGTTTCCTGAGAAATTCCTCCTGACCACATAGGTATAACCTACCTCAAGATAGGTAAGGTGGAATATGGTATTACTTGAGAAGACTAATCAGACTCCTTATGGTATTTAATTCCTTGCTCATTAGGGCCTTGTGCCTTGTACTAGAATAATGATGGTAAATATGTTAATCTGTTCCATTCTTACCCATAATACAACCCATTGCTACAAATGCTGCCATGGTCCCATTGTTTTTTACTCTGGCCCAAGAATGGAGACAAAGGGAAGGAGCGAGGGAGAAACAAAGAATGAGAAGAGAGAGATAAAATAGCTTAGAAAGCACCAGGACCCCTCTCATGAAATTGGGGGACATTTAGGTAGAGCTTCGATTTTACTTATGCACATATACCACAAGCACAGGGACTTGAGCCACAATGTAAATGGTGTTTCTTAGGGTCACACTCACCATCATGTTCAGGACCCTGATTCAGACATGAACACTATAAGAGGGAGTAAACCAAATCCTTAGTCCTACAGCATTTTGTTCAAGGGAAGCCCAACTAAGAGATCAAGCAATAAGCAGGCAGATGGAGAACAAAGCCAAGGAAAGCTAATTTGGGTAATGGAAGTGAAGTGGCTGAGTGCCACAACTCTGGGATTCTGAACCCCTGATTTGGATACCCAGCTGCAGGCCTCACCACAAGGTCAGGGCCAAGACCAGAGCCACACGGCGAAGTGCAGGGACAACAGATGCTTCCAGTGAGTTGGAGGATGTTGAGAGGGAAAGAAAAGAGAAAGACTGCTCTGCTGCTACACTCATCACTTCCCTGTGGATGCAGGGGAAAGCAGGGAGGCAGGCTGGTACAACCATGGTGGCCTCAGGAAATTCCAGTGTGGGAAGAATGTTCTTAAACTATGGAAGTGATGGCACATGTCCTGGAGGCTAAGAAGGAGGAGGAACACTGGGTTGGTTCTCCGTGCATTTACTAGACACAGGCCTTGGGCAAAGCTGCCATTTAGCACATTGCATATGGGTGGCGAGAATTCTCATCATTTCTAAAAAGCATTTAAATTCCCCGGTATGCAACGTGTTAAGCTCCCTCTAATCCTACAGCAAGCCAGCACAATGGAAGGGTTCTCTGTTCTTTAAGTTACAAATAATAAAATGCATGCCCAAAGAGGTTAAGTAACTTGTTGAAATTTCACAGTCAAAAAAGGGGCTGACCCGTGTTTTGAGGTTCCCTAGCACGATAGCACCCACTGCCAGGGCTGGGAACATCTTTTGCCCGTACAATCTGCAGTTCGGTTGCAGCGCGATCTCTCCTGGTGTCCCAGGTCCATAGCCAGCCTGCGCCTGTCCTCTGGTCAAAAGAAAGCAGCTCCTGGAGGCGGCAGGTCACAGGGTACTGCCCTCCCATGTAGGCAACATTTCCTCTCCAGCAGGCAAGGCAGTGTAGGTGCAGCTGACAAGGTGGGAGATGTCAGCAGCAGCTGGGTCCTTGGGGAATGCGACTGTGGCATTTCTCAGATGGTGACAGAGAGCAGTGGTCAGGCCCTGGCCCCAGGGATGCAAACTGACCCTTCCTTCTCTTTTGTTTTCTGGTGAAGCTGTGTGGGGGAAGTTCTCCTTTTTCTTGCAAGGCTCTATCTTCACGCCTCCCATCCACCTCTAATGACTCTTTCTTCTGCCTCAGGTGGAAGTGTCCCCTTCCTATTTCCCATTGCCCACCTGGTCCAGCTGGAGCACAAGGCCAAGTACTTGGGGAGTGAGTTCCTTTGAATTGGGGGGTAAGGATAGCTTCAGACTAGGAGGTCTGGGTGTTCTGGAAAGTGGAAGATAATGTCAACCTTCAAAATCATGAAGGGAAACAGGATTGTCATGAGTCGTTGGAGAGTTCCCATGTGATACGGTGTCCATGATAGCTATGCAGTGGCAGCCACATGTGGCACTTGAGGATTATCTGAGGAATCAACAGGTCTGGTCAGAAAGGTCACCTTACCAAGTGCTCTCAGGTGGTGATGCCTTTGTGTGAGTCTGATTTTGGTTCAGGAGGAGCACTACTATTGGGGGAGGGACAGGAACCTTTGTGGTTGTGAAAGGCTCTTGTTGGAGTTTCTCATTCTCTGTGCACCCCTGACCAGAGGTCTATCCATGCAACATGCTGTTTCCTGTCTTCTCTGGGCCTGTTAACAGAACTCCTCACATGTGAGCAAAGGGTACATGCAGGCTAGGCTGAGATGCTGCCAGTGTGGAGGAACTTCCTCTCTCAACTTAGGGCTCCTTTGTTCTTTTCACAGAGCCTGACCCCACGATGGCCTGGATGACAATGGACATCGCCATCATTGCAGGTGAGCTGGCCTTGCGCCCTTCTAGTAGTCAGGGGGGTCAGAAGAAACACCCAGAGGAGAACCCATCTGAAGGCTTGGGCCAGTGGGTGGCCAGTGCCTTGGTTCTCTCGAAGATGGTTTTGAATGCAGACTGGAAGAGTCTGGCCCTGTAAGAAAACATCCAACACAGTGTCCAGTGGGCGAGGGTAAGACAAGAGCGGCACTGAGTGTACCAGGTCAGGGTTCTCACAGGGCTGTGGAATCATGGAGATTGGGGGCTGAAGATAGAGCCGCTGTATTGGGAAGGTGGCCTGGATGGACCAGGGCTCCCTGAACTCTTTCCTGTATCCTCATCTCACCCCACTCCCTGTCCTGGGTCCACACCCCCAAGAAATGTGACCCTGATCTAGCCTTGCTTCAAACCCTGCACTGGCCCCACTGGTCATGGTTGTGACCCCAAACTGTGCTTTAGAAAGAACTAGGTTTGGGAGCTGTAGTCTGCTGTTCCTTTCTGAGATTCACATATCCCCACAGCTCATTAGCCACTCAGGGACTTCACTATTAGATATAAATAAGAAAAAGCAGGCCCTCAAACTCCTGCTAGGTTCTATGTAACTGATGTTCTCCAGTTTATTGGACCCCCAAACCCTTCTTTTCCTTAGATGGTATCATTAACATCATGCAGACAAAGTGCTGTCCTGAAGGCAGCAAGAAGTTTAGGAAATTGTTCCTCAAAGATGGGACTTGGGAACAGTTTTCACTAACATCCCCCAAAACCCATAAATAAACCTATACTCTTAAGTTGAAGCATAGGTCTTGCTCTGTGGCTTCAAAGCAAATACCTAAATTCACATCTCCCCCCTGCCCCACACCAGGGGCTGCCCATTAGCCCTGCTCAAACTCTCTAGTCTTCCCCTCTCACCCATACACCAAGGCCCCCTGTGACCTGGCTCTACTGACCAACCCTCAAACCTCATCGTTCAACCCTTCCTGACTCCAGATGAAGGAATGGCTGCTCTTCACACCCCACACCCCACACCCTCACACACATCCTCCAAGATCCCATCCCCTCTCAGTCTACTGCTTGGCCAACCCCTGACCTCTTCAGTTCAGGAGAGTTGGGTGGGGTGATGAGCAGTGAAGCCACATGTTACCCAAACCATCCTGTCCTGGGGGCCCAAGCTCAGCAAAATTCAAGGCCCTACTCTTTCTCCCTGAATAGTGCACATTAGGCAGACAACTCCAACCCGATTTCCAGCACCTTTCTGATTCTAGCACTTTAAGCCTCATGGCCCAGGAAACCCCTGTTTTAAAACTGAAACTTCTGAGACCCCTAAACCCCCTCAGTTTTAGGCAAACCCACATAGTTACATTATAGAAATTATAAATCATGCACATAGGTCAATGTACTGTGCACCTGCTCCTGATCAGGGATCAAGTCTGGAGTACTATTCCAGCCCTTGTCTGCCAAGCGCTGAAGTGGGGATGGAGGAGAGAGGAAGGAAAGAAGGGAGAGAAGGGGAACTCACATGAGCACTGATGAGGGTCAAGCATCCACAGGCAGGGGGAGGAGTGGCAGGAATAAGACAGCCTGTCTCAGGGTTGGTGTTCTTGTAGCAGCGAGTCTGTCCCGCCACAATGCCTGTGTGTCCCGATCCCTTGTTCTGGTTTCACACAGAGCTGCGCGTTTCCTCCTACCCACAGGAGTGATCGCTGCTGTGGCCTTCTTCCTGGTCGGCCTCCTTGTCCTCATGCTACACTACATGTACCGGCACAAGGGCACTTACCATACCAATGAGGACAAGGGCACAGAGTTTGCCGAGAGCGTGGATGCAGCCCTGCAGGATGACCTGTCTCTTCAAGATGCTGGTGACAGCAGCAGAAAGGAGTACTTTATCTGAGGGGCACCAGGCCTCACCTCCCCCAACACCTTCTTCTACTCCACAACTTCACTCCACCACCCGCACCATCCAGCAGACTGTAAGAGCACCCACCTCAGCCCAAGATGGGGAACACTGGGTGCTGGGCCAGGGAGCTGGGAGAAAAAGAAGAGGAACTCAGTCAGGAGAATCCTCTCTCAGGGACACAGTGACCACTCAGGAAGCCAGCCTTTGCTCTGCCAGAGGGAAAAACATCTGGATCATCCTAGGCAGTGCAATTTGTCCTCAGTGTGGTGTGTAAGTCCTTGCTGGGTCTGAGTGGGGTGAGTGGGCCTAGGGGACAAGGAAGTGGGGAAGTGAGTCAGCACTATGCTGATTGGAACAATGGCATCAAATGTCAGTCCTTGACATCTATGGGAATAGCAGGTAACAGAGCTAAAGACACCTTAGTCTTCCACTGATCCGTTTCTAAGTGAATGGAAATAAATTTGAATTGTAACTGAGCACTCAGAGTCAAACAGTATTACCATAATTGTCTGGGGAAGAGTAAACACCATCTAGAACTGGCTTTTCACCAGTGCAACTGTGTGCCTCTGATAGAGTCTGCATGTATGCCTGCATACATGGAGCTGTACCATCCACGTCTGGCTCCATTGCTGGTCCCAACACGGACAGCACACAGGGCTCTTGGGCCCACCAGGGGAGGGAGGGACCAGTGACTAGCATTTTTTTCCCCCACACAGGCCCTAGCTTCCTGAAACAAATGTAAGGGTGGAATGTTCCTCTAGAAATAGGTTGTTCCCATCACCAGGGCATGGGATGAAGCATTGATTCTCTAGTACACTATTAGAAAAAGTGGACCTATTAAACAAATATGAGTGAACCCTATCCTTCCCATAATAACAGTGCCTGGAACATAGACTCCTTGGGTTTGGGCCCTGGCTCCCCTTTCCTGGTCCTGGAACTTGGTCAACTGCCCTCACAATTTTTGTCCCTCTGTGCATATCCCTCCATGGTACCCACTCTCAGTGTTGATGGCAGTAACAAATGTGCCAAATGTTCAGTGTTGTTTTTTGATGTCAACATGTGGTATAGGACATAGACTATGTATGTGTAGGTTAACAAAGTTCCTCATTGTACCACTTCTAAATGCTTCCTGAATAGTGTTCATAATTTAAAATGAATAGCAGAAAAGAAAGGTGAACTTACTAACCATTCTCTTTCATAAGAATCTCTCTAAGACCCCAAGCAGCTCAGCAATCACCCAGAAACCAAAAGCTCCAAGATTAAAGACTTCACACTGGTTACCAGGAACTCCCTAGGGCTCAGATTTCCAAAAGCTGCACCATGTACAACTGAGTTAGCAAAAATTTCCCCAGGCAATCTCCCTAGGCAGATAATGGATCCAAACTCAGTTGGGAATGACTGACCACCAACTAAAGGAGCTGAAAGTCCTGGGGTTGTCATAGGGCAGAGAGACAGAAGAAATGAAGCTGGCCAAGAGGTGAGATGGTTCTCTGCTGACCCAAGTTTGCTGGCCCTCCACTGTCTCGTCCATACAATGAAGGCCTTGGCTGTACCTACATGTCCCAAACTGTTCTATTGAACACTGCTTGACAAAATGGTGATAAACAGCCCAAACACAAAGGATACCCCAGGTGAAAATAGGTTTGGAAAATGACATATTAAGCCAAGTTAAAGAAGTAAAGGCTTACCAGCATCTCTAGTGTTCCAATGTGTGCTAGAACTCAAGGTGTGAGGAGTAGGGAAATTAATGCAGCCTTCCCCAAGTAAATTTGGGCAGAGACCCATTTCTTCTCAGAATACCTACTAAAAATTTATGGACCGAAGTTCCACAGAACATGTTTGGGAAACACTAAACTAACATCCCTTCCTATTGTGACATCACTTTAGGTTTTTGAGAATATGTGGGCATATGGCCTCGTCCTCAAGCATTGTAAGCATAGATCACTGTCTAGTGCACCCAGAACCCACACATAGACAGGCCTTTCTTTTAAAAAAGCTCTAGGGAGAGAGGTTGAGCTGGTGCCTTTGTGGGGAAGGACATTGATCCCTCTTCCTTCCTTCCCTCCCTCTCTCCCTCCCCGAACTAGTCCAGCAGTCCTCTATCTGAGAACTGATCCACGGGAGGTGGGCTCTCTATCCCCTCACCTCATCTCCCTCACCTGCCCTAGTCCTCACCCTCCTTGCCTATGTAGTGTCCTAGAAAACTCTATGGAAGTACAGCCTGCTCCCAGCCCACTGGGTCCCCAGGCCCAGCCAGAATCAGAGGCAGTGTGACATGGAAGCTATAGGGTTGATTTGTCCAAGGTAACCAGTCCAGATGCCACCCAAGTCCCTTGGCACCCTGTGTGAAATTCCAGCCTCCAGCCTCTGCATGCAGTTCCTCCTTTTATCCTCTCAGTAACCCTTTAGACTTATAGAAACTGAGGCTCAGAAAGACTGAAGGGCTTGTTGGAGGTCACATGGCTTCCAAGAGAGCAGCAGGAGGAATTTCCTTCCTTCCACAGGCTGTGGTGAATCAGAAAAGTCTTTTCATGGGGGCGGATCAGGGGCACCAGAACTCAGGGATGCTGGAATGGCCCAGTGTCAGGGTCAGAGCACCCCACGCCTGACCAACAATTACTTGGGCTCCTGTGTCAACATCCCCATCCTCAGTGAGGGCTGGCCTGGGGAAGAGCAGCTGAGTGGTGGGAGTTGGTGCCCAAGTAGAGTCTCAAGCTGTTGGCCATTGGTGGGATGGTTAGCAGGGTAAAGTCTTTCAGTTAGATCACACCTCATCCCCATCTCAAGCACCCATGAAGTTGGCCACCCAGTCACTCTTATCAAAGAAGAAAATGATTGGCTAGGTGATATACCAACCCTTCTTGGATGATTTGTGCTTTAAAAAAGTCCTCAACCCCAAAATAAAAATGTTTATTGCTGAATTTTTAGGTCCAGAGACAGATAGATCATGTTCCTCTATGTGTCTGATTATATAGCTGCAGTCCACACACATGTATTAGGTACCTATCCAACTGTGGGGATGACCTCACTGAATAGAATAAGCCCTGCACCAAAGTTTCTGTGCTTGGTGGAGAAAGTAAACATGTTAAGTCCATAGCCCTGCAGTGTTATAGATGCTATGAAAGTAATGGCACAGGTCAATGTGGAATACCAGGAGATGAGGTGGACTTAGAGAGGGCTTCAGAGGGAAAGGGAGACCTGCAACATTGCACAGTAGACTAGGGCAGGACCATGGAGGGTCTTGAGCCTCAGACTAAGGAATGGGCCTTTGTCCTACAGGCTATAGGGAGCCACTGGAGGAACAGGCCAATCTCTAACATAAAAATATGCAATGATCAAGTTAAACAAGACCCAAGATGAAAATAACTGTGGAAATGTACAAGGGGGCTTCTAAAGTTATGTCATGGTGGCAGCCCTGCCAAGGGGTAGAGACATCCCTTATCCTGGGGCACACCCCTTACTTCAGCTTCCTAGTCCTTTAGTCTGGATTTCACATGACCCAGCTTATCCTGCTTGCTGACAAAGAGATTTCATCCTTTCCAGAAGATACGGCAGTAGGTTGGGCTTCAAGTCAACCTTCATATGAATATTAGAGAACTTTTTCATCAATGGAAGGAACTACTGATGAGTGTATCCTGTTTATGTTCCTTTGGAGAAGACAGTGCTCAGTTGTTCTTCATTTTTTGCCTGAGCTATTTTTTTTAAGTATATTTTATTATGTTGTTATAGTATCGCAATTTTCCCCCCTTTTCTCTCCTCCGCCCGGTACTCCCCTTACCTCCAGCAACCCCACCCACCTTAGTTCATGTCCATGGGTTGTGCATATACGTTCTTTGGCTTCACCCTTTCCTATATTATCCATAACTTCCCTATGTTTATTTTGTCCAAATCAATTATGCTTCTTAATCGCTGCACCATTTTTCCATTTCTCTCCCTCCCCCCTCCGAGCTGATAACCCTCCAAATGATCCCTATACCTATTATTCTATTCCTATTCTGGTTTGCTTAGTTGGATTTTGTTTTTATTTTTAGATTCAGTTGTGGGTAGTTGTCAGTTTGTTGTCATTTTAATGTTCATAATTCTGACCTTTTTCTTAAGTAAGTCCCTTTGACATTTCATATAATAATCATTTGGTGATGATGAGTTCCTTAAGCTTTACTTTGTCTGGGAAGCACTTTATCTGCCCTTCCATTCTAAATGATAGCTTTGCTGGATAGAGTAATCTTTGTTGTAAGTCCTTGCTTTTCATCACCTTGAATACTTCTTGCCAGTCCCTTCTTGCCTGCAAAATTTATTTTGATAAATCAGCTGAAAGTCTTATAGGCACCCCTTTGTAGATAACTCTCTGCTTTTCTCTTGCTGCTTTTAACATTCTCTCTTTATCATGATCCTTTGGCATTTTAATCATGATGTGTCTTGGTGTGGTCCTTTTTGGGTCTAGCTTGTTTGGGAGTCTCTGTGCTTCCTGGACTTGTATGTCTATTTCCTTCACCAAATTTGGGGAGTTTTCCTTCATTATTTTTCAGATAAGCTTTCAATTTCCTGCTCTTCCTCTTCTGGCACCCCTGTGGTTTGGATGTTTGCACATTTAAAGTTGTCCCAGAGGTTCCTAAGCCTCTCCTCATTTTTTTCAATTCTTGTTTCCTCATTCTGTACTGGTTCACTATTGTTTTCTTCCTTCTGTTCCAAATCATTGATTTAAACCCCGGTTTCTTTCCTTCACCATTGGTTTTGTGTAGATTTTCCTTTGTTTCATTCAGCATCGCTTCACTTCTTCCTGTATGCACTTGCCATACTTAAGGATATCTGTCAAGTCTGTGAGCATTTTTATCACCAGTGTTTTGAATTCTGCATCTGTTAGGTTGGCTATCTCCTCATTTGTTAGGTTGGCTATCTCCTCGTCGCTTAGCTCTCCCACTGGAACCTTGATCTGTTCCCCGTTTTGGGCCATACTTTTATGTCTCCTCAACTTGACAGGCTCCTCTGTTTGCCTGTGTCTTAGGTAGAGTAGTCACACCTGTAATGTTGTAAGGGGCAGAGCCTTAGGTATTCATCAGTACAGGGCGACCCGTTTCACCACGTTGTGGCACTGTATGTGGGGGAGTGGTCAGAGAGGGAACAATGCTGCTTGCTCAGCACTCACCCCTTTTCCAGGTACTTCTCCCACTTTCGTATGGGACTGGTGCCTCTCTAGTTGTTGCCCTGGCCATTGTTCCCAGAGTGGGTGGGTCTGCGGAGGTTCTAGGACCATGGGGGCCCTTTAAACAAGTGGACTCTGCTGAGAGACTGGAATTTTCTTCCTCTGCCCCAACCCCTACTGGTCTTCACAGTCAGAGGCAATGAGGCTTTATTTTCCCCGGCACTGGGACCATGAGCTGTGCAGTCCTGTCTCGTGCTAGGAGTGCTCCCCAGGTGTTTCAACTTTTTAAAACATGTGACTGCACTTTCTGCAGGCCTCCTGCTGCCGCCGCTGCTGCCACCACCACACTGCATCCTCTCCATCCCGGCTCCACCCCTCCTACCTGTCTGGATGAGTATTTCTTCTTTATATCTTTTTTTGTTGGACTTCCATGCAGCTCAGTTTCCTGGAACTTCTGGTTGTCTCTAGTTTTGAGGTAGTTGTATTCCTTCTTAGTTGTGAAGGGAGATCCAGCATGTCTGTCTAGGCCTCCATCTTGGCTGGAAGTCCTTGCCTGGACTATTTTTATCATTATAGCACAGAGATGAGTTAGAGGCCAACAGGATTTTAACTGGCTCAGTGCCACAAATAGAACTACAGTCACTTTCAAGTGCCCATCAATAGATGAGTGGATAAAGAAGATATGTTACATATATACAATGGAATATTACAAAGCCATAAAAAAAGAATGAAATCTTACCATTAGCAACAGCATGGATGGACCTAGAGGGTATTATGCTATGTGAAATAAGTCAGACAAAGATAAATAGCATATAATTTTACTTATATGTGGAATATAAAGAACAAAATAAATTAACAAGCAAAATAGAAATAAACTCATAGATGGAGCAATCACACTGATGATTGACAGATGGGAGGAGAGTTTGAGGGACCAGGTGAAAAAGTTGAAGGGATTAAGAAGTACAAATATGTATTTACAAAATAGGTATGGTGACGTAAAGTACTGCATAGGAAATATATTCAATAATATTGTAACAACTGTGCACGGGTCAGGTGGGTACTGGAAATATCAGAGGGAACACTTTGTAAAGTATATGATTGTCTAAACATTATGCTGTATGCCTGAAACTAATACAAAATAATATTGAATGCAAACTGTAATTGAAAAATAAATTTTTTTACGGAAAAATAAGTTTTTAAAAAGTTCTGTCATTGAAGATATTAACAGGATTCATGAAGTCATGGTTTGTGGTTTCTGGATGCATTTAGAAAGCCAATGACAAAAGTAGACTTAATTGCTCTACCTTTAACAAGTACATAAGCTCCAATGGCCAGAAATCAAAGGTAAGATTAAGATACAAAGGTGACCTAGCATATACAACAATTCAATTAAGTGAAAAATAAAGTGTATCTTCAAAAAAAAAGGAAAGAAGAAAGAACAAACTACAGGCACTTTCTTGTTTGCAATTTAACATGTTCACATGTTGTGGAAAGAGAATGATTCTGCAGGCACAGTTGAACAAAAATCTCCCCTCTGGTACTAACTAGCTCTGTGACCTAGGATAAGTTACTTAACTTCTCTGCTTCAGTTCTAATCAACAAAATGAAGGTAAAATATTTGATTTTTAGGGTGTTTTGAATATAAAATTCAATAAGGATAGAAGCTTGTCTGGAACTTAGAAGACACTGAGATTTTTCCTGTTTGTGAGGTAACAAGTCAGCCCGTGACCCTTCAGTGGATGCTGACAGAAGACAGAGACTTCGCTCAGAGACAGGGGGCTTTATCACGCACTGCACAGCAAGAGTATAAAAGCATATTTGATCTGTTGCCCTTGTCCCCAAGTCCTGGAGGAAAACATAGATGATCCTAGGTGGATAGTTGCCCACATGGTGGGTTGAGTTCCAGCAGAAGAGTCCTGAGCAAAGAGAACCAGAGTCTCTTCTGATGGGCAGTAGGTTGCCTGTCCTCTTCTCTGAACAAACTGTCTCTATCTTCCAGGGCTCCTTGCTATACAGACATCCCAGAAAAGATTGTCCAGAACAAAAAGCATCTTGTGCCTCACTCACAAAATGTTAGAAATGTGAGAGATCCACAGAGAATTATCTCCCAAGTAGGAAGACACTACCTAACACAGTGCCTGGTAGTATGAGTGCTGAATAAATACTTATTGAATAAGTGTGCACAGACATGAAACCCTAGTTATGTGCTAAACACCTGGGCTCAGAGCCCTTTACAGTATCCCTGCTTTTCACCAGCAAATTATAAAGTATCTTCTGCTTCTTGAGGCCTGTGAAGGAGTTTAAAGATGAAAGTTTCCCATCCTTTTGCTGGTGCAGGAGGTTTGATTGCTTTTATTGGTTTGCAATCATAAGAATAATAGAGGCACACCCTGTGGGAAGTCTTAGTGCATGGGTGAGGTCATCAATCCAGAGCCCTGGCAATGAACTTGTACAGTACTTGTCAGCCCCTATCTCTGAGTCCATCTCGTGATCAAGAAGTCCCTGCCAACATTACAGATCTCCACTAATGCTTACGAGCAGAGCCCCCCAGACTGCAACGTCTAACCAAATGCTTGGGCCACCTTTTACCTTTCAAATAGCTGAAATTATTATTTTTCTCTCCAAGTCAAAATGTACCTTGAAATTTCCTCCTTGGTCACCCCAGAAAACCAGAGCAGATCCCTCACATCTAAAAGTCAAGCCTGGCACTCCCAACCTGACCCTGGAGCAGAGAACTAGGCTTTCCCTAAGCCTCCTCATTCAGATTGAATCAAAACTTTGCTACTGCTGTCCATCCTGGGTACATGTACACTCAGATCCCAGAAAGGGTCCTCAGGCTATGACAGAACATTCCTTCATTCAGGACATCACTTAGTTCTGGTGTCACATGTGCAAAGGGGCCTGGGATTCCAATGTGACAGATTTAGGCCTCACCATTAACCTTTTCACAGGACACACACTTTCCTCTGTCATGGCTGGGACCTCGCCATCCCTGTGCTCTGGCCCTGATAACAAAGCATGTGCATTGGGGGAATGGCAGGCAGATAATATGAGGGGGGTCTGCTATCCAGCTGATAATAAATGTTTGCTTTTCTGTTTAGTCTTGAGTCATCTGTGTATAGCTCCTTTGGCCAGGTCCAGAAGAGTCGGCGGCGGCGGCAGCCGTCCGTCTCGAGAGACGATGGTGTAGCTTCTTAAGAGTCTATCTGCACCGCCGAGAATGGCTGTGCAGTCCGACTCGGGAGTGACACGGTATCTGTCTCCTCCCGTGTTGAATCGACATCTTGCGATGACGCTGGAGTGTCCTCTCCAGTGAAGCTGAAGCTACAGAGCCTGGGCAGGGTAATATGGAGGGTCTGCTGTTGCCCATGCAGCAGACCCCCCCTCTCTTCGCAGCTGAAGGGTCCAAGGGAAAGACGGAGTCGATACAGCTTGGGTTCAGGTGCGCCGCAGGAGTTGCCGGTGTTGACTACAACGTCAAACCGCCTTAGGGACTCCGGCTCCGGATTTTCTGTCGGGGTTTACTCCCTTAGCCTTTCCCCTGAAGAGGTATGCCGCAAGGCAGCGGAGGTCCAGAAGAGTAAGCAGAGGGAAACAAAATCACAGCTAATCCCCCCAAAAGTGGTCTTCTCTCTTTCCAGCAAAGTGAATCCTCACGTGAGTCAGTTAGAATATCTCTCTCTCCCCCCCCGCCCCCCACCTCACACAGACACACACACAGTCAACAAGGACTTTCACTGGTTTATATGAGCCTCCAGTTCTCTTTCTCCAAAGACCTGATAAGTACACTTAAACAGAGGCTGCCAAAGAAAGGGCATTGGTTCATAAAGAGTGTTTTGGCTTCTAGCGTGCTCTGGGTGGTAACCTCTTGAGCATCTACTTTTTAACTTACTATCCCTATCACAAATCAAGGAGCCTCCTTAGGTTTTGCCTATTCCCTTGGTTAAAATACGACCCTAAGGCACAATCAAGTTCTTCAAGGTGCTTTCCCCCAGCAGGCTCTGTGCTGTGCAGTCAGCTGCTCGGTCTGTATGAGGGTATATCGACAGGGCTGTGGCTCCCTGCCCCTCCAAACCAGGGGGTCACTCTTCCACAGGTCATTGGCACCATCCACTTCCTCTGTTTCTGTCAAGAGAGGAAGAACATTTTAAATCCCAATGTTCACAAGCATTACTTCCTGGTTATAATATGAAATATAAATCTTTTTATGCTTCCTCTTGATTACTGGTAGACATCTCCAGTGGCTGCACATGGAATGGAATTACTCTCAAATTCATCGTCGGCAGTTGTCCGTCTCGAGAGACGATGGTGTAGCTTCTTAAGAGTTAATCTGCACCGCCGAGAATGGCTGTGCAGTCCGACTCGGGAGTGACATGGTGTCTGTCTCCTCCCGTGTTGAATCGACATCTTGCGATGACACTGGAGTGTCCTCTCCAGTGAAGCTGAAGCTACAGAGCCTGGGCAGGGTGATATGGAGGGTCTGCTGTTGCCCATGCAGCAGACCCCCCCTCTCTTCGCAGCTGAAGGGTCCAAGGGAAAGACGGAGTCAATACAGCTTGGCTTCAGGTGCGCTGCAGGAGTTGCCGGTGTTGACAACAACGTCAAACTGCCTTAGGGACTCCGGCTCCGGATTTTCTGTCGGGGTTTACTCCCTTAGCCTTTCCCCTAAAGAGGTATGCCGCAAGGCAGCGGAGGTTTTTTGGAGTCAGAGTCTGACTCCAAAAAACTCTCAAATTATTTCATGCCTAAAATATATTAACCTACAGTAGAACTTCTACAGCCTGTTGAGATAAAAATATTTATATCTATGTCTTTGTTCCTCTCCTTGTAAAATACATAGAGATAATTCTCCTCTTTTGATACATCAGAAAGATAAGAAATTAAGAAAGAAGGGAAAGAGTCTAGTCAAGGAACTAATGTAAATGACCCATGGACATGGACAATAGGGTGGGGATTGACTGTGGGATAGGAGTGAGGTGGGCGGGGCAAGGGAGAACAATGGGGGCGGGGGAACGGGACAACAATAAATAGAACAACACTAAATGGGAGGGGGGAAGAACTTAAGCAGGTTGCCCAACATCAGTCTCAGTGTCTCCATCTTTAAAATGGGAATAATAACACCAATCCAAGGGGATTAATCATGTAGATTAACCCAGATCGTGTAGAGTGGCTACTATGCTCTGAGTCCTTTTATTGTCATTGCTTGAGTTGTTGTCTCACAGCAGGTGGTGCAAGGACAGAGGCAGAGGCAGAAAGCCTGATCTAGCATTGTTTCCTCTGGACCACACTGACATCCACTCTTTCCGTCAGTGGTTCTACACATGGGGGTTACTCTCCCTTAGGAGTGTTTTAGAACTTTGGGGGTGCTTGGAGTTGTTGATATGATGGGTGGCCCTTCTGCAGTATGTGGAGAGGTCCCAACCCACTTTTGAATGTGCTGCTGGACATTCTATAGGTGATAGACCTGTTTTTATTTGAACTTTACATCATTTTACATATGGACACAACATATATTTACCCAGTTTCATATATACTGAATATTCAAATGGGAATGAAAGGAAGAATTGCTCTTTTTTTTACTTATTTTTATTGTTGACCCTCTCATAGATGTCTCTATTTTCCCTGCACGTTGCCTCTTCCACCCAGCCCCTGTCCCTCTTCACTCTGGCAATCACCACACTGTTGTCTGTGTCTATGGGTTATGTATATATGTTCTTTGGTGAATCCCTTCACCGCTCATCCAGTCCCTCCTCCCCATTTCCAACTGACAGCTGTCAATCTGTTCCATGTGTCCATGCCTCTGTTTCTATTTTGTTCATCAGTTTATTTTGTGCATTCGATTCCAAATATAAGTGAGATCATATGTGTCAGAACATGGAGGCAGCTAGAATGCACACCTGGACTTTTGGTATATGCTAATCAACCTGCCCCTGAACTTAGCCTTTCCCAAAGATATGCTAATGGACTTAGCGGTTCCCAAAAAATACATTGATGGACTGAAACCATTCCCAGGGGAAATGGTAATGAACCTAGCCCAAAATGTTAACTAACCTGGCGGGGGTGGAGGGGTGGAGGGGAGCAGCAAGCAATCAGGTGTAAATGATCTACTGAATATGTTGATAAGCAAACTCACCCTCACCAAAATGTGTGGTTGACAAGTATAAAAAGGGTGCCTGCTGAAGTGCTGGTGGAACTCTTATGGGCCCACGAGGAGGACCAGGAGTCCCCATTTCCCCGTTCCCCATTCCCCTTGCTCCTATGGGCCCTTGAGTTGGTCCGGGAGCTGCCTCTCCCCTTCCCCACTTTCTCCTCCTTTTCCCTCAATAAACCCATTGCCTAATCCCATGGTGGTCTCTGGATGATTTCTCAAAGCAAGGCTGCCCTGACAATATGGTATTTGTCTTTCTCTGAGTGGCTTATTTCACTTAGCATAATAATCTCCATATCCACACATGCTGTCACAAAAGGTAAGATTTCCTTTTTTTTCATGATCATGTAGTATTCCATTGTGTAAATGCACCACAGCTTTTTATCTACTTATCTACTGATGGGCACTTGGGCTGTTTCCAGATTTTGGTTGTTGTAAGTAATGCTGCTATGAACATAAGGGTGCATATACTTTTTTCCAATCGCTGTCTCAGGATTCTTAGGACATATTCCTAAGTGGAACTACTGGGTCAAAAGGCAGTTACATTTTTAATATTTTGAGATAACTCCATACTACTTTCCACAGTAGCTGCACCAGTCTGCATTCCCACCAAGAGTGCACTAGGGTTCCCTTTTCTCCACATGCTCGCCAGCACTTGTGGTTTGTTCACTTATTGATGGTAGCCATTCTGGCAGGTGTGAGGTGATATCTTATTGTGGCTTTAATTTGAATCTCTCTGATGATTAGTGACACTGAGCATTTTTTCATGTTTATTGGCCATCTGCATGTTCTTTTTGGAGAAGTGTCTATTCAGGTCCTTTACCCATTTTTTAATAGAATTGTTTGCCTTCCTGGTGTTGAGTTGTGTAAGTTCTCTATGTATTTTGCAAATTAATCCCTTATCTCATATATCATTGAAGAATATACTCTCCCGTATAGTGGGTTCCCTTTTCATTTTATTGATAGCTTCTTTTGCTGTGCAGAAGCTTTTTAGTTGATGAAGTTTCATCTGTATATTTTTCCTTTATTTTCCTTGCCCTTACTTTTCTTTTAAGTAAATGCTGCCACAATGGCAATGTCCTTCAATGTGTTTGAGTCATCTCTACCACAAAACACCTGGATACATCTGCATTTGTGACTGTCACAGCAACCCCATGTATAAGTATTCTTCTATAGCCCTACTTTAAAATATCAAACATAAAGAAGCATCTTCAATAAAATTATTATCTACTTTCTCTTAATCCATTTATTTGTTTTAAGTATATGCAAACATCTGATAACTTAATTATATTTTCTAATAGAGTGAGACCTGACATTTACATATTATAACATATAGCAGTTTATTGTAGATTGTTTTTCTTTTATTTCTCCTTTTTCCTACAGTGATTATGGTCAGGGCTTTATTGACTTTTTAAAATATTATGTGTGGAGGTAAATCATTCTATCTTTGAGTTTCACTTCAGTATAATAAAAGGAGTATTACAAAATATTTTCCATGAAGGCAGTATTGGATCTGACAGTGTTAAGAAGCACTGCTCTGTATTTCTTACTTAGTATTCTGCTCTGTAAGAAAGCCCCTTTAATAAACGAAGGTTGGGACTAGATTGTAACGGGGGGGGGGGGGTAAACTATTGGGATCAAGGAGATAAAATGAACTAGGCAGGCATTAAACATTTAGTTGGTTTAGAACAGCCAAGTCAGCGTAAAACTGGGATCTTGGCACAGGTAACTAATGAGATCACATTTCTATCAGCCAGATGTAGAGGCTGTCAAGTTAAAGGGAAACAGGTTAACAAGATTTTTGGTTTTTCTTAGTGGCTGAATATCAAACCATCTTCAGAAAAAAGGTAAACTATTATTTTATTCTTACAAAGAAACAAGAATATTTATCCAAATTAATATTACATGTAGAGCATTGTCTCAATAAGTGCAGTTCTTCCCTCTTAGCCATATAATTGATGCTCAAGAAATAATAAATTGATGAAGGGCCAAACACATGAAGAAATACATGGCTACACAAATACTGAAGACCCACAGGTCAAAAATAATAGCTTGATCAGGTATCAATCAATAAACGACTTTCCCAGTGGGAGCAAAACCATTTAAGCTGTGCAGAGTCTGGAACACCTGCTTGGCCCCTGATCCTGATCCCACCCCCTCTCTCCTGTAACTTCACTACTGAAGGGCACAAATCCCTATACTGAAGAGGAGAAAAGGGAGAGTTGTTTCTCAGGGATGAGGTGTGTCCCAGGTGAAAAGCTTGCCCATGCCATGCCAGGGCTCTTCTGCCATCACTGGCTTCCAGAAGCAAGCCTCAATGCATCCTGAACAGCCTTCTGCTCAGCTGGGGCAGGCTAGCCCATCATTTCTCAAAATCCCCTCTCTTGGGTCTCATTACATAAGGATTTTCAAGTTAATTATGCAGTAGGTATGTCTAGGGTATCTAAGCACTTGCCAGCTGGAGAGAGGTGATGAGCAGAACAGACATGGTGCCTGCTTTCATGGAGCTCACAGCCTGAGGGAGAGAGAAGACCTGAAAGAGAGAGAGAGAGAGAGAGAGAGAGAGAGAGAGAGAGAGAGAGAGAGAGAGAGAGAGAGAGAGAGAGAGAGAGAGATTACCATATAAACAATATGTAATTAAAACAGGATATAAGTATTATTAAGAACAGAATGGAGTTGGGCGGTCATTCAAAACTATTTCATAGAAAGTGATACCTGAGCTCAGAGTTGAAGGTTGGGTAAGAGTTAATGAGAGAAATAGAAGGGGAGCAGAAGGCCAAGGGAGGAGCAGTATTTGCAAAGTCTCTGTGGTGAGACAGCACCAGAACCAGCTGTCCCACAGGCCAGCAAAGAATAGGGACATAGGAGGAGGTGTGAGTGAGGCTGGGCAGGGAGTGAGATCATAAGAGCTTGTAGTCAGGGTGGGAGACTATAAGTGACCAAAAGCCATGCAAAGCAGTTGTTCCAGGGAAGGAGGAGGGGATATTAATAGTTGCACATTTTGAAGCAATCATACTGGTTGTACACTGGAGAAAGATGGATAAAGAAAGGGCCAAGCAGAAAGCTGGGAGATTAATCAGGAAGCCATAACCACAGGGCCAGCAGGGAAGCAGGTGAATTTGGAGTCGAAAAGGAGTGGAGACATGCAAGAGATATTTGGGAGGAAAAACCAGCAAGACAAGCAGTCTGATAATCAAATTCTCATGAAAATATAAAGGACTGAGTGTCTAGCATGCTACCTTTCCAGTAGTTGTTGTTCCTTATAAATCCTTCACACTTAACCAGCCAGCATCTGGCCAGGTCATTCTAGTGAAGGGAGGCAGTCACTGCTTTGGGGAAGTTCTAAATGTGGGAAACATCTTTCTCACTGCCAGGTTAACCCTCTGCCCTCCTCTTGGGCCTCCTGCTGGAGGATAATGTGGAGGATAATGGTGTGTACCCTTCTCCTCAACCCACTCCCACCTCCCAAGCCCAGGAGGTCTACATGTGGAAAGAGCATAGGTTTTGGGGTCCCCTTACTAATGGATGGCCATGGGAAGACCACTTAAAATGTCCAACCCCCAGTTTCCTCCTATGTAAGATGAGAAGCAAGCAGCAACCAGAAGATTTGAGTTGATATTAATCAAGGGCTCAGTGTGTGACACTCTTGAGGAGCCTAAATGTTGACCATGCTCCCCAACATTGCTCCCCTGCCTCAGTTACTGGACGCTGAGTGTCAATCACCCTCACCCTTGAGAAGTATCTCCAAAGTCTTCAAGTAAATGAGCAATTCCCCCCCTGGTTGGGAAACACTCTTCCCTGGCCCTTCCCAGCATGAGACAGGAACTGGGGGCAAGCAGGCAGCACCAGCCACCCTGGGCCCTGGGTGCACAAACTTCTCACACTGCCCTGTCCCCCACAGATTATGGAGAAAGGTGACCCCACAGGGAAATTAACACCCTTATTCCCAGGCCAAACTGAAAAGGAGTGAGGAGTACCAGAGCTTTGTCAACCCAAAATATGTCTTTAGGGACATATATTTTTTAAGCTGGTATTAAGAAACAAAAGACTCAGCAAAAACCTTTGACCCTCCCCTCTTACCTAAAGGAATTCAGGTAGAAAAACCTGCTTAAAGGAAGGGAGCATCACCTTAGCATATCCACCTTATCAAATATGAATTAAGTGTGGCAGACTGGGAGAAATGTAGCACAGCCTGTCTGTTGGACTCCCCTCTGTGTCTCATGGCTTCTGGGTTGCCCAGCATGAATTTGTCTCCACATGTTTGCACTTTCTCATTTACCTAGGAATTGCCTGCTTTCCCTTTGAAGTCCCAGACCCCTGGCTCCCTCTTCTTTGCCAAGAATGGCAAATAACCCTCAACTTTTCAATGTGTTCTGGGGTCTCATATCCCCATGTGTACAAATATAATAAATTTTGAAATTATTTCCTGTTAATCTGCCTCATGTTATTTATATTGGTAATTTCTAGAGGAGTGGGAGGAAGGGGCTGTTTTGCAGTGAGGGTCTGTGGTGGCATTGTCAGTGCATAAGAGGAAGAAAGGGGTGAGCTTGACTGCTAATGTGGGGAGTGGGTGAGTGTGTATATGTGCCCTGAACACCTACACGAGTCAGCTCCCTGATCTCAGGGCTACTCCCAGAGTGCATGGGTGCCAAGGGCCTGCCAAATTGAACTGTCACTCCTCCCTGTCTGCCCAGCTCCTGGGGCAGAGAACTGCTCAGCTCTTCTTACACTGCTTGCCTGGATTTATGTATGGGAGAACCGGACCTTAATAACCTTCTGGTGAGTCAGCAAACCTGGCACAGGTGCTCATCTGAACCTTGGAAGTTACACCAACTGTAAGGCTTTTATCTGAGGGTAGCTTAGGGGCAGCTTTAGTCTGTGCTGAGACCCTCCAGGATGTCTGCCTCCAAACTACCACCTACCTTGCAGGGGTGAGGCCACAGGAGATTGGCCACTGGGGAACTGATGGTTAGACCACATGTTAGGCACTGGACTGATGTCCTGGCCAAGTCAGAGGACACCTTCCTGGCCCCCTGCAGCATTCACCGGCAGGCCAAGGTTGAGACAAATCTGAACTACTGTGACCTTGAAAGAGTAATTAACCTCTCCGCCCACTATTCCTCTTTTTAAAAAGGGGCAGGAAAAAGGTGGGATAAAAATATTCAGAAATGAGGAAAGGGTTATTAGCAGTAATAACATAGTAGTTACTCCCACATGCCTGGGTTGAATCTAGTCACCACTTACCAGCTGTTTGTCCTTGGGCAACTTAATAAACTCCTCTAGGCTTCAAGGGCCTATGTCTAAAATTAGGATAATGATAGTACCTATGTCAGAGCTTTGTTTTGATAATCCACCCCAAATTTTTATTGAGCACAGTCAACATGCTCAATAACTATAACGTGTTTATTATTTGTTATAGTGCATAGATAGGGGTGGATATAATCCTTACTGTAGATGATATAGGAGTCAAAAATCATTTTTCTCCTACCTTATAAGTTTTTCTGGCTAGACTAATCATCAAATTAACATGAGACAGATAAACAGGAGAAAATTTCCAAATTTATTAACATTCTTGTATGTACATATAGGGATATGAGACCCCAGAACACATTGGGCCATGGAGGCTTATATGCCATTCTGGACAAAGAAGAGGGAGGCAGGGATTTGGGATTCCCAAAGGAAAGCAGGCAATTCATAGGTAGATGAGAAAACACAAACATGTGATAAACAAATTCTTGCTGGGTCACCCAGAAACCATGAGACACAAACAAGCTGTGCTACATTTCTCCCAGTCTGCCACACTTAATTCATACATGATAAGATAAATATGCTGAGGTGATGCTCCCCCTTCCTTTAAGTAGGTTTTTCTATCTGAATTCCTTTAGGGAGTTTAGAGGAAAGGATCAAAGGTTCTTCCTGAATTTTATGTTTCTTAATAACCTGCTTAAAATCAATATCCCAAAAGGTGTATTTGGGGTGGCAAAGTTAGGTCTTTCTCAGTGGTGAAATTGCACCTCTGAGGAGTTGGGCTGAAGGTCACCTGCTCCCTGGTCCTCCAAAATAGACACAGGGTGTCATCAGAACAGCAGTAAGTAGGACGTTGGTCTCACTCCAGTCACACATTCACTCCCAGACTTAGTGCTGAGTGTAAGGTGGGGCAGAGGCCTGAGGTCAGGGGCATAGGGTGCCTTCCTGAGCACTGCTCACATCCTTCAGGCATCCTCACTCTGAAAATCTCTAGGAGAATTTCCCTATTTCACCTTCCTAGTGGCCATGATTTCATCTCTTAGACACAGACAACAGCGGCCACCACCTGTCCAGTATGTGCCGTGTGCAGTACATTCTTAAGTGTTTTATATGCATCAACTCTTTAATATCATTGTAACTCTGAGGACTATTATTATCTGCATTTTACAGTTAGGGAAGCTTAGGGCCAGAGAGGTTAAGTAAGTTGCCCATAGACACACAGCTAGTAAGTGGCTGCGCTTAGGATTTAGATACTGGCAATCTGATATCAAAGGCTGGGATTATTTTGTATGTAAATAATTTCAAATTTACAGAAAAATTGAAATATACTACAAATAATTTGTAGATACCCATTATTAATATTTGTCCTATTTTTCATCACTCTTTTTCCCTTTCTCAGCTATTTAATATATACTTGAGAGTACATTGCTTACATGTACATTTACCCCTAAATACTTCAGCATGGAAATTCTCAAAATAATATGACATCCACTTACGCACCCAAAATATGATTATCAGAATCAGGAAATTTAACATTGCTACAATGGTATCTTTTATGCTACAAACCTTGTTACAATTTCACTAACTTCTAAATAATAATCTTCTTGGCTACTATTTTTTTCTGGTGAAGAATTTTCATGTCTTTAATAAGAAATAATTCCTCGGTCTTTCTTTCTCTTTTATTATGTTGACACTTTTTAATAATGTAAAGCTGAGATTTTTCCTCAGAACCTCCCTCATTTGAGTTTGTCCAGTGTTTTCTCATAACTAAATTCAGGTTACAAGTTTTTGGCAGGGATCCCCAGAGGTGATGATATGTTCTCGGTGATGTTCATTTGCCTCATTTCTGGTAATGTTAACTTTGATCATTGCTTAAGGTGATATCTACCAAGTTTCTCCACTACAAAGTTGCTGTTTTTCCTTTGTAATTAACAAGTTATTTGTTGGAGATGCTTTCATCAAACTTTCACCCATCATTCTTATCACCTTAGCTTACACTTATGCTCCTTACCTGTGTCAGGTGGCACTCCAAAGTGGGGAAGGATGTCCTGCCAACTCTATCACTCCTTCTACATTTACAAGTTGATTATCTACCGTAGTTGATTTTGTCTTCTCCCCCAGTTGATAATTTATTATCAGTAGGGACTCACAGATTCTTATCTATTATACCTGATAATCCATTACTATCATTATTTGATACTCAAATTGTCATAGATATGGCTCAGTAGGATCCTGCTCAAGCTGGCTGTTTCTTTGCCATGCCTCTATTCTTCTTCACATACTCTCTCTCTCTAGCACAAGATATTCCAGGCTCATCTTGTATTTTCCTTGCTCCAGTCATTCCATACAGCATCTCCACTTCTCCAGGGATCCCTGGTTCCTCTTACTGGAGAATGGCACTCAGAAACCAAAGTCAGAGTACAGGTGCTCATGTTACCAGTTCAAAGTCCATGTGCCAATGTTTCAAAAGGCCAAAACTCAAAATGTCATAGTTTGGAGTAAGGAAAGATTTATTGATCCAGAAGATACCAACCTAGAAGATGGGAGCCCTAGTAGTACCTGAAATCCATCTTCCTAAAGTACAGATTTCAGGCTTATTTTATGTCAAGGGAAGGGGAAATGAGAGGGGCAAGAGGTAATTGATGACCACAGATGGCAGAGATCTAAGAGAGACTGTGACACCTCTTTGTTTCCAGTCAGTTGACCCCAGTTGTCTTGAGTCTGGTCTGCCAACTTTTGCTAAACAATTATTATATATATCCCCCATCTCCTTGGGAGAAGCACCTTCTGGCAAGGGGCTGTTTTGTAAAAGCTCAAGGTGCATCAAAATCCCTCTAAAGGTTAGCACGTTTTTATGTGAGAACACAGCAGGCTTGAACAAGAAGGAGTCAGAGGGGCCAAGCACTTTACGCTCTTATACTCATTGATACTGTGTGGTACTGGTTCTAATCACTGTACATCCTGTCCCTAGTGCTGTACGGATGCCCAGTTTCCTCACTCATAGGGACACCTAGATTGCAGACAGTCAAATCTGAGGAACAACCACAGGAATGTGTCCATTGCCAGGCTTGAAGTTTGGGTCTTATTCATGGCTTGTATTTCCTGGCCCTTATCTTTATTCTTTATTCTTCTCTCAACACAAGCTACTCTGCTATTTTAGCCAGCCCACCATCCCATCCCAAAAGCAAGCAAAGATATGCTCAAATCTCCTATTGGCTTTGCTGTGGCCAAGGCAGAGATCATTAAGAGGGATCAGGTTATTAGGAAAATAGATTCTCATTTTCCAGAAGGAATTACTGTGCACAGTGTGAAGAAGAGGAAAGAAAAAGTAATTGAATGCTCAGTGCCAACTCCACTGTGGGCATAGCAGCCTTTCATTTTAGGAGTATAGACTGAAATCTCTCCGAAAATTAATTGAGCTAAAGGGTAAAGGGGAACAAACTCTTACCACCCTAACGTTGCCTTTTATGACTTTTATTTTTAGCTGATTATAAAAGAAAAGACCCAGAAATAACTTTAGACACCCTCTCCCCTTTCCTATCTAAGAGATTCAAATGGGAATACTTACTTCAGGAAGGGATCCTTGGCATAATCACCTTAGCATTAGACAGGAAGACTTCAAGTTTGCTGACTAGATATACCCCGTGTCCCATTTTTTTATGGATCTCTTAGCAAAAAAATACACCTGACTTGTGTATTCTGCTTTTCCTCAATTACCTGAAAATAGCTCATTTTTACTTTTAAAATCTAAGACCATGTTATCCACTTTTCTCCATTGTCCAAAGTGACATATATACCCAGTTTTGCTTCACTGTCTTTGGGATTCTCATGTTTATTTGAATTTCCCATGACTACATATTAAACTTTGACTTTTTCCTGTTAATCTGTCTCAGTTATTTTCATTATTAGTCCAACTAGAAGAACTTAGAAGGTGGGAGAAAAAGTTTGTTGTTTTGTTTAATCCCCACAAGAAACAGGTATTTATGTTTGTGTGTGATCCAGGAGCGAGACACTTAGAAGACTATCTTCCGATTGCAGCCCTTCATGGGGCTTTAGACACCACAAAGTTGCAAATCTTACCTGGACAAGCACACCAGAGCTCCATCCCCATGCTTCCCAGGGTGTTACTCCTGACCTGCACTGTCCAATACAATAGCCACTAGCCTGGTGTGGTTATTTACATTTTAATGAATTAAATTTAACTTGAGCTAAAAAATGAGATTCTCTGTTGCACTCGGCACATTTCAAGCACTACACAGATATAGAATCTCTTCTTCATCACAGAATATCCAATTGGATAGTACTGTTCCAGACTGAATAACTCAGAGGGCTGAGAGACCTGTGTCCAGAGAACCCCTGTTGGGCCCTGAAGAAGTTTAAGTTCCACAGGTCAGCATGGGTTTTCCTAATGGTGTGCGGAATGTTGTGGAGAATTGAAGAAGGATATCTCCTGTGATGGCCAATGGACCTGAGGTCAAGAGAAGCAGAAGCTCAGACAGTGATTAGAAGGTAGATAACCTGGCAAAGTAAAACCACTTCATTGCCCTCTCTTTCAGTAAGGTTCATCACAAACAGGAAAGCTGTTGTTAACCATGGGAGGGAGAGTCTGCAGTGCAGGTCTCTTGGAATTGGAGCCAGTTTCATCTGCATGTCAAATAAAAGGGGTGGATGCACCCACTTGACATGTCACTTCTTTCAACTCTGGACTCCAGTGTCTCCATGGTTGGGGTGGGTGGGGGCTTTCTCTGGCCACTTGAATCAGAGATACAGCCCCAAGCCTTTCCTGCTTTGTTTTTCTCCTTAGCACTTGCCACTCTCTGACACTGTGCAAATTTTACCCACTGTAATTGTTTATTGTCTGTTCCTGTGAAGTGTTGGCACATGCAGGAAGGGATTTGCATGTGTTTTATCTAATTCTGAATCCCTACCCCCTCAAGTAGTGCCTTGCTCACTCTGTGACAATTGTGTGCTCAGTGCCTGAGTGCACTGTGGTCAATCCACATATGTAAACCTCAGGCATTTCTTTCTTCCAGAACCAGGTGGGGATAAGAGAACTAGTGCTCTTTGAAGGTAAAATATTACACACAACATACTCCAACGTTCAACTACCCTGGAGTCTGCAATGAGCCATTTTCTCTACCCTGCCTCCTCTGCCTCATCATACTCATATGTGCATGCATACACTCAGGCACACACACATACTTTGTGCACACATATGCATGCATGCACATGCACACACATACACACTTTCTGACTTACCCTGTGTTATTGTCTCTTCCCAGATGTCCTTCTCCAGCAAATACTGGTCTCTCCAGCAAACTCTTACATCACCTACAACTCTCAACTCACATGGTGCCACCTCTGGGACATCAGCCCTGACCCCCATTGGGTGACTCAGGGCTCTATGACACTGAGACACAGTGCCTACCCTTACAGCTATCTGACCATTTAGAACTTCCTGTTAACACATCTGTCTCCCTTCCTGACTGAGCTCCATTCAATCAAGGGTTGTTTTTTAATTTATGAGTCATTTGTTAAATCTATTCTCATTCTGAATACTTTTATATTTCTCAGTAGCCCCCACCCAATAGCTTACAAATGCTGTTTGGTATATGTAGTTTCTAGTTCATGTTTAGTAGGACTTTGTGCCTGTGTAAAAGCTGAGCAACTATGGTACTTACCAGCAGCTCATATGTGTCCAATCTCACATTCTTTTCTTGGCACTAGTGTCCCAAAATGTCCTGTGACTAACTTTGGGCAAAACCAAACTTCTTACTTTCTGTATTTCAATAGAATAGTTTCTTTATACATTTAAATGATGGTGGTTGTCCCTGTAAAGGACTCTTTCCATATTATAGCAATATGGCTTATTCTTGACAAAAGCAGTAAATGCTTGTGTCCTCTGCTTGCTTGTCCCTGAGCTAATTGTTAGATTATAAATAAGTATGTGGCCTGGCCGGTTGGCTAAGTTGGTAGGAGTATCATCCCATACACCAAAAAAAGATTGCAGTTCTGATTCCTGGTCAGGGCACATACCTAAGTTGCAGGTTCTATCCGCATTCATGGTGCATATGGGAGGCAACTGATCAATGTTTCTCTCACATTAACGTTTCTCTCTCTCTCTCTCATCAATGAACACATCCCTGGGTGAGGATTTTAAAAAGTATGTAACATTGCTTCTCGGCCTTTTGGCTAAGATCAAGTGTAGTATCTGTTCTTATCAGTTTAATATCTGATACGTCCTCTATCCGAGGACATTACTTATGCACCCCTATGTTCATAGCAGCACTGTTTACAATAGCTAAGTGCTGGAGACAGCCTAAATGCCCATCTGTAGATGAGTGGATCAAAAAACTGTGGTACATTCACACAATAGAATACTATGCAGCAGAAAGGAAGAAGGAACTCCTGCCATTTGCAACAACATGGATGGACGTAGAGAGAATTATGCTTAGTGAAATAAACTAGGCAAAGAAAGAAAATTACCAGATGATATCACCTAATACAGGAAACTAAAGAACACACAAACAAACAAACTAAATAGGACAAAGAGCAGAATAGCAGTCATAAGGGGTGGGGGGAGGGAGAGAAGGGGGATAAGAAAGGGAAGGGTTTAGTCAAGGAATGTGTATAAATGACTCATGGACATGGACAACGGGGAGGGATATGATTGTGGGAGAAGGGGTGGGCTGGGTGGGGGAGCGCAATGGGGGAAAAATGGGACAACTGTAATTGAAACACCAAAAAATAAAAATATATATTAAAAATAATAATAATAATAAAAATAAAAAAGTATGTAACAGATTGCATTTTTTACAGAATAATGAAATCTGAGGCTTTATTCATTCATTCATTCATTCTTTCATGCATTAAATATATATAAGCCATCGATTTATTATTATTAGCAATAATTATATGAGTAATACAAAAGCAAATAAATCATAAATCCTACAGTCAGATAGCTTACAGTCTGTCTGGAGAAATAAAGTATGTAAACAAAATAATGTAAATACAATGCAGAATGAAATGATGGTATAATGACTTTTTATTTGAGAAGACCTGCTTGCTAAGGGACCTTGAAAGAGAGCCAGCAGCATGAATAAGTTTGAAGTTAAAGGGAAGAGTGGGATATTTACTTTAATTATGCAGAATTAGGGGGAAATATTTAAGAGAGCCAAAGAGGTCCATTGGACCACTGCCCTTCAGTTAAGTTCTCCTTGCTGCTGCCCTGATTCTCCTAGAAGATGTAGACTTGAGCAGGAGAGAGGGTGGAGGGAGAAGGTGGAGTGTGAAAACAGACCCTGCCGTCAATATTCTGATACAGTAGTCCCTCTCTATATCGCAGTTCACTTATCGTGGTCTCACTGTATCGTGGGATTTTTAAAAATATTATATTTAATTATTTATCGCAGATTTTTCTCTATATCGCGGGATTTTGCGGTACTGTATACATATGTTGTTAAAGTTACATAGGTTTAAGAGTGTAGAATATGTTTAAGAACATAAGTAGTGTTTATAAAAGTGTGGAAAAGGTTAATAAGGGAGTGAGAAAGGTTAATAAGGGATTGGGAATGGTTTATGAGTGTGTGGGAAGGGTTTATAAAGCCTTAAAAATATATAAATACTAAAATAAATATAAGGTTCCTACTTCGCAGATTTTCACCGATCACAGGGCGGGGGTGTGGGGGTGGGGCTAGAAAGTAATATCCACAATAAGTGAAGGAATACTGTATATCTCTTTACTGAAATGATCCCAGAAACAAGTTCTCTGCCTTTTTTAAACTCAGAAATAAGAATATTGTAATGACCCCAAAATATGATGCCTGGAACCTTGACAGTTTTAAAATAAATATTAAAAACAACTTTATAAGGAAAACACAAACACAGAATAAAACCACATTTTTATGAAATGATATTCAATATATAAACTTAAAAATAACAATAAATCACTAAATCTCTTTAAAAAAACAAGCAAATAAATGTTTGTGCTACATTACCAGCACCGAATGAGGACAAATAAGTAAATAAATTAATATATTGACAAAAGTAGTAGGAAAAACATACACTTTTTAAAAATCCTGGTTAGGTATGGCTGGTGAAAAATCATTTGTATTGTAAATGTTCTTGTTTCTGCACTGAGTTTATGCTTATTGTTACTTTGGAATCTCCTTGTTCACTTCTTTGTTTACCTGCCTTGTCCTGTTGAACAATTGCTCCATAGAGGAATTTCCAGTGGCTCCAGAGCAGAGCTGGGAGTTGGGGGAAGTAGTGAAGCCCAGAAGTACCAACTTCCTACCTTTATTAAAGTTCCTGCCCAGTGCTGATCCCATGCCCCATCCCCACAGGAGAAGCAGCCCCTCCTCAACATTCCACAAGAACACAAACAGCTTGACAAGCCTCTGAGTTGGCCTTCACCTCCATCCCCCATGCTCCTGCCTGCCTCGTGTAGCATGAAATAACTTATAACAGAACAACTGATCAGGAGTCATGCTGACGGATAGCAAAGGCTGTCAAAAACAACAAGAAATATCATACAGAGTATACCATCACTGATTGGATATGCAGAGCAAAGAGAGTTTTAAGTGAAGTTTGGGAATGTGCTTTTTACCTCTCACCTAAACCATGAAGATGCACTGAAATGTCCACCTCTCTCAGCTGGACAGGCCAGTCGGAGAGGAGTCACGTGTATCTTTCAGACACTTTCAGCACTAGAGTTTCAAGTCACACTCCCAAGGAACAAGTGTTCATTGCGCACTGGCTAAGTGCTAAGCCCTGCACTAGGGATGCAAAGATGGGCCACACAACAATCCTCTCCTCAATAAATTCACTGACTCTTGAGGAAGAGACAAGTTAACAGGCAAGCCACAAACACTGGGATGAAGTGTAAAGACAGCAAAATGTAGGGGAGTTCTGGGAATCACAGTGGAATCGTAGAGGTGGTGTCCAAAGGGAACAGTACCAATGAGAGCTAAATGTGAGGAAGGCCTGGCTGGTGAAGAGGGTAGGGCGTGTACACTTCAGTGTTTTTGGAGCCCAGAGCTCAAGACACTGAGAGAAGAGAGCTGAGGCGGGGAAAGGAAGGTAAGAGCCAGACTGTGGGCAACCTCAGGTGTCAAACGACACCTGAGCCAGAGTAGTGATCAGAAGAGTCTGACTCACAAAGACCTATGATGTTGATCAATGTCTAGTTGATCATTTTGTCCCTAAAAAAGGAGCAGATGAAGAACCTTCTGAATTCTGACTTGATCTGTGGAGTACAAAACTCTAGGTATAGAAAACAAAGCCTGACAAATGACCAAAACAGAAAGTCCTTACACCAACCAATTCTCAGACAAGCCAAGTCTCAAGCCAGAACCCTTTGAATGAAGAGAAAGCCAGTTCCCCTTCAGGAAAGATTTCACTTTACTGCCAAATTTTATGCTATTAATTTTTCCTTCTGCTTCCCTCAAAGAAACCTATGGCCATTTTCCAGGGTGACTATGAACTGGGGAAGTGAAAGAATCAGATATGGGGGGAATTACTGGATACTGGCTATGACCTGACACTAAGTCCAGGAAGCCCAAAATGTCACTGTGGCTCAGCAGAATAGATCAGGTGATTCATGCATTTTCAGCTCATGTCCATCTCACAGTGGGTCCCCATACCCATTCTGTGGTTATCTCCCCATTTCCAGAATGCATGGCTGAAATAAGTGTACTCAGGAAGTGACAGAATCCCCACACTGGTGCTCTGACTTGTGGAGTAAGAGTTATTATGGTACAAAAGGCCAAATGGAAGTCATTATAAATGATTTTATCTAAGAAAACACTGCATTCCTGGAGGGATTGCAGAGGTTAGTGCCACCATTGACTTAAAGGATGCAGGGGTGCTGATTCCCATCACATCTGCTTTCAACTTTCCTGTGTGGCCTGTGCAGAAGACAGATTGGTCTTGGAGAATGGCAGGGGATTATCACAATCTAACCACATGATGACTCCACTATAGTCTCTGTATCAGACATGGTTTCAATTCTTGAACAAATTAACACACCATTGGTGCCTGATGTTCAGCTATTGACCTTGAATGCTTTTTCTCCATCCCTGTTAATGAAGACTGCCAGAAACAGTTCACTTTCAGTGGGTAAGGCCAACAAGGCACCTTCACTATTCTATCTCAGAGGTATAGCAACTCCCCAGCTCTACACTATTTTGTTCACAGAGTGCTTGATCACTTTTGTCTCCCTTGGGAAATCATACTGATCCATTACATTGATGACATGGTGCTGATTGGATCCAGTGGTCAAGAAGTAGCAAAAAATCTTAGACACACTGGTAAAATATGTGCCAAGGAGTGAGAAATCCCACAAAAACTCAGAGCCTTTCCATTTCAGTAAATATTGTAGGGATCCAGTGATCTAGGGCATGGTGAGCCAGCCCTTCTAATGTGAAGAGACACATGGCTTGTCCTGGTACTCCTATTACCAAAAAAGTGGTATCACACCTAGTGAAGCCTCCTTGAATTTTGGAGACAACATACTCCTCATTTGGGTGTGTTAGTCTAGTTCATTTACTGAGTGATCCCAAAAGCTAATAGTTTTCAGTGGGTCTCTGAACAAAGAAAGTTCTGTAACAGGTCCCGTTTGCTGTACAAGATGCTCTTGGGCCACTTGGGCCACAACATCCAGCAGATCCAGTGGTGCTCAGAGTTTCAGTGGCAGACAGGAATGCTATGTGGGGCCTTTGCCAGGATCCTATAGATGAATCACGGCACACACTGCTAAGGTTTTGGAGCAAAGCCCTGCCATTCTCTGTGGATAACTACTCTACTTTTGAGAAACTGTTTTAGGCTTACTTGGTCTTAGTGGAGATTGAATGCTTAGCCATGGGCCACCAAGTTACCATGCAGCCTTAGCCACACATCATAAACCAGGTGTTGTCTGACCCACTAACCCATTAGGTTGGGTGTGAAAAGCAAGATTCCATTATCAAATGGAAGTATACAACTTTGGAACCTCACCTGCCTCACCCCCATCCAGCCCTGATGAATCTCAAGCCTTTTCCAGTCTGAGTGTAAAAGACAGTCTTTTAAAAAAAAATTATTCCTGCTGTCAATGGCCAAGACCACAGGTATATGAGTTCAGCCTAAAAGTAATATTCCTACATCAAAATAACCACCCCTCCCTGAAACCATACCAGGCTTATGGACATGGAAGACTTGGCACCCATCCTGGAAGCTTGGGAAGTAGATAGCTATGCAGAAGCCAAGAGTACAGTGGGCTGGATTTATTCTCAGCAAAGTAGCCTTGCTCATGGTCACACATGTAAACACTGGGATGTGAGGACCTCTTTAATGACAGATTAATACAGTGAAACTGAAATGGTTGAGCTTCTAGGAGTTTGCCCTATTCTACATGCACTCCCCAGAAAGTGGATTAATGCTGTGGCTAGCTGCCTTCAGCATGATATATTAATTTATTGGCATTTAGATTTATGGGCTTCAAGACATGCTAACTGCATATAGTTAAAATTAGCCAACTTGACCCTTGCTGTTCTCAAGCCTGTGAGACAGTTGGGAGGATTTATCTTTCTCTGCCATCACAGGCATGCTTTGGAATCAACCCAGCATCAGGGCCACTATTTTGCTTCATTCAGTCAGGAGGAGAGGAATGGGAGGAGGAAGAACAGAAAAGCATATATTAGCCACATTTAAAGCCCTTATTCAAGTTCACAGGCACATTCCTGGCTTACTCCATAGATTTGATAATGTAATGGCCTTTTAAAGATTGCCAGGAGAAGGAAGATGGCGGAGGAGTGAGGGGAGGCTGCACTTTCAGGCTCCCAAGACCCGGCTGTAGTTTGGACTAATTGCAGACAGAACATCTCAGTGAGCAGCTGGACACTGGCAGGAGTCGAGCCACGGCACTGCTGGATTAGAGAAAAACCATCTAGGAACAACCTGTTTAGTGAGGATAGCGGAGGAAAAAGGGATGAGACAGGATTCCTGACTGGGGTGGCTGCCCGAGCTGCGGCTGCAAGTACACAAAGGCTTTTTGGCGACCACAGGCTACCCGGGAGAGGAGTTGGGAGGAGAGCGGATCTCTGCCCGCTGGCAGAGACGGGACTCGACCAAGTGGCATTGGCGCTGAAGGACAGGAGACAGCATACTGCTGTGCAAGAGAGAACATAATTTTCCTTTATATTTTTCTCTTGTGGACTGCAGAGAGGGGTGGAAAGTTTGGGGGTGGTAGGACATTCTTAAGGAGCACAGGTGCAGAGGCATGCTTGCCCACTCCCCAACCCTCCCCTTGGGTCACGGGGGTGCACATAGGGAAGTGCCCTCATTCACTGGCCCAGGTGCGCGGGGCTGCGAGTCCAGGTGCCCCTCGGATATGCCCCAGCAGACAAAAGGTCAGTGTTCCAACGGGCGCAGGGAGGGCCCACTGGACATGCAGAAGACCGTGCGCAGACACCCCTGGCCAGCTCCAGTGGGCACTAGGCCAGAGCGCAGACTACTTGCTCAGGCTCTGCTTGTGCCTGCTCAGGTGGGTGCAGGAACAGCGGGCGGCAGTGAGAGACCAACTCCCAGAGAGCAGCTCGGCAGGACTGAGGCTAGCTCTGGGGCCGCCTTGTGCGCACATGGGTGCACAAACGCAAAAGCACCTCAGCCGACTTCAACAGGCGCCAATCTCTCACTTCCACTGTGCCCAAGTGTCTGGGACCCTGCCCTAAGAGGTGAGAGAACAACTCCTGGAACGCGGCTCAGCAGGCCTGAGGCAAGCTCTCGGGCCAACTTGCACGTGCAGGGGTGCGCGCTAAGGTACCTTGGCTAGCTCCAACAGGCGCCAAAGAAACGCACTGTGCTGGCCACCATGGGCGCACACCAGCTGCAAGGAACAAGAACCTCTGACCTGCCTCATTAGACCAGCTGTGGACACAGAAAAAGAAGATAACACACAAAGGCTGAACTGAGTAAAAACATTCTTTTTTTTTTCTTCTTCCTTAAAGGGGGTGGAGGGAAACTATATCTCTAATCTGTTTCATACAATCTCTCCCTCTCATCTTTTCTCTTTAATTGTTTATTTGTTTGTATGTCTAGTTTAGCCTTCCTTTCACTCTAAATAAATAGAATATAACTACTATATAAATCCAATACTATACTTTCTTATTATATTCTGCATTCTTCCCCCTTTCTTCTATTGTTATTAACATACAATGTATATATTACGTACTGTCTTGCATAGTCTCAACTATTATTAATCTATCATCCTCTCTCTCAAAAATCATATTTTCCTCCCTCAAAAATCATATTTTCCTCCCTAAAAACAACTCTTATCTATTCTTCCTATAGTATAAAAGCTCTAATCTCTCCACATTTATATTAATACTGGCTCATTGGCTGACTATAGCGGGATAGAGGGTGGGGGATATTTTTGAGGGTGTGGGTCTCCTGCTTGGGCTGTGTGTTTATGTTTTTAACAGCATGTCCACAAAGGAACTCAAGACAAAGTGGATAGAGTGACTTTCAATCAACTAGCCAGAAGGGAGATCCTAACAAAGAGCATCTGAAATATAACCAGACAGCATAAACAAACGACATAGAGGATACCCCAAGGACATCAGGCTCAGGAGTTCAAGGAGACTGAACCACTGAAACCCCCAGATCTCCTATAAAGAATCTCATACCACAAAGGTGGGAAGTCAAAGCAGACAAACCCAAAAAACAAAAACAAACAGGAAGAATCCAACATGGTAAGATGCAGAAACAACCTCTCAATGAAAAGAAAAGAGGAATCCCCAGAAAAATAGGTAGATGGAATAGACATAGCCCAAATGTCAGGCACGGAATTCAAAACAATGGTGATAAAGAAGCTCAATATACTCGACAACCTTAAAAACAACTGTGACAAACTTCAAGAAAGGTACCAACAGCTCCAAGAAAATTACAGGGAACTTTCAGAGACCTACACAAGCATAAAAAAAAACATAGAAATTATTAACAAGAACCAGAAAAAAATGAAGAATTCAATCTCTGAATTGAAAAACACAGTAGAATCAGTCAAAAGTGGACTAAACAAAGCAGAGGATCGGATTAGTGAGTTAGAAGATAATGTAGAGAAAAATTCTTAGACAATAGAGCAAAATGAAAAAAGATTGAAAAAGTACAAAGAAGAAGTAAGGGAATTACAGGATAGCATAAGGAAAAACAATATCATAATCATAGGAATTAAAGAGGGATCAGAAGAACAAGGAATAGGAAAACTGATAGGAGAAATAGTGACAGAAAATTTTCTGAACCTGATGAGAGAAAAAGTTATACAAGTTCAGGAAGCACAGAGAGTTCCAATGAAGAAGAACTCCAAAAAACCCACTCCACGGCACTTCATAATTAAAATGGCAACATTCCAAGACAAAGAGGGAATCCTAAAAGCAGCAAGAGAAAAACAGCAAATAACATACAAGGGAGCTCCGATAAGGCTATCGACCGATTTCTCAACAGAAACACTACAGGCCAGAAGGGAATGGTCAAAACTATTTCAAGCAATGAAAAACAAAGGCCTACAACCAAGACTACTCTACCCAGAAAGGCTCTCATTCAAAATGGGAGGTGAAATAAGGAGTTTCCCAGACAAAGAAAGACTAAGAGAATACATCTCCACCACACCAACATTGCAAGAGATGCTAAAGGGAATACTTTAAGAAAAAGAATTTTAAAAAAGAGGAGAGGAACAGAGGTACAAAGGGAAATGAATAAATACATGTCAATAATAACCTTAAATATAAATGGATTAAATGTTCCAATTAAAAGACATAGGGTAATGGAATGGATAAGAAAACAGACCTACATATTTGCTGTCTACAAGAAACACACCTCAGAACAAAAGATTTACATAGACTGAAAGTAAAGGGATTTAAAAAGATATTCCAAGCAAACAGACATGAAAAAAAAAGCCAGGGTAGCAGTCCTCATATCAGACAAAACGGATTTCAAAGCAAGGGCAATAAAAAGAGACAAAGAAGAACATTTCGTAATAATCAAAGGAACAACCCATCAAGAAGATATAACACTAATAAACATATATGCACCCAACATAGGAGCACCCAAATACATAAAGAAAATACTAGAAGACCACAAGAAGGATATTAACAACAACACACTCACAGTAGGGGACTTCAACACTCCATTATCAACAATAGACAGATCATCGAAGCAAAGAAACACCAAGGATATACAGGCATTGAACAACACACTAAGCGACATGGACTTAACTGATTTATATAGAAACTTTCACCCCTAAGAAGCAAAATATACATTCTTTTCAAATGCACATTGGACATTTTCAAAGATAGACCACATGATAGTACACAAAACACGCCTCAACAAATTCAAGAATATTGAAATCATATCAAGCATCTTTTCACACCACAATGCCTTGAAACTAAAAATCAACCTCAGAGAAAAAAATCAAAGACACCCAAACTCATGGAGAATAAATAACATGCTATTAAATAATGAATGGGTTAACAATGACATCAAAGAAGAATTCAAGAAATTTCTAGAAACTAATGATAATGAACACACAACAGTCCTAAACCAATGGGATACAGCAAAAGCAGTCCTAAGAGTGAAGTTTATAGCAATACAGGCATAGCTAAAAAGGGTAGAAAAATGTCAAATAAAAAATCTAACCCTAAAGCTACAAGAACTAGAACAACAACAACAAACAAAGCCTAGGGCAAGAAGAAGAAAGAAAATCATCAAGATCAGAGCAGAATTAAATGACATAGAGACTAAACAAACAATCCAAAAAATCAACTAAACTGGGAGGTGGTTCTTCGAAAAAATAAACAAGATCAACAGGCCTCTAGCCACGCTCATCAAGAAAAAAAGAGAGAAGACCCAAATAAAGAAAATCAGAAATGAAAAAGGAGAAATCACGACTGATACCACAGAAATACAAACGATTGTAAGAAATTACTACAAACAACTGTATGGCAAGAAATTTGACAACCTAGAAGAAATGGACAGATTTCTAGAAACATATACCTTTTCAAAAATGAATCAAGAAGAAGTAGAAAGTCTCAACAGACCAATAACAAAGAAAGAAAATGAAACAGTAATCAAAAATCTCCCTGCAGTCAAAAGCCCTGGACCGGATAGCTTCACAGGCCAATTTTACAAAACATTTAGGGAAGAACTAACTACTATCCTCCTCAAACTATTCCAAAAAATCCAAGAAGAGAGAAAATCCCAAACTCTTTCTATGAAGCCAGACTTACCCTAATCCTCAAACCAGCTCAAGACACACAACAAAGAAAGATAACTACAGGCCAATAACGCTGATGAACATAGATGCTAAAATCCTCAACAAAATATTGGTGAAAAGGATCCAACAATACATCAAAAAGATCATACACCATGGTCAAGTGGGATTCATCCCAGGGATGCAAGGATGGTTTAATATTCGGAAATCAATAAATATATACATCACCTAAACAAAATGAAAGACAAAAATTACATGATCATATCAATAGATGCAGAAAAAGCATTTGATAAAGTACAACACCCATTTATGATGAAAACACTCAGCAAAATGGGAATAGAGGGAGCATACCTTAACATAATTTAGGCTATATATGAGAAGCTTGAAGCCAGCATCATACTCAATGAACAAAAACTGAAAGCATTTCCCCTGAAATCGGGAACTACACAAGGCTGTCCACTCTCTCCACTCCTATTCAACATAGTGTTGGAAGTCCTAGCCACAGCAATCAGACAAGAAAAAGAAATAAGAGGCATCCAAATTAAGAAAGAAGAAGTAAAACTATCATTATATGCAGATGACATGATAGTATACATAGAAAACCCTATAAACTCCACTAAAAAACTACTTGATATAAAAAGTGAATTTGGCAAAATAGCAGGGTACAAAATAAATATACAGAAATTTAAGGCATTTCTGTACACCAACAATAAAATATCAGAGACAGAGACGAAAAAGAAAATACCATTTACTATAGCAGCAAGAAAATTAAAGTACCTAGGAATAAACTTAACCAAAGAGATAAAAGACCTGTACTCTGAAAATTACGTAACATTGAAGAAAGAAATTAAGGAAGATACAAATAACTGGAAGTAAATACCATGTTCTTGGATGGGAAGAATCAACATTATCAAAATGGCCATATTACCCAAAGCAATTTACAGATTCAATGCAATCCCTATTAAAATACCAATGACATATTTCACTGACCTAGAACAAATCCTCCAAAAATTCATATGGAACCAAAAAAGACCCCGAATAGGAAAAGCAATCTTGAGACAGAAGAACACAGCAGGAGGAATCACAACACCAGATATCAAACAATACCACAAAGCCACTGTGATCAAAACAGTCTGGTACTGGCATAAGGACAGACATATAGGTCAGTGGAAGAGAATAGATAGTCCAGAAATTAACTCAGGCCTCTACGGTCAACTAATCTTTGTTAAAGGAGGAAGGAACATAAAATGGAGTGAGAAGAGCCTCTTTAACACATGGTGCTGGGAGAACTGGACAGGGACTTGCAAAAAAATAAAACTAGACCACCCAGTTACACCACACATGAGAATAAACTCAAGATGGATCAAAGACTTAAATGTAAGCCATGACACCATAAAAGTTCTAGAGGAAAACATAGGTAGGAAAATTTCATATATCTCACGTAACAATATCTTCATGGATACATCTCCTAAGGGAAGAGAAATAAAGGAAAAAATAAACAAATGGGACTACATGAAACTAAAGAGTTTCTGCTCAGCAAAAGAAAACATCAGCAAGATGAAAAGGAAACCAACCATATGGGAAAACATATTTGCCAATGACATCACGGACAGGGGACTGATTTCCAAAATATATAAGGAGCTTATATGACTCAACATCAAGAAAACAAACAACCCAATTAAAAAATCGGCGAAGGACCTGAGCAAACACTTCTCCGAAGAGGACATACAGAAGGCCCATAGACACATGAAAAAATGCTCAACATCATTAGCCATCAGGGAGATACAAATAAAAACCACAGTGAGACACCATTTTACACCAGTCAGAATGGCCATCATCAATAAATCAACAAACAAGCACTGGCGAGAATGTGGAGAAATGGGAACTTGACTGCACTGTTGGTGGGAATGCAGACTGGTGCAGCCACTATGGAAAACAGTATGGAATCACCTCAAAAAACTAAAAATGAAACTGCCTTTTGAACCAGCAATTCCACTGCTAGGACTATACCTGAAAAATCCTAAAACCCTAATTCCAAAGAACTTATGCACCCCTATGTTCATAGCAGCACTGTTTACAATAGCTAAGTACTGGAAACAGCCTAAATGCCCATCTGTAGATGAGTGGATCCAAAAAACTGCGGTACATTTACATAATGGAATACTACATAGCAGAAAGAAAGAAGGAATTCCTGCCATTTGCGACAACATGGATGGAACTAGAGAGAATTATGCTTAGTGAAATAAGCCAGGCAAAGAAAGAAAAATACCATATGATATCACCTAATACAGGAAACTAAAGAAGAACACAAACAAACGAACTAAATAGGACAAAGAGTAGAATAGCAGTCAATAGGGGGGAGAGGGGAGGGAGAGAAGGGGGATAAGTAAGGGAAGGGTCTAGTCAAAGAACGTGTATAAATGACTCATGGACATGGACAATGGGGAGGGATATGATTGTGGAAGAAGGGGTGGGCTGGGTGGGGGAGAGCAATGGGGGAAAAATGGGACAACTGTAATTGAAAAACCAAAAAAGAAAAAGAAAAAGAAAAAATTAATAAAAAGCTAAGGAGACTATAACTCAAAAAAGTAGGGCATGTTAGACAGATTTAGAAACCTTTGTAATAAAATGTGGTGCCTGACAGACAAAAAGAAGTCTTGTGGGAGCTGCTAGAACGTGACTGGTTAAATGGGAATTGACATAAGCAGTAGTCTCTTTCCCTGGCCTATACCAACTCAAAATGGCATTTCATTCCATGTCACTTATGCTTTTCTCAGAGAATGAAGCAAAAGCAGAGCATACAAAAGAGGTTCTCTTAAACTGTTTTTTGTTCCTAGTAAAGACCGTCTGTGATATTTGATAAATATTTTTCGGAGTGTAAAACAAAGAGGTGGACAGAAGGAATTCTATGCTATTATTATGCAGTTAGCATTAATTTCACTTTTTCTGTCTACCTCTCAGATGTTGGTTTCTCTCACTCTCTCTGGCTCTTCACTGTATCTTATGCTTGATCATACTTTGTTGATATTTGTAATAAAAGCACTACTGTACATGCTTCAAATAAATAAATAAATAAATAAATAAATAAATAAATAAATAAATAAATATTGCCAGGGAGGCAGTGACAAAATAGGAGAGAGATTGATCTAAAGGCAGTTGAGTTTCCAGTTGATTTAGCTAATAGAAACTGCATCAGAGAATTGCTCTGCCTGGGACCTAACCCTGTAAGAAAAACTAATGAAAGCAATTAAAGGCCCAGCTCCCTTCAAAAAATGTTTGCCAACAGCAAGCGAAGGAAAAGTGGAGAAAACCTAAGGCACTGCATGCCCCACATGTCAAACAAAGGCAAGTGTGGAAGAAATGAGTGCCCACTACACTGCATCCCAGCTGCTCCACTCCAGAGAATACAGCATGGAGGCTGCAGAACCCTGAGGCTTCTCAGTAACATGCTCCAACCCAGAGTGAAGCAGAAGAGCTGTTGGGCTGAGGGTGCTATCCTCCCCTTACTGGGGAAAAGTGGAAATGGTTGCTGCTGCTGCTGAGGAGAAATGCGTGAGTGTGGGAAAAACACTCCCCGTGGAAAATAAAGGCATCTACTGGGAGGAAGATGTGAAGTCATCCCGCAGGAATGCAGAACTCACTCCAGTATTGATCACCTCAGGAATCTTAGGAGAGCCCTGGCCCAGGTCTCCTCAAAGAGACTGCACTTCCCATCATGCCCACAGGCTACAGAAACCCAAGAAAACTCAATACAGAGAAACTATGAGGGGAAGTAAATGGACTTCAATAATGAAGAAAAGTCAGCATATCACTGAAGAGAGCAGTTTGGGGCTCTGGACGCACTTCTTGCAAGGAGCCAGAGTGAAAAGACTATATGTTACACAAGCAAACACCAGATATGCACACTCCTCACAAGTAACCATCACAAGGGAAGGTGCACAGCCCATAGGATCAGGCAAGGAAACCAGCCCAGAAGAAAACATAACTCAAGCAATGACAACAAATGCCCCACAGCTGCTTTAAAATAAAGAGCAACCTAAAGGGGCCTAAAGTATAAAACACGAGAACTCAGACAGAATGATAAAGCAGAAGAAAATAGAAAGAAGATTAGAGACATATAAAAGCAAATTAATTACAAAATGACACTATTACGGAACTAACAACACTTTGGAAACAGCAAAAAACAGAGTAAAAACCCTGAAAATAATTGCTTATCTACAGGAAAGTCTTGAGAAGGTATTTATTTAACAATGCATACAGCACTTACTACTTGCCAGCACTGTTCTAAGCACTTTATTAATAGCAACTATTAACCCTCATAATATCTTAGGAGGTCAGAATTATTACTATCTCCATTTACAAAGAAGGAAAATAAGGCACAGAGAGGTGAAGTATCTTGCCCAAGCTCACACAACTAATATGTGGCAGTCTGGTTCTAGAACCCTTGAAATTAACCAATTTACTATAATAATAGCAACAATAAAAATCCATAAAAATTAATACTTACTATCACTTGTATGTCTGTGGTTTACTCTGGGTTGAGTATTGTTTTAGGAGCTTTATATATATTAACTCTGTTAATCCTAGAAACTTCCCTGTGAGAGATGCATGTCATTCTGCCTTTATGGTGAGGACCTGAGGTTCTGTGGTTAGGTGGATAGTGAACACATGAAAAAGAGAAAGACAGAAGAAGAAAAGGGGGGAATGTGAGGGAAATGAACAAAGCAATTAAAATATGGAACAGATAATTACTGAAAAAAATCTCTGAAATTGAGAAGAGAAATAATCTATAGATTTTAAAAAGCACATTTTACTTAAGAAAAATTTATATAAAGCACATAATGTTGAAATATTTTACTTCCTAGTTAATTATTACAGTTAAAAAATAAAGAAACAATTCTTCAGACATCCTGACAGACAATCAATAACCAGGAAAGGTTAAAAATTTATATCAGTCTGGCTTCAAATTTCTCCCCAGCATCAGCAATGTCAAAAGATGACAGAGCAGGAGATTTTGGTCAAGATGGTGGCGTAGATACATGCAGTACTAAAATCCTTCCACAACCACATCAAAATTACAACTAAATTACAGAACAACCATCATTCAAAAACTGTCTGAAATGTAGCTGAACAGAAGTTCTACAACTAAGGATATACCTAAGAAGCCACATCAAGACTAATAGGAGAGGTGGAGACTTGAAAGGAGCTGGTTCCACAACCACGTGTGGTGGATAAAAATTGGGAGGGATATCTAGTCTGAGAAGTTGCCTCCTGAGAAAGGAGGAGTTTTAGCCCCACACCAGGCCCCCAAGCCCAGGGTCCCTGTGCCAGGAAGAGAAGTCTCCACAACTTCGGGCTGTTAAAACCAGTGGGGAATGTTGCTGAAAGAGACAGCAGGTGTTTCTCTTAAAGGGCCCACACACTGATTTACTCAGATTCACTCTCATGGAGTTCCAGTGCTGTGGCACCAGGGACATATAGGAGGAACTGGGTGATCTGGCATCAGGACAGAAGCTGGAGAGGCAGCTTTCTTCCAGAAAGAAGTGCTGGCAGAGGCCATTCTCTCTTTTCTGGGCTGGCAGGCAGGTGCCATATCTTAAGTCTCCATCGCCCTGGCTAATATGCTCACACTGCCCTAGTGATTCCCTGAGACCCTGCCCCACACAACTTGCAAGCTCAGTCCAAGTCACTTCCAGTGACTTTTCCATACAAATAGTATGTCTTGGCTCATGCTTTGGATTTTCCTAAAATCTCTCAAACAAGCAACACCTGGCCTCAGTGTGCCATGTACCTCTCAATAAGTGAACTCAGACCTGGCATCAGGTACATCCAGCCTTAGTTCACATCTTGGCCTCTCTTGGGCACCTCCAAACCCAGCACAAGAAAAAAAATCTGTAAATTTCTCATGCTAGGTGGCCCCGGTCAGGACACAGGTGGAAGCTAACTTTAGCCTGCAACTCCAAGGAGCCCCCAGAGCCAGTGAAGCCAGAGGACAACTTTAGACCATGTCTAAGCATGATCCAATTACCTCCACAAGGGACACACTCGAAGGAAGACTCAGCAAGCAATAGAACCCCACTGAAGTAAGTCCTGTACAGTGGGGTTGGCCTCTGCACAGCTGATCCTCCATTGTGGTCATAGCCAGTCCTTGCAACCAATCATCCTGGGGGTAAATCCCAACCATTGAGGTTTCAACAGCAATCATGTCACCACTACAACTGCAGTGTGTACACGGCCCACATGGTGGGCACACCTGAAGTGCCCAGCTTGGGTGATCAGAGAGGCTGATCCTCTGGACCCTACTACATAACACCATTCTACCAAGCCTGGGAAACATAGCAGTTCTACCTACATAGAAACAACACAGAAAGGCAGTGAAAATGAGGAGACAGAGAAACACATCCTAAATGAAAGAACTGAAGAAAACTCCACACACACACAAAAAAATTAAACAAAATGAACACAAGCACTCTACCAAATGCAGAATTTAAAACACTGGTTATGAGGATGCTCAGTTAACTAATGGGAAGAGTAGATGAACTTAGTGAATACATCAACAAAGAAATAGGATACATAAAAGGTAAAGATAGAAAACAAAAATAATCTGCCAGAAATGAAGAGTACAATAACTGAAATGAAGAATACATTATGGGGAATCAAGAGTGAAACAGGTAAAGCAAAAGATCAAATCAGAGATCTGGAATATAAGGAAGCAGAAAACACCCAATCAGGACAACAACAAAAAATAATTCAAAAAAATGAAAATGGGAATGCCCCCAGTCAGCACGCCCACCAGGCAGCACAGAGGAATGTCCCTGACCTGCCCACCAGTGCAGGGGAATCCCTATGCCCGGCCCTCACTCCTGCCTGCCTGCCAGCTGGCAGGCAAAAGAGCACTTGCCACATGCAACCTGAGCTTCAGCCAAAAGAGGGTGAAATAAACTAGAGGAGCTTTGAAAAACTTTGGGCACTGGTTCTGGAGAAAGAGCTGGAGGAGCAGACCAGATCCAAGGGCAGATTCAACTCCAGTGCTACAGGAGAAGTCTCAGAAGCAGACTATTCCCCTCCAAGAGGCATCAGCCAGAGGCAGCTCAACAACTGTCAGAAGGGTCAGAGTGACTCTCAGTCAACTAATTTAAGGGAAGGACCCACCAAAGAGCAACACAAAAATGACCGAAACCAAAATACTACTAGGGAGTTCAAATAAAAGGCATAAAGGCCATTCCAAGAGCATTAAATTCAGGAGATCAAGAAGTCTGCAACACAGGATTCCTACCATAGAAGGTCACACCACAAAGTGAGAAAACAAAAGCATATCAATCTAAGAAGCAGAAACAAACAAGAACAGCCACCTATAATGGGAGGCAAAGAAACAACACCCCACCAAAAGGAAAGAAGCAATACCTAGAAGGAGGGATAGATTAAATAGAGGCAAGTAAATTATCAGACATGGAATTCAAAACAATGGTAATGAGGAAGCTAACTGAACTCAAAAAACTCAAGGAAAACTACAACTCCAGGAAAACTATAAAGAACTCCAGAGAAGCTACAAGGAACTTGTCGAGAACTACACCAGCATGAAAAAGGACATGGAAACTATCAATAAGAACCAGGAAGAAATGAAGAATACAATTTCTGAACTGAAGAACACAGTAAAAGCAATCAAAACAGGCTAAATTAAGCCGAAGTTCGGATCAATGAGTTAGAGGACAACATAGAAAAAAATTACCAGGCAATGCAACAAAATTTAAAAAAAAAAACACTGAAAAAGAATGAAGAGGATTTAAGAGAACTGCAGGAAAACATGAAATGAAACAATATTCATATCATTGGGATACAAGAAGGAGAGAAGAGGAGCACGGGATAGAAAACCTGATTGAAAAAGTAATGACAAAATAATTCCCGAACATGAGGAGAGAAAATGTCTCACAAGTACAGGAAGCACAGAGGGTCCCTATGAAGATGAATCCAAAAGGCCCACTCCAAGGCACATCATAATTAAAAAGAAATATTCAAAGACAAAGAGAGAATCCTAAAGGTAGCAAGAGAAAAACAGCAAATAGCATGCAAGGACGCTCCGATAAGGCTATCAACTGATTTCTCACAGAAACACTATGAGCCAGAACAAAATGGCAAAAAAATATTTTAAGTGATAAAAACAAAGGCCTAGAACCAAGATGACTATACCCAGCAAGGCTCTCCTTCAAAATGGAAGGTGAAATAAGGAGTTTCCCAGGCAAATGAAGGCTAAAAAAATACATTTCCACCAAATCAACATAGCAAGATATGCTAAAGGAAACGCTTTAAAAAAAAGAAGAGACTTCTGGCCAAGATGGAGGCATAGATAAGACACGCTGCATCTCCCTCCACAACTAAGAAGGAATACAACTACCTCAAAACTATAAACAACCAGAAGTTCCAAAAAACCAAACTACATGGAAGTCCAGCAAACAAAGATGTAAAGAAGAAATACTCATTCAGACAGGTAGGAGGGGCAGAGCCAAGGTGTAGAGGACACAGTGTGGTGGCGGCAGCAGCGGCAGGCTGGCAGAAAATGAAGTCACACATTTTAAAAAGTCAGGAGGGACACATGAGGAGCTTTCCCAGCTCCTCAACGGACTCAAAGCCCACAGTCCCAATACCGAGGAAAATCAGGCCTCATTGCCTCTGACTGTGCAAACGAGTAGGGGTTGGGGTGGAGGCAGAAACTGCTGGTCTCAGCAGAGCCCACTTGTTTAAAGAGCCCCCACAATCCTAGAACAACTGCAGACCCACCCACTCTGAGAACGATGGCCAGGGCAGTAGCTAGAGAGGTGCCAGTCCAGTGCGGAAGTGGGAGAGGTGCTTAGAAAAGGGGCGATGCAGGGCAGGTGGCATTGTACCCTCTCGGACTCCTTCCCCACATACAGCACCACAACGTGGTGAAACAGGTCACCCTGTACTAACAAATCCCTAAGGCTCCGCCCCTTAAAATGTAATAGCAACAGCTCTACCTGCAATTCAGAGGCAAACAAACACAGGAGCCTGTCAGAATAATGAGATAAAGAAGTACGGCTCACAAGGGGAAACATATCAAGGTTCCAGTGGGAGAACTAAGCGACAAGGAGACAGCCAACGTAACAGATGAGGAGATAACCTAACAGATGCAGAATTCAAAACATTGGTGATAAAGATGCTCACAGGCTTGACAGGTATGCTTAAGTATGGCAAACACATAAGAGATGAAGTGAAGGCTATGCTAAGTGAAACAAAGGAAAATCCACACAAAACCAATGGTGAAGGGAAGAAAACCGAAGTTCAAATCAATGATTTGGAACATAAGGAAGAACAAAACAGTCAACCAGTGCAGAATGAGGAGGCAATAATTGAAAAGACTGAGTAGAACTTCCCAAATTTTGCAAAGGAGATGGACATACAGGTCCAGGAAGTACAGAGGGTCCCAGGTAAGCTGACCCAGAGGGGACCACACCACGACGCATCATGATTGAGATGCCAAAGGTGAAAGATAAAGACAGAGTCCTGGGCGCAGCAAGAAAGAAGCAGAGACTTGCCTACAAAGTGGTGCCTATAGGACTATCAGCTGATTTCTCAGAGGACACTTTGCAGGCAGGAAGGCACTGGCAAGCAGTATTCAATGTGATGAAAAGCAACCTACAACCAAGATGATTCTATCCAGCAAAGCTATCATTTGGAATGGAAGGGCGGATGAAGTGCTTCCCAGACAAGATGAAGCTAAAGGAGTTCGCATCACCAAACCATTATTATATGAAATGTCAAAGGGACTTACTTAAGAAAAAGAAGATCAAAACTGTGAACACTAAAATGAAAACAAACTCATAACTATCAACAACTAAATCTAAAAAATAAAAACAAAACCCAACTAAGCAAACCAGACTAGGAACAGAATCATACCCCTACTTACCCCTCTTCCCTCCCTCTTCCCTGCCCCCTGGTAACTGTTTGTCTCTTCCTTGTTTACATGCCTCTGGTTTAGTTTTGCTCATTTGCTTGTGTTGCTCATTAGTTTCGTATATTAGGTGATATGATGTGGTATTTTTCTTTCATTGCCTGGCTTATTTCACTAAGCATAATTCTCTAATTCCATCATGTTATCGCAAATGATAGGAGTTTCTTTTGTCTTTCTACTGCATATTACTCCATTGTGTAAATGTACCACAGTTTTTTGATCCACTCATCTATAGATAGGCACTTAGGCTGTTTTCAGCACTTGGCTATAGTAAATAGAACTGCTATGAACATAGGTGTGCACATGTTCTTTTGAATTGGGGTTTCTGGACTCTTTGGGTATAATCCTAGCAATGGAATTGCTGGTTTAAAAGGCAGTTCAATTTTTATAGTTGAGGAAATTTTATAATGTTTTCCATAGTGGCTGCACCAGTCTGCATCCCACCAACAGTGCACTAGGGTTCCCTTTTTTCAACATCTGTGCCAGCACTTGTTGTTTGTTGATTTGTTGACGATGGCCATTCTGACTGGTGTAAAGTGGTATATCATTGTGGTTTTTATTTGCATCTCTCTGATTCCTAGTGACGTTGAGCATTCTTTCATATGCCTATGGACCCGCTATATGTCCTCATTGGAGAAGTGCTTGTTCAGGTCCTTTGCCCATCTCTTAATTGAGTTGTCTGCCTTCTTAGTGTTGAGACATATAAGTTCTTTATATATTTTGGTGAGCAATCCCTTGTCTGAGGTATCATTGGCAAATATGCTTTCCCATATGGTTGGTTTCCTTTTCATCTAGCTGATGTTTTCTGTTGTTGAGCAGAAGCTCTTTAGTTTGATGTAGTACCATTTGTTTATTTTTTTCTTTATTTTCCTTGCCTTAGGAGATGTATATGTGAAGATATTGTTATGTGGGATATCTGAATTTTTCCTGCCTATGTTTCCCTCTAGGACTTTTATGGTGTCATGGCTTACATTTAAGTCTTTGAACCAATTTGAGTTTATTCTGGTGCATGGAGTAAGTTGGTAATCTAGTTTCATTTTTTTGCACGTCCCTGTCCAGTTCTCCCAGCATCATTTGTTGAAGAGGCTTTTCTCATTCCATTTTATGTTTCTCCCCACTTTTGTCAAATATTAGTTGACCATAGAAGCTTGGGTTTATTTCTGGGCTCTCTATTTTGTTCCATTGATCTATATTGCAGTACCAAGCTGTTTTGATTACAGTGGCCTTGTAGTATAGTTTAATGTCAGGTATTGTGATTCCTCCTATTGCGTTCTTCACTCTCAAGATTGCTGTGGCTACTTGGGCTATTTTTTTGAAGTATTTGTTCTAGATCTGTGAAAAATTTTGTTGGTATTTTAATAGGGATTGCATTGAATCTGTAAATTACTTTGGGTGGTATGGACATTTTAATGATGTTGATTCTTCCCATCCATGAACATGATATATGTTTCCATTTATTTGTATCTTCCTTAATTTCTTTTTCAGTGTTATGTAGTTTTCTGAATATAGGTCTTTTACCTCCTTGGTTAAGTTTATTCCTAGGTACTTTATTTTTTTTTGTTGCTATGGTAAGTGGCATTTTTCTTTTAGTTTCTATCTCTGAGATTTTATTGTAGGTGTACAAAAATGCCTTCTATTTCTGAATTGACTTTGTACCCTGCTATTTTGCTGAATTCACTTATAAGGTCGAGTAGTTTTTTTGTGGAGCCTATAGGGTTTTCTATGCACACTATCATGTTATCTGCAAATAATGACAGTTTTGCTTCCTTTTTTTCAATTTGGATGCCTTTTATTTCTTTTTCTTGTCTGATTGCTATGGCTAGAACTTCCAACAGTATATTTAATAGTAGTGGAGAGAGTGGACATCCTGTCTTGTTCCTGATTTCAGGGGGAATGCTTTCAGTTTTTGCCCATTGAGTATGATGTTGGCTTCAGGTTTTTCGTATATGGCCCTTATTATGTTGAGGTATGCTCCCTCTATTCCCATTTTGCTGAGTGTTTTCATAATAAATAAATTTTGTACTTTATCAAATGCTTCTTCTGCATCTACTGATATCATCTTGTGGTTTTTGTCTTTCATTTTGCTTATGTGGTGTATTATGTTTATTGATTTGCAAATATTAAATCATCCTTGCATCCCTGGGATGAATCTCACCTGATCGTGGTGTATGATCTTTCTAATGTGTTGCTGGATCCAATTTGCCAATATTTTGTTGAGGATTTTAGCATCTATGTTCATCAGTGATATTGGCCTGTAGTTTTTTTCTTTGTCGTGTCTTGACCTGGTTTTGGGATTAGGGTAATACTGGCTTCATAGACCGAGTTTGGGAGTCTTCTCTCTTCTTGGATTTTTTGGAATAGTCTGAGGAGGATAGGAGTTATTTCTTCCCTAAATGTTTTGTAGAATTCACCTATGAAGCCATCCGGTACAGGACTTTTGTTTGCTGGGAGTTTTTTGATTACTGCTTCAATTTCACAAGTTGTTATTGGTCTGTTGAGCCTGTCCACTTCTTCTTGATTCAGTTTTGGAAGATTATATGTTTCCAGGAATTTTTCCATTTCCTCTAGGTTGTCAAATTTTTTTGTGATACAGTTGTTTGTAATAATTTCTTACAATCCTTTGTATTTCTGTGGTATTATCAGTTGTAATTTCTCCTCCTTCTTTTCCGATTTTATTTTTGGGGTCATCTCTCTTTTTCTCTTGATGAGCCTGGTTAAAGTCTTGTCAATTTTGTTTATTTTTTCAAAGAACCAGCTCCTAGTTTTATCGATCTTTTAAATTGTTTGTTTAGTCTCTATGTCATTTAATTTTGCTCTGATCTTGATGTTTTTTTTTCTTCTACTCGCTCTGGGTTTTGTTTGTTGTTGTTCTCCTAGTTCTTGTAGCTGTAGGGTTAGATTTTTTATTTGAGATTCTTCTATCCTTTTTAGGTATGCCTGTATTGCTATGAACTTTCCTCTCAGGACTGCTTTTGCTGTGTCCCACAGGTTTTGGGCTGTTGTGTGTTTATTATCATTTGTTTTCATAAACTTAAATTTCTTACTTGATGTCATTGTTAACGCAATCATTATTTAATACCACGTTATTCATTCTCCATGAGTTTGAATGTCTTTGAGTTTTTTCCTTGAGGTTGACTTCTAGTTTCAAGGCATTGTGATCTGAGAAGATGCTTGATATAATTTCAATTTTCTTGAATTTTGTGAGGTTTGTTTTGTGTCCTACCATGTGTTTTATCTTTGAAAATGTTCTATGTGCACTTGAAAAGGATGTATATTTTGCTTCTTTGGGGTGAAAAATTCTATATATATGTTAAGTCCATTGTATCTAGAGTGTTGTTCAATGACTCTATATCCTTTGTGTTTCTTTGTTTCAAAGATCTGTCCATTATTGACAATGGGATGGTAAAGTCCCCTACTATGAGTGTGTTGCTGTTGATATTCTCTTGTAGTCATCCAAGATTTTCCTTATATATTTCGGTGCTCTTATGTTGGGTGCATATATGTTTATAAAAGTTATATCTTCTTGATGGATTGTTCCCTTAAGTATTATGAAATGTCCTTCTTTGTCTCTTTTTATGGCCTTTGCTGGGTAATATGTTTTGTCTGATATAAGTATTGCTACCCCAGCTTTTTTTTTCATGTCCATTTGCTTGGAATACTTTTTTCCATCCCTTCATTTTCAGTCTGTGTATATCTTTTGTTTGAGGTGTGTCTCTTGTAGACAGCATATATGTGAGTCATGTTTTTATATTCATTCTGCTACCCTATATCTTTTGATTGGAGTATTTAATCTATTTACATTTAAGGTTATTATTGATAGGTACTTATTCATTTCCCTTTGTACCTGTGTTCTTCTCCCTCTCTCTTTTTCTTCTTTTCTAATTTAATTTATTTTTTATTATTTTTAAAATTAATTAATTATTTCATTTACTTATCTTGAAATATATTTTATTGATTATGTTGTTACAGTAGTTCCAATTTTTCCCTTCCTCCCCCACTGCCCAGTACTCCCCTTTCTTCCAGCAATCCCACCCCACTTAGTTCATTTCCATGGGTCGTGCATAGGAGTTCTTTGGCTTCCCCCTTTCCTATATTATTCTTAACATCCCCCTGTCTATTTTATGCTTTTTAGTCCCTGCACCATTTCCCCATTTCTCCCCGTCCTCCCTCCTAGCTGACAACCCTCTAAATGATCCCCATACCTAGGACACTGTCCTTTTCTGTGGGGATGAGGACACCGTGCTGTGTGGCACAGCTGACTGCAGGTCACAATGGACAACAAAAACTTCTAAAGGTGTCCTGCAAGGGGCTGACGTTCAGACCAAGGTAGAGGTCCCAGAGAGGACGTGCAGCAGTCTTAATGAAGGAGACATGGGTGACAGAGAAGCGCCCAGAACAGCCACGTGCTGCCCATGTTCTGTGGCTGCACGGGGAAGCTGCAGAAGCAGCTGCACAAGGGAGAATTTGCCATGTTTAAAGGCATTCGCGTATTTGAGAGCAACTTCATCCAGACCACCAAAAGCGGGAAGGTGGTCAACATACACAACAGTGCCGAGACCATCACTGTAGGCGTCGCATACAGCAGCTCCGACCTCGTCATACCTGACATCATGCTGCTGGCCCGACCTGCTGTCAGCTCTGCAGTCGGCGCCACACACACCAGGGAAAAGGGACGAGAGTCCAGAAGCTTGGAGCTGACCAGGCTGCTTCCTTTGAAGCTTGTCACCTTATCCATTAAGAACCATGAAAGAAAACACAATTTGAAGCTAACCAGGCTGCTTCCTTTGAAGCTTGTCACCTTATCCATTAAGAACCATGAAAAACAACAGCTCCACTTGAAGCTAGCCACTGGCCGCTCTTTTTACCTACAATTGTGCCCCCCTTCAGATGCAAAGGGAGATCTGTTTGCACAGTGGGAAGACCTGGTGTTCTTCCTGAGACCGCCAGGGGAGGCTTACAGCAGTACTCACGCCGTGCCAGCTTGCGACGGGATGGACATACCTGCGTTGGAGGCAGAGAACAGGACGAGCCCACCAGTAAGTTTTGGCAGCCGCTCTCAGAGAGGGTCCCGAGTGCTTCAGGAGAGCAGCTGAAGCTCTTAGGCTGTTCCCTTAGGCTGACGGGGGAAACAGTGCATGTGGGGGGGCTCAGCCACTGTGTGGAGGCCTGGCCACATTAGGGAGGTCCCTGAGTGCTTCTGAGTACCCGAGGTCCCTTCGATGCCATTCCTCCTACCCTGTACCCAGTGGTGTAATGCTGCTAACAGCATCCTGAGCACCCAGTCTGTTCTGGGACCCTAACATCCCACTGTGGACTCTGACAGTCTGATCTACTGTGGACATTTTAACTATGAGAAAGCCCTCTCTCCATTTGAGCCATGAACTGATTTTTGTATAAACCTGTGGCAATGCAGCGTGCTTTGTCCGCAGGTGCACAGTTTGTTAGCAGCTTTCAGAGTGCAAAATGGACGTGCTCTTGACAAGCAGTCTCCCTTTAGGAATCTGGTTTGTAGAAGTGCTGAGACACGTGCATAAAGTAAAAGCGTGAGGGTGCTCACTGGTGAGTCACATTAGTGCTCTCCGTGGCACTGGAGCTGTCCAAGCAAAGCTGCAGTGACCCTTGTGAGGGAGCCGCGGGGGGATTTCTGCATCCACTGGGAAACTGGACTTGGTCACTTCCAAGGTTCCCTTAATGATAAACACTTTAAGACTGGTGACAGCCCTTTCTAGTCTCTCTTACTTTTTCCTCCTCTTGGCACAGGCCATGGCGCTCCATGGAGAAGGTGACAAAGACCAGGTCAGCATCAGAAGCCTTCCCATGGCTTCTGAGGTGTCTGAGGCCACCTCTCCTGCTTATGCTGGTGGCGAAGAATGTTCCTATAAAAAATAAAGAGCTTATAAATTGATCTCAAAGCAATTCCAGTCTGGCTCTCTTCTTTGGAAGTTGAAGTGGGTATGTGATTCCTAGTATATACTTGGGTTAGACAAGAAAATTAAGATGCCCTAAGAGTTTGGTGTGTTTGGAGCTCTCACTGTGCATCAGATTGCCAAGATGTTGAGCTTGCCTGTGTGTGAGAAGTGACTACGTCTGAAGTGTTACATACTGTGTGTTTGTAATAATTTGTGCCCAGAGATTTCAGTGGGTTTGGACTGGTCCATTGGTCTAGAGTGCTCGCCTTTTTTCAAAATGCTGTCTGTCTGGCACAACTGTGAGTTTGAAAGAGTAACTGTCTTGGCTATTACTATGTATAGAATGGTACATTTGTTTGGGTGCATTTTGTTGTTGGCCACACGATTGAATCAACCACCATTTCCCACATCCTTAAAAGTTGACATCAAAACCTGTTCTTCTAGCAAACATGGTGGTGGGTCTTGCGGGGATGAAGTCTCTCAGTGCTCCAGCATGATCCCTGGCACAGATGTTCAGGCCATCAGAAGCGTCCCAGCCACATGGGATTGGAGTCCATCAGTACCTGCCATAACTGTATCCTAATTGCCATAATTCTGAATCACACACTCAGTATTTCCATCACTGTTAATTCTGCCCTTGAAAGCCTCACACTCTAGACTCTAATCCACTCATTGCACCTCTACCCAAGACTGAAGGCTTCTAAACAACCACCATTCCAAGAGCTCCCTCCTGCCTTTGCACCTACAAATAGCGAGGGCTTGTGTGAAGCTGAAAACCGGGCTTAAGCAGAGGGGGAGCACAGGCGCCAGCTTTCGACAATTAGGGCTTCACCCCGGGCTTTCCCAGTCAAAGGCTGTCTGACCTTAAAAGTGACATTGAACCCCTCTAAATTGAGAGATAATGATACTAAAACCTAATTAACAGGATGTCGTGAAGGGTCAATCAGTCTCAAGTTGAATTCAGAGTCACAGTTCCAGCTCCCGCGTTGCTTAGCTGCTTCCAGGAAGACAACTGCAGCACAGGGATTGTTCAGGCTCCTCCGAGGAGTTCGGTTCAGGGCAGTGTCAGGAGATCCAGTCCTGGCTTCAGAGTCCCACCTTGGGCTCCATGGAATGTCAACCGGAGGTCCCTGGCGTCAATTGAAACGCCAACAGAAACCCCCAGTTTGAGGTGCAGTGAAGAAGGAAAGTTCATGTAGTGCAAACAGCTCGAGGGTCATACAGCATGGCTGTGCAAACCGCACTGGTGCGGCAAGGCTGCATCGTGCTACGGCCCGGCCGCTATGACGCAGTACCCACCTAGTGGGTGCTGAAACTGGGGAGGCTGCTCCCTTGTCTTCTGTGCAGGCAAATTGCTGGAAACATTGACTGACATTCTCCTTTTGTACTTGTTTGTTTTGTAAAGAATAGCTGTAAACATTCTAACATCCACATCTTGGTTATTAGTCTTCCACTTTATTGCTTGGATGTTTCTTTGGTGTTGGTAAGTTTGTGGTCTGCTTTTTGTTTTATTTTTTGAATGGTCATTAATTCTTTAGGTCACCTGCTGATGGTGAAGGTGCCTGGGGAGCCTGGTGTCACTCAGCACTGCTCTGCTCGGTGGCCGGAACAGGGTTCTCAGATGGCACTTCACCTGCCTTGGTCTCTCTGCCATCTTGTGAAGGAGCATTCGGAGGGTGGGAACGACGCTGATAGGTCTACGGGCGCCGATATCCAGGGCGAACAGATGGCTGCTTTGGACCAGTGGCCACTTGTTGATTCTCTTTTATCTTCAGCCTCTCCCACAGCTGGGGTGGGTCGCAGGAGAGGAGTCTCAAGTAAGTCTCAAGTAAGAAATCCAACGGTAAGTTGGATTTCGGTGGACTGGACCTTGAAGTGCTCCCTCTGGGACGCCATCCTTCATCTCTCCAATCTCCCCGGCATTACGGGGAGGCCCACGGCGTCTGCTGTAGTAACCACGTGGGTAACGGCGCCGATCGGCAGCATAGCGACTGCCTTCTACAGGAACTCCATCTGGGCCAGTCACATTGGCGCCTCAGCAACCTTCTCTCTTTCAACCACATCAAACCCAACAGTTTCTCCGTCTCCTACGCTGCGCAGGTATTTCCGTGGGTTATTCTTCTTGATGGCGGTCTGATGTACAAATACATCTTCTTTGGTGTCATTTCAGTTAATAAATCCATATCCATTTCTGACGTTAACCATTTGACAGTGCCAAGGACTTTGGTGGCGAGAACTTTTTTTTCCGCGTCTTCACTGCCAGCGGGGGCTGAAGAGCCTGGGGCTGCGGGGGTCGCGTCCCCACCGGGGTTTCGTGCGGCGAGGGCAGCGGGCGCAGTGGCAGCGGCCTGGGGCGCGCCGCCGCCCACCGGGCTCTTGGGCGCGGGGTCCTGGGGAGCCGCGGCGGCGGTGGTGGCCTCGCTCATGCCGCCTCCTTTGCTCTCACTCGGGCACCTCGGTGGCGGTTGGTTGGCTGTTGGTTGGCGGTTAGCGCGGCTGGTGGTCGCGGCGGGCTGGGCGCGCTCTCGGGGAGGCCGGTGCAGATCTCGAAGCGCAGGAGGCGGTGGCGGCGGCCGGGGTGGGGTCTCGCGGCCGAGGCGGCTCGAGCTCTGGGGCTGCGCTCTTGCTCTCGGGCTCCTTGCTGGATCTTACTCTCCCTTACATTTTTGATGGATGAATAGCAGTTCATGAGTTTACAACAGGCAAAGAACCAGTTTTCCTCCATATAAGTGAATCAAGATGGAAAAAACTGAAAACCAATTGTTTTTCAAATCTCTATGGAAATCTTCATGTAAACTGCCTTTTTAACATATTATTTTTATTTTTTCAGAATGAAGTATGGATTTTAGTTAATAATATATTAATATTGGTTCATTAATTATCATAAGTATACGATAGTAAAATAAGATGAGACAGACTCACAGATAGCTAGCAGGCTGACAGCTGTTGGGGTGGTTGTTAGGTCATGGGGGGCAGAGGGATTGAGCAAAAAAGAGAAAAACTAAAAAATAAATAATTTTCAACTTATGATAGTTTTAAATTTAGAAAAATATAATGTGTATTCTTAAGCTTCTTAGAAAAAATAGGATCACTTCTTAATTTCAGTCATATTTATCTGATCAACTATTGAGTGATTTGATACAACAGTTATAGGTATGGAAGAGGAAGAATTTTTACTTTATTCACTAGTTTTTAGATGTCACAGTCAGTATTCTAGCTTGATATTTCAGGTTCAGAAGAAATATGTCTCCTCAAAGTGTTGGAATTTTTTATGTAGATACCTTTTGCGAAAGCTTAGTTTACACACACTGCTGTGAACATAATGCTTTTTTCTCTGAGTTAACACAGAAGGCCCACCTGACCACATCCATATGTAAATCAAGGGAGGGTTGTACTCTTTTTTTCTCCACTTGTAGATGAATTGCTTCATATGACCTTCTGAAAGGTTCATATATTGCCACTTCAATTCATCAGGATTTCTTCTGAAATGTCAGTATCACTGAAATTGAGCACAGAGCTTTTTTACTTTCTACAAATGTCTCAGGGTAACATCAGTTAAATCTCAGACAAGGAAAAAAATACCATTTAATTAAGCTTTTGAAATCTCTCCAAACAAAGGACATAGGGAATCAAAGGACGGAAATTGATCTTGAATTCGTCGGCAGCCCTCCGTCTCGAGAGACGATGGTGTAGCTTCTTAAGAGTCTATCTGCACCGCCGAGAATGGCTGTGCAGTCCGACTCGGGAGTGACCCGGTATCTGTCTCCTCCCGTGTTGAATCAACATCTTGCGATGACGCTGGAGTGTCCTCTCCAGTGAAGCTGAAGCTACAGAGCCTGGGCAGGGTAATATGGAGGGTCTGCTGTTGCCCATGCAGCAGACCCCCCCTCTCTTCGCAGCTGAAGGGTCCAAGGGAAAGACGGAGTCAATACAGCTTGGCTTCAGGTGCGCCGCAGGAGTTGCCGGTGTTGACTACAACGTCAAACCGCCTTAGGGACTCCAGCTCCGGATTTTCTGTCGGGGTTTACTCCCTTAGCCTTTCCCCTGAAGAGGTATGCCGCAAGGCAGCGGAGGTTTTTTGGAGTCAGAGTTTTCCTTCTCTGATGTGCCCTGACTGGAAGATCGAACCAGCGACACTTAGCTCGCAGGCCGACGCTCAATCCACTGAGCCAAACCAGCCAGGGGCATGAAGTATTATGTCTGCAACTCACTTTGAACTCTTTTATATATATGGGGAGAAAGAAAGCAAATCTAGCAAAATGTTAAATATTAAATCTAGGTACAGGGTTTATGAGTGCTTTTTGTACTCTTGCCTCAGCTTAAAGTTTTTCAAAGTAGAGATTTGGGGGTGGTTAAATACAAATTGCTACTCTTAAACTATGTTATAGTTGAACCTACACACCAATTAGTCTCTTAAGCAGTTTAAAAATAAATAAACTGTTCTGGCAAAACTATACTATAGTCCCACCTACGCTCCAATTAGTCTTTAAAAAATGGCAATAAGGGTTTCAAGGAAGTTAAGAGCTACATGGTATCGGACGTCACTTTCTGATGCTTTTCAACATGAATCGACTAAATCTGTACGGCATATGAGTATTTTCGTAAACTCGAAGGTAGTTCAACATGAATTGCTTTCTTATTTCTAGAAAAACTGGATCCCCAGAGTTGCTCTACTTTCCAAATAACTGAATAAATTTAAACAGCAAGAGAAAAAAGCAAACACTTTGATAAACACACTCCAAACGTTAAGTCTTAAGTTGGGCAAACACAGTTAATTCTTTCAGAAGAAACGTTTGCCTGAAAGAGGCAACCCACACACTAAGTGCCAAACAACAAATGTGCTCCGGTGTGTTAATTATAGCGCCAAGGCGACACCAACTATTTTACAATATAAACAGTCCCTCCAAACATCATTGCCTTTACAGTACCACAGTCTCTCCGAATATTGCATTTACGATTCCAAGAAAAGAAAGAAAGAAAGAAAGAAAGAAAGAAAAGAAAGAACGCACACATTCGAAATGCGTAAGTGGGTTTGAGTGAGCGTCAAAGATCCATCTCAAAAGTTCTTATATTCTCTTTCTCTGCTGCTACATTTTTCCATCAGTGTTCATGCACTTGGATCTGTAAGAAAAATCCGGGTCTAGAACATCTCAACTAAAAGCGTTTAACTTTTCACTTCCTACCGGACCGCCCCCAAGCAACGCGCCCCACCTCCACGGGAGGATAACGGGGTGGGGCCGTTTCCCGCTCCGAAACTAAGAAATAAATGTCCTTTTCCCTGCTCTAAGAGGAGGGAGAGAGGGGCCGAGGAGCTGAAGACTCCAGGATGCACCTGACCCAAAGGAGGTAGTCGTAAAGAAAGCTTCCTTCTCTCTTCCGAACTCCTTCCTGCCTTTCCCTCCTTTCGGGTCATTCAGTGACTCCGGGCGGGGACAGGTGAATCCCGAGAGGAGAGGAAGAGGGAGGGACAGACCACGCGGGAGAGCCGCGCTCGGGCAATGAATGAGCTGCGCTGCATCCGCGCCACCTGTTCCTTCCAAGGGTGCCGGCAGGGTTCCCGCACCACCCGGGCCATGGCTCCTGCCCGTACTGCCGGCTTCTCTCCTAGAGGCCGGGCCTCGCCTCCCTTCGCTCCGTGGGGCGTATAGAAACCGGCGAACTAGAAGCTGGGAGACCAGGGCCTAGTCCGGAATCACGGCCTCCGAAGCAAGAGGACGGGAGGAGGAAGCCTCGGGTCCCCCGCGCACGGGCTGAAGCGGGAACCTCAAGGAGGGGACGAGAGAGTTCGTTCGGCCTGACTAGGAGTAGGAAGGCGGGGTCCCGGGCCGAGGTGGCTCGGTGCCCGTCGGGCCGAGGTTAAGGGTGACAGGCCCATGCACCGGCGGAATCTTTCCCATTGCTTGCCCGGAGCTTCCCACTTACTAAGATCCGCTTGAAGGGAGCGTTCTCCTTGGGCGGGAGGCTCACGGCCGGCATCGTTCCGGCTCCTCCCGCTGCTCCCGCCACCGCCCGGCTCGGTCAGTGTGTTTGTCCGACCGCCGCCGTTCCCTGGCTGCTTCAGCCTTGATTGCCCCGATCCACCGCCACCACCAGGCCTCGGGTGTCACAGCGTCGTCCAACCCTGACACCCCCTTCCCCTCGTTGTCTTTTTTCCTTTCTCACTTAATGCTACCGCCGCCTCCCCCCCCCCCCCTCCCACCACGGGTCTCCGTCGGCGGTTCACGTGGTAACTGAACAGACCGACAGAGCGATCTTGAATTAGAGGCAGCCCAAACTACCATACTAATGCTAAAGAAGATAAATGAGGTATTGGAGTTTTAAATGCTTGCTGATTGGTTTCTAGCTGCAACAAATCTTTCCTTTTAAAAATTTATCTTTTACAGATCAGAAAAGTAGTATGAATGTACCATCTCTGTCAAATTGCTCTCTTTTCATTGTGAGTCCAGAGCAGTGATAGAAATCTAAAGGGTCTTACCCTGTAATTTGGTCTCTTCATATATGGAATGCATATTGATAAAATGAATATAAGCACATCGAAGAATGGACAGATCACTGGCAAAATATCTAAACATTGTGTGTTTATTCAAATATATTGCAATAATTTGGCCTCCCAAATGGGCCAAATAGCAGTCTTTCCTGACTTTTTCTTATGTGTGTTCTAAACCATGATTTGGAGTTAAATTTGTTTTATATCTCAGCAAATTAAGTAGATCAACTATGGAGAAACTGTTAGCGCACTTAAAAATTATCAATTTTAATATATGGACTTCCAAGCTCATTTCTACTTTTGTCATGGATTGTCTGGTTAAATTTAGGTAAGTTATCAAACATATCAAGACTATAGTTTTCTATCTTGACAACAGAGATAACTTTTCTACAAATACTAGAAGTTTTTTAAAATTTAAATGAGCTTTTTGCACTCAGTATTTTGGTAAAGATTGTATCATTTAAATACCCAGTTTACTTATTATCTTATAAATATTTTAGAAAGTCTTAATTGAGGGAGTACATCTATGCTACTACATTATTTCCTGCTGTCAACCACTTTTCCTGATTTTGTACATGTGTACTAAGGAATACTAGACCTCTGAAGGTGGCTATAATCCTTTTCAGTATAGAGGTGTAATACATAGGATGTATATTTTACTTTCATTACTACACCATTCTAAACACTTCTCTCTGACTTTTGAACTAAGCCTTTATTCTTCTGTCTGTGTCTGTTACGTTATTTAATACTTATTCAATTTTATAAAAGAAAACATTCTTCCCCCAAATTTGCCTTTCTCCTATTATCTTCCATACTTGTTTCAGAGAATGGCCCAAACACTGCCAATGTGTGAAAAGAGGTCTTTTAAAGCTACATAGACTCCTCTTTACACTTCCAATTACCATATAATGACAACAAGACAGATTGTAAGTGAAATTTTGAGTCAGTTCTCTACAGAAGGCCAAAAATTTTTTTTCAGTGTTTTTTATAGAAATAAGCTAATTCAATGGATTAATTAGGCCCCAAAATGGATTCAGTCTTTAGAGCCAAATATCTCTGCAAAACTTCAATACCAAAGCAAGGGTAGTAAAAATTGAAAACAAAAATATTTTCAACTAAAGAATGAAAACAAGCTTCAATTTTCTTAGCGATTCACAAATCACCAAAGCACTGGAAAGTAATAGCAATTCAATGTGCTTGTTTTCAAAATTCAGACATTTGTGCAGTTATAATCAATAAGAACTAAATAAGCTAATCTCTGTGCACAGGAAACACCTGGAACTAATATCAATATTTAAAGTTCACCCTAATTTGTATAGCAATATATGAACGTCGTTTTAAAACTAGATGACTCTTACCATGTTATTCAAAACAAAAGCAAAACAAACAAAAAACTCCACTGGAAGAATGCCCATTTTCAAGGTTCACGTGAGCATTTAGAAGAATATATATCGATGTCTAAACTGAAATTTGCTCAATGGATTATAAATATACAGTGTCTCTTGGTAGATATTGTTATTTGTTTTTAAAAATATTTATTTTTAGTAAAGTTTTTAGAGATGGTTTAATTTGAAAAAAAATCTCTGTTTGGCCAATGCCTTTCTAGATCAATGAAGAAACCTAAGAATTATTAACTTCAAGATTCTCTTAGTCTCAATTAACTTTTCTCAGATCTGAGAAAGAGCTCTTCACTAAAATGCTGTTTCCAAAATTAGATTCAGTAAGGCCAAATGCAAAACAGTCCACGTGACAGGAAAATCACAAATGCAAAGACAAACCAGCTAAATTGTGGCCGAACATCAATTACATCTTTAGAATAGTTCTTGGAAAATTCAAGCTTTCTCTTCAATTAACTGATGTGTTTAGGGATGCAAATAAGAGCTGAAATGCAGATTTCAGAATGAAGTCAGTTCTGGATAAATTCAAATTTCAGCAGAATTATATACTGCACAGACCACGCTGCCAACTGCAGCTGTGTGAATGTAACAAATGAAAGATTGTTTGAAAATGGCTCAGGAAAAAGATTGTAAATCACTTGGACATTCAGTGAGTATAGATTCCCCATTACAAATTAATTTTTAATCTAAGAAATCAGATTCAAAATAACTTTATAAAATGTTTTGTGTGATTTCATATTTTCTTAAAGATTTATGTATCATAGTATGTAGATGTGCATTCTGAGGTAGCTGTTATAAATATTTAAATTTTTTAATGAACTGCTTTTTATAAAATATAATTATCAGAGAAATTAATCTTGGTTACAATCGATTTGTTATTTTTATTTTCTTTATTTTTTTGTTTATCAAGAATTTCCATATCATCTTTTATTGCCCTAGTTTACCATGGAAAATTGAGAGAAAGGACCATAGAAAAGGAATTATGGGGAATGAAGAAGATAATATGATTATTGTCTCCCCAAATACTGCCTATCAGATAATGATATTTGAAATTTTAAAAAATCTGTATTGTTATACTAGAATAAGACATACATATTTTGGACATATTCATACATTCTTTGCGACAGTACAAGCAAAAGCAGTGGACATCTATCATAATAAAAAAAATTACTCATTAGGTGATTTTAACACTGACATTGGCTTTCATGGGCTAGTGAATATACATTCTGTGGATGACTCTGGAAGGCGCTAAACACCATGAATGATGTTGGCAATGCGTGTCAAGTCTAGTTCTTTGCGTTTTATCTATTTTCAATGCCCTTTCAATTTTAATTCTTACTGAAAATATTTAAACTGTTAAATAGAGTCATTATTTTTTTGCTGGGGTAAACACAGTATGAAGACAGACATGTAATAATATTAATAGTTAGCATTTGTTGAGTGCTTAGTATGACCTTGCCACTGAACCATAAGCCCTTTGAGCACCATGTCTTCTTTATGAAGTAGTAATGACTTATTTACATTTGACCTGTGATGTGACTAAAGTTTTTGAAATAGAGTAAGCTCATTTTAACACAGAGATAATTATGCCCTCTGCTGGTGGTTAGAAGTTTCTGTAGCATCTACTTTTGATATGATACTCTTCAGCCTGAACATTGGATGATGTCAGATGTGGATTAATTATGTACTGGTTTTATCACTGTTTTGCTGACCCTCAGATCAGAATTCTACCAAGGCTTTGAAATTATAAACAGTCACTTAGGAGAAGGCAAGATTCTTATACAAAGTTAGTTCCCAGGAAATGATTTTGAAATGTGGAGAAGAAATTGTCTGGTGGGCTTGAGGTGTCGGGGAATGTATTAAAGGATCTTGGAATTATTATCAGGAAAAAAGTATATGAAGGTTGTATACTTAGGGCAATAATAGGAAATAGTTGTCTGCCCCAAGGATGTGGCATTTGCCATTAGGAAAAAAAACAAAGAAAAAAAATAATAGTAACCTAAGTAAAACCTCTATAATCATATTTTTGGCAAAATTGTATAAGAGTGAGAACTGAAAAATGCCAATATGGCAACATTTTCCTAGGATATAATTAGAAGACAAAACCATCATTCAAATCTTTGGTTTTGCATACCCATAGTTTCATCTGAAGGGCATCAGATTCAAAAAGTAGTCTCTCTGATGTTCTTCTTCAGGGGAAAAGTCTAGTGTAGGACTGTACTTATGATCCAGGAGTTGGCAGTGAATCAGATTTTTCAGGCTATATTCCCATCTACAAGATCATCTGGAGGAGGTATTTAACACCATCTACAAGCAAGAACTAAGATTTGTGGTAGGAGACATGACCTCCTCTTTATCAGCTATTTCTCACGCTATTATCATGTCAGCAGAATTTATTACAGGGATTACAGTAAATGGATTTCTTATAATCATCAGCTATAATGAATTGATCAAAAGCAGAAAACTAACACCAATGCAACTCCTTTTCATATGTATAGGGGGTTCTAGATTTGGTCTCCAAATTGTGTTAATGGTGCAAAGTTTTTTCTCTGTGTTCTTCCCACTCCTTTATCAGACAAAAATTTATGGTGCAACGCTGTTATTCTTTTGGATATTTTTTAGCTTTGTCAGTCTCTGGTTTGCCACCTGCCTTTCTGTATTTTACTGCTTCAAGTTAATAGGCTTCACCCAGGCCTATTTTCTTTGGCTGTAATTCAGGATCCCCAAGTTAATGCCTTGGCTGTTTCTGGGAAGCCTGCTGGCCTCCGTGACCACTGCATCTCTGTGTATCGAACTGGATTACCCTCAAACTGTGGCGAATGGTGTCCTCAGGAATGCCACGCTGACGATGTCTAAATTCAAGATAAAGCAAACCAATGAAGTGCTTTTTGTCAACTTGGCACTCATATTCCCTCTGGCCGTCTTTGTGTCGGTTACTCGTTTCTCTCTGCAAGCACACTCATTGGATGCAAAACAGATCTCATGGCTTCAGAGGTGTGAGCATGGAAGTCCATATAAATGCCTTAAGAACAGTGCTGACGTTCTTTCTCTTCTTCATCTCTTATTTTGCCGCCTTCATGGCAAACATGACCTTCAGTATTACTTACGGAACTCAGCACTTCTTTGTGGTGAAAGACATAATGGCAGCATATCCCTCTGGCCATTCAGTTATAATCATCTTGAGTAACTCTAAATCCCAGCAACCATTCAGGAGACTCCTCTGCCTCAAAAGGAATTAAAGAAAAGGAGGACCAATATATTCATATCGTTATTTTCTTGACATGGGGTCAATGGACTTGTGTTTTGCTTTGCTTACTTTAGATGGATTTTGTGTGCTCTCTCTGGCAATTCCCTGTCCATCTCCCACCCCCAGGACATGTTGGATGGGCAGGATATCTCTTTTTCTAGGGCTACGTACTTTAAAATATTATAGTAGTAGCATATTTTAATAACTAGCACTTCTGTTGGAGTGCCAAAAATGAGAATAAAATACTAAGACTTTGTTTGGCTGACCAGCATAGGTCTGTTATGTCTTCCCAGGTCATTGAGAATGTTGTTTCAGATAAGCAAAATCACATTGGTTAGTCTAAGACTTGGAACAATATAATAATATAACAATATAATAAATATAATATAATATAACAATATAATAACAGCTTTTCAAAGTGAGTCATGAGTGCAATTTTTGTTGAAAGAAAAATATATGTTGAAAGGGCATGTCAAGGCAATGTACCCAGATATACAGGTTAATGTCTTATTTTTGCTTTTGATTTGCTACTAATTTAGATTGATAAATGCTAAGGTGCAAATGAAGCTGTGTATGTGCATGCATACGTAACAGGATAGGCCAAATCCCAGGTCCAGAAAGCCAGCAAAAAGGCAGGGTGCTGCAAAGGGTACAGCCAGGCCTGGAGCTTAATAGCTTAATAGCACACAGCCTTGAGGCTACCAGCTTGTGACAAAGGGTACACAGCGCCTGTGAGCTGTCGGGGCTGGACACCCCACGGAGGGTGAGTGGAGGCTTCTGCCCGTGCCTGGAAAAGGAGCAAAGACAGACCTGGCCATAGGTTAAAAAGCTGGATGCTCCCGCTGGTTTCCTGTGCATGTGGAGTTTTGGGAGGGCCCCTTTTAAAGCAAAGGCAGGGAGAAGCAGGCTGTCTTGGTTTGGGGCTTTCTTGCTTTGGAGCTTGGTGCAGGCTCCCTCTTGGCTCTTGGCTCATGGAGCTTTGGCTTGGGACTTTTGGTAGCAGGTGCACTTGGATGCTCTGAGTTTCTGGCCCTTGCACCCCCTGTGGATGGGAGCATTGGTGGGACTGGCAGATGCCAGGCCTACCAGAGGCTTGGGCCCCACATTGTTGGAAGCCCACTCCTGGAGGCTGGGTCCCATGCTGGGATGCATGCCTTACTGGGCTCCAGCCTCTGGGACACTATGATCCCGTGCAGGGTGGCACATGGGTCCCGGACTGCGACATGGGGACTGAGAGCAGTGCACCCCAGATCCTGAGAGAGCTGCTGCAAGAAGATGGCCACTCTGAAACCACAGTGCACACTCCAGAGAGGATGGAGATCTGTTTGCGTGGCTGGCTTAAGGACAGATAAGGAAAAGGGGAACTTCTGAGTTCGGTTTTTTGGTTTATCGCCTTTCAGGAAGCAAGAGAAGTTTTGGGTTTTGTGGGAGAGGAGGGCTCAGAGCTGGAGTTCTTTCAGCCCTCCAGAGTTGGAACCCTGTTAATAAAAACCTGTTTCGTTCAACACAAATCTTTGGGTCATGTGAATTAAGGGCGACAAGTGGCCAAACCCCATGCTGTACAGTTACATATGCACACGTAATTCAGGGTCTCCGTTTTTTACAAAATGAAGAAATATTTTTCAACTCTCAGCAGTGTTAAACACATGCCCAGAGAGAGTTGGGGGAGGTTGCTGACTATGAAGGCTCATCAGAAAAGCATTCAGCTGGTGTCTTAACCCTTTAACTAGTGTCTTAATTCTCTCCAACTGAGAATGTCATCTGGAGTATGATGGCAGCAAGTGATGTAAAGATCTAGGGGAAGATTTTGAAATCTATTTCTAAATTCGAATGGATTCTGCTCTTTAAGGATCTTGAATAGTCTTGCTTTGAGGAAGAAAAAAATTTTATAATATCTTACATCTCAGGGTATTTATTTGAACCTGTGACATTCTCACTGGCTCTTAGAAAACAAAAAGATGTGTAGTTTTTTAATTGTAAATAAATTGTAATTAAAGTAGATTAGAAGTTGCCAGGATGAAAAAACCAAACTGTATGTGTGTGTGTGTGTGTGTGATCTTTTTTTTTCTTCTTTTTTTTTACTTTACAAAATATTTTCACATACAATCATTTACTTCATTTTCAGAATACCCTGTAAAGTAGGCAGTAGAATTATCCCAATTTTACACTTGAAAAAATAAGCTTTAGCTAAGGTCACTCAACTACAACTGGTATTATAGTAAAATTAGTATCGAAACCTGGCTCTTCTGTCTCTAATACCAGTATCCTCTCTGTTTGGTTTTCTTTTTTATTATTTTTATGGCAACTGTAGACTCTGAAAGCCATAACAAAAAATGACGTTCAACCTATGACCTATGACATACTGTAACCTTTCTCTATATGTCCCTAGAAAGTCAGTTAAGAAATATTTCACAAATCTTTGGACTATTTATTATTTGGTCAGATTATTTATTTTCTATTTTATTCATTTAATATTTGGTTTACTAATAGACTGAAGTGATCTAAGCATAGGTGCCCCAACTTACACTTCAGTATCACTTGACTTGACTCATCTAGTAGAGAAATTGCTATGCCATCCTCACTTGTTATAGATCAGGTGGTCAAGGGGGCAAGACAAAACTCTCTGCTAGGAAAAACAGAGAGTTTTTACATCCTGAGTTCTGGATAATTGTGCAGTTGGAACTGACTCCTTAGATTATAGAACAAACCTATAAGCTTTTGCATCAGCTTAGGAGAGCCCCACAAGTCCTGATATCCCATGTCCACGCTGAAGGTCCTTTTCATGCTAGTGCCTGAATGACATAGGTAGTCATGGAAGACATTTCATATTGAGGTCTGATATCATTGGGTCAATTATATTCTCTAATATATTAACTTATTTTTACATTTAAAAATAATTTTAATAATTATTTGTAAATTGTAAAATAATATATAGTCAATGCAGAAAATTTGGGAAATTCAGAAATATAAGAAGTGAGCCTAATATGATCACAGGTAAAATTTTCACATACATTCTTTCAGGACTTGAAGTACTGCATATGCGTATGTAAGTATGTGTGTGAGTGGGTTGATTTATTTCATATGGGGATCCTGCTGTGTATATACTTTGTACTACCTTTTCATTTAAATCATGGAGAGAAATTTTGCATTTTTAATGGTTTTATAATATTTCATTTTGTAGATGTGTTTGTTCTTAATTATTTTTCTATTATTAACTTTTGCACCTTCATTAATAAAGAGTTATAGAGTTAAAAGTAGTGTTTATACTATTGAAGAAAAAAAGAAATGCACCCAAAGAAAACAAAGTAAACCCCCCAAAACAAAATAGAAGTCTCAAGTAAAGAAAAGAGAATCTTTTATTATTATTACTATTTGTACATGAGTAACCAAATAGGTTCTAATTCATTGAAAGACTTTGGCATAGGAACCTTTTGTAACGATGCTGTGAACTGGGAATTCCTGGCGCTGTGGCACAGCAGGCAATCTAAGATTCCATTAAGTTGGTGTAAAGAAACACCAATGCCTTCAGGAACTTCAATAATCATATAATTAATGTTCTATTCCAGAATTGATTTACTTTTTGTGCATATTATCTCACTGATCTTCAAAACCCTGGTAAAGGATATTTTTATCTATATTAAAGATGGGAACATCTGAACTTGGAGAGACAAAAGAATAAGCTACTTATCTGGACCTGAATTTTACCTTCTAAATCTAAAGTCCATATTTTTTTCCTAAACATAATTGTGTATCAAAGTCACAATTAAAAATATTTTTAAATTGTTGATTCCCAGGCTCTTTCTAGACATGTTGTATATAGGCTCTAGGGATGGAACCCAAGAATCTATATCGCAAACATCCATGAAAAACTCTGATACAACATGTTTATGGACCAGATTTTGTGGCCTACCAGTTTAGAGCATGTTAATGCTCCTAAAAGAAGCCTAAAAAATATATTCATGTCAATATAAAATCTTTGTTAGGAGAAACTTCTAAAGGCATTTAAAATATTAAAATTATAACTCACTCTTTTATTTATACTCTTTTTATTAAAAGAAACTGATTCACATTTGGACACCTAATATAACAGGAGACATGTAGAATGATAAAGAAGAAATCCTGTCTTGGAAATCCAAAAATAGAAGCTGAGACTGGCTGAGTCAAAGGCAGCTCTTTAGAGCTCAACAGTCATTATCTTTGGAACCTTCTCTAGAGCTCATCCAGCACTGTGAGCCAAGCTCTCTCTGCGCATCTACTTCCTTCCCCTCACTACAGACATTTGTTGTTTGCCTTCTCTGTATGTCTTTTCTCTCATATTTTTCTCATTAGTGCTTCTGCTTATACATAATTCTTACTTCATTATATATACAACATACTCTGGGCCTTGAATTTATCTCATGATTTCTCTCAAACTATCCATTATTCTTAATTCATATTAGTATCTGTGATTTGTTATATTTCTCTCAATTCAAGGTATTCTAGAGTGAATCTGATTATGCTTTGTCATTATCAGGCTATCTCCTAGAATCAATGCTAAGACTAAGTACTACTGTCCTTGGATCAGGGTCCAAGTCTGAACCAACCAAATTGAATCTGGAAGGTGATGCCACTCGTCTTACCAGGACTGTCCCTGTCCAGTTTAGCTGGACTGTGAGCAGGGAAGTTTCTCTGAAAGCATTTTGGGGTAGCGGGCATCACAATTATCATGAATCTATATGCTTCTATAATGCCTTATTTTTTTCAGGACTCAGATAAATCAAGGGATACCCACAGATTCCATGAAGACTTCTCATGTCATTAAAAGTTTAGAATCCATGCCCTGGCTGCTGTGGCTCAGTGGATTGAGCATCAGCCTGCGAGCCAAGTGTCGCTGGTTCGATTCCCAGTCAGGGCACTTTACTAGGTTGCATGTCAAGTCTCCAGTTGGGGGCATGAGTGAGAGGCAACCACACAGTGATGTTTCTCTCCCTCTCTTTCTCCTTTCCAGCTCTCTAATAAAATAAAATAAAATAAAGAACAAACAAATAATTTTTTAAAAAAGTTTAGAATCCACAAATAGGAGATTGACTCATCTTCTTTTTATATTCTAGATAATTATTTTTTATCAAAGAAAACATAATTTATGAAAATGAGTTTTCTTTTTTTACTGTATAAGACCATATACACAGTATTTTAAAAATAATTAAATTCTGAGAGTTGATTATGTGGTCACACTGAGAGGTGCACATTGTTATAGTTTACCATTATTGGGCACATCACAGCTGATTTAAACCTAAAAATGGGTTTGAGGACATCTATATGTACCCTATTTCTTCCGGCTTTTTCCTCACTAGACACAGCTCTCTCTCACTCATCTCAACACCAGAAAATTTATATTTAATTAATCAATAAAGAGTTTTTGTTTTAGTTACAGGAGTTATTAGAGAGAACCATTTTCCAATTTAATCCTAAAATCTTATACCTCTCTTCTGTGTGACACTTCTTAAATAGTAAATTATTTTAAAAGATTTAAAAGCTTTCTCTTCACATACACATATATCTATCCAAACTTCTAAAAAAAAATTACAAAGCCTTTTTGCTTAAGAAATTCTTCCCTTTTTTTAAAGCAAACTTCCTGGATTTTACTGAAAGGCTGGATAGAAAAATGACCAATAAGTTCCGCCTAAGTAACTTCAGGATGAGAAGAGATCATATAAACTTCTCAAGATTAAGGTTCTGAATGGACCACTCACTCTGCCAGTGACACCAGATGTTGATAAATTCCTAGCAGAAGGAGATACTCTGATAAGCATGGATTAGCTCCATATCAGTTATTTGACCCCTGATTTCACAGAACAAAGAGAGGAGGTCAATTTCAACAAGGGTATGTTGGCTGGAAAACTATAATAGCTCTGTGTGTTTGGCTTGGATGGGGATGGCTCTCAGTATGAGGACCAGTAAGGGCTGGGATAAGAGAAAGGACAGTGGGAAATAAAGGAATATCTTACTAGCTTTGTAATTTTTGTCTGTGGCTCTGTTCTGTGTCAGAGATTTCATAGAACAGAGGCTCCCTGACACATAGGAAATAATACTGAGATTCCATGCTTCAAGTCGAGGGGAATGAGTCATTGATGAATTTCTTCATATGGTGCTGCACTATAAGCCCATGTTATATGTAAAAGACAAATGAAAGAACATTTTTAAGTGTCATAACACAGAGGTGCTAAAGACAGGCACTCTATGGAAAATTATGAGAATTAGAGAGGACGGGGCTTTATGGACCCAGTTTTCTGTGTTATGATTTTTAACTTTGAACCTTAGGTATTCATTTTTGGAGACTCTTCATTGTTAGGATTTGTCTCAGTAATTAATTCAAAATTGCTAAGTCTGTGCTCATGTCCCTTTTTAAAAACGTTGCTTCCCTGTTGTGGTCTACTGCAGGTTTCCCAGTACTTAGTTTTATGAAAGTATAATAAAATGGCCATTTTTCCTTTCAATTATCTTAAAATCATTCATGGATTTTGTTTTTGCTTTTCAAATATATATTGTTTTCTAAGGAATTTCTGTAGCTCTGCCAGTATTCCCAAGTTTCTAACATACAGTGCGTGTTAAAGTTTCTGTAAAAAAAGAGTTCCCAAAAGACACCGCCTCATTTCCCACTGCCTGTTCTCTCATTGTTCTGAAATGTAACTCATGTGGTTTTATGAGCTTGAATGCATATGAATAACTATTATTATTTTCTCATTTATCTCAAGCTTTAAGTAATTTCTATTTATGTTTGTTATTTTCACCTTGACAATTGTTCCCTTTCCTGAAGGAGATAAAATGGAAGTTAAACTATTTAGCTAACATTATAGCATCTGCAAATATTACTTTTTCTACCTAAGTAAAGAAATTTCTTTATTCTTATTTTTTTATTCTGGCATAATTCAAAACCAGTTTTACTTCATTATTAATTTATAGAGTATTTCAAACTACAGTTACTGGTTATATGATGAAATCATTACTATAGTGAATTTTTAGTTAATTCATTTGTGTACTCATATATGTTATTCAAGTAGCTTTCTCAAAAGTCAGCACATTCTTTTTTAAAATTATTTATTTTTTGTTTGTTTATTTTATTTTATTTTATTTTATTAGAGAGAGGGGAAAGGAGAAAGAGAGGGAGAGAAACATCACTGTGTGGTTGCCTATCACTCACGCCCCCAACTGGGGACCTGACGTGCAACCTAGTCATGTGCCCTGACTGGGAATCGAACCAGTGACACTTGGCTTGCAGGCCATTGAGCCACAACAGCCAGGACTGCACATTCTTTAGTACCTGGAAACATAAAAGTCAGAGAGTTTAGGTTTTAATTTCCCACAACATGTTACCTTCCCAAATTTTAGAAACTGAGTAACAGATCTCTGCACATTCCATAGATATTCATGTGCAGTAAAATTTTGTTATACATTCAAAATTATCTACCTAAGAATAGATTTTTGGATGGTTCTATATATAACTTGAGTCACTTACACATGAAATAATATTTTCCTATCAGAAAACTCTGGAAGGTCATTCATGAACGCATTAAAGAGAACTCCAGTAGTTTTTACGCTGTTCACCCATCCAAACCACACCTTCCTCTCCTTTTTATTAAGAACTCTGCTATTGTCAAGGATGAGAACTGATCTTAGTTGCCCTGAGCAATCTGCAGAGATGTTTTCAAATTTCAGGGATCTTTAATTTCCCACAAGAGGAACTGTTAGGACTGATCATTGGTGTTTAGTACTGTTTTCTTTTAGGTCTGTATCTTTTCTAGCCAATTATTTGTAACTTTCTCAAAATCGAGGGCTATGTTATAAGTATTTTGGTGTCACAGAGAAGTAATGTTAATGAATTCAACATAAGCAGGCACTCGAACATGTCTTTTGAGAAAGAATCATATGCATCTCTGTGGAGAGAGAGAAGTATCAACATAAAAATAGGCTAATTTCATTTCCAAAACTGTGAGAAATTGAGTAAGACAATTCTACTGTCACTTACATGAGGAAAAAAAAAAAAAAACACACAATAAAATTGAACACTGATGGAACCATTACCTGCAAATTTATCTTTGTGTCTCAGTTTATAAACTGGGATAAAATCATAACTAACGCACTGCCACCCAGTGGCAAAATTTCACTTTAAATAAAATAATGGTTAAAGTAGTCAAAAGACTACAGCCATTAGGGATCTTGCTTCAGAAACTTTTATACCTTGTTGGGAAAAAATGTGGGAAAAAAGAAGTTAATATTCAGGTCAGGGGAAATTTGGGGCTAAATGAGAATAACTAGCCCAAATCAAACAAACAAGCAGTAAAGAAAAAAAAAAAAAAAACGGAAACAAAATTATTATGACTTGAGGAGATAACTGAAAAACTTGAATTTTGCTTGGATGCTCAATATCAGTGGATTTGCGTTCATTTTTTAGATGTCATAGTGGTGCTGTGCTTATGCTTTAAAAATAAAAGCATTTTAATCTTTTAGGGGAAACCTAAAATGATTACTGGTAAAATAATGTGCTACATCAAAGTACTAGGAATGAAGGGAGATACATTGGAGATATATTTGAAGAATCTGGGCTAGAAATTGATTATTTTTTAAGCTGAATGATGGTTAGATGGAGATTCATTACATGATTCTGAATGAATATAGCCTATACTTAGACTTGTAATTCAATACATAACTATGACTCTCACTAAGAGAAAAGAAAGAAGACTGATAATGCAAAAAAAAAAAAGTTAGAAAAAAGAATAAATATATTCCAGTAGGAAAATATAGAAGAGTAGTTAAGAGTGTGGCCTCTGGGATCAGATTATCCCTGTTCTTTTACTTTCTAATAATTCTGGGAAAGCTATTAAGCCCTTTTCCTTATTTATGACAGCAAATAGCAATACTATATTTTTATGGTTATTTTAAGTAATGGAGGAGCCAGTTGTATACAAAGTGCTTACAACGTGGTCTGGAATAATAAAAGATATTCAATAAATGTTAACTTCTATGAACTATTAGGATAAAAAATGCAAAATCCAGAACGCCTCAGTCCATAACTCTCTTTATTCAGGGCTTCTAATCACTTCTGTTCATAGTAAAGGAGAATGTTACCTTGGAGGTGTCATCAAATGTCATCGGTTTAGTCAAACATTTCTCTAGTTAGAATTAGAGACTTCAGTGACATTTTCTTGGAGGCAGCATGATATAAATTCTACTACCACCAGGTGTCAGTATTGCTACAAATTAGACTTTAACAATAAATTTTTTGCAACTTGGCCTCACATTTTATTTAATTAAAGAGTGAAAAACCTTATTTATCGAGTTTCCGTCGTTGTAACTTTTAATATTTTCCCAGCTTGTGACAGGACCTAGCGTCACTCACTAAGAAGAGAATCCTATTTAACTTCTGCTCGATGCCGCAAGGAACTTTTTCAAGCAGAGACATTTCTGGTGTTTTATTTTGTTAGTTTCTGAAAGGGCACAGATTACCTTTCAGTTCAAACTTGTGCATTTAAACTATCTAACAAAACCTCTACTGTCTTTTATAGCTTACTAAAAACAATCACCAGTTACTCTACTCCAGGCTCAGCAAATTATTTTAGCTTTTTTTTTTTTTTTGATATTTTTAATGTCCCTGAAATAAGTTCAGCTCCAGAAATATAATATGTAACTCTGCATGCCTTAAGATTAAGTTGCCAACTTTTCAATAGATTCCTTTATTTTCATCCTCTTTAAAATACCATTTCTGATTTATTTACGCACAAATAAATGAAGTACTGCTCTTCACCATAAAATGAATTGTTTGTACAGTATCTTGAATCTTAGATTACCTTTTTTCAAATTTTCATATACAAATTTTAAGTATTACAACAAAATCCTCAAAGTTGCATTTTGCCAATGAAATATTTATTTGGAAAAATCATATTCCAAATACAGTAAGAAACTGTGTTTATTAGTAATAGTACAGTCTTCTCCTTACATATCTAGCATCAATGTAATTTACCAAATTTTGTGATAATTTATAAAAGATACCTGTTGGATTAAAATATAAGTCATGACACTAAATACAGGTAAATCATTATCATCAAGTTATTAATAAGGTAGAAAATAAACTTTCTGCATTACATTTTAATAGTAACACAATGGCATATAACTAAAAAGGTAAATTTTTACTTACCACTTTTAATAATATGGTAATGTTTTAAATGCTAAGTTAATTAATGGCAACAGTCCATTTACTTTGTCACCCACACTTTTAATCTATTATTTAAAGTTAAGTTTGTAATTCAATGTATTATGTGTAGAGAAGTGATAGAGTTTGCATGGAAGAGTATGACTCTGGAAGCAAGCTGTGTAGCTTTGAAACTTGGCCGCATTGCCCCAAATTAGCTGTCTATCTCTTGGTTTCCCCATCTGTAAATGGGGAGGATAATAATTGAATCTATATCATAGAATTATTGTAAGCATTAAATCTGTTCTACCATATGCAAAGCATGTAGTTAATTATGTACGTAAAGCACATGTTGTCTGGCACATGGTAAATACAAACACACCATTATTATTATAATGGTGCCACTTGTACAGTATTTACCTGGAGATAATTTGTTTTATCCAGCATTCTTTATTTGGATAAGAATGAATAATATATGCACACTATGTTTACATATTACCATTACTTACATATATCCATAAACAAAGCAATATGTTAACAGTGGTTGTCCCTGGATATTGGGATAAAGGTTGAATTTTATTTTCTTCTTTCCAAAATGAGAAGCAAATAGTTTTATAATTGTAAAATTAAGATAATTTCTTTTCAAATAATGTACACATTTTAGCATGGTTTATATCTATGAAAGTCTTGTCCAAGTGTGTAATAAAATGGATCATGTCAGCCTCCCTTAACTGTGCTATATGCAAGTCAGTATAGAAGATAATGCCAAGGATATTTTATAAGACCCAGCCTCTCATTTCAAGTAAAATATAAGGTAGAATGTAAAATATGCTATTTAAGTCACAAGGCACTAATGAGAAGTTTTAAAAAGAAGGTTACAAGAAAATAAAAGAAGGTGAGATTTGAAGGACAACATTTATTCCAGCAGACATAGCAAAAAAAAAAAAAAAGAATAGGCCAATTTTATTTAGATTTGCAATTTCCTAGTCCTGGGTCCTAATCTCCAAAATAATACCGTGTTCTGAGACACATCATGAGCAAAGACTTGTGTAATTGCTAAGTTTCTCGTTTCTCTGCATTTTTCTACTACATGGGTGTTAGTTGCTGAAAGATGATAAATAGAAGAACAGCACAGAAAGATTTATCACTGACAAACCTCATAAATACACTTAGGATTCAAAAGTAAATTTACCAAAAGCCCCGCAGCCCGTTAAATCTGCAGTGAGTTTGCCTCTTTCTCTACAGCTGTTGGGAAATGTCCCCAGCAGAGACATGTAATGAATATTTTCCTCTCAGCTTGTGGCAGGATGATTGTTAATAATTGCTCTAATGCAGGGTTTTGTTTTGTTTTGTTTTTTTAATTTATATAGGGAAAGACACGCCTCTCATTAAAAGTAAAGCATGCAGATCTCTGCTTTTTCTTAAAATGCAAGTAGTGGATTATCTAGAATTTTGGATTCTCTTTGCTCATTAAGATAGTTGGTGTGGTGGACTGAGGCCTGAATATTGTGAGTTTTCTCCAAATTTACTTCCACTGCATTTGGAGCAGCTCATTTTGAGTGAATTGCTCTCAAATAAGAAGGCCTGAGAGGAAGACTCTGTCATAGACTCATAAAAATATATTGAAAACCAGCTTTGACTATGGCTCCAATGGACAAATAAGGCTGCTTTGTAGCACTGTACGGTATGTGCAACCAGAACAAAATGTGCATTTGGCATACAGGGCAACCTTTTAAAGCAAAGATTATTAAATAGCAATTTTAAAAAGATAAACAACAATTAAAGCCAATACATGTTTGCTTTCACTAACTTCCTTGTGCCATCTTCCTTAAGAGACAGAGAAGGCCAGGAGTGGAGGGGAAGTTTACCAAGACATACAAGAACAGGTGGGCAAAATTTTAAGGTTTGCTGGTGAACACTTATGTTAACTCTTTATAATTACTACTCAAATGAGTGTTTTCAATAATATGTACTTTACCCTATAGAAGCCCTACTGTCAAAGGAACTATAAATAAAGTATTTGCACGGTGCTTAAACCATTTTTAGTGGCGCCAGGAAGAATCCAGTCCTTTGATTAGATAATTATCATTATTTTTTTCCTGGGTTTCGGTGGAATTCTGGGTGATTACTAGTGACACGTCACAATTCCAGGTTTGGCAGACACTCTCGGTGCCACCTCCACCCCCTCAGTTTTTATCCTGCCAGAGCACTTCTGCCTAAACTCCTCTCCTTGCTGGAGCTGCCCACGCGTCATAAGTGCTGAGGTTTAATACCACCAGCGACTCGCGAAGCAATAACTGAGGGGACTGTTTTACAGTGCTCCCCCGGGGCTCCCCCGGGGCGCTGAGCTCCAATTGCTCCACTTCATTGGCTTCTTTCCTTTTCCTGTCTCCCTTACTCGCATTCTTACCTCTGTTTGGGGGATCACCTCTGATTTCGCCAGAAACCTTAAGTGTCTGCTTTTGGAAAAACCTAAATCAAGACACCAGGAGGCGGTATTACGATCTCGGGAGGCAGAAAGCCTTACCTAGGGATCTTGGGCGGATAACTTGACCATTCTCCTCAGTTCTTCACCTTTAAGATGGAATAATGGGTACTATCCTAGACACAGATGGGGGGTGGGGGGTGGGGAGGCAGAGTCTGAGTCACAACATGCCTTATAGCTTCTCTTATCTGTCTTCAATTACTTGTCAATGTCGTCGATGGGAAGGAGGTGTCCGGGAAGGTTATTACAGTGGATAGACTTTGGCCTCTGAGTCAGGTCGAAATGGATTCCAAATTCTAACCAAACTATCTATAATTGCGTAATCTTGGATGATTTGCATAAATTTTCTAAATCAATCTTTTTCGGGTTTTAAAAGAATTAAATGCATTGGCATATGTAAGTTGCTGCAAAGTCCCTTATATCTTCTGGATTCACTTATTATTAGTATTACTACTAATAATAATAATAATAACTTATTAATATTAATAGTATAGAGATATGACTTTGCATGACCATGAAAATTCACTTAATTTTCTGTGGCTCAGTTCTCTCATCTGTGAAATGACAATAATTATAGTTTAAACTTCATAGAGTTGTTATGAAAAGTCAAAAGTCACACGTAGTAATTGTTATATTTTATGACAAAACACTTGGACCATAGTATATGGCACAGACTAATTGCTTAATTTTATGAATAAAAATCCAAAAGCTATGCATTTTCTGTGTACAAAATAAGTTTTATACTATCTCTAGGGAGTGGCCAAGTCAAGAATTGACTGAAAGATACACGTGTGTGTATGTGAGAGAGAGAGAAGGAGGGAGGGAGGGAGGTAGTTCATGTTAGTTGGTAAGATTAACCTGTGGATCTGTATAAATGGAGCGAATCCAGAAAGTGAACTGTCAGCAGACTCAGCAGACAGCTCTCTTAAAGAGGACCAGGAGACACATTAACTACACAAAGAGGAGAGAGATGGCCAGAAAACTGTCTTCGAATGGGCAGAAATTCATTTTATATTTATAAGCAGTAGGTATGAAGTCAGTCCACCAATGACTTAGGGCAGAGACTTGTTCTTGCAAAATTTATAGCATGGTTATTTTAAATTGCAAGGATCTTGTTGCACATAGGAGAAATTATTAATTGCTACAGTAATAGCAGGGGCTTCTCCTCCACAGACAATACTGTACTTGAACTTAGTAATTAGGAACGCAATGTTAACTACTGTCTTGCAGCCAAATATAAACTCCAACCACAAAGGAAATGACATGGTAGTCCCTCACTAAGTTTCTCAAAGGCAGTTTCAGAAAATCATGGTCTACACCTGACGGCAGCACAATGAATTAATGGCCTCCAGCCTCTGCCTGACCTCACCCTTCCCAGCTGTCACTGGGAAACAGCTCCTTCTGCTGCTTGCTTCAACAGCACATCTACTTTTATGTCCCATGGGCTTCTCAAAATAAAAATGTTTTCATTTAAAGTCATGGTTTCCCCATATGTTTCTCCTTTTAAAAATATTTGTTATACTACTTAGCAAACTGAATCCTGTGAAGCTTCAAACAAAATGGCTTTATTTTTTTTCAAATCATGACTTTTTTTTTTTTTTGTTACCTGTCTTCTGCCTTCACCCCGGGGGGCGTGTCTACCAGCCCGAGCAAGCTGCTCACCTGTTTTTTGTTACCTGTCTTCTGTCTTCACCCAGGGGGTGGGTCTACCAGGCTGAGCAAGCTGCTCACCTGTTCTCTGTTACCTGTCTTCCGCCTTCACGGGGTGGGGGGGGGGGGGGGGCGCGTGGGCGGATGTCTACCAGGCCGAGCAAGCTGCTCACCTCCTCTTTGTTACCTGTCTTCTGCCTTCACCCCGGGGGGGAAAATCATGACTTTCTAATGTGAGATGTTGAATCTCCCTTCCCTCAGCTTGAGAGCATCCCTGACACCGTAGCATTTCAGCCACTTGGCTTGTAATACCAGCAGTGTCATTTCTGCAGTTTGAATTAGTGTTCCACCACGAGAAAGCCCAGGCTAGGGTAAAAAATATGTGTGAGTCCTACCTCACACCATGCATAAAGAAATCAGTTGACATGAATTGTAGATCTAAATATGAAAGAAAAAGTAAAACTTCTAGAATAATTTTGAGAAATTGAGATTTGGGGACCTATTAAAATCAGTATCCATTAAATGTGCTACTTAAGCATTAGAATTCCAATGTTCTATTTATCAAATGACACCATTAACGGAATGAAAAGGCCGTCACAGAGATCAGAGAAGATATTTGCTACCCATATAACCAAAAATGTTTGTATTAATAATACGGGGTGGTGCAAAAGTAGGTTTACAGTTTGTGAGTACGGGAAACACAGTTTATTCTTATATTACTTCTTAATTATTGTATTGTTTTCAATACAAACAGCTGTAAACCTACTTTTGCCCCACCTTGAATGGATCACTGTACAGCAAAAAAAAAAAGTACAAAGTGTTGCTATATGCAACAACGTGGTTAAAAGAGAGAGATGGAAGGAGGGAGGGAGACATAAAAAATAGAAAAGAAGTCTCACCTACTCTCAGTTAAAACTTGAATCTCGCAACTTCTTTGCTCTCTTCAACAAAAAGCCTGCCCTGCGGCTCAGGGATTTACAACAGGAAAGAGAACATCATCTCCCTTTTTTTCGCTTGTGCACAATTGGACATAAGACGGTTCATTGTAACACTTCTCAGCACTCTTCTATCCTCTTGTTGTTGGTGGAGGAGATGTTTAACTGTGAAACGCAATGTATTTAGCAGTTCTCGCCTTTTGCATCCTCTAGTTGTCTTTTACTAGCCCTGGCTGGTTTGGCTCAGTGGATTGAGCGTCGGCCTGCGAGCTAAGTGTCGCTGGTTCGATCTTCCAGTCAGGGCACATCAGAGAAGGAAAACTCTGACTCCAAAAAACCTCCGCTGCCTTGCGGCATACCTCTTCAGGGGAAAGGCTAAGGGAGTAAACCCCGACAGAAAATCCGGAGCCGGAGTCCCTAAGGCGGTTTGACGTTGTAGTCAACACCGGCAACTCCTGCGGCGCACCTGAAGCCAAGCTGTATTGACTCCGTCTTTCCCTTGGACCCTTCAGCTGCGAAGAGAGGGGGGGGTCTGCTGCATGGGCAACAGCAGACTCTCCATATCACCCTGCCCAGGCTCTGTAGCTTCAGCTTCACTGGAGAGGACACTCCAGCGTCATCGCAAGATGTCGATTCAACACGGGAGGAGACAGATACCGGGTCACTCCCGAGTCGGACTGCACAGCCATTCTCGGCGGTGCAGGTAGACTCTTAAGAAGCTACACCATCGTCTCTCGAGACGGACAGCTGCCGACGACCGAGTTGTCTTTTACCAATCAAACTCAGCAGTGCAATCACATTCATAAGCACAACTTCACCATTCTGTCCAGAGTACATAATGTTTAAGTTGGATATTATCATTATCATCATCATGGCTATTATTATTACAATTTTTTAAACTAGGAAACTGAAGTCCTCATCAGGAATTTAATGTTCAGAGCACTTATTCAAGATGACGATCCCAAACACAATACGCTGCAGATCACAGTGGCACGTGCATACTTTCTGATGAATGACAAAAAAAATATATTTGTTTGACTAACATGGTGTAATTCTCTTTTCATATTGTAGTGTAGTCCAGCTCCACTAGTCCTTTTTGTTTCAGGCAGTTATGAGCTTGGTTTTAGATGGATATCTCTAATGAGATGAGAGGACTGAGCAGATGACAGTTTGCAATCAAGTTTCTGGTTCTGGGAGTGACAGATCAGGTAAGCCTCACCCTTTATAGAAGTTGATTCAGGAAATTCTGGTCTCACATTTTTCTCTTTTCTTCACTTATATAGCTGACAGATCAAAACAGCACAGGGCTCCCTGAAATCTGTCTTGGATGTTTATCTTCTCTGCATTCCCTTATGAAAACAGATGGAGTTTGGCATTGTCCTGGATTCTGGGGAAATATGCACTCTCCCAGAGGCACAAAAGAGTTCTAAAACAACAAACTTTTCAAACTAAGGTTGCCTAAATTGAAATTCCCTTGTTGTAACAGCAATAAGAATACTGTTTGTGAAAGTTAGATCTTTCAACTACTAGTGGAAATGCTGACATCAGCTGTACTTTCTGTTAGTACCCAGTGTTAAAGTGATGCTCTGGCCTCAGGTGCAGCTCAGCAGATAAGCGAGAATAATGCTCACTAATTTGACCACCAAGCTTCTCTAAAGCAGACATTGCAAATTGCACTTGTTTTGCACCCTTCATAGTAACTAGAAGAATTCCATATATATAGCCATATATTCCTTTAGGGGATAAATATTATACTATCTGGGGGATATAGCTGGTTAAAGGTAAAAAAATTTGACCTCAAAAAGATAGAAAACAATGTAGCAACCAGAGTTGAAGTATATACAGATAAGATACTTTTCCAGGAGGAAATTCCAAACACAAAAAGGAGCAAAGTTTAATTTGTGGTACAGCATCATTTCTTAAGGATTAAATTGTTCCCACAAGTAGATACTTTTTCTGAAATCTTAGGATATTTATCTCTCCAAAAAATTCAAGAGTTATATGTATGAACTTTATGTTCATATTTAAAAGGTAGCATGGGCTAAAACAATCAAAATTTATTTTGTATGGGTACAGCATATTGAATCAAAATCTGAGTCTTTATTTTTCATTTTTTTCCAATACATTTTTGGAAGTTTATTTGAGACACTCAAATATATTAAAATAGAGATCTCCAACTGAAACAAAATAGGTCCTTGAAGATCAGACTTGGAGAATTTGTAGTTTCAGAGAAGGAAAAGTCTTTCCTTTAACATATTAATTAAAATCATTTTCTAAAATTTTGTGTAACACATTGTTGACCGGTCATGAGTTAACTCATGTTTTCATGCCCAAACGTTGTTGACCTGTCATGAGTTAGCTTGTGTTTGCACTTGCATTAGCTATTTCAATTTCTAAAATTCAGGGTAATATAGGATATTGTAAAACCTTTCTTCATCTTGTTCAATCATGTTCACTTTATTATTGATAAAATTACTTTTCTTGATATTTAGGTTTTTGTCACAGTTTTGGTATTACAAAAATTTGAACCACAGACGGATCATGAACAATTTTTCAATGAACTATATGCAGATGCTTTATCTGATTGTCTGATTGATTTTGAAATATAGTAATTTGGAAGCTGATAGTTTATCAGAAAACAGTTATCCGTCTGACATTAGACCACCAAAATGGCAAAAAAGAAATGTAATAGGATCTGAAAGTAAAAGTGATTTTGAATAAGAGTGGATTGAAAATGATATCACACCAACTTTGCAGGATTATTCAAATATTTCTGATGTAAATGTCAAACTTAGTGATCCAGAGAGCATCAGTTAAGTGACAGATTTACCTTTTGATAATGATTTTTTGGGTTTAGTTGTTTCTCAAACCAATTTATATCATCACCAAATGGAACAATTTTGTAAAAACTACTAAAACTTTACCATGGATGGAAGTTACCACTAGTGACATAAAGTAGTTTCTTGGTTTATTGATATTGATGGGACAAACTAAAAAATCAGATTGGAGAGATTACTGGCCAATGGACCCTTTGGTTGAAGCACCAATATTTCCTGAAACTATGAGCAGAAAGAGGTTCAAGCAAATTCTTACATTTTTCCATCTTAGTGATAATTTACAAAATACACCTAATGAAAACAGACTATATAAAATAGACCTCTTTTGGATTACTTGATTCCAAAATTTCAGTCTTTGTATATACCTAAACAAGAGTTATTCCTAGATGAAGCAGTGGTACCATATAGAGGATGTATCAGCTTCAGAACATAAAATCTGGCAAAGATAACAAAATATGGAATTTTCATGAAAATGCTTTGTGAAAGTGAGACTGGCTACATTTGCAACTTCGAGATCTATTCAGGTGAAGGCAAAAAAGACACAAGGAACTATATTATCTCTCTTGGAGCCATATCTTGATTCTTGACACCACGTATATCAAGATAATTATTATAGCATCTCTACAGCTGAAATATTATTAGAAAAGAAAACACTAATCTTTGGTACCATAGGAGAATCATAGTTTGCCAAAGGTACTAAAAGAAAAGTCAAAGAATCTTCAGAGAGGGGAAATGATGTTTTCATGGAAAGGACCTGTTGTTCTTACATCATGGAAAGATAAAAGACTAGTGAATATGATATTGACTATTCACAATGCCTCTATGAAATTCACTGGAAAGCGAAAGAAGAATTCTATGGAAGACATAGTTAAACCTGCATGTGTATTAGACCACAACAAATACATGAAAGGTGTCAATTGAGCAGACCAGTGTTTGGTGAACAGCAGTGTCTTGAAAAGGTATAAAGCAGTATAAAAATGTAGCATTCTTTCTGATCAGTTGCACTTTATTCAATGCATTCAAAATTTACTGTAACTACAATTTTCAAAATAAAATAAGGTACAAAAATTTCTGCTAGAAGTAGCTAGGGAATGGATAGCTGCTGATTCAAATGAATGCAGCACAGAGCCTGGCACTTCTGGTACCCCTAAAAGAGCTCCTTACGTTGATTCACCACTCAGGCTCTCAGGACAACTAAAAGACCATGTTTTAGAAAAAACAGTCACTGATGTAAAAAAGAATTCAACTAGAACATGTTGAGTATGCTCTTCAAAAGGAAAGCACAGCAAACCCAGATATATTTGCAAAACCTGTTGTGTATCATTGCACGTAGGTGATTGCTATAAGTTTATCATACCAAAAAAATTATTAAAATTTATGTAGAAGATATGTACAAAGTTTCATTTCAATTCATTATGTATAAATAAAGTATACTGAAGTTTATTAGATTGTTTCACTTTCATACTCAATTATAAAATAATAGCCAGTGACTTGAGATAGCTTCTGCGTAAAATTGCCAGTCAACAATGTAGGAAAGCAAACAAATGACTTCAGATTTCTTTGTTTTTGATCAATATGTGATAATTATCATTTTAAGTAATAAACCAAAAGGGGGTAAGACTCATATCATTGACATTTTTATTACATAAATTATCTTGTCTTTTTTCTTTCCCAATTTCACTATGAAAACTAATTGGAATAAAGTCAAATAAGGATTTAATAGCTCTGTTTATATAAGCAACATTAGGTGGAAAGATGAGGCAATGAGTTATGTCATTTCCCAAAGGAAGTTCTACATAATTAAAATTCCTTGGAATTTTAACAGTTGAGCTGTGTAAAGGAAATGTATTCTTTATAAAAATAAGTGTAAAAAGAAAAGAAAAAGAAATGAAGCAAATACTGATTAAATACATTAGAAGTGAATTTACTCAGGACATGTAAGTAGAAAGGTTGACATGCTCTGGGGCGCAGTTCCTGGCCCTCATCTCTTTCCTATATATGCAGTCTCTCGGTGATCTCACTCATTCTTGTTGCTTTAAATATCATCTACATGCCTAAGACTTCCTAATGTAAATTCCTAGTCCTGGCATCTCTCCTGAACTCTATTCAGATCCTTACACTCTTATGTATGACAACCTACTTGATGTCTCCCATGAGGTCTACCAGTCCTCTCAAACTTTACCTATCCCCAACTTAGCCCTGATATTCTTCCCCTATCCTCTCAGTCTTGCCTATTTCATTATAGAGCAACTCCATTCTTTCATTTCCTCAGGCAAAAAATGAAAACCTGGAGTCATCCTTGTTTCTATTCTTTATTTTATACCCTATGTCAGCAAATCTTGTGCTTTTTACTTTGCATTGTACCATAAACCCAACTGCTTTTATTCACTTCTAGTAAATACACTGGTCCAAATTCCCATCATCTCTTGTCTGAATTACTACAATAGCTTCCTATCTGGAGGTCCCCTGGAGGCCCACCCTCACCTCCATCTAGTCTCAACGAACAGCAGAGGGGTTTTACTCTTGTAAAATGCAATTCCCATCATGCCATTCTTCTGCTCCAAACCCTCCAATGTCTTTACATCTTAAGCCAAAATTCTTTCAGTATTCTACATGGTCCTTTGCCGTTTGTCCTGATTACTTTTCTGTACTCATCTCCTCCTCCTACTCTCTTCATTTACTCTTCTCCATGCCCTGGGGCTCTCTTAGTAACAGGGAAGCTTCATGATAGCAGAGGATTTGCCCTTGTGTTCACTGTTGTGTCCCAGTGCCAAGTAGAATAGTTGTTGTGTAGTAAGCACTTATTAAATATTTGTTGAATGCTTGATTTCATTGGAATAGCCTGAGAACTGTACAAGACATAGATAACTTAGTTATTGATTCCCACTCTTAGGAGCCAATGAAGCTGAAGTCATCTGCTAGCATTTGAAGAGTACTGGGTTATATAAATAGTCTATTGATCTCTTCTCTTCTAGTTTACAATAGGTGAAAACCAACTTTGATTTCAAAATTAATACCTTTGTGAAGCAGTGTACCCTTACACTTCTTTGTATGTGTCAAGAATGTTAAAATGTTAAGATTCACGTTCCTTGCACTTGAAAGGGAATTATCATCCAAAGTAAGAAATGAAGCTCTTAGAAAAAATGCTTGCATTTAATGATTGGTATGTCTTTTCATCAGTAATGTTGTTCATCAGGCCTTTTTTTTTTTGAACCAATAATCAGTTATTTTTAATCAAGATCATAATGAATATTGCAGGTATAAATAACAGTGAAAATAATTAAAACTTTATATGCTATAATGTGTTATTTACCAAATTTAACAGAAGAGTAAAATATTCTTCACAAAATTTAGGTAGCAGTATTTTACTTGGTATGAGAAAATTGTGACAAAATGACTGAAAGTATAATCAGTAAACCTTGGACTAGATGAAAATCTCATAAGTGATAAAAATCTTCATTGTAGAGTTTAGCCCAAAAGAACTGATCTTGATAAAAATAATACCATAAAAAAAAACAGAAATGGAAAAATTAGGAATACTTTAAGTACATATAGAACCTTGGTAAAAAAAATTATAATGATTTAGTAAAATTCTCCTTAGCATGTGTTTTTCTTTAAAAAATGTGGCCAAAACAACAGAGTGAAAATAACTAGGTCAAACCTGTGGGGTAAAATTATTTTCACATTTTTATATATCTTATCAGCATCTACTGTAGGATCTTGTTCATCATAAATACCTTACTAAAGTAATATACCATACTTGGTATGCTTAGTTTTCATTCATTTTTTAAAATGAAATTAAAATTTTAGCATCCATAAAGTTTTATTGGAACACAGCCACATTCATTCATTCACATATTGTCTATGGTGGCTTTCCTGGTACAATGGCAGAGTTGGTAGTTTTTTTTTTTCCCATTTTTTTCTGTTTTTTTTTTAAGTATATTTTATTGATTATATTGTTACAATGGTTTCAGTTTTTTCCCCTTTGCTCCCCTCCGCCCAGCACGCCCCTCCCCCAATAATCCCCCCCCAAGTCCATGCCCATGGGTCGTACATACAAGCTCTCCTGCCTCACCCTTTCGTATATTCTTCTTCTTCTTTTTTCTAAATAATTAATTAATTAATTAATTAATTAATTTAACAATACAAAATAACAATCCCTCCCTCTCAGACTTAAGACTCTTTATAATCTTATAAAGGACAATGGGTGAAGGTCTCGAGCTCCTCTAGCTGCTTCAAGCTGGACATGGTCATCGTCCTATCTACCCTTGGGTCCAGAAATCCCTAATAAGAGTGGGGATATGGGGGGGGGGGAGTAATATTTTCTTCAATTTTTGGTCTTGAGTTTTATACGGGTCCACTTAATTAATCTAGTTCATTAATTGTTATTCTGTGTTCCCTGTCCTTGCTCAGAATTTGTCAGTTTGATCCATTAACTAATAAAGCGATATATATTGAAGTGTATGAAAACTGTAGCATTTTCTACTCGGATAAATAGGTAGGTATTGGTACAGGTAGATACTACCAGAAATTGTGATATGAAATAGTAAAATTAGTAATGTTGGATGTGTATCATTGATTAAAATTCTATATATTTGTATTTTCCCATAGTTGAATTTATGTTCTTCAAGTAAGTATTCCCCATTAACTGTTAGTCAGTATTTCCTGTGCATTTCTTTGTAGTCAATGCACCACTGGGTCTGTGCTTTTTTTCTAGGAGGCTTATTTGAATACGTAAGTGCAGCCAACTACTTTGGAGAAGTGGTTGAGTGGTGTGGCTATGCCCTAGCCAGCTGGTCTGTTCAAGGTGGGGCTTTCGCTCTCTTCACCTTCTGTGTTTTACTCCCCAGAGCACAAGAGCACCACCAGTAAGTTTCAACATTCTAAAATTGTTCTCTGGCCTTATTATACCTGTTTTAAGGTTATATTTTTGAACTGTTAATATTAATTTGAATTGCTGAATCTCATTTTATACTATGCTTTGGCTAAAAAGCTTAAAACTACACAAATATCTGAAGAACCCAGCTATAAGGAATCATCAGATACAGGTCAGCATTATCATTTTGTCCACCCTGTTCTGAGCCTCTTGTGTGCTAGACTCTGGACTCAATGGTCAAGTTAAATGTCAAGCAGGGCATTTAGGATCTGACCTGGAATGTGCTAATTACAAGGAGGAATGCTGACTGCACAGTAACGGGAGCACAGAAGGACTATAGCTGGAGGGAAGGGCCGGCATTCGCCTTCATGGAGCCCCTTCACACACGCGCTCTCCACCACCCTGCTGACCTGGATCTTCCTGGACCGGGAGCTCCATGCACTCTGCTTATCACATCCAAATGGTTTCCTTAGAAGCAGAAAGATTCATATGCTAAACAGGTTTGGCTGAAATAACGTGTCAGCACTTTAGACTATATATATATTACAGAGTCCTAGAAAATGAATAAAAACCAAAGCCAGATTTCATGCATCAATGATGATAACAGCCAGCTGATTTCAGCCCAGCCTGAGGCCTTTTGTTCCTGGGAATCTATGCTCCCCCTCATCCCCCAATCCCTCTCGCCCTTAACTACCTTGTTTTGGCTGCCATTGCCTCTGGGGAAGGTGCTATGCCTGGACATTTGTTATGTTAGATTTTAAGAAGCGAATATTGGCTAGTTTCTAGTAATAAAAACAAATGAGATGATGCTGATATTTTAAGAAACTGGATCACGGGAAGATTGAACGAGAATATGCCAGGTCATTTGTCAAGATCTTTCCTCAAATGAAAATGGAACAGGAAAATCCTTCTCAACATTTGAATATGAAAAACCCAGAAATAGAAAATACATAATTTCAGTTTTGAGGTGTTCTTTGCATAAAAATTCATGAATTGAAAGGGCTCTTTGTCATTTGTTTGATGTTTAAATTAATGTTGGTACAAATCCAGTTATAATTGCTGAATAATGGATCGATTCAGTTTAGTGGAAGTATGTTTACAAACGTTGGCTTTACAAGCTGAGAACAAAATGAAAGCTATTTTTTCTTTTTTAATAATCCAGTGAACCCAATTAATTAGCCCATTGGATAAACTGATTCCAAAAGAAAATAGCCCATGGGGCTATTCCTGCAGCAAAGCAGCATTTTGTTACAACAGATTTCTGTCTGTAACAGCCTGACATAAAGTATTTAATTCACAAATGATTATCTTGATCATTAAGCTCCAGGTTGGACACATTGACTCAGCTGTGCCAAGTACTAACAGATATTATGATTTAAGGGCAAAATTTCAAGGAATTGTAAGGAAGCCTTTTTTTACACGGCTTCCTTCCCACCAGCCTTGGGCAGCACGCTTATGCACAGGACTGGAGCGCAGGCCACACATGCTTCTGCAGCTGTTAGGTGACAGGCCAAGTACAGACGTGGACCTGTCATGTCTCAAAGCTGCATCTTGGATTCTGGCCAGCAAGGATAGCCTCTGAGGAGGGTCTCTGTTGAAATAACGAATGATTGCATGCTTATCTATTTGTTAAGCTTAATGTCACTTAAAAAAGGAACCCAATGTGCTTTTAAGGCACTCTGATGGATAGATAGTGTAATGATTTAAAGACTAAGTACACACAAGAGTATGTTTATGAAATGCTGCCTTGGTTTCACAGCCCCATTCATCAGAATCAAATACAAAGAGCATGACTTGTGAGCATTTGCAAAGTGTTTATTTAACTCTCACTGACCTGTCTGCACCAGAGGAAGACTTCCATGAGAGAAATTTGGGAACATGAAGCTGTTTGTGAGCTAGAAAACCAGTAATTGCTTTGAAGAATAATTGGAAGAATTGTCTCAGATTTAGCATAATCTGAATATGATGTAGTGGGCAGTCCTCGGCTAGGGGTCATTTCACTTTCAACCAGAAGGCAAGAGGGCCCCAAAATAACAAAATCAAGACAAAAAATTGGCATCCAGCCCTGGTCTGTGTCACATAAGTGACAGCTTTTTTATTCTAGACATAGAAAAATGAGTGAGAAAAATAATAGAAATCATGCTGCTTATTCCCTTTTTAGAAATAGTTATGCATCTACCCACAATTATAAATCTTCAAATATAATTTCTTGATCTCAGTGATTAAATAATTGAGAAAATTTTACTCAAATCATTTAACAAAGTATATTTTATTCCTATAGGATAGTTTCTGTGAAAAAAATTCAACATATTTGACAAACTTAGCCTTATTGGGCGAGAAAGTTCTGCTCCAATAAAGGCTCTTTGAAACAGCACAGGGAATCCAGCCCTGTACAGCACCTCACTGCATGACTGTCTCGGGTCCTCTAACATCCTGCAGGTCTATGTGGGTGTGGCCGACCTGCTTTTTTGAATTTTAAGCTGTCCTTTGTTTCCCTTCATTCAAGGCCAAAGTGTCCCTCTTCAGTGGGCAGTTTCTAGAAGAGAGGGCTAACTTCCTGCCTTTCTTGACACAGTGCCCAGAGCTGCTGGCTCATGGGGAAGCTCTTAGAAATTTGCTCATGGTCCATGTCCTACGTCCCCAACAGGCTGTCTTAGTCTGTTTGGGCTGCGATAACAAAAAGCACCGTAAACTAGGTGCCTTGTAAATAACAAACATTTATTTCTCACAATTCTGGAGGCTGGAAATCTGAGATCAGACTTGGTCGGGTTCTGGAAAGGCCCGCTTCTGGGTTGCAGACAGTACTTTCTACCTGTGGTCTCACATGGCTGGAGCAAGGAACAACTTTGGGACCTCTTATCAGGGCACTAATCCCATCATGTGACTCCAGCCTCAGGACCTAATCACCTCCCAAATTCTCACCTGCTAATACCATCATTTGCCCTGGCTGGTTTGGCTCAGTGGATTGAGAGTCGGCCTGCGAGCTAAGTGTCGCTGGTTCGATCTTCCAGTCAGGGCACATCAGAGAAGGAAAACTCTGATTCAAAAAAACCTCCGCTGCCTTGCGGCATACCTCTTCAGGGGAAAGGCTAAGGGAGTAAACCCCGACAGAAAATCCGGAGCCGGAGTCCCTAAGGCGGTTTGACGTTGTAGTCAATACCGGCAACTCCTGCGGCGCACTGAAGCCAAGCTGTATTGACTTCGTCTTTCCCTTGGACCCTTCAGCTGCGAAGAGAGGGGGTCTGCTGCATGGGCAACAGCAGACCCTCCATATCACCCTGCCCAGGCTCTGTAGCTTCAGCTTCACTGGAGAGGACACTCCAGCGTCATCGCAAGATGTCAATTCAACACGGGAGGAGACAGATACCGTGTCACTTCCGAGTCGGACTGCACAGCCATTCTCGGCGGTGCAGATAGACTCTTAAGAAGCTACACCGTCGTCTCTCGAGACGGACGGCTGCCGACTAATGGGGGGGGGGATGGCCTTCCCACATGGGGAAGGATTGTGCAGACTCCAGGTTGGTTGGTTGTCCCCAGACAATGGCATGCTTGATTTAACAGACTGGCATCCTTGTTGTATTCTGGAGGCAACAGATTTGGCAACAGGGTTAAAGGACATCATCCAATCCATAACCACTAGATGACAAAAGACAGGTATTAATTTTTCAATGTCCCACATTAGGGAAAAAGAAGGGCTTCTTTGGAGGAAAGTGTGCCAGGTACATCTCACCTGTCCAAGACCCTTTTGCCCATTATACTTAGTTTGGGCTGAGGGAAATAGTTTAGGTTTCCCCCCTCTCAGGCCTCTGGGCTCTTTCTGTCCAAGCCTTTAGGACAGATAAGAGAAACCAGTTTTAAAGTGAAGCCCACAGACCACCCCATTCTTCATCAACCCAGCCACTTAGTTCAGCCAAACCATTGAGTCTCAGGAGGCAGTGCTGCAGACAGAATTAAGTGATGCCTATACATACAGACAATCACTCAGGTAATGAGATCATAGGCTTATGCCCTTTGAAAACAGAAAACACATGTTAATTTATGTAACATAACCCACATACAAGTCTCTAAACCTGTAGGACTGTCTTATCAGAAAGACATCCAGTTGCAAGTCATTTGACATTCTTCTTGCCTGTAAATTAAACATCTTTGATAATGCCACAGACATAGTTTAACTTTCAAATGAAAACAAATTTTAAATGAAACTTTAAAGACGGTTAGCTGCACTAGTTTATAGTCTATCACTGAGCATTGTGATTCTCCTTGAATAATGATTTTTCTCCCTAAGATTACCCTCCTTGTCATTAAAGGGACTGCATTAAGTCCATTTTTAATTTATCCTGTTCATTTGCATAAACACAACAAGAGCAGCAAATGATCGCTTATGATCTTTAGTTCTGCTTTGCTGGAACTAATGCAAGAAACATTTAGGGGGACCTTCAGTCTGCCCTTTAAGGCACAGAAGCAGAACCACATACCTGGCATTCAGCCTTGCCTGTAAACACCTGTCTTTTCCAAGTCCTTCTGGTTTTCCATTGTGCCTTAAGGTCCCATCTAGCCATCTTTCAGGAAAACAACCTTCATTCCTTCCCTGGAAAGATTGCCATGGACCACGCATCCACCCATGGTACCAGGCCTTTTATCTCGTGGACTTTTACTACCTTTGAAAGTCAATCCCAGTTCCTCAGGGCTTTCTGGTAACAACCAAAGCCCAAGCATGTCTCCTTTAGGCATGACATTCCAGTCAAAGTCTTAGTTAAAAAAAACACCTCTATTAACAACTGGTCTTATTGGTTTTATGCAAAGAAACTTATGTCATTACTTACTTCTTTAGAATGCCAAACTCTGGAGGGATCAGATAGGGAGAAAAATATGCAGTGCGAAGGAAAAGCCTTGTCCTTCCAATATTCACTGAACTTGCATTTCCATTCTTTATATTTTTATTTTTTCCCCCACTAAAAATGTTTTTTGTTTGTTTTTCCATTACAGTTGTCCCACTTTTTTCCCCCTCTTGCTTCCCTGCACCCTGCCCCCCCATTCTCCCACATTCAGTCCCCACCCAGTTGTCCATGTCCATGGTTCATTTATACATGTTTGACTAGACCCTTCCCCTTCTTACCCCCTTGTCTCCTTCCCATTCCCCTCTTTGTTACTGTTAGTTTATTCCTTGTTTACATACCTCTGGTTCAATTTTGCTCATTTGTTTGTGTTGTTCATTAGTTTCCCGTAATAGGTGATAGCATAAGGCATTTTTTTTCGTTGCCTGGCTTTTTTTGCTAAGCATAATTCTCTCTAGTTCCAAACATGTTGTTTCAAATGGTAGAAGTTCCTTCTTTCTTTCAGTACCTATTCATTGTCATTTTCCCCCTTTGTACTCGTGTTCCTCTCTGTCTCTCTCTGTTTCTTCATCTTCTTAAAGCAGACCCTTTAGCATTTCTTGCAATGTTGGTTTGGTGGAGATGTATTCTTTTAACCTTCTTTTGTCTTGGAAACTCCTTATTTCACCTTCCATTTTGAATGAGAGTCTTGCTGGGTAGACTATTCTTGGTTGTAGGCCTTTGTTTTTCATTGCTTAGAATATTTTTTGCCATTCCCTTCTGGCTTGTAGTGTTTCTGCTGAGAAATCTGATGAAAGCCTTATTGGAGTTCCCTTGTATGTTATTTGTTGTTTCTCTCTTGATGCCTTTAGGATTCTCTCTTTGTCTTTGAATGTTGGCATTTTAATTATGATGTGTCTTGAAGTGGGCCTGTTGGGGTTCATCTTCATTGGGACCCTCTGTGCTTCCTGGACTTGCGTGACTCTTTCTCTCCTCATGTTAGGGAAGTTTTCTGTCATTAGTTTTTCAAAGAGGTTTTCTATCCCTTGCTCTTCTTCTTCTCCTTCTGGAATTCCTATGATACGGATATTATTACGTTTCATGTTGTCCTGCAGCTGTCTTAGAGCCTCTTCAGTCTTGTTCAGTCATTTTTCATTTTGTTGCACTGTCTGGGAGTTTTTGTCTAAGTTGTCCTCCAGCTCGCTGACCCGATCTTCTGCTTCCTCTAGCCTGCTTTTAATTCCTTCTACTGTGTTTTTCAATTCAGAGATTGTATTATTCATTTCCTCCTGGCTCTTATTGATTGCTTCTATGTCCTTTTTCATGATGGTGTAATTCTCAGTAAGTTCCTTGTAGTTTTTCTGGAGTTCCTTGTCATTTCTGCTGAGCTCATTGAGCTTCTCCATATCCATGCTTTCAATTCCATACCTGATAGCTGGCTCCCCTCTATTTCATTTAGCACTCTTTCTGGGGATTCTACCTTTCCTTTCGATGAAAGGTTGTTTCTCGGTCTCCCCATTTTTGTGACTCCTATTATTTGTTGGTGCTTCTTAGAATGATCTATACTTCCTGGATCTGCCCCTGGTGGCATCAGATCCTGTACCAGTCTGGGCCTAGGCAGCCTGTTGGAGACTTCCAGGGATCTACTGCCTTTGTCTGGCTTCTTTAATTGTTAATCTATTCAATCTGTGATTAACAATCAGGCTTACGGACCGTGCGTGTGGCAGCTTAATTCCTGTAGGCTGGGCTTTTGCTTCCCCTCAGGCTGACGCTACTTGAAGGGGGCGAGGGATGATCTGCCTGCAGTATGGGAAATGAGTCAGCACTGGGACCGGCCGGCTGCTTCCCCAGCTCTCCCCTCAAAGCCACCACACCAAACTCTCCCCAAGTGTCTCCAGTCCTCTCTGCCTTCCCTCTGCTTGTGCCCAGGGTAAGTGGGGGCAGAATATTTTCATATGTGATCCGCTTAAGAGCTCTTTTTCTCCAGCTGTTTCTCTCTGGCTAGCAAGAAACCCTGTGGCTTTTCGCTTTTCTCAGCTGGATACTATTTTACTTTCCACTCTGTTGCTGTAGGCTGGGAAGCTCAGCTGGGGGTTTAGACCCTGCCCTTCTCAGAGGGAACCCCCGGCTGCTGAGCTGTTTCTCAGTCCCTTCAACTGCCACCCGTGGGAGTGCAGCCAGCCCTTCTGCATCTCTCCACTTCCTACAAGTCACGTTGTGATGTAGCAGCCTTTTCTGTCTCTCCATGGTTATAAGACTTCTCTCCAGCTAGTGTTCGGTTGGGTATTCCAGATGATTTCTCCAAAATTAAGTTGTAAATCCAGACTAGTTCTGGGAGGAGGTTAGTGTAGCTTCCACTTACTCCTCCGCCATCTTGTTTCTCTCATCAGGCCTTCTGAGAACATTAATGATTAACTGCTCAAAGCTTCCTGAGAGAAAAGATCTAATTAACATAAACCTCTTTGATACCAGTAGTCACATTCTTGTAGACAAAGGATAAAGGGTAAGCTATAAACTTCTGGTTACTTTTCTCTTTGTGAGTTGCTTGTGAATTGTGAATTGTAAAGTGACTTTTAGAACAATGTTATTTTATGTCATACCTGAATTTTACGAAAAATATTACATAAATCACTTTACTGAAGAAGAGTAGTAAAAGCCAAGCATAATAAGAATTTTTCCATCCAAGTATAATTTTCAGAAAATTAAAAAAAAATACTTTTTTTCAGATATATTATTAACTGGAAATAAACTCTTCTAAACCATATATATTAAGTCCACTAGAGTGAATGTATGGCAAATTTTTGCTAACTCATTATTAAGGAAATCAAAAAGATGGTCAAGCTGGTTAAAAGACCATTTTGAGATGATGGGTATATATACACATTTTTTAAAACATAGTAAGATTCGTAGGTTGGTTGGTTGGTTTTTTTAATATAACTGCTTGCTGTCCTTAACAACAGTAAAATTATAACCTGTAGGGTTATCTTTTCTACAAGAGAGAAATCATTTGCATTCTTCCTGAAACTAAATCTACCAATTAATATATAACTTCAGAGTTTGGGACTTAGTTAATGGTGAATAGTGAGATCTACAAAGCTACATTCTGTAGATCAGCATCATCCAATAGTAATAAAGTACCAGTCACATAATTCAAAATTTTCTAATAAGCTTATTATTTTAAAAAAAGAAAAAGTAAAATAATTTTAATAATAAACTTTATTTAACCAACTATATTAAGAATGTTTCAATTTAACATGTACTATAACAAATTATTAATGAGGTATTGTACTTCTTTTTTCATACTAAGTCTTCAAGATCTGGTGCCCATTTTATACCTCCAGCATGTCTCAATTCCAACTAGTCCCCTTTCAAGTGTTTGATAGTCACATATGGTGAGTGGCCACTATATTAGACAGCGAAGCTTTCAATGATTAAATAATTATTGAACAGGCTTGCTAATGTGCCAGGAGGATGTTGAAAGGCCATGCTGTACTTCTTTGGACTTATTTCCAAATTTTGGGTCATTTTACCTCACATTTCCAAGCAGAAGTTATAGTTTTTTTTTTTTCATTGGATGTCAGGACATTAAATGATAGCAAGTAGAATCTTTCTACAGCACTACCTCATTTAGTACAATAAAGTTGTTTTTTAAAAAATTATTTTAAAGACATCTTTGTCCATCATATGTATTATGTTGCTTAAACTTTTAACTAAATATTCTTTCAATTATAATTTAAGTGTTCTAACAAAATCTATCACACCACAGATAATAACAAAAATGCATAGAGGATTACCCTGAGCCAGCTACTCTAAATTTCTTTATATTTATCATGTACTTTAATTTTTACAAAAATTGTTTAAGATACCATTTTAAAGATGAGGACACTAAGAGAGTTTATATAACTTGACAAAGGTGATACAGCCTGTAAAGAGGATCTAGAAATAAAATCCAGGCTTCCTAACTGCAAAACCTGACCTGTTAACCATTGTGCTATTTGCAAGGATGACTTCAGAATTAACTCTTTCAAACCATATCAATGAAATAGCTAAACACTTGCTATGCAATTTAAAATTAAGGATTCATTATTCTTTCTTTACATTGGAAGAATTGTTTGTTTTCCACAAAGAGCAGGGAGAAACTGTACACCCCCCCCCCCCCAAATAACGTTTTGGGTAACTGTAGGAACAAACTATTTTTTTTTTCATCAAATGAAAAATTATGTAAGGGAGAGAAGTTACTCACAGTAAATTTTTTGTAGTGGAATAAAATACAGCACTTCTGTTTTATCTCAGTACTACTTTATAGGTTTGGCTTGTGAACTGCTCTTATGTGATAGGTAGAAATCAGAAGAGATTAATTCTGATTCTCACTATCACAAAATATAATTTCTGAAGATTTTTGAAATTGAAATAGACAATTGAAATAGAAATGAAACTAGGAAGAGCTTGTTGCTTAATAATTTTGAAAGGCAGAAGCCTCCTTGAGGAAATGCAGCCATGGGAAATAAAATGTGGCCTCATAATAAAAGTTTAGTGTCTTGTTCTTTTCCTTTCTTATAAATTTAATTTATATAAGCTAGGAATGAGCACTGTTCCCTGAATATATGTAGAAATTACATATAAAATTTTAAAAAATTAATTACAGTTGACATACAATATTACATTGTTTTCAGGTGTACAGCATAGTGATTGGACATTTATATACCTTACGAAGTGATCGCCCAGTAAGTCTAGTACCCATTTGACATTATATGTAGTTATTATAATATTATTAACTATATTCCCTATGCTGTACTTTATATAAAAATTTTGTCTTAGAGTGGCCAGAAACCTCAGAATTTGGGGAATGGGACTCAGCTGAGCACAGTCATTTTCCTGGGAGATACCTGGTTTCTTAGTTGTGCAAATGGCTGTGGCCTGCTCCAGGCACCAAGGAGATGGGAGGGCCTTTGACCACAGAATGGTGATGAGAAAGCTTACTGGGCCTGTGCAAGATTCTGCGAGTGGCCAGGACCAGTCACCACACTGACTGTGTCACAGGCCACGGTCAGGGTTTTAAAAATAAGGTGGCAGTCATTTGGGGAAGGGAGCCACGTGGTTTGAAAGGATGTAGAGGCACCCAACAGCCTGCCATGAGGTCTGGTGTGTAAGGAGGTGCCCCACGATTCTGGATTAAGAGCTGGAGAACATCTTGGCACAAGCAGAACCTCCCCATCAAGCACGGGTGAATGGGAGCTGCTGGGAAAGCTGAGCTGGGAAATACGGAGCTATGGACTTCTATTTTCCTGGAGGGAGATGGTACCTCTGACTTTTCTGTTCTGAAACTGGCCTGACTTGGCAAGAGGGGAGGCAGGACTGTGTGCTTGTGGGTGTTTTAAAGGGTGTGGGACTTAATGGCAGAACCCAGCCATTAATCTAAACCTGTATAAACTTTGAATTAAACAATTCCTTTTTTTTCACCAAACTCTGGCATTGGGAGTTATGCTTTTTGTTGGCGGGCAATCAAGCCCCTTATAACTGAACAGCCTGGGGGTTCTGTTTCAATCATACAATATATTTAGTGGTTATTAGTCTACTCAAGTTGTTTGTTTTTTTTCATCTTTTACTAATTCTGTCACTTCACACTTTTACATTCTTTGTTCACTTAATTAGGTTTCCTAATGTGGCATGAAATTATAATTTACAACATAATTTGGTGTTTAAGTATATCTTTTATGTCTTTAGTTGGTTTCCTTATGCTTGGGTTAATTGCTTGGCTTTCTTTGGTGGGCCGTCGTCCTCTGAATAGCAAGCTATAACTATGGACTGAATAATCTTCGAAGTTCCATCACCTCTCAATTTCTTTGATTTCACTTTTATTTAACTGTGAGAAAATTGGCTACTCAATCAATAGAAAGATTAGAATTACAAGCACCATGTGCAAAAGTATTTTATATGTAGATCAAATATTTAAAGAGCAAAATCATAGGTAGACAATTGAGTTACAGCCTGTTTAGTGCTGTCAGCTTCTCAGGATCCCAGGAATCCTAGGCTCTCTTCTCTGATTCATTCATAAGCGTTTTGAGAGTTCTCATACATTTTTTAAAGGCTTGGTCTCCTTTTCTTCTCCAACAAATAGGTGGCTGAATGCTCTCCTGGATCTCTCAGTCAACACCTCTATGGAATAAAATGGAGGGTCAGTGAGTTTAAAATGTTAAGGTCCAATTAGATAAGAAATAGCTTTTGGAGAAAATGCTGGCACTTGTATGACAAGAAGCTTTCTATTGCATTCACAATAACACTGATTTAATTCTGACCTTGATGAGAATATCAAGGATTGAAAGCAGTTAGGAGAAATGTTCTATATTTGAATACAGTTGTAAAACAATGGGGAGCTAGAAGGGGCCTGTTCACATTCTGAAGTTCATATAATTGCATTAACAATCGGTAAAGGGCCAAGTATAATCTGCTGCTTATTTTTCTCTTTGTGAAAGTTCTGAGCAATCAAGTGACTATCCAAAAATAATGACATCATCATCAGGGTTATGTGAAGATTATTAAGCCCTTATATTAGAAAAAAAGAGCAGTGATTCCAAAGGCTAATTCAAACCAGATGCAGTTTAAAACTCACAGAAAGTAGTTTTCCAATTAGGAAACTCTCTTTCAGGGAATCTCGGGGACAACATTCAGAATCATTCAGCTGTGTAAATAACATGCTGCATTTTTACCTCATTCTATACAAAGAAATATGTTTCTAAAACTTTTCAAAACAATTACTTTTCCAAGCATGCATGTTTACTAATATATATATATTTTAAAGTAAATGTAAATGTTGCCCCAGAGCACCTAATAACTACTAATTCATTTATACAGAGCCTCCTATGAATGACCTAGTTACTTGAATTTTGTACCTTTTATACAGTCTAATTTAACCTTTACACCAATGTGCATTATGTTTTCATATATATGCATTAAGTATATATTCATCAGCACCATTTTAGAGATGGGGAGGTTGTGGAGGTTACTAATTTGCCAAAGGCCTCACTACGTAAGAATGAAGAATTTGGAAATCAAACCCAGGTAATTTTGTTTTTTATAAATGCAAATTCCAGATACCTAACTACATGTGGAAAGGTCAGGAAATAGGTTTCAAGTGTTTTTCATCTCAAATTTTATCACTGGAAAACCAGTTCAGCTCAACTAGATCTCCTAAACTACAAAATATTTGACATTTCTTGTGTTCATCTACAAAATTTTACATGCAAAAAAAGGGTCGTTATTCTTCTCTTTAAGTTGAATAATGCCTTTTCCTATGTTTTCCAGAATAATAGAAAAAAATTTAAAGCAAAGATAACTGCCGTGTTTTTAATGACTGTGAAGAAACATTCCACTGCTTTACTTGTTAAAACAGTTAAAATATTTAAATTTTAAACTATTTTCATCTTAATGAAGTAAAACTTAAATTTTTTTTCTATTTCAATTTCATTATGTAACTTTTAAACTTCTCTTAGCAGATGGGCAGAGCACTTTGTCTTGTAACCCCAAGTGAAAAAATTGAAGGCTACGTAAAAAAAAAAATCTCCGTGATCATCCAGATTACAAAAGGAAGTTAACTTCTTGATGACCTTTTAGAAGATATCACCCTTCTCTAAAAAATGAACTTAATTTACTTGACATGGGAAGGGAAAGAAGCCAGGTACTTACATTGTTGCCTGAAAATTCTCCTTGGCAGAGACCTCCAGAGATGTTCTCATCAGTCTCTCAGCATTCTCCTTCAGGTGTTAGTATTCGTCATTTAAAATGTTAAACTTATCATAACTTTCAAAATAAATATTACTAATTTTCAACTGGTATTTTAATATAGACAATTCTCCCCAAAACAAACTACCCACAAGTTTAAATTGTGTCAATAACATTGACCAATGTCATTCACTAATTTTTTTGGGGGCAATTGTTCTCTATACTGTGTTGGAAATTGCTCTGCTCCCAAAATCTTTTTTTTCCTTCACAAAGTTATTGATTATCATAAATATTCAATGCCTGATGGTTTAATTTTGAAATCGCTGAAGAGGGAAAGCAACGTTTATAGACAGGAGCTGCCCCACACAGGTTTGAAAAGGATGAAGATACTCCAATGATTATCACACATATGGAAAAGCAGCCCCACCTGCCAATTGTTTTGGAAATGGGATACAGGTGTCAGGCTATCCGTCATCCTGAATGTGGCTGGTCTTTTGGATTGGTACCATGAACTCTTCTAAATATACCCAGCCATGCAGCTCTGAAAGTTTTATTCATTTATAAATGTTTCAGAAGGCAATTATATGCAGATGACATGATACTATATAGAGAGAACCCTAAAGATTCCAATTATATGCAGATAACATGATACTGTATATAGAGAACCCTAAAGATTCTACCAAACAACTATTAGAACCGATAAATACATTCAGTAAAGTAGCAGGATACAAAATAAATATCTGGAAATAAGTTGCACTTCTATACACCAATAATAAACTATAAGAAAGGGAAACTAAGACAACAGTCCCATTTACAATTGCATTGAAAAAAAAATGCCTAGGAATAAAGTTAAGCAAGGAGGTAAAAAACCTTGTCTCACAAAATTATGACACTGAAGGAAGAAATTAAAGAATATTCAGAAAAGTGAAAGCATATACCATGTTCATTATAGGAAGAATTAACATCATTAAAATGTCCATAACCCAAAACAATCTATAGATTTAATGCAATTCCTATCAAGATACCAGTGGTATATTTTTAAAAACTAGAACAAATATTCCAAAAATTTATATGGAACCACAAAAGACCCCAAATCACCACAGCAGTCTTGAGAAAGAACAAAGTTGTAGGAATCATGTTACCTAATATCAAACTATACTAGAAGGCCGTAGTAATCAAAACAGCTTGGTACTGGCATAAAAACAGACATATAGATCAATGGAACATAACAGAAAGCCCAGAAATAAACCCAAGCCATTATGGTTAATTAATATTTCATGAAGGAAGCAATAACATACAATGGGGTAAAGACAGACTATTCAACAAATGGTGTTGGGAAAACTGGACAGATACTTGCAAAAAATGAAACTAGACCACCTTCTCATACAATATACAAGAATAAACTCCAAAATATATTAAAGACTTAAATGTTAGACTTGAAACCATAAAAATCCTAGAAAAAAACAAAGGCAGTAAAATCTCTGACATTTCTCATAACAATATTTTTTCCTAATGTATCACCCCTGGCAAGGGAAGCAAAGGAAAAAAATAAACAAATGGGACTACACCAAACTAAAAAAGTTTTTGCACAAAAGAAAAAAAAAAGGAGAATGCATTTGCCAATGATATGTCTGATAAAGGATTAATATTCCAACTTTATAAAGAATTCATAAAACTCAGTATCAAAAAAACAAATAATCCAATTAAAAATGGACAAAGGACCTGAATAGACACTTCTCCAAAGAGGATGTATGGATGGCCAATAGGCATATGAGAAGATGCTCAATGTCGCCAGTCATCAGAGGAATGCAAGTAAAAACCACAATGAGATATCATCTCACACCTGTCAGAATGGCTATCATCAATAAAACAATAAACAAGTGCTGGCAAGGATATGAAGAAAAGGAAACCCTTGTGCACTGTTGGTAGGCATACAGACTGGTGCATCCACTAGGGAAAGCAGTATGGAGTTACCTCAAATAATTTATGAACAAGCGATGCCACTTCTGGGTATTTATCTGAAGAAATCAGAAATACTGATTTGGAAAAAATATATGCATCCCTATGTTCTTTCAGCAATATTTACATTAGTTGAGATATGGAAGGAACTAAGTACTCATCATTAGACAATTGGATAAAGAATATGTGGTACATATATACAATGGAATACTACTCAGCCATAAAAAAGAATGAAATCCTACCACTTGCAACAACATGGATAGACCTAGAGGGTATTATGCTGAATGAAATAAGCCAGTCAGAAAGTCAAGTACCATATGATTCACTTACATGTGGAATCTAATGATGAAAATAAACTAAGAAGCAAAATACAAACAGACTCATAGATGCAGAGAACAGGCTGACAGCTATCAGAGAGGAGGGGATAATAGGGCTGGGTGAAAAAGGTGAAGGGATTAAAAAAAAATTATAGACACAGATAACAGTAGGATAATTACCAAAAGGAAAGGGAGTGGGGAATTTAGAAGAGGGTGAAGAGGAGATAAATGGTGAGAGGGGAGACTTGACTTGGGGTGGTGAACACACACCATACAATATACTGATAATGTGTTGTAGAACTGTGCACCTGAAACCTGTATAATTTTATTAGTAGTCACCCAAAAAATTTAATGAAGAATTTTTAAAAAGCTATTATATATAGTAAAATAATTTTAAAACCACTCAAAGTTGCAGATTATTGCTTTTTAAAGAAAAAAACATAATAATGGAGGATTTTAATCTTATACAAAAGTTGTCCAAAGAAAATAGTGAACCCCTATATGCCGATCACTCAATATCAACAATTATTATTACTTTACCAATTTCTTTTCATTTCTTCCTTCCCAACTTTCTTCCTGAAGTATTTCAAAGTAAAGCCTAGACACCGTGTCATTTTATTTATAAATTTTTACTATATTTCTAAATGAGAATGAGATGCTTTTATCTTTTTAACATTTTTTTTAAGTAATATGTACATTGCACTTTTGTCATTATTTAAATAATTATTTACCACATAATAAAGGCTGTAAATGCTACGGGATAGTAATTAAGACCATTGGGAAGAATATAGCTTAAAGAGAATAAACATTTTTCTCCATTTTTCTGCCTTATTTTACATTTAGTACTCACCAAGCTGTTTCCCCTTTGCTTTTTCCTTGATTCAATAAGTAAACATATTTATTGGGTCATTATAAGCATTAAAACGGACCACATAAAAGGCCAACATAAATGCAATATAAAGCATATCATCCTTAACAATTATTTGGATGTTTTTGTACTTATGGTTTGTTGGTAAGGCTGCAAAATTACAAGTAATAGAAACAAATATTTTTGTACACATTCTTAAACCAGATGGTAATAAATTAGTAAATCAGTAACCCAGGTTTTACAATTCATGTGAAACACTTCCTGAATTAAGTATTTTTCTGTCACATAAGTTAAAAGAGTATACTACTGGGAAAAAGTGGAATTAGAACCACTATGTTCTTCTCCAATAATTTTTCATATGCCATTATTTAGCCTTCCCCCCAATTTATTCATATCCCTACATAATGCTTATTATAATAGGTCTAAAATTATATATATGCCAACATTAAAATCTCACTTAAATGTAGATAGATGATAGATAGATAAATAGATAGGAAGGTTTGTACATTTTGTTGTTATTTTTATTTTGTTTTGCTTTGGGATTTTGGATCTCATAATTGAATTGATTATGCTCCTTGGTTTGTGGCAAGTTTTTATTGTCAACCAGTGCACCTTCCTCTTTTGTTTTATTTCACGGTTTTTCCCATTCTTCCCTCCAGCATCAATTCCCCTCCTCCCCCTACCTGGCACCTACTCACAGTTAATGTACGCTCTTCCAACTCACATTCCACGTGGTTCATAGTCAATTCCAAATATGGGCAACCATGAAATTTATTTTTATAAATACTGATATGTTTATAATGGCACAAATGGCATCATACTGTTTCTTACTATTTTATTAAACTTTATCATTTTTTTAAATCCTCGCCTGAGGATACGTTTATTGATTTGAGAGAAAGAGGAAAGGAGAGAGGGGGGGATCGAACCCACAACCTAGGTATCTATCCTGACTGGCAATCAAAGCCACAAACTTTGGTGTATAGGGACGGGGCAATGCTCCAGCCAACCAAGCCGCTGGCCAGGGCAGCTTCACAGTTCTGATATGCCTGCACTGCCATCCCTTCCATGCTGTTCATTGGCTCTGGTACTACACAGCCTTCCTGTCATGCATGTCCATACACCACATTTTACTCACACATTTACCTGTTTTTGAACTCCTAGGTTGCCTTTAAGTTCTTTCTATCACAATATGCTTTGGTGAACATCATTGTGCATGAGTCCTTGTGCATCTGTGAAGACCATAATTAGAGTAGCCACCCAAGAGTGGAATTTTGAGGTACGAAGTACATGGCTGCAATTTTCACTTAATACTGCCAGATTGTTCTCCAAATGGCTACATTGTATTAGAGCTACCCTCCTCACTATTATGTGAGATTTCTCATTTCCCCACCTCCTCAGCAGCCTTTGATGTTGTCTTTCTAATTTATAGCAATGTGATAGCTATATTAATATGATGGCTAATTAGTGTGACAGAAGCAGTAGAATCATTGTGGGTGGTTAGATGCGTGGACTCAAAGTCATTCCACCTGGATTCAGATTCTAGTTCTACTACTTCATACTTGAGCAACTTTCTGTTGCCTACTTTGTAAAATAAGACAACAATAACACCTAGTTTATAGAATTGCTAAAAGGATCAGAACAGTTACATTTAAAAGTACTTACCGTAGTGTTGAACCACATAAAGCACTCAAATATTGGCTGTTTATACAGTTCCTCCAATTAGTAGTGAAGACCAAATCAATTAGCATTCTTCATATAGTGACCAGATTACTCTATATTTTTACATTTTCCTTAAAGTTCCTTTATTTTTGCTGCATCATTTTTGTTTCTATATATTCTTGATATTCTTAGTCATTTCAGAAGTTGAGAAGATTTTCACAGTCTACCACCCATCATTTAATTTTGTCTTTGTTTTGTCCCATTTTGAGGCCACATCTTCAGTTCAATGTAGTCAAAGTGAACAGTTTTTCCTCTATATTTATATTTCACGGTATTTTGAGTATTGTTCATAAAAATTTTTTCTACTCAGAAATACACATACAATTCTAAGTATTTTAATTCTTTTGACTTTGCATTTTATTTATTCTAATCATTCAATTATCTTGTTTGGCTTTCTTATTAGTTCTTTTAGTTTGTCAGTAGATTTTTTAGACTATTCATTTTCATATTACCATCTGCAAATAATGAGTTTTGATATTTTCTTAACAATTTCTAATGTATTTTATTATTTTTCCTGATCTTACTGTGTTATCTAAGACTTTCAGTACCCTGTTGAGCAGTAGTGAGATAGTGGGGTTCCCATTGTTTTTTTCTTCTATCTTTCCATTCTCAATAAAATCCTTCTAAGTATTTTCCACTTGATAAGTTATTGCTATAATTTATCATTATGCCATTAGATTAACAAGTAGTGTTTTTTTTCTTTTTGCCTAGTTTTCTCCCTTTGCCAAATTTAAAATACAGAGTTCTCTAAAATATATAAAAGTATCGTCAACAATCCTTCCAATCAATTTGAATAGGCTACAGGAATCTATGATACCAAGGAAGTCTCAAATATCAAGCTAAGGGGAAGGTAAGATTGAAAGGAGTACCATCTAATTGCTTACTCATATCGAGAGATGTTGAATCAAGAAGAGAATTAGCTTTAAAAAAAGGGAAGGAGAAAGAGGAAGGAGGAGGAAGAGGAGAAGAGAATTAGCTAAAGGAAGTGATTTCTGGTCAGTGGAAAGGAAATCCGGAAGTTGTAACTCTTTTAAACAACCTGCCATTTGGTTTAAGTGAACTAATGAACCTTATTTTTGTAAGTACCTGCACAACAAAATGATCATCTGATCATGTATATGCTCAGTAATTGTTGACATATTCCTTGAAAATTTGAAGCTATTTCTCACAAACTGGTAAAGTCCAGGCTACAAACAAAACTTAAAAGCATGTTAATTGTGATTATTAATAAATAGAGACATTTAGAAAAATTAGGACCAAAAAAGCTGTTATAGTCTCAAGCAGCTATAGCCTCAATTTCATATTTTAAAACTACGATTATCTTCAGATCTCTATTTGCATAAATATAAGACTAAAACAAAAATTATCATTTTAAAATCATAAACCTTCATGAGACCTTGGATTCTCAACCTTTTTTTTTTGGCGATAAGCATTCTCTAATATGTAAATTCCTAAAATGATAATGATATCCTCTCAATAATCTCTCAAGTGTTAGCTATTTCCTATATAATAATAACAATAATAATTTTATTTACAGTAAAAATAAAAGAAGAAAGTGCTGAATTAACCTTCTGTGGTAAGCTTGTTTACAAATTATTTATCCAAACAGCAGCCCTGGCTGGTGTGGCTAAGTGGATTGAACACCTGCCTGTGAACCAATGGGTTGCCGGTTTGATTCCCAGTCAGGGCACATGCCTGGGTTATAGGCCACGTCTCCAGTTGGGGGCACGCGAGAGGCAACCACACATTAATGTTTCTCTCCCTTTCCTTCTCCCTCCCTTCCCCTCTCACTAAAAATAAATAAATAAAATCTTTTTTAAAAATTTAAAACAACAGCAGACATTGAAGATGAATACAACCTTCACCTGAGTACTGAACCATGACTATTCCTTTATAGTAATAGCATGTGTAATTTTAAAATGACTTATTAATGAAAGAAAAAGTCCTAGATCTTGACTGATGCTTTTTTTGTTTTTTAAGGTGAATTTAAAAAATAAGTTCTAGTTTGTCCAGGGTAGAAAGGAAAGATGAAAATACAATTTCTTAGAGTACATTTTCACTTTTAATCACCACATATCTTTGAGGAGTACTAGAGCTGGGCAGCCCTGCTGATTATTAATTAACCGTGTTTATTGACTGTGTTCCTAGGCTTTGACATACATCATCTCTTTTAATCCTCCAAATACTCAAGCTTTCTCACTTCAGTTTCTATGCTTAAACCCTCAAATAATTTGGTAAATCAAACATAAGTTATTAAAATTTAGTAGGATATGGGAGCTAAAAATATATTACTTTTCCTCCTACCTTCTAAGTTCTCCTAGCTGGGCTAATAATCAACAGAGACAGAGTAACAGGAGAAAATAAAATTTGTCATACATATGCGCAGGAAATTCACATAAGCATAGGAATTCCGAAGACAGTGATGCAAAATTGGGTATATCTGACATTTTGGACAAAGGAGGAAGCAGAGATGTGGACTTAGATTTTAGAGGTGAACACAGACAATTTGCACGTAACTGAAGAAGAGACTGCAAGTAAATGTTTGCAGCCCCAAAAACAAGGGGATGGGAACAGGTAATCTAGTAAACATGCCACTGCTAGATGCCCTCCCACGCACCAAACTCAGTTCCAATGAGGCCAAGGTGAATACGTTCAGGTTTCTTTCCTGGAGCCAGTTTTTCTATCTGAATCTCTTGGGCAGAAAAGGGGAAGTGGGTCAAACATTCTTTCTGACACATTTTTTTTTCTTAATAACTAGCTTAAAATCAATATCCCAAAAAGGCACAGTTTTAGGGGTGGCAAAACTTTGGTTTCCTTTAAGGACTACCAGTAAAAAAAATGTATTTTTAATTATATTCTCTCATGATTTATAATCCAAGGAAAGCAAACAAATAGCATAAGGAGCATTTTTTCCTCCTAAGACAAAAGTACACTTCCTGACTTTCCAGTCTTTCACATATATTTAATCTCAACAACTCTCCGGTCACAATGCCGTGATGGAAAGAAAATAGCTTCTCAACTCTAAGAGTCTACAGCTTGGGGAATGAAGATTACTTGAAGCCAGCTGGTTTGTGTGTGTGTATATGCGTTTTTTGTTTTGTTTTATTTTGTTTTGTTTTTTAACCAGTTCATCCCAATAAATTGCATGCACAATGAATCCATTATATTATTTAACGTTGTTATTTATTTCCAAGATTAAACTATGCAACATTGCCCTTGGGCATTAACATTCTAGAAGAACAGCTACCTTGAATTCAGTCAACCACAGGCCCCACACCTCAAACTTTCTGACTCTTAGTAGCAACAAAAAACATTTCATTCACCTTCACTGTTTCTAGCTGGATTGAGAGAGGATTGGTAAATTGATTTTTTTTTAATGTAATTTAATCCAAAACCAAATATGCAACCACATCTTTTCATCATGTATTTCCATAAGGCCAGGGAATAAAAGAATGAGACCTAAGTCTCTCAGTGAACCCGCAATCTGTGAGAGAAGACACACTTCAGAGTGTGGTAACTGCTATAATTCAAGAGCATATCAAAAGCATTTGGGGCACAGAAGATGCTGGAATTTAGTGAAACCAGGAGAATAATGATGATAAAGATGTGTATCTTCAGTTAAATCTTAAAGAGTTGATAAAACTTCAACAGAGAAGTAATAGAAGAAGGGCAATACATGAAGGGGAGAAAATTTACTTTTTAAGAACCTAGGAAGTGAGAGAGAGAACATAAAGGCATAGAAAGGAAATTGGCTCCTCATTTTAGAGATCTTTCATGTATAGAAAACTGACAGTCCTTATCTGAACTAGACTTGGAAATATTTGAAGAAGTGAATTAACCACTCATCGACTTTAGTATACGCAGGCACCATTCCAGGTTTATAATTGTATTAGAAAAACAATCTGTTATTGGTAGGAACAAAACAGACGGGATGTGAGGAATGATATTAGAAAGGGTGAAGCCAAAGAACTTACATGTATGACCCATGGACATGAACTAAGGGGGGTGGGATTGTCTGAGGGAAGAGGAGGTACCTGGAGGAGGAGAGCAAAGGGGGAAAACATTAGGACAACTGTACCAGCATAATCAATAAAATATACTTTTAAAAAAATCTGTCTTTATGACTTTATCTCACTGAGCCTGACATGTCAGTTAGCAACTTCTGCTTAGTCTGACATGTAGATATGCTAATCATTAAAGGAATCTAGCCTGTAGCTTAGAAATTACAGAAACAATCTTTCTGCTTGAAACTACCCCCCTCCCCGCACGGAGATAAGGAAGGTGGTGCTGGAGGGGTGAGTCCCTAGTAGGGACTCAAGCCTGAGCCAAGAGGGTTCTTGGCTTCAAGCAGGAAAAATTCAAGACTGTCTAGACAAGAAGTTAAAATGGAAAAACATATTGAGCAGAGGAGGCAAGCAAGAAAAGCCACTCCATAGATAGAGTAGCAGACTCTCCTCACAAGAGAAGGGAGAGAGACCCCAACCATCTCTAGAGGTTGAGTTTATATGTATCTGTATTGCTGGTATGAAAAACAGAGAATGGGAAAATGTTGAGATTAACTTTGACCTCTACAAGGTTATTTTGTGGCCTTGTGGTTTCCCTCTATGGTATGGGTAAACGATAATAGGGGTGGGTTGCTGTTAATCTCTGTAGGAATTTTCTTTGTTGGGAGGCTCCACATGGTCTGCTTGCATCTCCAGTCAGTGAGTTTCATGTCAGGCAGCATATAGCAGGCCCCTGACTTCACCGTGATTTTAGTTGATTTGTATAGTTTTCATGCCCCTCTCCTATATAAAAGTTATGTACAAAAATAATGATCGTCCCTCAAAAGATTTATAGTAACTTTGTCACTGAGACCATCACAATAGGAGATGATGTTTCACAATCCCCCTGGGACCGTTGCTGATAATCAGATGTTTCCAGTCATCAATTACCTCCTGACCTCCAATTCCTTTGGGTCCCCACTTCTTCTGACGTAAAAGAAGCCTGGGTTCTGTACTTTCTCAAGATGGGTCTTTAGGACACTAGTCCACCATCTTCTTGGTTTGCTGGCTTTTTGAATACATGTAGTCACTTATCTTGCCCCAAATCCTTGTTGTCACTCAATTTATTGGCTGTTGTGTGATGAACAGAATGAGCTTTCACTCATTACATATTTATTTACCTAGTTACTACTTGTGACAATCCTATGAGGTAATTTCTGTCAGTAAAAATGAGAGACAATAATGTTAGGTAACTTGTTCCTGCTCAATTAGCTGGGACAAGTTACTGTAGGATTCAACCTACATCAAGGCCATACTGTAATCTAAGCCCTTTTACTCCACTGCATGTCTCTCCTGAAGATGAGAATCAAAGAAATAAGAAAGTGGGCAGCTGGGGTGGATTTGAAAAATATTCTGGATACCTACTTGAATGAATGTGAAGATAAAATGAGTGTTGAGTCAAAATGAAATCATGCTGTTAATGAAATTAGGAAGAATTAGAGAACCATGTTTGGAAGGAATGACAAGCTTGTTTGAGCACGCTGAACTTGACCTTGGCAGAATCAGGTAGCTAGCTCTAGCAGGTAGTTACAAGTTGAGTCCAGAGGTTGCTTAGCCAGGTCGGAGCTAGCACGATGGGAGTGAGCACTTAACTTGGGCACAAAATTTAAGGGGTTGGCAAAAAGAATCAGTAATCAAGATCAATAATATTTTAATGTAATATGTTTTGAAATACCAAAATTAATGCCAAAAATGATAAACCAAATATCAAAAGTCTAAGTGAAGAAAGATCAGTATTTCCTTTAAGGCCTCAGCCTTCAACACAGTCCCATGCAGCACTGCCAACAATCCTGCCTTTATCATAATTTTCACATTCATTTTGATTTTTTAAAATATTGCCTCAAAATAGTATTGACCTTGATTACTAAGCTTTTTTGGTGTATCCCAGGCATGTGCCTCAGACCTGGTCTAAGTGAGAGGGTATTTCACTTACTAGTCCAAAATTTTCTTTTTATTTCTTCACTGAAAAGAATCCCTTCACTAAAAGGAAATGAATTATCACTAAAACTGAATCTGAACTTAATAACTTTGATTGTAAGTCCAGAACACAAGTTCTCTTTTTTTTTTTCCCCCTAGGGAAAGCAAGGAAAAAAATGATTTGCACTTTACAGATAAGGAAACCAAGACATACAATGACTCAGTGACAAAGTTAAAACTAAACTTCTTGGTGCTGCATTTAACTCACTGGATCAGAAGCCTCTCTAGGAACAAGCAGGAATAAAATGAAAACATTACATATACCTATATAAATAAACCTTGGCCAAATAATTTGGATTGAAAAAATAAGTTTGCAAACAGCATGTGCTTTTGCATTAAACACAGTGAGTGGGCTTGAATTCCTCCTTGGGTGCTCTATGACAAGTTCCAAAGCTTCAGTTTCCTCATCTGTAAAACGAGCCTTACACACCTGCCTTTCATTGTCTGGGTTAGGAGGGGAAAGAGAGCTAATGATATTTATCAACCAGGATCTCAACCTATAACAGAAAACACAGACACACACACAAAAAACAGGAAAATTTCAGATATTTTTAAGTGTCAGGTGAAATGGAGATAAACTTTATTGCACATCTTGTACTTTTGATTTTCTTTCTACCATGGTCATGTAATACCTATTAAACACTATTTAAGGAAATAAGTGAATTATACATTATTAGTAACTTTCTAGAACTCCAGTAATTTGGGACTCAATGACAGGAAATGTACATGCATAAAAATCATCTTTCTTACTCTTTATGTGATAAGCGATTTGCTTTTTCAATAACAGCAATTAACAGTAAACTCCGTTGCCATTTCAGCTTCAGTTAAATGAGTGCAAAATACAGAGTAAACCTACATTTGTATTTAACAGTGCTTCACTGGTGCTGGAAAAGCAAAGTCTGTAGCAGAAACAATGAGAAAATTAGCACTTTGAAGCCTGGTAACAGCTAACTCACAGCGCAGGACAAGCATAACGTCACCGGACAAGCATAATGTCACCGCCACAAACAGCCTAGCCTGAGGACACCCCAGGAGGGCGGCTGCTGATTTTTTCAGCAACTTTCTTGGCCAAGAGAGGCAGGTGATGGCTAAGAGTTTAGACACAGCTCCTGAACCCCCAGGGATTACAGACCTCTGTCCTCAGGGTAAGACTGCCAACCTTCCAGGTTTTCATCCTTTCCGAGAAACTTGACGTGCTGTTTTTGAAGGCATATTTGACCTGGGAAGATCAAGACCGAGAGAACATTCAGCCATCAAGAATGGAGAGAAATGACCAATGAAATGATGGCATTGATAATTAGGATGATTGTTATCTGGATAGCCAATTTTTTTTTCAAAACGATGCGCCATCCAGGTTTAATGGTTAATCTTCTCCATCTGTTGCCAGGGGAAACATTCTAACTTGGAGGAGGCATTTCCAAGAGTGTTTATAAATTCCCTCCGGATCTCAAGATTTTTTTTTTTTTTTTTTTGTCTGTCATTCAGAAAAGAATCTTTTTTATTTCTGTGCCTTCTGAAAATTAAGAAACATTTCTTCTGATCACACTGAGATTTGGGGGAGGATGGGGGTCCAACCCTAGTTAGAGGAATCTAGAGTTTGTTTTTTTTTCTGTTACAGTTGTTCCACTTTTTCCCCCACTGCTCCCCCCCCCAGCCCACCCCTTCTCTCACAGTCATCCCCACCCCGTTGTCCATGTCCATGGGTTATTTATACTAGTTCCTTTACTAAACCCTTCCCCTACTTACCCCCCTTCTCTCCCTCCCCCTTCCCCCCTCCCCCCTCCCCCCTCCCCCCTCGGATCTCAAGATTTTAAAATTCCGATTTCTTCCTTCCCAGGGGCAGGGCGTAGGAGTTAGGTAGTAGGCGCTGCGTTCCTGCTAGGAAGGGATCTGCTCCCCGAGAGCAACTCCAGCCTGGGCACTTAGCCACACCCGTTTCGGGGCCACGCCTCCCCGCAGGGCGAACCCTATAAAGTCTCAGCGAACAGGGTCCTTTCGAACGCTGTTGGTTCAATCCGACGTCAAGGTCAACAGGTCCTGTGCCTCTTCTCCGGAGCATCCCGTGTCCAAGTCATGGCCCAGGAGCTGTACCACAGGGAGTTCGCCCGGGCGGGCAAGAAGGCGGGACTGCAGGTCTGGAGGATCGAGAAGATGGAGCTGGTGCCTGTACCCCGGAGCGCTTACGGCGACTTCTACATCGGGGATGCCTACCTAGTGCTGTATACTGCCAGGGCGTGCCAGGGCTTCACCTACCGTCTGCACTTCTGGCTAGGTAAGGGCGGCGGGCGCCGGACCTGGACGCGCCCAGGTTCGGGAGGGGCGAGGCCACGGGAAGCTGAGATTTGCCTGCCAGGGGAAAAGAGAGCAAACGGGGCTGCCTGCCCTGGAGACCTGGCGCCAGCTGCACCCCCGCGGGGCCGCGCCTTTGGGGCTGGCCACTTTCTCCTCGCCAGAGTCCGCTTTGCAAACGCCGGGCGCTGCGAAGTCCGGAGCAGTTTCATCCCACTGGCTTTTATCCTTGCGGAGTTCCTCTCCCGGGATTTGGGACTGGTTCCTCCAGCTGGTTCCTCCTTTCACCTTCCAGCTCCAAGCCCCACTCCCTGCCAGAGCTGCTGATCGGCGCACCTAGGCTCTGGCCAAGTCCCGCTCACCAGTGGACAAGTTCCGTCCTGAGTTTCCTATCAGGGAAAAGATGATTTCAAATTTGTGGGCATCCGCTGCAGCTAGGGAGAAGTTTTGTTGTTGTTATTGTTTGTTAACTAATCCTTTTTCTTTTCTCTGGCGCATGAGCTTGCATTTCTCCACTAATTGCGGCGATTAATGTCTGGCTACTTTAAGTCAGCATCCCACCTAAACCACGTTGCTCGCAGGTGTGGCTAACATTCCTGTTTTTTAGGATGCTGGGCACCTTGGCTACAAGCTGGAAACAATGCAGATTTTGTCAATATAAATAAATAGCTTTATATGGCCTATTTATGTATTTTAATGAGCTGCTTTTTTATAGTTAGTTTTAAATGTAATATTTATCTATTTGAACAAGAACACTCTGGAACAAAACTACTCCTTCAGCCGTAATTATTTTGGGCTGCACTCATGCCAGACTGAGGACACTGGGCCTTGTGTGTTCTACTTTTTCCACCTTCTACTTTTACTCGTAAACATCCTGAATGTCCAGCCTCTCCCAGTGGGATCCTGGGCCAGTGGGCACACCCCATCTAACAGCGAGCTGATTATCTGAGCCTCATTGACTTTTAAAATTGGCTTGCCTCCCTTGGACTGTGTTTCTTACTTTTAATTTTATTCCTGAGCTAATGGGAAAACCACACACACATACACGTTTTGAAGACCCTGAAAGCCATGAAAAGGCATTATTTTTACTTCTAACACTTGAAAATTTTAAGGAAAGAAAAGGTAGAAAACATTAAGAAGTGCTGTTCTCAATGTCAGTCAACACTTGGAGCAGATACCCAAATGACAAATACATACATAGAGGGGGAAAGGGCTGTTTTCATTATAGCATTTGATATTAAAATTTTGGGCTTGTTTGAGGATGCTGAAGCTCATTTTGGTTTCCCATTGTAATGTCACTATTTTATACCAAAAAGAAAACAAAACAAAATGCTGAAACCCTAATATATAACCATGTTCATGAATGAATGATGCCAGATAGAATAATAATGTCCTCCCCTTGGTCTTCCTATGTAGAACCTGCATTTGGAATGAGTGAGCATGTCTGAAACGCTGCATTTGCCATTTTGATGAACTGAAATGTGAATTAATTTCAGATCTCGCTGTAGACAACAGCTGAGTTTGCCTTTGTCAGAAGATTGCAAGAGGGCTTTGAATACACTTTTAATTCTAGAGGTTCTTTCTTATCCTAATAAGGTCTTTAAGCATTATGTTTTTCTAAGGTTTACACAGAATCATTATTAATTATTGACTCTTAATTATTCACGTAGCGCTCACCAAGTTCAAAAAAATGTAATAGAAAATGCTTTGGGCAGAAACATGATCTTAAAGATCTGCTAAAACTGAAGTTAATGATTGTTAATAAGTTAATTTCTTCAATAATTATTCAGTATACCCAGCATTATATAAGGCATTTTTACTTATGAATTATTTATGAAGCTTCCCTGAAAATTTATAATCTCAAAGTTACAATAAATCAAAAGATGACATAAGACAGATAAAATGTGATAATCACTGTAAAAGAGGCACTCAGTGTCTGTGGATAGGGGGAAGCAAAGAAACCTTGAGAGAAAAGAGGAAAATAAGGGTAATTGGGAGGGATCTTATGTCAAGAGAAGATCATGGGGAACATGGAAAAGTTTAGAGTAAAATAGTCCAACAGGCCTTAAGATTAAATTGTTCAGCGCTCCTCCTACATCTGTCCCCTGAAGCAAGCTGGATGTCATCCAGAATATTTCACTCTGAGACCTAAATTCAGATGAATTCATGAGGATTAATAAAAGAGAGTGAGTGAAAGTTCCTAGAGGAAGAGCTGAAAGTTCAAGGAAAAAGAAAGTTTGACACAGGAAATCAGCTGGAAGGAAGATGAAAGAGAGTGAAGTTAAGGTCAGACTGGGTGAAAAGAGTGCACAGGTGAGAAACAAAGAAACAGGCCATGTAAGAGGGAAAAGGGGGAAAAGGAAGAAGTGGGACATAAAATAGGAGAATAGAGAATCATCTTTCCTTGTCTCTCCCTCAATGTCTTTCTATAATACCCTTGCATATCTCAGATTATGTCTTTTTTTTTTTTTAATTTGAAAAGAATTTGTTGCATGAGACTGAATGTTGCATGGGTCCTTCCTAAACATTTCAGCTTTGTACCTAGTGGTTTAAATGCATCTACCTTCTGCTTCTGGTTACTTACACCATGTCTATAAGCAGGGCTAGATGGTGAAGGGACTGACTGTCACATCTCAGAACTATGATACAACACCCACCCTCACCATTTCTCATTGCCAGTTTTAAACTTTACATAAATATATTTGAGAGCAACAAACATTTACAGTATAACTAGCCTGTGCTGTGCTCTAGGCACTGGCAATGCAAAGAATTGGATTACATTATATAACATACAATACAAGGAACTTATACAAGGGCTGGAGAGGATGCTGAGAAACTGAATTTTCCTTATTGCGTGGTGGGGGCATATAAAATGAGGGCTATGAGTATTATGGAAAAGAATTTGGCAGTTTCTTACAAAACTAAACATGCAGTTAGTTACCATATGACCCAGCAATTGCATTTGTGGACATTTTTCCAGAGAAATGAGAATTTTTATATTCATTTAAGAACTTATATATGAGTATCTACAGCAGCTTTATTTGAATAGATCAGAACTTGAATCAGCTCCATGATCCTTGAAAAGGTGACCGGTTAAACAAGCTGTAGCACCTCAATAACCAGGAGTAGAACTCAACAAGAAAAAGGAACACATTTTTGATACACACGGCAACTCAGATAAATGCTCAGGCAATATGCCGAATAAGAAAAACTAATGCCAAAATGTTCCAAACAATATGCTTTTATTTACATACCATTTTTGAAATGACAAAATTTTAGATTTGTTGTTACCAGAGGTTAGGGATGAGGCGGGGTCAGGGTGATGTAGGAGGGAGGTGGGTATGGTTATAAAAGGGCAACATAAGAGATTTTTTGTTAATGGAATTATACAATATTTTGACTGTGGTGATCGATACACACATGTGATAAAATTATATACAATAGAGTTAAATATACAAACACACAGGTGAGTACAGGTAAAGCCGGGGGAATATGAAAAAGATAAGTGCCTTGTATCACTGTCAAATCCTGATTGTGGTATTCTGTGCTGTACTATACTTTTATCAGAGAAGGAAAACTCTGACTCCAAAAAACCTCCGCTGCCTTGCGGCATACCTCTTCAGGGGAAAGGCTAAGGGAGTAAACCCCAACAGAAAATCCGGAGCCGGAGTCCCTAAGGCGGTTTGACGTTGTAGTCAACACCGGCAACTCCTGCGGCGCACCTGAAGCCAAGCTGTATTGACTCCGTCTTTCCCTTGGATCCTTCAGCTGCGAAGAGAGGGGGGGGTCTGCTGCATGGGCAACAGCAGACCCTCCATATTACCCTGCCCAGGCTCTGTAGCTTCAGCGTCATCGCAAGATGTCGATTCAACACGGGAGGAGACAGATACTACCATGTCACTCCCGAGTCTGACTGCACAGCCATTCTCGGCGGTGCAGGTAGACTCTTAAGAAGCTACACCATCGTCTCTCGAGACGGACGGCTGCCGACGACGACTATACTTTTATGCTTACACATTAGTATGCTGTGATATACTAAACTATACTGGAGGGGATTTTTTGTTTTTGTTTTTTTCTGGCTGTGTGTCATTTATTTTCCACTTGGTGCAAGGCACATGGTCATGGGATGCCATGAAGGCTTACGTGTGTCTTGAGTAGTAAAGAACTGGGCTCTTCCAACTTCCTTTTTGGTGTTTTGCTGTTTTGATATAAAGGACGAACTTCTTCTGCTTACTGCACCCTGCCTAGTCTGTGGGTGGGTGAGGAGGGGGAGAGGGGAAAGTGGAGGACGTGGGAGTAGAGGGGCTCAAAGAGCCTAGTGCCTCTAGAAGTCAGGTGGCTGGTGGTGGCCACGCAGGTTAGGGACGTGATGTTGCTTTGCAAGGCTGGTCACCAGCCTGCTTCCTTGTGGCTTCCTGAGCCAGGTTACAGGTTGTCACGCCGCTGGAGGCCTTACAAGTGCTCTGGGGATTCCAACACTGTGGCCTCGAATGGGAGAGTAGACTTCCTGAAAAAGAAACTCGCCCACCAGTTACCCAGCTCGGCCTTGGGGGGCCCGGGCTGGTGGAGGGTGGCTTTCCCCTGGTACTCGGGACTTCCGCTGAGGCTGTCCCGGAAAGCAGAACCCAGGCGACGCCGGTGGTTGTCGTGGGTGGCACAAGCGAGCCGCAGGAGGGAAGGCTGCCATGGTCTTGCTTGTGGGCTGGTGGAAACCTCAGCCGCAACCCTTCAGGCGCCTCGGCATGACCATGGGTGGCGGGAAGTGGGTGCTAGTCCACCGAGCCCATTTACAGAGGACACGGCAGGAGGCCGCTCCACCATGAAAGGCGCAGGGGTCACTATGTTAGAGTTTTACAAAGTGTTACCACTGGGGGAAAAGAGGTCCACCCATCTGTGTGTCTGTCTTTCCACCAATACCGCCGTCTTAAGTACTGTAGCTGTATAGTGGCCATTCATATCAGAGAGAGTTCTTTTTCCTAGCTTAGTTTTCTTTGTCAAGGTTGTTTTTGCTATTCTAGGGCCTGCGCCTTTTCATATAAGTTTTATAATAAACTCATATAATTTATAATAAACCTTGCTGTGATTTTGCTAGGAATAGCATTACGCCTACAGATCAATTTGGGGAAAACTGACATCTTTATTATATTGAGTCTTATAGTCCATGACACTATGTTTTTATATTTATTATGGTCTTTGATTCTTTTCATCACCATTTTGTAACTTTTAGCATATAGATCATGTACCAATTTTGTTAAATATATACCCTAGCTTTTTGGAGTGATCATAAATGGTGTGGTGCTTTTTATTTCAAGTTTTTCACATTCATTGTTTCTACATAAAAAAAAAGAGACTGCCTTTTTTAAAAATTAATTTTTATCTTGCTGAATACACTTATTTTGGGAGGTATTTAAAAAAGTTTCTTTATTTTGTAAATTTCTTAAAATTTCCTTTGTAGATGATCCTCTCATTTCAAATAAAAACATTTATTTCTTTCTTTCCAGTCTGTATGCTTTTCTCTTTCTACCTCCTTGCAGTGGATAGAACTTCTTGCCTAATGTTGAGTAAGATTAATGAGTAGGCAGATTTGCCGTGGTCCCAGTCTTAGGGGAAGGCATTCAGTCTTTCACTGTTAAGAATTATATTAGCTTGAAAAAAATTATCAAGTTGAGGATGTTACCCTGTTTTCCTAACTTGGTAAGAGTTTTGTTCTTTTATACATATACGATAATGTAACATAATATTAAAAAAAACAAAACACCAAACAACATAACCAGTAAAATTAGTATAGGGAAAATAAATGAAGTGAAGTTCTTAAGTTTCTGAGTACTTGCTAGGATTTCATCATGATGCAGTTAAATTTGGTTCTGGTTTTCATATTCAAAGACTGCTATTAGCTTCATTAATGACTTTCAACCTCTTTAAAGCAATGACTCTGGCTTATTCATAATGATATTTCCTGGCCTAGCACAGTACATAAACACCAACAAGTGACAGTGTAATTTAATTAATTTACTACAAGTCCATTCATTAATTGTACTGTATATCCATTTACCTAAAGAGACTTGGGTTTCAACTTGTACTCAAATAAGAGTGTTTTTATCATACATATCCTTAATAGCTTGATATTAATTTTGATTTTAGTTTTCCTTTTAAAGCATCACTATACAATTGTACCTTTATTAGCATTCTCATTTATGGCTGGGAAAGTAGGCTTAAGAATGACACTGGAGTCCTTTTGGACTTCAGAATTGCATGTGTGTTTTCTTAAGTGTGTTACACAATTTCCTTTGACCACATCAAGTTCACTATATATATATATATATATATATATATATATATATATATATATATATATATATATATATCATGTCGAATGCTCTTCTAGCTACTGAATATTTTACTAAGAAGATTCTTGCTACACAGGCTCCCTTTGAGAGTAAGAAGAATTTTAAAGAAATCAAATTCTTCCTTCAATTTGGCTGACTGATTTCCTGTCTTCAACATTGGGGAATGTTCTTAACTGGGGTTTCAGGTGAACTACAAGTTCTGTCTAGAAAGTATCCAGCCATGTAATATGAAAAACAGACATTTATTGACGATGATACAAGATACAAGAAACATTGTACATAAGACAGTGATGCCTCAGTCCCCTTCAACGTAGGCACCTTGGGACTTCACAGAGTTCTCCCAATCGCCAACAGCTGGCTCATCATATTTTCTTGAATCTCAACAATGGTCTGAAAGCTCTTCCTTTTCAAAGGTGATTTTAGTTTTGGGAAAAACCAGAAGTCACAGGGCACCAAAGCTGAGCTGTAGTGGGGCTGAGTCACTTGGGTGATTTGATGTTTCACCCAAAAACTCTGCAAAAGAAGTAATGCATGAGCGGGTGCATTGTTGTGATGAAACTGCCATTCACCAGTTGCCCACAGCTGCGGCCTTCTGAATCATCCAGATAGTTTCTGCAGAGGAATGTTCAAGCTTAATGCAGAATTTGATGAAGATTCACTGCTTTACTCGCTCAGCCATTTTGAATGTGACAGCCACACAGTACACATGCTCACTCAATGGTGTCTACCACCCCCACTGACTAGTACAGTAAAGTCATCATTTTTCATGCATGCGTGTTCCAGTCCAGTCTCTGGCTGCCAGGTTACGTTGATGTCCAACAAACCATTCTCATTATGTTAACAATGGCTTGACTTTTTCTGGACTGACCTCATATAGTATTGTTACAGCTTCTTACTTTTATGCGTAACTTGTTCATGAAGGAAAATAACGTATCCCTATTACCACAAAATTTTAACTGCTAATGAGAGTCTGAGTATACACAAGAAGAATCTAGTATTGTAGTTTCTAAGAGCCTGTACTTCAGAGCACAGATAAGTAGTTCTGCATGGTGCTCTTCCAAAGGTCAACTTTATGATCTTAGGGAAGCCTCCAATTCCACTGTTGTAACAAGGTAGAACATAGTTTCTGCTGCATGGGGTTGCTTAAAGATTAAATGAGATCATCCATGGAAAACACTAACACAATGTCTGGCCTATAGCCAAGATATTATAAATGAATAAATGTTAGCTATTACTGTTTCTGCAATCATTTATGACTTCCAGATGTAGTAAGGCTTTTGAAGTGTCTTATAAAATTTGAGTTCCCCTCGGTGCTATCCTGGCTCTTATTTTTTTGCACGCTGAAGATGCTGGTTCTTAAGAATTGGTGTTTCTACCTTAGTTAGGTTACCTGGATGGGATCTGTATAACAATTTAAAAAATTAATTGTGTGTTTAATTCCTGGGATAATAGTACATAAACATTCAATAGGTGTGAGCATGCTAGTTTTTTTCCTCTTCCTTTTCCTTCAGAGGATATTATGCCATTAAGATAATAAAGTTGGGACAATGGGACTCAATGAGGGTAAGGTCAAATTGTGTTCATTTCCCATTCTAACAGCCATTTTCTTTTCCAAAGTTGTTTAACTATGGCCTATCATGTGCATATTTCTTACAAATACTAACATATTGACATCAGATACCTAAATATTGATGCTAATAAAGGCTAAAACAGTTTTATTGTGCTAAGTGAAGTAAGTCAGGCAATGAAAGACAAATACCATATGATTTCACTTATAACTGGAACACAATATAAGGAACAAAATAAACTAATGAGCAAAATTGAATCAGAGGCTCAAAAACAAAGAACAGACTGATAGCTGTAAGAGGGGCGAGGGAGATTGGGGACTGGTTGAAAGAAGGTGAAGGGACTAGACAAAAAGGAGACGCATATACGCTTTGCCCATGATATGAACAACGGTGTGGGGACTGACTGAGGGAAGAGGGATGCTGGAGGGAGGAGGGCAAGGAGGAAAAATTGGGACAACTGTAATAACATAAACCATGAAAAGAAATATTTTTAAAGCCTGATCTTATTGATTGAATGATTCTGAATCCTACTAGAATACACTGTTATATCTTCCTGAACGTATTTGGACAGTGGTGTTTTGTTTTTGTTTTAAAAAGAATTGGAAAGCAGGAACAAAATTATTTTTGTTGTTAGCAACGTAATATTTAATATTACACCATTTCTATTAAAAGATTGTTCATTGAAGATGAGTTGTTCCACAGATACATAATTCAATAATTTTTTCTGAGGTTTTAAATATCAGAAGTTCTGCCACACTCCTTTTCCATGCTTGACAAATGAGGTGCCTTCATTTGCTGTTTCAGGACGGGAGTGTTCTCAGGATGAAAGCACCGCAGCCGCCATCTTTACTGTGCAGCTGGATGACTACTTGGGCGGCAAACCAGTGCAGAATAGAGAACTTCAAGGATATGAGTCTACTGATTTTGTTGGCTATTTCAAAGGAGGTTTGAAATACAGGGTAAGCAGTTCTCTCAAACAGTTTTTGTTATGACCACCTTTCTCTTTCTGTCTTCATTAGAATAAAAGTACAATATTTTTTTAACTGATTCTTTCTTTTTAAATTTTTTATTTCTCCTCACCCAAGGATGTGCTTACTTATTTGTTTATTTATTTTAAAGAGAGAAGGGAGGGAGGGAGGAAAGAGAAACATTGATTTGCAAGAGAAATATTGATCAGTTGTCTCTTGTAGGCACCCCAAGTGGTGACTGAACCCAAAACCTAGGCGTGTTCCCTGCCCAGGAATTGAACCTGTGACCTTTTGGTTCGCAGGATGATGTCCAACCAACTGAGCCCCACTGGTCAGGGTGAGGGCAGAGTTTTTGGGTTTTTTTTTGTTTTAATCTGTTTTGTTCACTGATATGTCACCAGTACCTGCTGGACACATAGTAAGTGCTCAATAAATGTTTGTGAAATGTGTAGTGGCAATATGTGAGCTTTGATTACATTTAATATGTTGACTTTTAAGAACGTTAAGAGCCTTCAGCTATGTTGTCACAAATAATTATTGAAGTAAAATTACTTCAATCATTAAAATTGATAAATTGGGTATCAACAGTTTTTGTTTTTGATATTCTGAAGAATCGCTGACTTTGCTGCAAATAATCCATGATGTGGGAATCTCAGTTGTTCCAGAATATCTTAATATAGTATTTATAACAGTTATAACTTCCGTTAATACAAAGAACTATGCACACATTTCCCATATAGTGTGGTTTGATGTTGGAAATGATACAAATGAAACCATTGAGTTGATTATGTGTGGTTCAGCCTCATAAATTCAGATGCACATACACCGGCATGAACACACAGAGCTTATGTGTATTTGGCTTTATTTTTAAAAATTAAAGAAAAAAACAAAGTGTTAAGTAGTTCTGCCCCTGTAAGTCAATTTTCAGTAAAAGATAGCTTTGTGGGGGAACTCTCTCAGTGACCTTTGCAGACTGGCCATCCTTCACCACCCCTCTGTCCCTGGAGGGTTCAGATAAAGACTGAGGAATACCCTTCCTAGACTAACATTTTAGAAACACTCCTTTTCAAAATCAAACATGCTTCAATAGGTATTCTGCAGAGCCTAGCACTGCCCCTTCAAGCATGTTAGCCTAGTGAAGACCTAAGACCTCAGAGCTGAACTAGAATTCTGAATATACACTAAATTTGCCTACTACAGTGCCAGGGTTTATTTTTACTCTTACTTGGTTAGAGACTTAGTTGAATATTTTGTGATGCCATTGAGATAAGGACAAAATACTATCAAGTTCTCCTATCTCTTGGAATCATTTTTCCACTCTAGGATATCAGTCAACCTAAATATGGAACTATTACCTCTCATTTTATTTAATTTACATGAATTCCTACAGTTTATGTCACATGATTGTAAAACCTCCTCTGTGTCAGTGAACCCAACATTTTGAAAAAGCTGGGTGTTACGGTTACTAGAAGCATGTGCTATGTCATCAGACTGGTTATGGACCCCTTTCTTCCACATAATTACTGGTTTGCCTCAGGTCAAGCTTTCTGTGCTCAGTTTTCTCAAATGTGCAGTGAGTATAACAACAGGTTCTTCATATAAGTGTCATAAGGGTTAAGGATTGACTTAAATAATAAAATAACTGTATAGCGCATTCTCAATCAATAGGAAGTTACGTTATTAGTAATCCTTATGGCTATTTGCAAGACCTCTGAAATCAAACTTCTGAATACATATTTAAAATTGGATATGATAAAAGTAATTTTATAGTTATTGGATAATTATTTTCTAATTATCAACATTAAAGCCACGGTGAATCAGCATTTTTTAAGAAAGAGGATATTTGCAAATGGAGGTCAAATTTATCAGCAACAAAAATCAGTTCACTATCTTATCATTAGTGACCTTGAGCAGATGAGGTGTTGCAGTTGCAACAATACTTGATAGGAAATGTAGAAGCAAAGATAATTTACCACCCAGCATAGCAAAGATTGTTATACTTAATTCCACGCTTATAGGATTGCGCTAAGCATGCCGTGAACATCATCTCATTTGATCTAAACAACAGCTGTGTGGTGCAGTTTCTGTCATCATCCTATTAAAATAAGTAAAGGGAAGCTTAGAGAGACTGTAGCTTTGCCGAGGCCTAATAGCTAGTATGTGAGCGGGTGGCCAACTGACTCCTGTACCTAAGCTGGTAATCATTATACTGGGACGCTCTCAACGTAAAGAAATGGTTAAAATGTCAGGACAATTTTTTTGTGTCTATTTGAAATAGAAGAAAACTTGGCCAAGCCTACCCTTACTAAGTCAGCAACAACCATATGTAGTTGTCATATGTGATGTAAAGATTCAGGCAGAAACATTAAGACCATCTTCTCCTATCATTTCATTGACCTGAGGTTTTTCCTCTGTGAGGCATTTCAGGAGTTGAGAGGGATGATAGAGGACTATTACCTACCACTGCTCCCTCATGTTCAATCTCCAGTTAATCACAGCTTTTCCACACTCAAGGAGACCCAGCCCTTGGCAGCCATCTGACATCTGTCAACCAGGAAAAGTGTAGTTTTCGTGTCACAGGTTTAGAGGAACTTGTTGAAGGTAAACGCCCACCTTGTTTTCATTCTGTGGAGTAGATAGAGGCAGGGAGTTTCTAGGGTTGATTCAAACAATATTAAAAGAACTACTTACTATCTGATACAGACATGTATCAAACTTAGTTTTTCTTTTTTGCATTTTTGGCATAAAAGAGACAAAATTAGTTTTTCAGGTACTGTTAAAAGTTCTGTTGGTTCACTATATGAAATTAACCTAAATGTTGTATATGCATACTCAGTCTAGTCTATGGTTTATAACTCTTTCAGATTACACTGTTCTTATACTACTTTTCATTAGATCACAATGTACTTATTGAAAAAAATGGAAATGGCTAAGAACAGTGTATATATGATGATAACTTATATGCATTTTTATTATATAATTGTTTAGTCAAAAAATATGGCAATCTTTGTACAATTATAAAATGGAAAATTATTATATATTTCTTAAAATTTTTGGTTATAATTGTCCTGAAGTCATCTAGCCCATACTAACAAAATTGTTCTATTCATGAGGGCCTTTTCCTGGAGAATGGGAAAAATTTAAAGTCAATGGAAATATAAAGAATGTGTTAAGGATTATATATGCAGCTAAACCTTTTTTTTTTTTTTGATTCTCTGTATATGTTTATATAATAAATTTAAAAGTTGGATTATTTTATAGGTTTCTTATACTGCTAATTTTTTTACCACATCATAGAAGACTTCTGATCAATAAATAATACATTTATTTATACTGAATCTTTATTATGTACATTACCTCATAATTAATTGTGAAAATAAGTTTATTGTTTCTAACAGGAAAAAATGATAAAAGCTGATTTCAAATAATGCAAGAAGATGTACTTGATGCAGTTAGTATCTTTTTCAGCATTTCTTAATTCAGTGTGGTTGTATTTTATTTTATTTTGTTTTGGGTTGGGGATGTGCAACCAAGATCTTCATCTCTCCTTATGTAGACTATAAATACCTTGCACTGGCATATTTAGTAAACTCTTTCTACCGAAGAATAGATAAATAAGACAGGTGATTCTTTAAAATGTAAAAACAAGCACCATAAATAGAAGCAGCCCATTATCTGGCCAGCACTTAACTCCCTTCTGTGTCCTAACGCTGTGACGGTGGGCACTCTGAGGGGCCTCATTCCCTGGGTGCTCCTCATCCGTGCTTGTTACCTCTGGCTCCTCCAACCTCCTGTTGCCTTTTTCCTTGAAATCCTTGTCTACCTTTGCGCTCTATGACTTGAGAATAATTAGTTCCCAAAAGACAAGAACTACGACTTCTTTTTGTTTATGTACCAGGTTTTATATGCTGACACTTCTCAGCAAATATTTGCAGTTATTAAATTGAATGTTGGGATAGGAAGGACAAAGAACCTAATTTTTTATTTTTGAAAAGCCTGTTGATTTGCCAAGGCATTCTCTTCTTCCTATTTAATTTTTCACATGCACTGAGGTGGCTTTTTTCTTGGCTTGACAGACCATTTGGGCACAACTACCTTTGCTTTTATACATGACTGTGTCTGGTTAGAAGCGTCACAGGTTTTGTTTTTTTCTGTCCCCTACCATGATCAGGTTGGAGGTGTAGCATCTGGACTCAATCATGTTATCACCAATGACCTGACTGCCCGGAGGCTCCTGCACGTGAAGGGTCGGAGAGTGGTCAGGGCCATAGAAGTTCCCCTGAGCTGGCACAGTTTCAACAAGGGGGACTGCTTCATCGTTGACCTTGGCACTGTAAGTTTCATATGAACATGCAGACATCAAAAGAAAAGTAAATTGTCTTCAGATCAAATCTGATATTTGTATCAAGGAAAATAATCACTTTTTCTACATACTGAAAAGAGGTCTTGTTTATGTGAGATGCAATTGTATCATATGAGTAATTGGCTGGTATTTAAACGACACGAAGTGGGACTTCAAAGTTTTTATTTTCTTTGATGGGTTTGGAATGGTATAGTGATTTAGTTCTTCCTACCATAGAACAGAAATTGAATAATTTTTTCACGTATTTCCCCTCCTCTCTGAACAGAGCTTCCTCTAATTATTTTTGTCTCTAATTGTGTGGGAAAACATTACTTGAGGGGAAAATTGGCTTTCTCCACAGAACAAAGGTTCTAGAATTTTAAAGGACACAGTATGAGTCTAAGCAGTCTGCCTGAAGAGTTCTGGGCCATTTCCCTTACACACACACACACACACACACCATGCTACTTTACATTTTTTACTTATCTTGGGTTATTGGAAGAATAGGCACAAGTCCAAATATCAGTTATCATTTTAACGGGATGGGCAATGGTATCTCTTCTTCCAGAAAAAGAGGTATACTTATAAATTATTATTATTGTGACAAAGAAGTATTATTCCGAGGTTTTGTGCTAGACTCTAGTAGGTAGACTGTAAGTTGTGTCTTTATAACTTTGTAAGGTCCTAAAACTAGAAAGAAAGGGCATTTCCTGTCACTGGAAATTCATGTGCAAAGGCACAGAAGGCAGGAAAGCGCAGGGCCTTCTCCTTTTCTTCATGATTATTGTTCTCATCACACTTCAGATGTCTGCATTTGAAGTGTCATCCTTGACATTTCTGGACTGAGCATCCCACAGAGCCTTGATCTGACCTGTATTGTTTCAGTTAAGCATGAGGCTTGGACAGGCTCAACGTTGCACAGTCAGTAAACGGTGAAGCCAGGATTAGACCCTAGGTCCAGTGTGCTGATTCCCACCAGAACATTTTATTTTATTGCCTCTTCTTGGACACTACACTGGGGGAGAGCAGCAGACAGAGGCCAAAAGAGTTTATTTTATATGCATAGAGAAGGGACACTAAGGGTTTTGAAAGTGAGGCTACACAAAATTCTGTTTAAGCATTATTAATTTAGCAACAGCACAGAGATTAAATGTGCTTAAGTTATAAATGGTTTGGAAAATGACCCCAAGCTATAAGCTTCATTGCATTCCCTAATTTAGAGTACACCTATAGTTTTATTACCACTGATATGTAATTCAGCTGTCTTGGATCACACCAGCTTATGTGTATAGTGCAGATCATGATATGCCCAAAGTATAATTCTCAGTGTCACACTTAGACATCTGCACCCACAATGGCAGTACTCTTGCCCTACATCTCAGAAGTTCATGAAAAAAAGTCCTTTTCCACTTCAAATGCTAACCCATTCCCTTAACCAGTCTTGACTACTGACCGCTCAGATCAAGGCAGAAAACAAATACTGTTTCATCCCTCCATTCCCCTGCCACCAAAACCACAATTTAAACAGACAGATGACCACATGGTGTCCATCAGGCCGCACAGTCCCAGAAACAGTGAGTCCAGAAACACTGAGTCTTTCAAAGCCTATGCACAATCATTAATTGTCTAAACTTTCATCTCAAACACTTAACATTTAGAGCCTTTTATCCCCCTTTTAAAGTACTTTTACATATAAGATGGTATTTTTTTATAGAAAAAGGGGACCTCATTTTTCATTCAACTTTACTAGTTTCAGGTTCTTACCTGTAAAAGTTGAGTATTTGATTAGATGATCTCTAGGGCCCCTGAATGAGAGATACTTCCCACTGACAATGTAATTTATCACTACCATCACTTAAAAATATTATTTCTTTTTTAAAAAAACACTTGTTGATAAGGTAATTCCTCTATAAATGTAACAGTCTCTTTATCATGAATAGTGTTGAATTCAACTTTTCAGCTATCTACTCTTTGATCTTGAGCAAGGCTTTAATCTCTTAGAGCTTTAACTTCTTTATTTTTTTTTTATCTTGACTCTGGTTTCTAATGGCATTTTAAACCTTAACTGGCTGTGACTCAGTCTCATCTGACACCCAGTCATATCTGGTAATGGCAGTTATCATACCAGTTTCACAAGAGGAAAAAAAAAGCCGTAGAAGGTGTGAGCAAGTCACTTGCACTGATGCAGGTTGAGTGGTGACCTGGGATACCATCTGGGTTTTTCTTCTTCTAGTTCACATCCTTTTCACTACACCAAGTGAACTTGGTAGTATATAGGATGCTATGGCTCCCTAAAAAAACATCTTGTAACAGTTTCAGAATCTGCTGAATCAGAATTGAGTATGTCTAATCTGGCTTAGAATTCACTGGAAGTAGTACTATTAATGAAATCATTTATTTTGTTGAACAAGTATTAATTGAGTTTCCACATGGGCTAATAGTTGGGTGTGGTGGTAGGTTGTTCTTCTAGTAATGTATGCTCTCTTCCCATAGGTAAGGCTGGCCAATGGTTGTACAACTCACAAATCCAGCTCATAAAAAAGGGACAAACTCTCTATTATAAGGTTCAAGAACCTTCATCTGTTTAATAGTAAATTATCCTTATTTAATGTAGTTAATTATCCTTAATAACTTTCAAGTTGTCTCCTACTCATACCTAGTTAGAGACATTTGGAATGGTTTTGTTGTAGAGCTTGAGTTTGATGAACTCTTCTGTTGTGAAAGTTCCCTGCACCCCAAAGGGATACCCCAGTAGGAATCAAGCCCTGGATGACTAAGTACATTGGAACAAATATCACATGATCTGTCTTTATATGAACTAACCTTTAACTGGTTGGTATATTGCCAAAAGTTACTAATTGATGATAAGATCTTGGAGTTACTTTAGTGATTTTATTTTTGAGGTGTGTCAGAATAAGCAAAGAAGGTATAGAACCAAAATTTTCTCTACCATAATATTTTAATTTGAGTTCATTGTTTTGACCACTTTCTGTATTAGGCTACACAAAAGGAAATCAATACAGGTTTCTTCGTATTTGTTTGATTACCCAGGTATGAAAAAGGCAAATTAGACGTAGCTGTCTCCCAACGAAGGCCAACTGGCCAGCACTAAGGTTATTGATTGAACATAAATCCTATATCTTGATTGTGTTTGCAGAAGGTCAGCTTTTTTGATAATTAACTATTACTAATATGATATGACAAATGCCTTGAAAATATTTACTATGACAGGATTTGAGACTACAGTAAATACCCACAGAACATGACAATATATATAACCTTCTCAACCTAGAGCATAAGATTATAAAATTATCTGTTTAATCATTTTGAAAATTATCTGCATTTTAGAGGATAATTTGGGTAAATTGACTTATATTTAGTATGTATTCAGAAAATAATATGAAACAGGATTAGATGTCATCAATTCAGAATTTACTGAGTCTTTGGAAAATGCTTTTGAACCATATGTTTTGATGTTGATGAATTTATACATCTCGATTTCTCCACTATTTTTAAAGATATGGGGTATTTGTAGACATTGATAAAATCAGATGTAAATATATTACAACAAAACATCCATAACTCCAGAATGTCAGTGAATGATAATGACAAAAAGGCCATATTCTCAAAGTTTGGCATCTGGAGTTAACTCCTTTAGAAATAGATGCCCAGGTCAGCCACTAGTGGAGAATTAGATTTCACAGAGCGGTGAGTTCTGCGTATTCTGTTTCCTTGTTAACTTGTTTGGTCAGTTATGCAGCTTTGCCCTACTCCACTTGCTATTTATAATCTACAACCTCCTCCTCTCTCACTGTTCAGTCATGCAGCCTCTACTTCCTCATTTCCCAGTTAGTCTACAACCCATGTCTTTGACTTTCACTCCCACTAGTTGTTTGAAACTGTTCTGTCTGAGGGCATGATGCCTTCTGATAAATCCAGTGATATTCTGATCATTATCCACTTGTCCCCTGTGCTGCCATTGACACACTTGATTACTCCCTTCTCTGTCAGCCTCACTTCTCCCATAGCTCTAATCCTCCCCTCCCTTTCAAGCCACTCTTTCTCATTCTTCTCAGCATGGTCTGCTCACCCCCTCAAGATTTTTGTTTGTCTTTTTTTTTTCCTCCAGGATTTCACTTGGATCATTGTCTGTTCTTTATGCATTCTTCTTGAGCAAACTTATCTTTCCCCAAAGTTTCAACTACTCACCCACTGGTAAATCTCACATTTATAGTGTGGTGATGACCTCTCCCCTAAGCTCTATGCCAGTACTTCTGACTACCTCCCAGATACTTTAACTCATGTGCATCATGGGAACCTCAAATGTGGCAAGTCTAAAAATGGAACTCATCAACTTCACCCTCTCATTACAAAATGACTTCTCTTTATTGTCCTTGTCTTGCGAATAGGGCCACCACTCATTCAGACTCTCAAACCCCGAATCCAAAGTCATGCTGACAACTTCTCCCAAATGCTACATGTGCAGTCAGTGAATCACTGTGCCTAGTCTAGTCTACTTCCTAAGCGTCTCTGGAGTCCGTCCTGTCCTCTCGGTCACCATGATACCCTGTGCACGGCATTTTCCAAGTTGTCATGATTTTGCTTTTGTGCACATTGTTTCTTTGCCTAGAATACTCTCCCCATCTGCTCACCTTTCTCCAGCAAGCATCCATATCATCTCATCCTTAAATTTCCAACTCATGTAGTGACTTCTTTACGATGTATTCCCTGACCGGCTCCTCTTCTCCTTCCACTGTGCCATGTCACATCCCTATAGAGTTAGGCACACCTTATCTTAACTTCCCTATCACCTTGCAGAGACTTGCCTCTAACACTTTTTACATTGACTATCCATTCACTTACTAACCTCACTTACTCACTTTGTTCCTAATATGTGGCCCAGAACTTAATATCACTCAACAAATGTTTCAACAGATAGATGGCCGTCCAACAAAGCATACAGTCTCATATCGTCGGCAGCCGTCCGTCTCGAGAGACGATGGTGTAGCTTCTTAAGAGTCTATCTGCACCGCCGAGAATGGCTGTGCAGTCCGACTCGGGAGTGACATGGTAGTATCTGTCTCCTCCCGTGTTGAATCGACATCTTGCGATGACGCTGAAGCTACAGAGCCTGGGCAGGGTAATATGGAGGGTCTGCTGTTGCCCATGCAGCAGACCCCCCCTCTCTTCGCAGCTGAAGGATCCAAGGGAAAGACGGAGTCAATACAGCTTGGGTTCAGGTGCGCCGCAGGAGTTGCCGGTGTTGACTACAACGTCAAACCGCCTTAGGGACTCCGGCTCCGGATTTTCTGTCGGGGTTTACTCCCTTAGCCTTTCCCCTGAAGAGGTATGCCGCAAGGCAGCGGAGGTTTTTTGGAGTCAAGAGTTTTCCTTCTCTGATGTACCCTGACTGGAAGATCGAACCAGCGACACTTAGCTCGCAGGCCGACGCTCAATCCACTGAGCTAAACCAGCCAGGGCATACAGTCTCATATAGTCCTGTGCATAAAGGTGTAAGTTTTTTTCATCTATAACTCAAGGTGACTTTACTGTCAGGCTTCTAATTCCACAGGAAGGTTTATAATAAAATAATCTTGCCTCATTAAGATGAAGTTTGTTTACCAATTAAAGCAATTCAAACTCACCCAACCCGTTTCCTTTTCTATCACTCAGGTTGGAATACATGTCTGATTTTACGACCTGGGCATGAGGGGTCGCGTTGAGAATGGAAGTGTGAATCTGGTTTGCAGTCTTCAGTCCTCACTCCTCTCTAAGTTTTGAGGCAGAGCCATTTTATTATTTCTGAGCTTTGGGCTTTGGCCTCTGTCCCAAGATATTTGTTGGAAAATATGCATGGCCTCACTTTGGTCTTCTGTTCTGCCCGTATATCTACTACAAGACCCTTTCTGGTCTGTCAGCCACGCTCCTACCCACATCCCTCCCCCTCCCAGCTCAGGAATTCTGCTTCAATTTTCCCACACCACCCTGACATTGTAGGGGCATTGTAGCCACATTGCTCCAACTGCCTAGACACTGCCCACTGTCATTTCTGCTCTAATGCTCAGGATCATGGATGAATATATGACAAATATATTGAAGGGAAAGTATACTGAGCTCTTTTCAAAGATTTGTTGTCCCTGATCAATTTCGTGGCTCTCCTGTAATCTCCTACCGTTCTATTCTTGGGCCTGACAAACAAGTCTTACACTATTTCACACTGTCACCTACTCTGTGGGTCCTGCCATACACTCCAGCCCTAAGGCCAAGACTGGTTCTTGATATGCAAAATCAACTTTCTAGACTGAATTCTCACTCTTCTTTAACAAAATCAAGATTCTTGTAAATTAAAGCAACGTTGATTTTTAGACTTTTATCTCTGCTATTACTTAAAAATTCTTATTTTAAAACTAAAAACTGAGCAAAAAATTTGCCCTCACCCCTAGGCAGTGCATTCCACGAGGTTTATGAGGGGAGAGCATGAGGTAACAGGAAATAATAATGGAGAAGATAAACCTAATCTTAAATCTCTAAAAACTTACCTTCAATGAAAGTAGGGATGAATGACCGTTATTGTGTACTTAGCATGTGCTGGGCTCAGGGAGTCTAAGGATGAAAATCAGATAGCCTTTGACCTCCAGGTGCTGTCAATGGTGAGAGATACACCTGCACAAGTCAGAGTATTTCACATTAGAGTCATTTGAAAGTTTCTAAAATACTGATACTTGTGATTTGATCTTTAGGATTCTGATTTTTAAAACTTTGGGATGGGACTTTGGTGTAAGTACTTTTAAAGGCCCACCCACAGGTTATTATAACGTACAGCAAACGTTGAGAACCACTTTAAAATGGGAATGTCTACCGGTCCCGGAAACTTTAGAGATTATATGCTTGGAGAACCAATGAGTCAGTTAAAAATAGTTGGGCAACAACTTATGTGGCTTGCAGAATCGGTTTTTGATAAACTATGATGATAAAACTTTTTGAGTATGCCAAATACTTTGACTTGTAGAGAGAACATCATTTCATCTACTCTCACTGTCACTACAAAAAAGAAGCCTCCAAGTTGTCCCCTGGTCCCAGTAAGTGGCATTACTACCAGCAGCTAAACTGAAATTGTCCTAGTCCTTCCCCTTTCCCTGTCCTCCAGTCCACATCCAAAGAGCATTGCTGATCAGTTCTGTAGGCTTTTGCCTACTAAATATCCTTCCGTTCTTCTCTTCCTCTCCATCATCACTGCTCTGCCTTCCTTCACATACAGTTGCTTCCTTTCTGGTCACCAAGCCCGCAGTGGCCCTGCATACTCACTCTGTTCATCTTCCATCCTTTCATCAGAGGTGTTTTTAAAAAAATACATAAATGCCATTGAGGAATACTGAGTTGGTTTGGCTTTCAACAACAATAGTACAGAACATAAATTACTATTTGTTTATCCAAAAGAAAAAAAAATGTTTTATAATTTTAAAATAAAAAATGTATTACTGGAGGTATCACATAAGTCAGTATTATTTTTTAAGCTATGTTTAGAAAACTTGCAGTCTAGAGGGGTATCTGAATGAATTTCCATATTTGGTTAATTAGATCTAAAGGAAAACAAAAATAAAGGCAATAGAGGCAAGGAAGAGGACAACGTGTGGTCCCCTTTCTCCTTTTAAAAAATTTTAGATGTAGTTAGAATAAGTAACTCAAGAAAAAAGGGTGGCTAGCCTATGGTGACTTCTTTGCACATGTTATGAGTCACATTGGCCGTTTGGAGTGTTGTTTTAAACTCAGCTTCCGAAATCTTGCTTCCCTTAAAAGGCATCACTTGTTTTATTTCTGCTCTTATTTTCTGTCCCCTAAATGAGGTTTGACTCCACTTTGATGTTTTACTCGTTGATCCTGACTACGTAGTTTACAGGAAATTTTAGAAAACTCTAGTTTGCCCCCTGTGTGGCTGCTTATGTAAATATCACTCACTTGCTTTTATTTCTTATTGTAGTGGACCAAATTAATTGCCAGCAACAGATTGTCTTTATGCCCTATTTCTTCCTTTTCTAAGTATCCAGAGCATTTTTGTTTCCTTTAAGAGTTTGTGTATCATGAGTTAACTATAGTTCAACAAACTTCTACTAGACAGTGTTCATGGGCTCCATGTACATCAGCAAATTTAAGCCAAAATTTAAATGAACTTCATTCTGAATTGAATGGACACTTCCATATTTACAGGGAGTTTTTATGACTCTTCTCCAAAGAAAAACCACATTTAGCACTGAATTGTTAAAGTCTTTAGAATCATAGAGTAAATAGTTGCCTCTGATGCCATGTTTGCATTACAGTTTTCCTTGTATAGTGTACTTACATCAGTTTTATGAAAGGCATTTCTTCTAAATCCCCATAAAGTGTTATAAATAAAACAATTTAAATTATAATGAGCCCTGGCTAGTGTGGCTCAGTGGATTGAGCACAGGCCTACAAATCAAAAAGGTAATCAGTTCAATTCCTGGTCAGGGCGCATGCCCAGATTACAGGCCAGGTCCCCAGTTGGGGGCGTGTGAGAGGCAACCAACTCCACACCAATGTTTTTCTCCCTCTCTTCTCCCTCCCTTTTTCTCTCCCTATAAATAAATTAATTAATTAAATTTAAAAATTTATAATGAAAACTTCTTTTGTAGTAATACAGCTCCACCTATCTCATCAATTCAGGTACTTCTTAGCTCCATGAAGAATTTCTTTTTTGCAGCCCATTCCCTGTACGAAACAGGTTAAGCTGAATTATAACAGAAAATTTTTCAAGCTGAATACAAAGTTTCCTTGTGCACAGAGTGGTGAAGTAGTCTTAACCACCTCCCTCTAAATAGAGTAAGGGTTGAGCAGTACAGTCTTTAATAGTACTACACCCACATATTTTAGCACAATAGAGCGCTGTTAAAATAAGATGCCCTAAACACATTATCCACACATGGTGAAATAGAAATTGCTCACATTTAATGAGTTGCTAAAATTCTGTTTAAGATTTTAAAGCGCATTTAAAGGTGCTACTGCCATAATTGAATGAACCATATCTGCATAAAAACTCACTAATATTGAATGAAAAGGGTGTTTTAATTAATATGACTGTTTAAACAGTTCTGGCTTTTAGCAGTTAATAATTTGAATTCATATTTTATTGCATTTCTTGTCTGAATTAACCATTGAAAATTAAGTTATTAAATAAGATGTCACTTTTATAGAAATAGCAGCACAGAATTAGGTGAAAATAATAAGAGTAAACATAACACAAAGCATTCATTTTTGTGCTCAGTAGGAAAAGTTTTGTAACACTTTCTTTAGTGATTTAGTCATCTTTGAGTTGAAAGGAAAACTTCACTTAAAAGTTTTATTATTTTTATGAATATTTCTTAGATCTGTTTCTAAGATCTGTTGCCTGGCTGCATTAGATAATTGGATGTTATAGGTGCCCTGTAATTTGTACCGGGTGCTAGGTTCTCAGGGCTACTAGCAGGGGATCTCAGCCTTGGGTGAATGCTAGAATCACCTGAGGATTATTCAATAAACACACCTGAGATTACCTGAGGGTAGGGCTCAGGTATCTGTATTTTCAAAAATCACCTTCCTTCTTAGCTAAAACAATCAGAAAGAAAGAGAGAAAGAGAGAAAGAAAGAGAGAAAGGATGGAAGGAAGGAAGGAAGGAAGGAAGGAAGGAAGGAAGGAAGGAAGGAAGGAAGGGAAAGAAAGAAAGAAAGAAAGAAAGAAAGAAAGAAAGAAAGAAAGAAAGAAAGAAAGAAAGAAAGAAAGAAAGAAAGAAAGAAAGAAAGAAAGAAAAAGAAAGAAAGAGAAAGAAAGAAAGAAAGAAAGAGAGAAGGAGGGAGGGAAGGGAAAGGAAAGGAAAGGAAGGAAGGAGGAAAAGAGGGAAAGAGAGGAAGGGAGAAAGGGAGGAAAGAAGGAAGAAAATGGTATCCAAATTGGAAAGGAAGAAGTAAAACTGTCATTATTTGTAGATGACGTGATACTATATAGAGAGAACCCTAAAGACTCTACCAACACACTATTAGAACTGATAAAAAATTCAGTAAAGTAGCAAGGTACGAAATCAATACTCATAAATTAGTTCCATTTTTATGCACCAATAATAAACTAACAAAAGGAGAAATTAAGAAGACAATTCCCATTTACAATTGCATAAAAATACCTACAAATAAATTTAACCAAGAAGTTAAATGACCCATATATAAAAAAATTATGACATTGAAGAAATTAAAAAAGATACAAATAAATGGATGTATATTCCATGCTCATGGATAGGAAGAATTCATATTGTTAAAATGCCAATGCTACCTAAAGCAATTTATACATATTCAATGCAATTCCTATCAGAACCAATGGCACTTTTCATAGAACTAGAACAAATAATTCTAAAATTTATATGAAACCTATAAGACCTTGGATAGCCACAGCAATCTTGAGAAGGAAGAACAAAGTTAGAAGTATCATACTACCTGGTACCAAACTATACTACAAGGCCATAGTAATCAAAAGAGCATAGTACTATCATAGAAACAGAGACAGGTCAATGGAACAGAATAGAGAGCCCAGAAATAAACCCATGCCTATATAGTCAATTAATCAATGACAAAGGAGGCAAGAAAATACAATGTAGTAAAGACAATCTATTCAATAAATGGTGTTCAGGAAACAAGATGGATACAAGCAGAATGATGAGACTAGACCATTTCTTACACCATATTTGAGGATAAGCTCAAAATGGATTAACGACTTAAATGTAAGACCTAAAAACCAACTCCTAGAAGAAAACATAGGTAGTAAACTCTTTGACATTGCTCTTACTAATATTTTTTACATATCTCCTTGAGCAAGGGAAGCAAACAAAAATAAACAAATAGAATTACATCAAACTATAATAAAAAGAATTTGTACAGCAAAGGAAACCATGCACAAAACAAAAAGACACCCTACTGAATGGGAGCAGATATTCACCAATGATATATCCAAAAGGGTTAACATTCACAATTTACTAAAAACTCTTACAACGTAAAACCAGAAAAAGCCAAACAATTTAATTTAAAAAAGGGCATAGGACCTGAATAGACAATCCTCCAAAGAGGACATACAAATGGCTAAAAAACATATGAAAAGATGCTCAACATCACTAACCATCAGAGAAATGCAAATTAAAACCACAGTGAGCTATTACCTCACACCTGTCAGGATGTCTATCATCAATAAATCAACAAACAAGTGCTGGCGAGGATGTGAAGAAAAGGGAACCTTTGTGCACTGTTGTGGGAATGCAGACTGGTGCAGCCACTGTGGAAAACAGAATGAAGAGTCCTCAAAAAATTAAAAATGGAACTACCTTATGATCTCACTTTTTGGTATTTATTTGAAAAAAACCCAAAACACTAATTTGAAAAGATATATGCCTCCCAGTGTTCACTGCAAGATTATTTACAATAACTGAGATATGGAAGCAACTAATTACTCATCAATAGATGAGTAGATGACGAAGAGGTGGTACATATATATGTATACAATGAACTACTACTCAGCCGTAAAAATAATGAAATCCTACCATTTGCAACAGCATGGATAGACCTAGAGCGTATTATGCTAAGTGACATAAGTCAGGCAGAGAAAGACAAATACCATAACATGATTTCATTTATATGTGGAATCTAAAAATCAAAATAAATGAACAAATAAAACAGAAACAAACTCATAGGTACAGGGAACGAACTGAAGGTTGACAGACGAGAGGGAGGTTAGGGGGCTGAGTGAAAAGGGTGAAGGGAATTAAGAAGCACAAATTGGCAGTTACAAAATAGTCACGGGGATGTAAAATACAGCCTAGGGAATACAGTCAATAATATTGTAATAACTATGTATGGTGCCACAGGTGTACTGGATTTAATGGGAGTGCAGGGATCACTTCATAAGTTATAGAAATGTCTAACTACTATGCTGCACACTTAAAACTAATGTAATGTTGAAAGTAAACTGTAATTGAGAAATATGGTATTCCCTCACTTATCGTGGGTATTATGTTCTGGACCTGCCAGCGATAGGTGAAAATCTGCGAAGTAGGAACCTTACATTTATTTTAGTATTTATATATATTGTAAGGCTTTATAAACCCTTCCCACACACTTATAAACTGTTCCCAGTCCCTTATTAACCTTTCCCACTCCCTTATTAACCTTTTCCACACTTTTATAAACACTACTTATGTTCTTAAACATATTCTACACTCTTAAACCTACGTAACTTTAAGAACATACACATACGTTACTGCAAAATCCCACGATATAGCAAAAAATCCATGACAAATAATTAAATATAACATTTTTTAAAATCCCGCAATACAGTGAGGCCGCGATAAGTGAACCGCGTTATAGAGAGGGACTACTGGAAATTTTTTTAAATCGCCTTCCTGTTCCACCACTTGATTTCAATACTTGGTGATTAGGGGTTGACTGATCATTTGGAATCATTTGTCCTCACTCTTTGTAACTGCTAACCTGGTCATTGCATTCAAATTGCTTCCAAATGTGAGCCCAGGTGCGCAGATGTGGAAAAGTTTAGAAAGGAAACAGAAGTGCACAATTCTCTTAAACACAGGAAAGAAATGCCCCTTGACCATGCTGAATAACTAAATCAAATTCAAGGGATTTCAGAACATAGTCGTTCATTTTACTTTTTATGAAGGCTTGTATTCTTAAAACATATACTTTGTTCTTAAAGAGGAATGTGGGATAGTTGAATCAGGAACAGGGTGGGGTGAGGGTGTCCGAGAGACTGTAGCAGGTCTGGGGTTTGAAGTGGTAGCCCCAGGGTCTGGAAGAGAGCCTGCCCCGTTTTCAGAAGCAGTAAATTATTTTTGAATGAAGAAAAGAACTCAGGACTAGAAGTGTCTTGTAATCAGAGAAAAGAGCCAGTCTTTGAACCTTGGGTGTTCTTTTATGTTGCTATTATTAATTTACTTGCTCTTTAAAAAACTGCAAACATAAAGTCACGTGACCAGTCAGTGGCCACCAAGGTCTGTCTCCTTCACACCTAACTATGCTAAGCTCCTCTTCAAAACAGACTAGATGATTCGGGGCCGCGGGCGGACTGCGGGGCGGCGTCGGGGCCACGACGGTGCCCGCAGGACGTGCGGATCCTGGCTGCGGGATCCGGGCGGCGGGAGCCGAGGGGCGCGGAGGGCGGGGTGCCCGAGCCCGAAGGCCCGTCCCAGGGCTCGGCGCGTGGCGGAGCGGCCGCGGCGCGTGGCGGAGCATGGCGCTGTCAGGCCCGCGGCGGAGAAGGCGGCGTCCATTGGCTTGGGCGCCATCCGGGGCCTGCTCGGCGCCCCTCGCTCGCTCGTCCGCCCGCCCTGAAGGCAGCAGCATGTCGGAGGTAAGCGGGGCCGGCGGGAGGTGGCCGAGCGGCCCGGCGTCCCCTCCGTCCTGTTCTTCCTGGGCGTCCCGGGCCTCCCGGTTCTCCGGCTGCGGCAGCGGGCGCGCGCTGGCACACAGCGGGACCAGGCCTCAGCGGCCGGGGTGCGAGCCCCGGGCCGTGGACGGCGTCGAGTCGTTGCCGCGGTTGGACTGCGGGGAGGCGGCGGGGCCTCGACGGTGCCCGCGGGAGGAGCTGCTCCCGGCTGGCTGGTCCGGGCGTCGTGCGCCGAGGGGCGCGCAGGGCGGCGTGCCGGAGCCCAAAGGCCCGCGGCGGTGCTCGGCGCGTTGCGGAGCGAGCGCGGCGCGCGGAGGAGCAGGGCGCGGTCAGGCCTGCGGCGGAGAAGGCGGCGGCCTGTGGCTGGTGCGCCATCCGGGGCCTGCTCGGCGCCGCTCGCTCGCTCGTCCGCCCGCCCTGAAGGCAGCAGCATGGCGGAGGTGAGCGGGGCCGGCGTGAGGTGGCCGAGCGGCCCGGCGTCCCCTCCATCCTGGTCTTCCTGGGCATCCCGTGCCTCCCGCGTTTACGGCAGCGGCAGCGGGCGCGCGCGGACCCACGGCGGGACCAGGCCGCAGCGTGCGGGCGGCGAGCCCCGGGCTGGGGACGGTGCCGAGTCGGGGCCGCGGTGGGACTGCGGGGAGGCGTCGTGGCCACGACGGTGCCCTCGGTAGGAGCGGCTCCCGGCTGCGGGATCCGAGCGTCGGTAGCCGAGGGGCGCGGAGGGCGGGGTGCTGGAGCCCGAAGGCCCGAGTTGGGGCGAGGCTCGGGGCGTCGCGGAGCGGGCGCGACGCGGGGCGGAGCAGGGCTCTGTCAGGCCCGCGGCGGAGAAGGCGGCGTCCATTGGCTGGGGCGCCATCCGGGGCCTGCTCGGCGCCGCTCGCTCGCTCACTCGTCCGCCCGCCCTGAAGGCAGCAGCATGGCGGAGGTGAGCGGGGCCGGCGTGAGGTGGCCGAGCGGCCCGGCGTCCCCTCCGGCCCGGGCGTCCCGTGCCTCCCGCGTCTCCGGCGGCGCCCGTTGGCTGGGGTGCCATCCGGGGCCTGCTCGGCGCCGCTCACTCGCCCGCCCGCCCTGAAGGCAGCAACATGTGGAAGGTGAGCGAGGCGGGCTTGAGGTGTCCGAGCGGCCCGGCGTCCCCTCCGTCCTGGTCGTCCTGGGCGTCCCAGGCCTCCCGCGTCTCCGGCTGCGGCAGCGGGCGCGCGCGGGCCCCCGGCGGGACCAGGCCGCAGCGGGCGGGCGGCGAGCCCCGGGCCGCGGACGGACTGCGGGGCGGCGTCGTGGCCACGACGGTGCCCGCGGGAGGAGCGGCTCCTGGTTGCGGGGTCCGGGCGGCGGGCGCCTAGGGGCGCGGAGGGCGGGGTGCGGGAGCCCGAAGGCGCGGGGCGGGCGGACACTCTGCGCGCTGCGTCCCGGGGCCCTGGGCGGCCCTGTCCCCCGGTACCGGTGAGCCCCGGTGAGCCGCGGTGGGGGGCGTCGGGGCGAGACGGGGCGCGCGGGAGGGACCAGCGTCTCGGCCCTCCGCTCGGGGGATGCGTTCGCTCCTGTCTGGGAAGACGGGCTAGCTGCGCTCTGGCCTCCGCTCGGCCCGGACGGGGGACCCGGGCGCGGGGTGCGCAGGTGCTGGGGGACGAGCGAGGACCATACAGGGGAGCCGGGGGTTCGGGGCCCTGAGATGCAGGGTGGCGCCGGGGTTGCGGACCCCCCTGCTCCGGCGGTGATTCCTTGAGCGCCCTGGCCGGCAGCACCCGCCTGTTCTGATTATGTTATCTTATTTTTAGAGAAGGGGAAGGGAGGGACCGCAATGTGAGAGAGAGACACTGATCAACTGCTCTTCATAGGCACCCTGACTGGGGGCTCAACCCACAGTCCAGGCATGTGCCCTGACTGGGAATCGAACTAACGACCCTTCGGTTTGCAAAAACAGGCCCAACCAACTGAACCACCCAGTCTTATATGCCTCATATGAGTTTAATCATACAGTAGTTGTCCTTTTGTGACTGGCATATTTCACTTATGATGTTCTCAAGGTTCATTCGTGTGGTAGGATGTAACAGGATTTCCTTTTTTAAGGTCGCATAATATTCCATTGTATGTATATACCACCTTTTCTATATCCATTCATCTGTTGATGGAGTTTGGGTTGCTTCTACCTCTTGGCTAATGCTATAATGAACATGGGTGTGCAGATATCTTTTGGGGATCCTGCTTTGAATTTTTTTTTTTTTTTTTTAGATTGTATTTACTTTTAGAGAGAAGGGAAGGGAGGGAGAAAGAGAGGGAGGGAAACATTGATGTATGAGAGAAACAGCAATCGGTTGCCTTTTGCACAGCCCCAACTGGGGACCTGGCTCACAACCTAGGCGTGTGCCCTGACTGGGAATCGAACTGGTGACCTTTCGGTTCACAGACCAGTGCTTAGTCCACCGAGCCGCACCAACCAGGGCCTGCTTTGAATTCTTTTGCACGTGTACTCAGCAGTGAGATTTATGGATTATAGATGTATCCTAGGAGTTTTTGAGTTTCACGAATTTGTATATCCACTACTATTCTCAGATATTGGGAAGCTTTTGGCCATTATTTTATCAATTAGGCTCTCTCTTCTTCCTCTGCCTCCTCCTCCTCCTCCTCCTCCTCACCCTTCTGTAGTACATATGTTGTTCGGCTTGATGGTGTCTCACAAATTCCTTAGTTGTCTTCATTTTTCTTCAGTCATTTTGCTTGTTCCTCTGCCTCAGGTACTTGGAAGTACTATATTTGAGTTCACTGAATCTTCTTCCTAGTCAGATTTGATATTGAGTCCTTCTAGTGAATTTTTTAGTTCAGTTATTGTTTTCATTTCAGAATTTCTGTTTGGTTCTTCTTTATAGTTTCTGTCTCTTTATTGATATTCTTATTTTGGTCATGTATTGTTTTTCTAATTGTGTTTAGTTGTCTGTACTCTTTTTAATTCATTAACCATCCTTATGATGGCTATTTTGAATTCTTGGTCTGGCAACTCATATGTCTCTTGCTTTAGGGCCGGTTTCAGGAGATTTAAATGGGTCATCTTTGCTTGTTTGTACGTTTTGTTATCTTTTATTGAGATTACAGCATTTGAAAAATCAGCCATGTCTCCCAGACTTTGCAATCCCGTTTCATACAGGGATGACATTCTCTATTCAGCCCTGCTGGAGATTCTGGAGACCTCTCAAACCTACGCTGGGGATGAGTCCTGCCTGGGCGTGTGTGGACTATCCTAATGGAATAGGTTTTGCGATTTGTACCGTGGCGCCGCTGCTGTTACCGTGTGCCATGGTCCTGGAGACCCAGCTAGTGCCTGTCTGTGGTACTGCAGATTCTCGTGCACGTGGCTTGCTTTTGTTCACCGAGACCAAGCTCCCAACCTGGCTCCTGGTTCTTGGCAGTACTTAGTTAGATTCAGGCCAGATTGATACCCACCCCACTGGGCAGCCTACCTAAAAGTCGGAATGTTGGATGTACATTCCTCCGCAGGGAGAAGACGGGGATTGGGTGTTTCCCACAGTCGCACCACACGGAGCCAGGGAGAGGGGCTCTGGAGAGAGAGAACCACGAGTTTTCCTGCCAGGCTGTGATGGGTTTGGTTTTGCATTAGCCTGGAGTATAAGCACCTCTTAACTGGGTTCCAGATTTTTCACAGAGGCAGTTGGTCCATATATTGCTATTAAATCCAAGTGTCCATGGGGAAAGGAGGGTTGAGGGTTTCCTATTCTTTATTCTTGCACCTCGCTGATATCACCTCCAATAGCTCCAGTTTGAATGAGCTTTGGCTCTGCGTCAGACAATGACTTACCGCTTTACATCTATTACTACTTTAATCTTCACAACACTGACTTAGGTACTATCATGATCCTCATTTTCTAAGTGAGGAAACCAAAATCTAGAACTAGATTATGGGTTTGGAGTTGTTTGTTTGTTTTTGCTTATCAGCGTTTTCTACAATACACATGCATTACCATTGTAACACATGTAGCTCCCATTTTTCCTTATACACATGTAATTTGTGGGATAAAGCATAATAGGATAGAGCGTAACCATTTTAGATGGCAAAGACTTAATTTGGGCAGAATTCTTGACTTAAGTGAAATTCATTCCCCTAGGAATCCAGATGAAGTACTCAAGAAAGATACAGACCTCTTACCCCTCTGCCCCTAAGCTTCCGGCTCCTTCTCCCTCACTCAGCTAGGGAAGAGTGCAGAAACAAGAGCAGACGTTCTTCCCGCTGGCTCGTGGTAGCTGCTTCGCTCTGCTCCCTTCCAGGGCCATCCTTTCAGTTCTGCCTTTTCCACTTTTATTTCCAACACTTTAAAAAGGAAGAGTTGAAAGCCTTGCAAATATGAGGGAATCTTCCAAGAAGGATGCTTTAAAGAATGAAATGGGTATATGAGACATTTTACTTGCCCCAAATATTAGTTTATGTTGATAATTATTATTGAAGAAGAAACTGCAATAGTACTCATGAAAGGCTGATTAATATAACAAGATACCACTTGATGCCTATTAAATGGGCAAAAATTAAAATCCAACAATAACAGACATTGAAGTTATAATGTAGAGACTTGTGAGCTGTTGCTAGGAGTGTGGGTTGGTGTGAGCATGTAAGAGAGCCATCTGGCAACATCTAGCAACGTCAAAGATGCACACCCTTACAGCCTAGCAGCTCCGCTCCTCCGCAGAACCCTCGCTCTTCAAAGTGTGGTCGTGGGACCAGCAGCGGCAACGCCACCTGTGAGCTGAATACAAACGCAGACCCTCAGGCCCCGTTTCAGACCTACTGAATCATAGACTGCATTTTAACAAGATCCACCGGATGACTGTACATGAACACAGGGGTGCGCAAAAGGAGGATTACAGTTGGGAGTACGAGAAAGAGGTCATTCTTGTTTGTTTATTATTGTATTACTTACTATTAGTGTTAGCCTACTTTTGCCCACCCCTGTATATGAGAAACTGTTGCATTTGGAAGAAAGAGACCAGTATAAAACTACATAGTATTGTTTGTAATAGCATTTCTCACAGCCTCTCACTGGCTCTGATCGGGGCTGCGTACCCATCCTGGATCAGTCACGGAATACGCAAAGCCTCTTCTGATATCCTGACCAAACTGATTCAAAGAGCTACCTCCTTTTAACAGCTGTGTAGTATTCCATTGTACCAATGTATCATAATTTACCTAACCTCTCCTTTGCTGACGGTCATTCAGGTTTCCCCAGCGATTTACTAACACAACCGGTGCAGGATGCCCTTTTTTGGACCTTGCCCACCACATACACACACACAGTTCTTTCTTTACCAACCTCAACGAGCACATGACTGCTGAATTGTGCCTTTTGTGTTTTTAAGGAACTTTCCATCTCACCACCAACATGTCACATTGAATATCCCTGTGACTGCTTTGAGGAAGAGGAGTGGGGAGGGGACTGTGGAGGCTGCAATGTCTAGACTTTTTCTTCATTGTCTTCTGTTCACCAAATGCAGTCCACCTGTCACTAGAGAGGCTCTATGAAACGTCCCCTAAATTAGGGGGAAAGCTTCAGATGTCCATGGAGGCCCCACTTGCCTACTAATTTCTCTGGATCTCCTGGGGACGGGGGCACCTGTCCCCTCACCTCTTCTGCCTTGTAGCTTCCGCTTTCACCACAACAGTGCAGAACTGGTAAAAACCTTGCCGTTTCCAATTGCCCTTCTCTTGCTATTGTCTAAGGGCCACTATAACTCAGGCCACGAAGAAAGCTACTTCCACAGCCCACAACCTCTACCCTCAAAGAGGTGATGTTACCCCAGGCCAATGCCTGGCTCCTCAGTCCTTGTCTCAGTCCTCTGGCTTTGTGGTGGTCTTGCCTCTCCCACAATGCCCTTATCCTGCCAACCCATCACCCTGAAGCCATGAATCTGCACTTCAGACAAACTGCAGCATCTCTCAGAAGTATGTCCTATGTCCTTTCTGCTTCTGGTGTCTGATTTTTTTTTTTTTTTAATCACTTTACAATTGTCTCTGGGCTAGCCTCAGTTTTGAAGTCCTAGAACTTAGCTCTAACATGGTCCAGATCTTGAGTTAATACCCAATAACCTTTCCCATCCTTGTTTTATTGCTGGTAAACAAGCTCTCTCTCCTTTGGCCTGGCAGAAATTTTATTTTTCTCTTTCGCCTTCACATGCTCAGTTGTGCCATAGTAAAACAACACCAATCCCATTTTTAACCCTTACAGCAGAGGCTTTCCTCCTCCTCCTCCTCCTCTTCCTCCTCCTCCTGCCCCCCACGACCAGCACAGGGTGAAAAGAGACTGAAATATTCTCTCTCCAGCCCCTTTTGGATGGGATCCCCACCCTCTCCATCACCATTCTTAGTTCCACAGGGGTCCCCAGTGAAACTCCCAGCCCACTTTGGAATACAGTCTTCCCTCAGACCACAACATTTGCTGATCTTTTAGAAAACAAAAAAAACATTCCTTTACTGGCACTTGATAAACTGAATGAACTTATAACTTCAGCATTGCTTCTAAAGGACTTTGTAAATGCTGTACTATTGGCATTAGTAAACGTAATTGTTTTAGAGACTCCGTTTTACCAGCAGCAGCCTCGAAACAGAAGCAAGAATGGCCTACAAGTTATACTCATACACCCTAACCTTCTGATTATTTTGGTTCTCCAAAACCTAATTTTTTCCCTAGATGTGTGTACATTATTTATCCTTTATCCTGTGACAGTAGCACTTTATTTCAGCACAGCTCCCTAAATCCCATTTAAGCAAGCGATTTAGACGAAAGCAGTGCACAAGGAAACTTGAAGCAAAATTACTAAGTAATGTTTGAAGCAGAAGAGACACCAGCTGGCCTCCTTACCAAATTTAGAAGGTGGAACTGATATACAAGAGTCTGCTGATTGCATTGATTTGGGGGGTCAATTACATTTATGGCATTCAATGACAGGAATGACAGAAGCCAGGAAGACCCTGCTCTCGCTCATGCTGGTGAAAGCATCATGGTGGTTCATCACAGTTCAGTCATGGGATGTCTAATCCTCACCCATTCTTCTTCCTGCAATATTTCAAATAATGTGCCACAGGCGAAGTAAGTTAACTTAGTGGCTGGCTTTCTGGGCTCCCTGTTTCCTGCATAATTGGTGGACTAATTATGTTGCATTTGGGTATCAGAGAAGACCGTAGGACATTTTATCTGCTCAGTAGACAGTGAGTTGATTTGGATTTGTTTCCCTGTCAAGAAAGCCGGTAGTTAATGGGCGTCCCGAAAGGGGCTGGGCACAGCCCAGCCCACGGTCTCCTTCTGCCATTTCCTCCTGCGTGTGAGGCGCTGGGCTGGTGTCTGATGAGCGAACAAAGGCAGAAGGGGCTTGGTTCTGGTGTTGCCAAGCAACGAGTTTCAGGTAGAACTTAACGTGTCAAAGCTACAGTGTCTGTGAGTGGCAGTGGTTGGGAGACTTGCTGTAGGGCGACCCAGACGCCGCCTTGCTTTTGTACACTCCTATGAGTAGTTGTTTTTTTGGCCCTTGACTCAAATATAATTTTTACTCAACGTTGCTTCCAGGGAGAGGCTAGCAACCAGGGTCCGAGTCAGGGCTCCTAATTCTGGGGAAGTCGCGAACTTCTTTGGAAATATAGTAAAAGCGTACAGAGCCATTGCTCAGACGCACATGTTCATAAAATTTGGGGTAAAATTGGGAGGATAGGATCCCCAATGAAGACCTCTGGGCGCCGAGGGAACGGGGCGTGGAAGGGCACGTCGACTTGCTCCCCGGGCCTAAGCCCTTTCCGAAGGGTTCAGAATATTTCATTAAATCAGTTACGGATGGTGCGAAAAGCGCTGTCTTCGAAGAAAGGTAAGACAAGAAAACACAATACAACACAAGACTTTAAAGGTAAGATGTATTTTTCTTTTCTTAGAATTGGAACTTCGTCCTGAAAGGTGTCGCAGGATGCTGGCTCCCCCCGACGCACTCTCCCGCCCTTTCAGCCTTGGGATAGTCGCATTGTGGCTTTCACACCTGTTGCCTCTTCTTGAGGACAGTCTGTGTGCATTACTACAATAGGTCTAATGAAATATCCCAAACCAAAAATGAGGGCTCAGGGTCACGTAAATGTGAATGGACTTCCACTAACCACGGGATGTCATAGTTGACATTCTGTGGAGACTCTCTAAGTGTAGTGATTAGAAAATAAGCGAAGAGTGGATAGGTTAATTGAGGGAAAATGTGTAATGAACTGTGTCAAAGAAACAGTTATTTAGCTACCTGCAGCAAGTGAATGCTTCTGGCACTAATAAGTGTGAAGGCCCAAAGCTGTCTTCAAAAGATGACTTGAATTTCTTCAGCTGTGTCATTCCCCAACGGATTTAAAGCTTTAGAATAAGAGAATGCTATTAATCCCTACTTGAGGGATCTGGTTCAGCTATCTGCTGCCTTTTCTCTTTGGTTTTAGTAAGTAGTTTTAGAGTTGGGAGATCAGTTTTCATAAGAGGTATATTTCCCATCACTCCACTTGTTATTACACTTAATGGAATATCTCCAATTCAGTGAGAAACAAGGTGAATTATCTTAGACCCCACTAGAAAATGATGAGTAGTTGAGACAGTTCAAGTGATAACTGGAGACAGAAAGGATAGTCTTGTTGGCTCATTTTGGTGGTTATGAAACATTAGTAATATGCTCGTAATAGAGAAACTCAAATGCATTATTCACATGTGAATTCCCTTTATAATCTCCCCCTGAAAGATCCATGGGTATGTGTTTTCCGAAAGGGAAGACTGAAATAGATTTCAGCATCTATTCAAGGACAGAAGGTGGAATCTAATTGTTTATGCTCAACAGACTTTTTCATACACTCCCCATCTTTCAGAGGTTATTACTATATCGGGCCCAGTGGGAAAGCCAAGACTGAGAAAGAGAGCTTTTGATCCTGAAGGAATTCATGATTTAGGATATATGCCTTCCATCCACTCCACCATCAAGCAGTTATTCACTTAATAAGCCTATGTCAGCTGAACTTAGCAACACATCATTATTTTTCTAGAGCTAACAGTCCCCTCAATCTTGTTAAACAGAAATGCAGTTAGGCCATTATGCGATCTGTTGATATTAACACTGAACTATGTAAGTCAGAATGAAGAGTTTTGTGACTTTCCGTAAGTGGAAGTGCTGGATCTTTGCATAATGTCTGTATGGAATAAGCAAAATATAATGATGTTTTCAGAGGTTTAAAAGATGAATTGCCGGTAAAATTGTTTTGTTTTATTGTTTATTCCAGGTCGTGCCAGACGTGGGCGCAATGCCACGAGCCAGAGATACTCCAGTAGTATCAAAGCATCCAGCTTGTCCCAATCTACAGGGTGGGCGGGCAGCCGAGAGCAAGGGAAGTCATCTTCCGGTTCTTCCGATTCCGGAGCTTCAACTGACGGGAACGGGGCATTTGGAGCACCTCAGAACCCATTTGCTTCTTCACCCAGCTCTGATGCACCGAAAGACGAAAAGGAACTCCTGTAAGTGAAAGCCCTCAGAAAAATTACCCATTCGCTTGCTTTTTGAAAAGAAGTAATACATTATCTAAAAATCGGAATGAGCAGAAAGTACCCGTGATCCTATCCCTCAGAGGTAACCACGTTTTGCACGCATATATACATATAATATAATCGGTGTAATACATATCGTACTAGATCTTATTTCGCTTAAAAATGTGTCATCTTTCCGTATCAGTACAGTGTCTTCTCAGAGCTCAGTGTGCTTTTTCCACTTTGTTGATAACGCTGTATTGTGAATAGCTTTGTAAGGTAGTCCTGCTTAATTAAATCTGTTGTAAGTTATGAGACCTTTAAAAAGGATGAGGTAATTTAAAGCAACTTGTGATCTTAGAGGTCACATATCATCTCATATTTTTCTTTCTAAAACTTTTACTTCATTTGCCTCATTCAAATTGGTTTCATTTGGTTTCCTTCGTTATTGTAGAGTAAATTCCTTATCATTTCTCGAGAACATCTGTAGTAGAATTTGTGACTGGTAGGGTTTAATAAAGGAACTAGTATAAATAACCCATGTATATGTACTACGAGGTGGGGATTGACTGAGTGAGAAGGGGTGCGTTGAGGGGGGAGTAATGGGGGAAAATGTGAGACAACTGTAATAGAAAAGCAATAAATAAATCAAAAAAATTTTAAATGAGGATATTATAAGGAACCTCTGGCTCAACTTCAAGCATAGCAACATTCATAACATGGGTACCAGAAAGAGAAAAGAGAGAACAAAGAATTAAAAACTATATAAAAAAAATGTTAGAAAACTTTTCTAACCCAGTGAAGGAAATAGACATCCAAGTCCAGAAAGCACAGAGACTCCAAAACAAATGAACCCAAAAAGGCTCGCATCAAGACATATCATAATTAAAATGCCAAATGTGAAAGGCAAAGAGAAAATCTTAAAAATGACAGGAGAAAACTAGTTAGTTACCTACAAGGCAGTGCCCATACACTGTTAGCTGGTTTCTCAAAACAAACTTGGTAGGCCAGAGGGATTGGCAAGAAATATTCAAAGTGATGAAAAGCAATGACCTAAGACCAAGACTACTCTATCCTTCAAAGCTATTGTTTAGAATCAAAGGACATATAAAGAGTTTCTCAGACTAGAAAAGGCTAACAGAGTTTATTACCACCAAACTGTTACAGAAACAGGGGAGTCCAAAAATCCCCAGAGTTTGTGGCTGGGGAATGGGGAGAAGGAAGCGGCTTTCAGAATGCCTCCACATGCTTGAGGCTGATGGCAGGTGTCTTTCATTATGTAAAATTGCTTGGATGCTTCCAAGGCCTCAGGTGGATGGGAGGAGTCTTGATCCAGGTGATGGTATGGAAAGCACACAGAGCCTACGTGGGGTTCTGCCAATGGTCAGAACTATTGGCAACACCCACTGCTTCAGAGGACGCAGTCAGGGATATATAGGCAGCTGCGAACACTTTAGGGGGGCACGCTCTGGGGCTGTCTCCCTTGCTGGCGGGTGTTCGCAGGGGTGCCCTGGAGAGGAGAGGAGATCCACGTGGTTTACAGAAAGAAGACAGTTCGCAAGGAGGCTGAGAATCCAGGTGGTCCTGCATTGAGAGCTGGAGGGCACCACAGCACAGAAAGGACCTCGCCAATCAGATTGAGTGATTGGCAGCTGCTGGTAAAGCTGAACTGTGCCTAGGAAGTAGGGAAACTGTGTTTCTGACTCCCCCCCTAAAACTGGTTAGGTTTGGTAGAGGGGAGGCAAGGATATGTGTAACTGTTAAATAAACAATTTTTCTTTTCACTCAAATATAATATTCAGAGTTGTAATTTTGGCGGCAGGCAATCGGACCCCTAATTAAAGAGCCTGTGGGTTTGTTTTCAATTGGAGCAGCCCAGGGGTTCTGTAACAAAACCAGTATTACAAGAAATGTTAAAGGGTCTTTTTTAAGAAGAAGAAAAAAAAGATTAAAAATATGAATAATAAAATGGCAATAAATACATACCTATCAACAATTACTTTAAATTTATATGGGTTAAATGCTCATTTCAAAAGACATATGGAGGCTGAATGGATAACAAAATAAGACCCATACACATACTGTCTACAAGAGATGCTTTTCAGATTGAAAGCCACACAGAGACTGAATGTAAAGTGATGGAAAAAGATATTTCATAAAAATGAAAATTTTTAAAAAAAGTTGTGGTAGCAACACTTATACCAGAGAAAATAGACTTTAAACCACATATAAAGAAGACCCAGCCACTTCACTTCAGGATGTTTATCTAAAGAAATCAAAAAAACTAAATTGAAAAAATACATTCATCTCTATGTTCACTGCAGCTTTATTTACATTAACAACCTAAATGTCTATCAATAGTTGAATGGATAAAGAAGAAATGGTACATATATACAATGGAATGTTACTCAAATATATACATATATAAAAAAGAATGAAATCTTGCCATCTGCAACAACATGGTTGGACCTAGAAGGTACTGTGCTGAGTGAAACAGTCAGAGTAAGGCAAATGTCATATGGTTTTACTTATGTATGCAATTTGAAAAACCAACAGACTGGTCGATACAAAGAATATTTTGACAGTTTCCAGATGGGAGGGGGTTTGGGGGTTCAGTGAAAAGGGTGAAGGGATGAAGAAGCACAAATATGTAGTTATAGACTAGTCACAGGGATGTAAAGTACAACATGGGGATTTAGTCTATAATACTGTAATAGCTGTATGTGGTGTCAGATGGGTACAAGATTTATTGAGGTAATCACTTAGTAATTATATAAATATCTAATCACTGGGTTGTACACATGAAAGTAATATATTGTATGTAAATTGTAATTGAAAATAAAAAATTATTTAAAGTAAAAAAATATATGTAACAGAGCAACATCTATAAGTCCTGAGAGAAAAAAAGTAGCATACCCAGCTGAGGTATCTTTTAAAATCCCTTGGGCAATAGGTAAACATGTCCAAATGAAAAAACTCAAAGATTACTTAAGGCTATCCTTTAAAAACCATTTTTAAAAATCTAGACAATTAAGAGAGGAATTAAAAAACAGAATTTGGAGATAAAGAAGGGGAAGGGTCTAGTCAAGGAACTAGTATAAATAACCCATGGACATGGACAACAAGGCAGGGAGTGACTGTGGGAGCAGGGATGGGCAGGGCAGTGGAGAGCAATGGGGGAAATTGCAACAACTGTAACAGCACAAAAATTTTAAAAAAGAAAATAAGTACAGAAAAAAGAACTAGGAAGACAGAGACTTTCTTCATGTTTATGTGAAAAAAAGATACTCTTAACAACAAATACTTTTGATGTTATTGATTTGTTTATTTCATTATATGCTTTAAGATTTTCAGATGGAATATATATTTGTGAAAACTGTTAAAACAGAGATAATGGTGAGATTTAAAAGTGGGGGGAAATGATTAAAAATTGGTGCTGAGAAAAAAATCTATAACTAATACTGAAAAGCTACAGGAATTCTGCTTATAGACAGAATTAACAAAATACCGATGTTGCCTGTCCAGACAACATATAAGGAAACAATAGGAGGGTATTAAGAGGGTATACAGCAAATATGTAAATAACAATGACATTGTCATCTTTCATAGCAGGGAGTCCATCAGTACTACATAAAATGGAGAAACAGCTAAAATCTATTTCAACCTCTTGATGGTTTTCATAATCTTTTTCTGTTCAAACTTGAAGAAATAGTTCTTATTTTGTTTTCTGTGGCAGCCATCATTTATTCCTGGGTAACAGACGAGCCACTACTGTGGCAAGCACTGTGTTTGCACAGCTAGCCTCTATGATGGAGGACAGGGAGCAGAGGAGGGGCCTGAGGCTGAGTGTGGTGAGGTGCCTGGTACAGATGCAGACCTGGGATGGCTATTTGCTCTGAGGCCACCCTATTTCATCCTAACTGAACTGATTCACTGACAGCAGCAAGCAGTGCCACCTGAGAGCCTTTCTGGTAGAACAGGGGCAGCAGACATGACGTTGAGGAAAGAATAAGGCCTGCTGAGTCAACATTGTTCATCAAAATGGGAAGAATGCAATGCATTTTAAATATTTCCATATAAAAGTATATCACATGGGGTGGGTATATAAAACAAGGTAGAAATGTATTCCAAAAACTTCTAATGGCAAGTATAGTTGTATTTAAAGAAGAGTTTCAATAACTACTTAGGGTACAATCTAAACTCCAAACAGCTGGTGAAGCTCAAACAGTGCTCGCTGAGCTTCTAGGCTGTGGAACTTGGAGCAGGAGAGGAGAGGGGGTTAAATCCAAGTTTACCTTGACCTCCTGGGGTCACAGACTCCATGAATATCTGGGGTATAGCTCCAAAGATGTGGAAAGTAACTGTTTTTTTCTGGTCTGCAAATTTGAATACACACAAAAAGTGTGTGTTTTCTAATCTTTTCTATAATTGAACATAATTTCTCTCTCAAGCCCCCATTCTGCTGATTCCAGAAAAATTAATCATATGCCTGCATTTCATGTGTAAGAAGCTTTTTTTCCCAGTCCATTCAGAACTTTCTTCTGTTTCCCACCATGTGGCATCTCAGCTCTGAAGGGCTGTAATGCCCTCCAGGCCTGAGTGGTTGTGCTGTCTGGTCCCAGCCATGGCCCTAAGGTGCCTGTGGAGAGCTGATATGATGCCCAGTCCTCGGCCACCTCTACTGTACAATCTGCACCAACTGAGAAAGTGCTTGTTGCTGGACTTCAGGCTTACCTTTTCAGCACTGTCCTCTTTCTCACCAGCGAATATAACCCCTCTCTAATTCTCACAGCCTGTGATGCCATTCCCCCCGCATTCTGGAACATCTCTGTTTTCTCAGGGCCTGTCAGCCTGAACCCAGGTCTACTGTACGGTACTGGCTGAAGGGTCTGGGAAGGCAGGGGGCTTTAAGGGACTTGCTGCCTCCCTCTGACTCCCCCAGCCCAGCCTCTGGGTGGAGGACCAAGCCCTTGTCCACCTTAAGATTCCACATCCCTCTGAAGTGACTGCTGTTCCTCCATACTTAGAAACCTGCAGCCAAACATTGCTTTCATTGGTCTACTCCCCAGGGAGTGAGTCCAGCATATTTCAGCTTCAAGGTCTAGTTTTAACAGGATGAGGGTAGTATTCTAAATTTGAAAGCAGTGGAGTTAATTGAGGAATTACCAAGAATGAAAACTGCACTTGCTATTGTGTCAAAATATTGCCAGCTCCTTCAATATGGCCACAGGCATGAGCACACAGAGGCAGTCTTCTCTGTGCTCAGAGGGTCACTTAGGTTCCTGGGCATCTCCTCATGCTGCCTTCCACGGTCCTCCTCACTGCAGGGTAGTTTTCATTGTCCTCACTGACATGGACTATCCAACTCTTTGCAGGCTCAGCTCCATGAAGCTCTAGGTTCTATGATGCATCCTTCAGAGAAAGTCTAGACACTGAGCCCAGCACCAAGGTAGGCATCAGGGATCTGGGCCTGTGCCCCAAGGGAGACAGCAGGTCAGCCTGCATTCAGTGAGGAGCCTCGGGCAGCTCTGTGATAAGCAGGCCTTGGAAGCAGGCTCTTCTATACAGACGAAGCAGGCTATTCCACACAGCTGGATCCTGAAGACTGAAATCATATTTAAGTCAAATGGCAATGTTTAAGACACTTCACATTAAAAGACAGTGGGCTCTGAAATTCCACAGCTGTCCTGGGATGTTTGTTTTGAGTGTATCATCTCTGCTTGGCAAATGACTGCTGTACGGAAAATTAAATGAAAACATTTCCCTTCCCAGCAGCTGCTACTCCTGCATTACTCTCTTTCTCCATTGGATCTCAACAACCAGTGCCTTTCTTTTCTAAAGAGGGGCGGCAGCAGTCCTGTGGCTAGGCAGGCTCCTGCCTAGAAGTCAGACCCCCTCCCCACAGGCCAGCAGACCCACGGATGTATGAAGGCTGCTGCTCCCAGAGGCCCCAGCACCTTTTCTTCTGGAACAGCAAACCATAGTACATAGGCTTAGAGTCCGAGGGCCTTGCTAGTAATTGGCTCTGTCTCCTTAGGGAGCTGTGTTGGCAAAGCCTCAGCCTGCTTTAACCCTACCCTCCTCGCAGGGCCAGCAGGGTCAAGTGGAGAACCAGCACAGTCCTCCTCAGAGCCACAGCTGACAGACTTGGGCCCTCCCTGCCTCTGTCCTTCTTTGTCACCCAGACCTTTTGTTCTGGAGGAAGAGAAGGACATAAAGTGCCTGATAGGTTCCTTTTGACACCCTCCCCAAGACACGGGATGTGATCAGCCAGAGCCTCTGGGTGTCTTGTTCCAGCCCCTCGTGCTCTCCAAGCCTTCTCAGGCCAGGAGAGCCTGATCAGCTCCACCTTCTGCATCTTTATTCTACCACACCCCAAAAGGTGGGAGATTTGGAAAGCATTAGTTCTGGAACAAGTCTTATACTATGTTGAGAACTCAGATAAATTCAAAAAAATTAGACAAATTTCCTTGAAAAATTTCTCAGCAGCCATTTCAGAGCTGAGGTCATTGGTTTATCATGAGCAGGTGTCTGTTGGGGGAAGTGCTGTCTGGAAATGGGGGGGGGGCGCTCAGCTCAGGGCTGAACAGCACTGCATGGTAGGTCTACTTCCTCACACCCAAGGACAATGAAGTCCCAGGATGGGATGCTCAGGGACTGGCAGCACACATTTTATTTCCTTCAGTCCACACACAGATATTTAAGATGTTGGCCCTGCTTTACAGATGGAGAGCTGAAGTCAGAGAGTGAAGGAATAGGCCCAATGTCCATGGAAGACTAAGTAGAAGAGGCGGAGCAGCCTGTCCCTAAAGCCCCTGAGTTTTGTAGGTGTCACCATCCTTTATAAGACCTTTCCCTTGCCTGAGATACTTCTCTTGAGATCAGGTCATGGAAGGAGAAGGCGCTGAGCATGGAGATGAGTGTTTTGTTACCATCATCTTGAACTGCCCTCACGGGACCTGTCTGTGGTGGGAAGGCACACCCCAGTTCATAACATATGTTATGAGATATAGCTTAGTTAAGTGACAAACTAGGAGTCACTTGGGTGCCCTGCCCCCACCCCCAGGACCTGGGAGAAGGAACAAGATGAGAGAGAATGGGCTCTCTAGCAGTTGCCCTGACACAGTTCAGCAAGAAGTGCCCTGGCTCTGGTCCTGCTGCTGAGAAACTTCCCAAACCTGAACAGAAAAGGCCCTGCTTATGCCTCATGTTGGCCCCCGGTGAGCACTGTGTTTATGTGGGCATCAAGGAGGCTTCCACCTTCCCCGTCCTGGGCCTCATCTCTCTCCTGCACTGCTGCCTCATGCTCCATGACAAAGTGGTCAACTCTCATGGCCTTCCCACCGTGTTCTCAACTCCTGTTCGCCTCTCAGACCACTGCAGTCTGCCTCTCACACAGACCCTCTGCTCTCACAAGATGTTGCACAACCTCTTAATGACCACATCCTACACAGGCCTACACAGGCCTGAGATCTTTTCAGTGTCCTCGATGTGCCCTCAGTTGCTAGTACAATCGTCCATTACAGTGGCTTCAACAAAACAGAGGATTAGCCGTCCCAGAGGTTGGCAGTCCAAAACTACGTGGTGGATCCCTGATCATTGGACATACAGTCTCTTTCTACCTTTCTGCTCTGTTCTCCTTAGCATATGGCTCCTCCAGTAGCCAAATGGTTCATGATGGTTGTAGGAGCTCCAGCCATCATATCCAAGATACAGATAGCAGCAAAGAAGAGGAAGAGGGGAGAGGCAAAAGTTTTCTCAGAAACCCTATCTATGATATCTGTTTAGATATTATTGTCCACTGTACATGCTGGGATGATGGGAAGTATGGTTTTTCATCTGGGGTTATTGGGTGGATAACTGCTGTATACCCTCATTCTCTCCCTTGGTTTTATGGGCATCTATGTATCTTGCCCTCATCTTACTCCTCTGGCCACCCACCTCTGTCTCCTTCAGTGCTGAGGATTCGTGGATCTACTTCTCTTCTCTCTGATTAGCCTCTCTTAACACAATCTCACCCACACTTGTCTCTTGCTATCTTCTCTTTTATATCCCTCCTGGAGGTTAGGATAGTGACCTAGGTCCCTTGGCCTCTACGTGCCTCTGACTTCTGGCCCATTATGGACCTACCTCTTTTGCCATGCTTCATCTGTGTCTTCATGAGTGCCTCTAGTTCTGGTTTTTCTCAACACCCTGAAACCATCGACTCTTCTTGGCAAACAGAACTTGTTGAATGGATGATTTTCCAGCAAGGCTGTCTTTTTCCTATCTGTGACAAATCTGTCACCTTCTGCTACCATACTCTGTTTTTCTATTGTACATCAGGGTCAGGAGGGGCTGGAGGGCTGGCAGTGGTAGATGTTGGGTGGGAACCAGCACTGACAGCCAGTGAGCCCCTGCCCAGTCACCCTCACTGGTCTGGTGTGGAGCCCCACCTGTGCCTCTTTCTAGCAGTGCTTGCTGTGAAGGAGCAGTGAGGAGAAAGCAGAGTGAAGGAAGGGTTCAACCAGGAGTGGGGCTTTGCCATGCCAAAGTGAGAGAGCTCCAGATACAGGGAAGTAAGTACTAAAATACAAACCAAGAATTCTAAGTTGGGTCAAGAATAATGAGAAAGCAGAAAGGGGCTGCTCTCTGGGAGGACATAGAGAGGGACTGGATGTCTCAAAATGGCGACAGCAAGTGGGCAGAGAGCTGAGGGGTGTCAGTAATGGTCAGGTTCTGGATGGGAGATAAGGGGCATTGATGGTTGACCTGGGACCCCAGAGATGGTCCCCAGAGTAGAGGAGGCCAAAGCAGCCCAGGCCAGCATGTATCTCAGGCAGGTCATCAGCATGAACAGTGACACCACTGAGAAGGTGGAGAGCAAATGTGGAGGCAAGTGAAGTTTTCAGATGTTGAGAAACAGCAGTGATCGGGCAACTGGAGAATTCAAAACAGGCAGGACCTCAGAGACCAGAGCTCAGAAAGAAGCACACCTATGGCTAGTAGGTAGAGATGGAGCAAGAATACACACCCATCTCCACAACCCTGTGGTAGTAGGGGAAGCATTTCCATGAAGGGAAGGGGGTGACCACAGGTAGAAAGGAATGTAAGTGTGTAATGAGTCCTGGAGGCCACCAGACACTGGGTGGCTCTGAAACATGGCAGGGGCTAGCAGGAGAGGCTGAGGATGAGGGGAGCAGGGGCCTGGCTGCTGAGGGTCTAGGAGCTTTGGCTTGGTCCTGTGATAGAGATCCCAGGGTTGACACAGGAAAATCACTTCCTAAAGGCATTCTAAGTGAAACAATGGGCTTTACTTGAGGGAATGACAAAAAAATCCCCAAACTGAACATGCTTCATTTGAGGGGTTTATGAACATGGTTGTGAAGGTAGCTAGAGTGGCCAGGAGAAGCCAGTTTGGAAGTAAGACACACAAGGCCACAGAGATCTTACAGTCTGAAGCTGTGCAGGGGAGGTCCGAGGTGATGATCTGGAAGCAGCCAAAGGGATTCATTGATTGAACGGGGGTGAGAGAAATGGGGAATCAGGAAAGATCCTCTGGTCTGGTTAATTTTATAAGAAGACAGAGCCAGTTCTGTGAAGGTGCCCTGGAAATGACTGAGAGGGCTCATGCATCTCTGCGCACAAACCAATCAGTGCCCAGGCCACGCCCAGGCCTCAACTAAGCCACGCCCCTGCCCCCCCCCCCCCCCCCCCCGGCTCTCTATTGACCATCCTGAATCTGAGCACCAGAAGAGCTCAGGCCACTATCGCGTGGGTCAGAGTCCAAGTTTTTCTCTGATGACACAGTGCTTTTGAGCTGGAACCAAACAACCTCTTAGCAAAAAAATGGGACACACATTGGAATTGGAAGGCTTTGCTATTAATATCCTAGAAACCGGACAGAGGAGTTGATCAAATAGGGAAAAGGAGCCAATGAGGGTACTTGGGCAGGGGATACAAAGGTGAAAACAGTATTATGGGGTCTGGCTCTTAAAGGCAATAAAACTTGTGTTAGATCCTTGAGCCTGTCCCTGGAAACAAGACAACTGTCTTACAGCAAAATGTGGTATACAATTCTGTGCTAAGAGTCTCATGGCCCAGGCAGAATCAAAGAGTTCTTGATCCAGGATCACCAGTTCCAAATCATAATAAAGGAGTTGTGATTTCCAGCCCTTGGTTGTCCCAGAACTGAAGAAGACGCTGTAATGACCTGGTGTGATGAAAACCCAAGGAGTGGATGCAGTGTCCCTGACTTGGGAAGGGACAGAGTGCTGGCTGCTACATGTAGCGCTCAGGGAAACCCACCCGGAGGCAGCAGAACGTGAGGGGCCTGGGCTTAATGAGGACAAATTACAGATGTCCAGTGAGGTGGCAGCACGGCAAAATTCAGGTGGAGAAGAGACCCCGTTTGGCAGGGGATAGAGCCCAGGTCTCACAAAGAAGATGAAGCCCAGAGGGGGCAAGGTTGGGGAAGAGAAATGGTGAGCTGGATCCAGCTCCCACCTGGATTCACCAGCACCCCAAGCACGCGGAGAACCTGACTACAGAGCCACACTGCCCAGCTCTATCCCAACTCTTCTGTGAGATTCCAGAAGGCACCTCCTAATCCCCAAGGCTGGTCACCCCTATTTTCACGGAACTCTGGAAAGAGCCAGCAGAAATAGAAAGGGCAGCACAGCACGGCTGTCCTATGTCTCAGCTGAGGGAAGAGGGTAAGAGACCATGTATGGCCTCCCCCAGGCGTGCCCCCAACCTTTGCCACAGAGCGTCCTTCACGCAGGCAGCAGCTCCTCCCATCTCAAGCAGCTTAAGGACTTCCAGAGGGGCAGGTCAGGGGGAGACCCAGACAGTTCTCACTGCTCCGGGTCACTGCGCCCCGGAACGTGGCCCTAGCCCAGGGGAGCAGTGACCTGGAGCGGTGACCCTTCAGATTGCAGCGTCCATCTCCAATCGCCCCCTCTTGAGTTCCGCCCACGTGGCCCAGGAGGTTGGGCCGCTCTCTGCTCTCCTGCTGTGCCGCCTTGGGTGAATCGCAGACTTCTCTGGTTCGCAGGGCTCTCCGCTGTAGAAAGCGGACAGCACTGTTCCCTGGAGAAGAAGCGCGGTGGCTCTTCGCTCCTCGCCTGCAAGGGTGGGAAGTGCGGGACGGAGACTGCGGGGGCCATCATCGCACCCAGGTTGCCCCGCGCACCGCCAGCCCCAGGGTCTGTGTGGAGCGTCGGCCTGGCAGAGAGACTCCCATTTCTGACTCTTCCCAGACGATCGAACCGCGGGAGCAGCCACGCGGACACCTAGGGTCTGGCTCGCTGTTACCTGGGGCTCTGGGGGCCCACACCCTGCAGCGATGTCCCTCAACCCCACGGCTCCAGCGTTGTGCACGGGCCCCCACTTCCTCTCTTCTCACTAGGTGACCCTGAACAAGCCAGCCCGTTCTCCGGACCTCAGTTTTCCCGTCCGTGCTGAACGAGGGGAAAATCTATCATCTGAAGACGCTAGGTTTTCTCTGTAGCCCACAGAGCCAGGGCCGCCACCTCTGCGCGTGCTGCCAGCACCCTCTAGTGTCCAGTTCCACCACTGCGCCGTTCTCAGGCGAAGCCCTGCCCCTATTGTGTCCTGGTTAATAAAAGAGGGGATAGAAAAAGGATGACACAAATTAACCTCGGGATGCATCAATAATAGGTAAATGATAGTGAGGGGGTGAAGTATCATTGAATGAATGTATATTAAAATGAATGCATGAACAAAGTAACTGAGCTGTGAAATCAAATTATTAATGGCCTTGTTTTGGCTTTCCAAACTTGTTAAATTTAGAATAAAATATCAGACTAATCATCCTGTCCACAAGGCATTGCACATGGCATCGAATCCTGCCCACGCCCACCTTCATCTTATCAGCCATCACCCCGAGTCCTTCCCCTTCTCGAGACTTCTATACTTGCCTTTTCCTCTGTAAGAACTTTCTGGACCTCTCCCATGGCTGCCACTCCTCATCCTTAGAGTCCAGCTGCTTCGGTCCCTTCCTTGCTCTACCTACAGGGGAGCTTCCTCTCAGCAGGGTCACCTCCAGCATCTGTCTCTCTTTCCAGGCTGTATACACTGTGACCACCAGGCATGCCTATGGGCATGTCCCAAGGGCTGCTGGGTGCCCCATGCACAGTAGCTGCTCAGGACAAATGAAGAAAGAGGGCAGTTTGCTAGTGACCTGACTCCACACAGAAGTTCCCAGAAGTGAGCCACCCTCCAGCCCCATCCACCTAGCCTGGGGTTGATAGGATATGGCAGAAGCCAGGGGCCTAACTTCCAAGCCTGAGAGTCCAGCCTGGGGCTCATCTGAGTTGCCAGTTTCAGCCACCTCAATCCTGTGGGGGTGGGGAGGGAAGCGGGAGCAGGGTTGGGGGAGGCAGTGGATTTTTAATACCAGCCCTCCTGCTGGCCTCTCCTGAAACAGTGGTTCAAGCAGCTATGTTAATTAACATTGATGATAATCATCAAGCAGCAGCACAGGATGGCTTCCAGCCTCCAGTGATAACATCTCAACCTACTGCCTCCCCAAGTCCCCACAATCAACTTCCCTGCTCGCTCCCTTGATTCCATATTTCCATATTCCATTGCATATTTCAATACAGTCCAATTAAAGGAGCTCCAACAGAAAAAAATCATGCCTGGTTCCAGAAGAGCTCCTTCCCTGTGAGCGCATATCACCTCTGCTGATCAAAGCAGATGAGGAGGCCCCAGAGCTCATTTTCTTTTCCCTGCCTATACAGTCAGACCTGAATCAACTCTACTGTCCAGAGAACACAATGGGTCACCCTAATTTTCCGGTTAATTTGCTCTTTCTGAATTTGTGAACAAGAGGGGAAAGGGAATGCTGACCTGCTCACCTCCTTTAATTGAAGGGGAGACAGTGCCTTGGAGGCGGAGAGCAGCTCCACCAGCAGGCCCCCAGGATCATAGTCTGAGGTATAACAGGCAGGTTGGCTGGGTGGTGGGAGACTTGGGTAACCCCCATCCTGGTCAGATTCTCAGAATGGGACCCCATCAATGTCAGGGAATTCCTGTACGCACAGTGACCCTGTGAGTAGTGGATGGCTACTCTGTCTCCCCTCCCTGCTCTCCTGCTCAGCATGTCCAGGTCTCTTCCTGGCTCCTCAATGTGAAGTTTCCCCTCCTCTGCACCCACCTTTTCCCTTAATAGTGATTTTTTTTTTCAAGCAGGCAGTCAGCTTGGCTAGCTGTACCCTGGGAAAGTCATCTCCCTATTATTGGGTGCTCCTTTAGCTTAAGCTGGATTCCATGCCTTGTCTGGGTATGAGAGGCAAATATGGGTAATTTACCCCCAAAATTTGAACCCTCTAAGCCTCTCTCCTCTTTGAGATGTCGCCCTCACTTTCCTACAGCTGTGGTCACTCAAATTCTGTCTTCTTGTTCTTCCATCCAGTGAGACTCTGGGTTTTCTGCCCCATTTTCACATCCTGGTGCCTCAGGATGCTGCCCAGCTTCAGCTGGTTCAGGGAAAGCAGGAGCCAGGGCCATGCCTGCTGCCTCCCAAAGCCCCACCCAGTGCCCTCCTGCTGTGGTCACTCTCCTGTGCCTTCCATAGTTGTGTCAATACTGCGTTCAGAGTTTACATATGACCTGTGGCAAGATTAATTTAACAGAGCTGTCTGCCCTCACTGCAAAGAGGGCTGCAGTTGTCAGTTTTCTTCTTACAATCTGGCTTTGGGTCTGACCCCTCAACTCCTTAGCACATGGGCTACACCAACTCTCTAGGTAATTGATTCCAAGGAATGACATGCCTGTTTTCTTCCACACTCCCACCCGCATGTCTAAAATAAGAATGAAGCACTTTCCCAATCATTTTATTTTAAAATTAATGGTAACTCCACGGCAGCACCTACACCAGACAAGTGTCCCTATCTGGGAGGTTCTGAGTGGCTCAGTCTACTCAAACCTGTACCCTCTTCCTTGACCTACAGAGAATGACTGCTTTCCTGTCCCACCCTACCATCTAGCACCCTGCCACAAGCCCTGAGGCTGGGAGGCAGTCAAGACTTCTTTCCCATGAACTCCTGTCCCTCCTACACCAGAAACCCCACACTGGGGCGAAGCCCCTGAGGTCCCACTGCCCTGCATCTGGGAAACCCAAGGGTTTCAGGGCCACTCTGCTCCTGCCAGTCTTTCCTCCGCAAACAGATGGTTTTCAGAACCTTCTAGGGCCCAGGAAGGGGGTAAAGAGCCAGGGGTGCTTCCCCCACCCCTTTTTAGCCAACAAAACTCACTTCTTACTGTGTCAGACACAGAGAAGCATGACTCATCCCCTTTTTGAGAGGAAGGACTCAGTGCCAGGGGTGGGGTTCGCTGCTGCCCTGACATTAATTCCTTTAGGCCTGCTCAGCTTTCAGGACAATCACTGTAGTCCCTCTGCTGCCCGCAGCCAATAACTGAGCATGGTAGGTGTGTGAGGGCTGGTCATTTCCCTAAACCAAGTCAAGCAGGGTCCCCAGACAGACAACTGTTGCTCTGGAACCCCTCCCCATGGGGTAGCAGAGATGTGGTCAGATTGCACCATGGTCTGGAGGCCCGCTGCCTAGTCCTACTCTGTTCTTTTTTTTCTCCCACTCTTTTGGTCTCCCACTCCATTCTTTCGACATTCCTGTCCTAGCCCCTTCAGTGCCCCTCCTGCCCTGTGCTGGTCCTGTGTCCCAGCCTTTTACAAGCTGCCAGCCTTCCCTCTGCACTGGGATCTCCATGGATGGATGGCAAAGCCCTCGTTGTTCTCCACACAGTCAGTTTGTGTGACACCTATGAAAGGATCCAATCAAACTCTGTGGGGTCTCCACACAGTCAGTTTGTGTGACACCTATGAAAGGATCCAATCAAACTCTGTGGGGTCTCCATGGTGACTCCATCTCCAGGTCCTGGAATGCTTCCAAATCTGTTCTTGTGCTCTCTGCAAATACCTGTTTAATAAATGATGAACACAGGCACCAGGAGAGGCCCCCAGAAGGGAGAGCTGCCCTGCCATGAACTTGTGAGGGCAGGGACTGGAGGGCACGCACCTGACGCTCACATCGAGGCCTCTTGGAAGGGAGCTGCCTTTAATCATGATGAGAACGGTCAGTGGATGTTGAATAAATGGTTTCCACCCCAATTTCCCACTTCTGCTCCACTGACATTCTCCCCACACTTAAATCAGCTTTGTGCTCTCCACCCAAGGAGAAACACAGAAACCCAAGAGCCAGTGGATGATTTGTGTGGAAGGCCAGTGCAGGACATAATGGATTGTGTGACAAGCGAGGGGCTGGCTGGATGTATTAGGAGTCAGAGTAGTCCAGACAGACCAATACCTTTCTTAGCAATAGGAACTGCCATGTATTAGGCTGCTGGACCTCACTACACACAGGGCTTTCCTGTACTACTCTGCTCTGTGGGGACAACCAAAGCATAAGAAAGTTGAATAACTTGCATGAAGCTATATAGCTACCACATGCTAGAGTCTGGCTCCACACCGGAGCTGAATCCTGTTTGCTAAGGCCCTGATCCCAAACCCCCATCACCTGCTGAGAACCTCCGACAATCCCCACTTCAGTGCTATGGCTGTGAGCTCTGGGTGGATGGGAGGCATTCACTCAATTAGACAAAACTGTGTGAGCACCTACTTTGTGCCAGGTGATGGACTTAGACAAGTATGTAGCTGCTCCTGCCTCTGGACACCTGGTGGAGCACAACTGCTGGATGACCCAGCACGCACACCATGAAGGTTTGCCCTGCAGGAGTGGGGAAAAGGAGCACTCTGAGGGGGTATGAAGGGGAAGGCAAGGCTCCTCACAGGAAAGGTTCGCAAGAGATGGTTCTAAAGATTCAACAGTGTCTGGCTATGCACCATGAGGATCAGAAGGAATATATGTGCATACATTTGGAGCTGGCAGTGAGTGAGGTCTGGGGGACAAGCTTACCAGAGGGACAAGCTTACCTTGGAAGGAAGGGTCTAGTGAACACAGAAGGTTCCAAAAAGGAGCTTCAGGCAGGTAAGCATGGCTTGTAGGACCAAAGCTGTTGGGATGAGGTTCTGGTGCTCAGCTCTCTGGCGTGGATGGTGGTGGCAGGTCCTTGCTGAGCTACAAAATGCTGAGTTGGAGAATAGGAAACTCCACCTTGGTAGTAACCTCTTACCACATGAAAGCTCCATTAGTCTAGTCAAGCACATTTAGAAACCAGGACTGGGGCCCTGATTGTAAGCAATGTGTTAACAGGTATCTGTCTTGTGTACTACACTCTTCCTAGCAACACAGTAGTACTAAGCAGTGATGCAACCAATATTGGATAGATGGATGGATGGATGGATAATGGATGATTGATGGGTGGATGAATTAACAAATTAAGAGGTGTCAAATCTATTATACTGTAAGGGGAGCATTAACCTGAAAAATTCACTGACACACAAGCCCACATATTTACCAACACACACTGAGACAATCCCATGCAAATTCATGCTCACATAAAGGAATGCTACACATACACACACGCGCACACACACACACTGCCATATGGGTTCTGGAAAGGTGACATAGTCACAGGCGCCAGTCCATAGGCAGTGTGTGAGAAGGGCTCCTGGTCTTCCAGTTTGTGCAAGTCACCCAATAGTGGCCCTGAATTAGATTTAGTGGGTTATGACCAGTGTTCTTTGTTAAAGAAAAAAGGAAAAATAGAAAAAAATAGAATAAAAGCTATCTAGAGGTGTGAGTATGTTCCAGCTGGTGAGACTTTTAGTTTTATGGGCACATTTGTCCTGCCTGGCTCAGATGTAACACTAGTTTCTTACAGTGGAGTTGCTATCAAAAGTTCTCAGAGCAGGCAGGGGGTGCCGGGAGATGGCGGCAGAGTAAGTAGCAGTGTTGTCTGCTTGCTCCTATCGTGGAAAGCTTGGGAGATGGACAGGGAGACGAGTGAGTGAGCACAAACTTTGAACAGCTCGAGTGAGGAAGGGAGAGTGAGAGCAGAGGGGAAAAGGGCAGAAGGCCCGCCAGCGCTCTTGGGAGGAGTCACTGGACCCACCAGGCCCTGCGCTCCTACCGGACCGCCCCAGAGGGACAGCTTCAGACCGGCTCACCACCCGGAAATCTGCTTGGAGATTGCTGCATACTGTGGGTGTGATGAACAGCAGAGTCCCATAGGGAAACAATAGAAAGGTTCCCGTGAACCGGCCAGAGGTGCAGGAGGACAGAGAGTGGCCCAGACTGTGGGGAACTGTATGATCTGAATCTGGGTGGAGATCCCCCTGACAGGCAGGTCTGGGCCGGTGACCCCATGCCCCTGGTTGCACGCATCGCAGCGCCACTTAAAAGAGAGGAGCAGAACTGGGCCAGGAGAGCTGCGTTAGAAACAGTCTCGGTCAGAGCTCCAGACCCGTGGGCAGGGTGCACAGGTGAATGGGGAGACGACGACTGACCCAAACTTTGAAAAGCTGCATGAACTGAGACTGGTGCTGGCAGCACCACATACCAGGCGCGCGCATCCATTGTGGCGCCACTGATCAGAAAAAAAGTGGAATTGGGCTGGGAAAGCTGCGTCAGAAACACGGTCTCGGTCAGGGCCCAAAGCGGGCGGGCAGAGCATGCAAGCAAATGGAGAGATGCTGCCGGCCAGGGATGGACCACAACTTGGTGCTGTGGCTCCCAAGAGACTTCTTGGGAGGAGGAGTGAAGGCAGGATCCAAGGCAGGGCAGGGGCCAGGAACATGCACATTGGTGCGCCAATAGAACAGCGTTACTAGAGAAGCTTCAGGATTGCTGGAGGGTGCCACAGGACAAGTGGGAAGAGACCCAACTCTGTGGCTCACAGAAGGTAGTTACAGCAGGCCCCTGAGTGAGAGAAAAGCAGCCTCAGAAACCAGCCAGAGGTCCTCAGAGCCAGCCAACCAGGAAAAAATTTGAAACTCATGGAATTTTGGCCAGGTCGCACCAAAGAGTAACAAAAATATAACCAGAGAGCATAAGTAAATGACATAAAGGGTATCCCAAGAACGTCAGGCTCAGGAGACCAAAGAGGTGGCACCACTAAAACCGCCAGATCTCCTATAAAGAATCTCATACCACAAAGACGGGAAATCAAAGTAGACAAATCCAAAAAACAAAAACAAGAAGAATCCAACATGAGAAGACGCAGAAACAACCTCCCAATGAAAGAAAAAGAGGAATCCCCAGAAAGAGAGATAGATGGAAGAGACATAACCCAAATGTCAGACGTGGAATTCGAAGAATGGTGGTGAAGAAGCTCGATATGCTCGAAAACCTCAAAAACAACTATGACAACCTCCAAGGAAGTAAACAACAGCTCCAAGAAAATTACAGGGAACTTACGGAGAACTACACCAGCATAAAAAAGGACATAGAAACTATTAATAAGAACCAGGAAGAAATGAAGAATACAATCTCTGAACTGAAAAACACAGTAGAATCAATCAAAAGCAGGCTAAGCAAAGCAGAGTATTGAATCAGTGAGTTAGAGGACAACGTAGAAAAAAATTCCCAGACAACACAACAACATGAAAAAAGATTGAAAAAGTGTGAAGAAGGTCTAAGGGAATTACAGGACAGCATGAGACAAAATAATATCTGGATCATTGAAATATAAGAAGGGGGAAGAGGAAGAACAAGGAATAGAAGGCCTGATAGGAAGAATAATGACAGAAAATTTTCCTACCCTGATGACAGGAAGGGTCATGCAGGTCCAGGAAGCACAGAGAGTCCCAATGAAGAGGAACCTCAAAAGGCCCACTCCACAAGGCACGTCATAATTAAAATGGCAACATTCAAAGACAAAAAGAGAATCATAAAGGCAGCAAGAGAAAAACAGCAAATAACATACAAGGGAGCTCCGATAAGGCTATCAACTGATTTCTCAACAGAAACACTACAGGCCAGAAGGGAATAGTCAAAAATATTTGAAGCAATGAAAAACAAAGGCCTACAACCAAGAATACTCCACCCAGCAAGTCTCTCATTCAAAATGGAAGGTGAAATAAGGAGTTCTCAGACAAAGGAAGACTAAAAGAATACATCTCCACAAAACCAGCATTGTAAGAGATGCTAAAGGGAGTGTTCTAAGAAAAAAGAAGGAAAAATCAAGAGAGGAGAGGAACAGAGATACAAAGGGAAATCAATAAATACACATCAATAATAACCTTAAATGTAAATGGATTAAATGCTCCAATTAAAAGACATAGGGTAACGGAATGGATAAGAAAACAGGATCCACATATTTGCTGTCTACAAGAAACACACCTGAAAACAAAAGATTTACACAGACTGAAAATAAAGGGGTATAAAAAAATATTCCAAGCAAACGGACCGGAAAAAAAAGCCGGGGTAGCAGTTCTCATATCAGACAAAATGGATTTCAAAGCAAGGACAATAAAAAGAGACAAAGAAGGACATTTCATAATACTTAAAGGAACAATCCATCAAGAAGATATGACTTTGATAAACATATATGCACCCAACATAGGAGCACCCAAATACATAAAGCAAATACTAGAAGACCACAAAAAGGATATCAACAACAACACACTCATAGTAGGGGACTTCAACACTCCATTATCAACAATAGACAGATCATCAAAGCAAAGAAACACCAAGGATATACAGGCATTGAACAACACACTAAACCACATGGATCTAACTGATATATATAGAACTTTTCACCCCAAAGAAGCAAAATATACATTCTTTTCAAGTGCACATGGGACATTTTCAAAGATAGACCACATGATAGGTCACAAAACAAGCCTCAACAAATTCAAGAAAATTGAAATCATATCAAGCATCTTTTCAGATCACAATGCCTTGAAACTAGAAATCAACCTCAGAAAAAAAAATCAAAGACACCCAAACTCATGGAGATTGAATAACATGCTATTAAATAATGAATGGGTTAACAATGACATCAAAGAAGAAATCAAGAAATTTCTAGAGACTAATGATAATGAGCACACAACAACCCAAAACCTGTGGGACACAGCAAAAGCAGTCCTGAGAGGGAAGTTTATAGCAATACAGGCATATCTGAAAAGGCTAGAAGAATCTCAAATAAAAAACCTAACCACAATGCTACAAGAACTAGAACAACAACAACAAACAAAGCCTAGGGCAAGAAGAAGGAATGAAATCATCAAGATCAGAGCAGAACTAAATGACATAGAGACTAAACAAACAATCCAAAAGATCAACAAAACTAGGAGCTGGTTCTTCGAAAAAATCAACAAAATCGACAAGCCTCTAGCCAGTCTAATCAAGAAAAAAAGAGAGAAGACACAAATAAACAAAATCAGAAATGAAAGAGGAGAAATCACGGCTGATACCTCAGAAATACAAATGATAGTTAGAAATTACTTCAGACAACTGTATGACAAGAAATTTGACAATCTAGAAGAAATGGACAAATTTCTAGAAACATACAACCTTCCAAAACTGAATCAAGAAGAAGTGGAAAGTCTCAACAAACCAATAACAAAAAAGGAAATTGAAACAGTAATCCAAAATCTCCCGGCACACAAAAGCCCTGGACCGGATGGCTTCACAGGTGAATTCTACAAAACATTCAGGGAAGAACTAACTCCTATCCTCCTCAAACTGTTCCAAAAAATCCAAGAAGAGGGGAAAATCCCAAACTCTTTCTATGAAGCCAGTATTATCCTAATCCCAAAACCAGGTCAAGACACAACAAAGAAAGAAAACTACAGGCCAATATCACTGATGAACATAGATGCTAAAATCCTCAATAAAATATTGGCAAACAGGATCCAGCAATACATCAAAAAGATCATACATCATGATCAAGTGGGCTTCATTCCAGGGATGCAAGGATGGTTTAATATTCGCAAATCAATAAATATAATACATCACCTAAATAGAATGAAAGACAAAAATCACATGATCATTTCAATAGATGCAGAAAAAGCATTTGATAAAGTACAACACCCATTTATGATGAAAACACTCAACAAAATGGGAATAAAGGGAGCATATCTTAACATAATTAAGGCTATATATGAGAAGCCTGAGGCCAACATCATACTCAATGGACAAAAACTGAAAGCATTCCCCCTGAACTCAGGAACTAGACAAGGTTGTCCACTCTCTCCACTCCTTTTCAACATAGTGTTGGAAGTCCTAGCTACAGCAATCAGACAAGAAAAAGAAATAAAAGGCATCCAAATTGGGAAAGAGGAAGTAAAACTTTCATTATATGCAAATGACATGATAGTATACCTAGAAAATCCTATAAACTCCACTAAAAGACTACTCGATATAATAAGTGAATTTGGCAAAATCGCAGGGTACAAAATAAATATACAGAACTCTAAGGCATTTCTGTACACCAACAATAAAATAGCAGAGACAGAGACAAAAAAGAAAATACCATTTACTATAGCAACAAGAAAAATAAAGTACCTAGGAGTAAACTTAACCAAAGAGATAAAAGACCTGTACTCTGAAAATTACATAACATTGAAGAAAGAAATTAAGGAAGAAACAAATAAATGGAAGCAAATACCATGTTCTTGGATGGGAAGAATCAACATCATCAAAATGGCCATACTACCCAAAGCAATTTACAGATTCAATGCAATCCCTATTAAAATACCAATGACATATTTCACAGACCTAGGACAAATACTCCATAAATTCATATGGAACCAAAAAAGACCCCGAATAGCAAAAGCAATCTTGAGACAGAAGAACACAGCAGGAGGAATCACAACACCAGATATCAAACAATACTACAAAGCCACTGTAATCAAAACAGCCTGGTACTGGCATAAGAACAGACATATAGATCAGTGGAACAGAATAGAGAGTCCAGAAATAAACCCAGGCCTCTATGGTCAACTAATCTTTGATAAAGGAGGAAGGAACATAAAATGGAGTGAGAAGAGCCTCTTTAACAAATGGTGCTGGGAGAACTGGATAGGGACCTGCAAAAAAATGAAACTAGACCACCAACTTACACCACACACAAGAATAAATTCAAGATGGATCAAAGACTTAAATGTAAGCCGTGACACCATAAAAGTCCTAGAGGAAAACATAGGCAAGAAAATATCAGATATCTCACGTAACAATCTCTTCACGGATACATCTCCTAAAGCAAGAGAAATAAAGGAAAAAATAAATAAATGGGATTACATCAAACTGAAGGGTTTCTGCTCAGCAAAAGAAAACATCAGCAAGATGAAAAGGAAACCAACCATATGGGAAAACATATTTGCCAATGACATCACAGACAGGGGACTGATTTCCAAAATATATAAAGAGCTGATACGACTCAACATCAAGAAAACAAACAACCCAATTAAAAAATGGGCAAGGGACCTGAACAAACACTTCTCCAAAGAGGACATACAGAAGGTCCATAGACACATGAAAAAATGCTCAACATCATTAGCCATCAGGGAGATGCAAATAAAAACCACAATGAGATACCATTTTACACCAGTCAGAATGGCCATCATCAACAAATCAACAAGCAACAAGTGCTGGCGAGGATGTGGAGAAACGGGAACCCTACTGCACTGTTGGTGGGAATGCAGACTGGTGCAGCCACTATGGAGAACAGTATGGAATTACCTCAAAAGATTAAAAATGGAACTGCCTTTTGAACCAGCGACTCCACTACTAGGATTATACCCGAAGAACCTTGAAACACCAATTCAAAAGAACTTATGCACTCCTATGTTCATTGCAGCACTGTTTACAATAGCTAAGTGCTGGAAACAACCTAAGTGCCCATCTGTAGATGAGTGGATCAAAAAACTGTGGTACATTTACACAATGGAATACTATGCAGCAGAAAGAAAGAAGGAACTCCTGCCATTTGCAACAACATGGATGGAACTAGAGAGAATTATGCTTAGTGAAATAAGCCAGGCAAAGAAAGAAAAATACCATATGATATCACCTAATACAGGAAACTAAAGAACAACACAAACAAAGGAACTAAATAGAACAAAGAGAAGAATAGCAGTCAATAGGGGGGAGGGGAGAGGGAGAGAAAGGGGATAAGTAAGGGAAGGGATTAGTCAAAGAACCCGTATGAAAGACTCATGGACATGGACAACGGCGAGGGATATGATTGCGGGAGAGGGGGTGGGTTGGGTGGGGGAGAGAAATTGGGGGTAAAGGGGACAACTGTAATTGAAAAACCAAAATAAAAAAATTTTTAAAAATAATCACATGATCCTATCAATAGATGCAGAAAAAGCATTTGATAAAGTACACCCATTTATAATGAAAACACTCAGCAAAATGGGAATAGAGGGAGCATACCTTAACATAATTAAGGCTATACATGAGAAGCCTGAAGCCAATATCATACTCAATGGACAAAAACTGAAAACATTCCACCTGAAATCAGGAACTAGACAAGGCTGTCCATTCTCTCCACTTCTATTCAACGTAGTGTTGGAAGTCCTAGCCACAGCAATCAGACAAGAAAAAGAAATAAAAGGCATCCAAATTGGGAAAGAAGAAGTAAAACTATCATATGCAGATGACATGATAGTATACCTAGAAAACCCTATAAACTCCACTAAAAGACTACTCAATATAATAAGTGAATTTGGCAAAATATTAGGGTACAAAGTAAATATACAAAAATCTAAGGCATTTCTGTACACCAACAATAAAATATCAGAGACAGAGACAAAAAAGAAAATACCATTTACTATAGCTACAAGAAAAATAATGTACCTAGGAATAAACTTAACCAAAGAGATAAAAGATCTGTACACTGAAAATTATGCAACAATGAAGAAAGAAATTAAGGAAGATACAAATAAATGGAAGCAAATAACATGTACTTGGATGGGAAGAATCAACATCATCAAAATGGCCATACTACCCAAAGCAATTTACAGATTCAATGCAATCCCTATTTAAATACCAATGACATATTTCACTGACCTAGAACAAATACTCCAAAAATTCATATGGAACCAAAAAATACCCTGAATAGCAAAAGCAATCTTGAGACAGAAGAACACAGCAGGAAGAATCACGATACCAGACATCAAAAAATACTACAAAGCCACTGTGATCAAAACAGTCTGGTACTGGCATAAGAACAGACATATAGATCAGTGGAACAGAACAGAGAGCCCAGAAATAAACCCAGGCCTCTATGGTCAACTAATATTTAATGAAGGAGAAAGGAATATAAAATGGAGTCAGAAGAGCGTCTTTAACAAATAGTGCTGGGAGAACTGGACAAGGACGTGCAAAAAAATGAAACTAGACCACCAACTTACACCACACACCAGAATAAACTCAAATGGATCAAAGACTTAAATGTAAGTCGTGACACCATAAAAGTCCTAGAGGAAAACATAGGCAGGAAAATTTCAGATATTCCACATAACAATATCTTCATGAATTCATCTCCTAAAGAAAGAGAAATAAAAGAAAAAGTAAACAAATGGTACTACATCAAACTAAAGAGTTTCTCCTCAGCAAAAGAAAACATCAGCAAGATGAAAAGGAAACCAACCATAAGCAAAAACATATTTGCCAATGATATCACAGACAGGAGACAGATCTCCAAAATATATAAAGAGCTTATGAGACTCAACATGAAGAAAACAAACAACCCAATTTAAAAATGGGCAAAGGATCTGAACAAACACTTCTCCGAAGAGGACATACAGAAGGCCCATAGACACATGAAAAAATGCTCAACATCATTAGCCTTCAGAGAGATGCAAATAAAAACCACAATGAGATATCACTTTACACCAGTCAGAATGGCCATCATCAACAAATCAACAAAAAACAAATGCTGGCGAGGATGCGGAGAAACGGGAACCCTAGTGCACTGTTGGTGGGAATGCAGACTGGTGCAGCCACTATGGAAAACAGTATGGAATTACCTCAAAAAACTAAAAATGGAACTGCCTTTTGAACCAGTGATTCCACTGCTAGGATTATACCTTAAAAATTCTAAAATCCAAATTCAAAATAACTTATGCACCCCTATGTTCATAGCAGCCCTGTTTACAATAGCTAAGTGCTGGAAACAGCCTAAGTGCCCATTTGTAGATGAGTGGATCAAAAAACCGTGGTACATTTAAACAATGGAATACTATGTAGCAGAAAGAAAGAAGGAACTCCTGCCATTTGCAACAACATGGATGGAACTAGAGAGAATTATGCTTAGTGAAATAAGCTAGGCAAAGAAAGAAAAATACCATATGATATCACCTAATACAGGAAACTAAAGAACAACACAAACAAACAAACTAAATAGGACAAAAAGCAGAATAGCAGTCAATAGGGAGGAGGGGGGAGGGACAGAAGGGGGATAAGAAAGGGAAGGGTTTAGTCAAAGAACATGTATAAATGACTCATGGACATGGACAACGGGGAGGGATATGATTGTGGGAGAGGGGATGGGTTGGTGGGTGTGGAGCAATGGGGAAAAATGGGACAACTGTAATTGAAAAACCAAAAAAATAAAAGAAAAAATTAATATCTTTTAGGGAAGCATGGGTTCAGACAGAAGCCCAAAGACTTTTATTTGGAAACCAAGGCAAGTGATACGCACAAGAAAGAGGATGGGAACAATTACATCAATAGAAGGAATGCATTATTATGGTACAAACTAACACGATACATTCTAAAGAATGTTTTTGTAATTTTCAGTCCAACAATTATTGTTCCATTGATCATATATGCTTTGCAAACCGTTGTTTGCAATACAGTGATACTTTAGCTTATATCCAGGAGTTATTTTGCCCTGTTTTAACATTCCAAAATTGTGACATGAGGCATGCAAGGCAGTTTCTCTGGCCTGGCAACTTCAGCTCAATTTTAAAATGTCTTCGTTCATATTATATTTTTACAGTACATAGGGTTTTATAGCCCAGATGAGCTTGAACTATGTGTCAGGCAGTCACCATGAGTTATTTATCCCTCACAACAGCTCTGCAAAGGAAACATTATTATTCCAACTTTATAATGAGGAAATTGAGGCTCAAAAGTTGACATTACTTGCTTATAATTACACAACTACTAAAAAATGTAGACAAGTTTCAAACTTAAGTCTAATTCCAAAGCTTGATCTCTTTTCAATATGCGAGGCTGCCTTTTGAATGTCATTATGTACCAACTCATACCCATTCACCGCAGAAATTTCTCTCAGCCTATTTGATATAATGTAAAAGGAACAATTTTAATGCACCCAGATTAGCTGCCTGGCCAATAGCATAACTGGACAAAAACCAGCACTATAATTAGCAAGACATGACAATAGAGGAATGATACACAGGAGTAGTACTCTTTGTACAAGGAAGAGGTCTGAAGAGAGGCAAAGCTTCAAAGAGCTGTTCTGGGGGTGTCTCTGGGGGTGCTTCTCATGTGACAGAGCATAGCCTAAATAACAATGTCATAGGTAACTGGGGAGCTGAAAACACCCACAAAGATGCTGCTCTGGTTGGCTTCCTTGACAGTGCTCCCCAACATTCTACATCATTATTTCCAGACATTGCCACCCACTGTACTGGTCTTGCTACATAGGAAACAAGATAATGTCTTCTGTGGCTCCTTAGTGTCTTCATTTGACACTCTTGCTAGCTGAAGAGGAGGTCAAGGAGAGCAGTAGAGGATGAAGTCAAGAGATAAAATACAGGACCAGACTATGGAGTTTTGCTTTATACTCTAAATAAAATGGAGAGTCATTGCATATTTTGAGCAGAAGAGTCATATGGTCTGGTTTACATTTTAAAAGATAATTCTAACTGTTGTAGGCAGAATGGGCTACGGAGAAGCAAAGGTGGAAACAGACAATTTGAAAGCTGTGCAGTAAATTAGGTGAAAGTTGATAGTAGATTCAACATGGTGGTAGAAGTTTATGCTGGACTAGTTTTGAAGGTAGGGTCAATAGGATCTCCTGATAGCCTTGATATGGAGTACAAAAAAAAAAAAGAATGTTGTCAAGAGCACTGCTATTAAAAATGACTATTCTTATTCCATATCACTGCTGGAGGATAGAATAAATATTTCCTGGAGAAAAATAATGTCATCTAGAGACACTACCATGTTTCATTTACAATACTAAGTATTAAAACAAATATTTACAGGCATACCAAAAATAGGATTAAGAGAAAAATGAGACAGTAGAAACAAACCTAAAAGATATCAGTTATCTAATATAAATTTAAAAATAATTGTGATTAATGTATCAAATGTTTTCCAGACATATTGAGATAAAATTAAATAGCATTGTATTTGCTTAAGGGGTTCAACATGTTGAATTTATATACTTAGTACTAGCTATCATCTCTATAACATGACATATTACCATTTTTTGTGGTGACATTTAAGATCTACCTTTTTAGAAACATTCAATAATATAATATAGTATTATTAACTATCATCACAATGCTATAACATTAGATCTTCAGAACTCATTTATCTTATAATTAGAAGTCTGTATCTTTTAACTGATAATTCCCCATTTCCTCCACCTCTTAGTCACTAGCAACCTCCATTCTACTCTGTTTCTGTGAATTAGGCTTCTTTAAATTCCATACATAAATGATCTCATATAGTATTTGTCTGTCTCTGACTTATGTCCCTTAGCATAATATCCTCAAAGTCCATCCCTGTTGTCAAGTATGGCAATATTTTATTCTTTTTAGGATTGAATAATAATCCATTGTGTATATGTACCAAATTCTCTTTATCTATTTATCCATCAGTGGAAACTTATGTTGTTTTCATATCTTAGCTATTGTAAATAATGTCACAGTGGACATAGGGGTACATATATCTTTCTGCATCAGTGTTATATTTTTTGGATAAAGTTCCAGAAGTGGAATTACTGGATCATATGATAGTTATATTTTTAATTTTTTAAGGAAACTCAATGCTGTTTCCTTTCATGGCTGCATTAATTTACATTCCCACTAATAGTGCACAAGTGTTCCTTTCTCTCCACATCCTCACAAACATGTTATTTTTTGTCTTTCTGATAACAGGTATGATGTAATATCTCATTCAGCATCTCATTCAGCCTCTTCTGTAAGGCAGGCCTAGTGGAAATTATCTCCCTCAGCTTTGTTCTTTAGGGAAAGCCTTTATCTCGCCTTCATTTCTGAAGGACAACTTTGCTAGGTAAAGTATTTCTGACTATCAGTCTTTTTCTTTCAGCACTCTGAATATATCATTCTATTCTGCCCTAGCCTTTAAGTTTTTGCTGAGAAATCTGCTGATATTTGGAGATTCCGTTGTACGAAAAAAGGGTTTTTTTTGCTGCTTCTAAAGTTACCTATATTTTTTATTTTACTTTTTGATTTTTCAATGACAGTTGTCCCATTTTTCCTCATTGCCCCCCTCAACCCAGCACACCCATTCTCCAACAATCATATCTCTCCGCGTTGTCCATGTCCATGAGTCATTTATACACATTCCTTGACTAAACACTTCCCTTACTTATCCCGCTTCTCTCATTCCCCCCACCCCCTTATTGATTGTTATTCTGCTTCTTGTCCTATTTAGTTCATTTGTTTATGTTTTTCTTTAGTTTCCTGTATTAGGTGATATCATATGGTATTTTTCTTTCTTTGTCTGGTTTATTTCATTAAACATAATTCTCCCTATTTCCATCCATGTTGTCGCAAATGGCAGGAGTTCCTTTCTTTCTGCTGCAAAGTATTCCATTGTGTAAGTGTACCACAGTTTTTTGATCCACTCATCTACAGATGGGCACTTAGGCTGTTTCCAGCACTTAGCTATTGTAAACAGGGCTGCTACCAACATAGGGGTGCATAAGTGCTTTTAAATTAGGGTTTTAGGATTTTTCGGGTATAACCCTAGCGGTGGAATCGCTGGTTCAAAAGGCAGTTCCATTTTTAGTTTTTTGAGGTAATTCCTTACTGTTTTCCATAGTGGCTGCACCAGTCTCCATTCCCACCAATGGTGCAGTTGGGTTCCCTTTTCTCCAAATCCTCGCCAGCACTTGTTGTTTGTTGCGTTGTTGATGATGGTCATTCTGACTGCTGTGAAGTATATCATTGTGGTTTTTATTTGCATCTCTCTGATGGCTAATGATGTTGAGCATTTTTTCATGTGTCTAAGGACCTTCTATATATCCTCTTCGGAGAAGTGTTTGTTTAGTTCCTTTGCCCATTTTTTAATTGGGTTGTCTGTTTTCTTGATGTTCAGTCGTATAAGCTCTTTATATATTTTGGAGATCAGTCTCCTGTCTAAGATATTATTGGTAAATATGTTTTCCCATATGGTTGGTTTCCTTTTCATCTTGCTGATGTTTTCTTTTGCTGAGCAGAAACTTTTTAGTTTGATGTAGTCCCATTTGTTTATTTTTTCCTTTATTTATCTTGCCTTAGGAGATGTATTCATGAAGATATTGTAATGTGAGATATCTGAAATTTTCCTGCCTATGTTTTCCTCTAGGACTTTTATGGTGTCACGGCTTACATTTAAGACTTTGATCCATCTTGAATTTATTCTTGTGTGTAGTGTAAGTTGGTGGTCTAGTTTCATTTTTTTGCACGTCCTTGTCCAGTTCTCCCAGCACCATTTGTTAAAGAGGCTCCTCTCACTCCATTTAATGTTCCTTCCTCCTTTATTAAAAAATAGTTGACCGTATATTCCTAGATTTATTTCTGGATGCTCTGTTCTGTTCCATTGATCTATATGTCTGTTCTTATGCCAGTACCAGACTGTTTTGATTACAATGGCTTTGTAGTATTGTTTGATGTCTGGTATTGTGATTCCTCCTGCTGTGTTCTTCTGTCTCAAGATTGCTTTTGCTATTCGGAGTCTTTTTTGGTTCCATATGAATTTTTGGAGTATTTGTTCTGAGTCTGTGAAATATGTCATTGGTATTTGAATAAAGATTGAATTAAATCTGTAAATTGCTTTGGGTAGTATTGCCAGTTTGATGACGTTGATTCTTCCCATCCAAGAAAATGATATTTGCTTCCATTTATTTGTATCTTCCTTAATTTCTTTCTTCAATGTTACGTAACTTACAGAGTACAGGTCTTTTATCTCTTTGGTTAAGTTTATTCCTAGGTACTTTATTTCTCTCATTGCTATAGTAAATGGTATTTTCTTTTTTGTCTCTGTCTCTGATATTTTATTGTTGGTGTACAGAAATGCCTTATACTTCTGTACACTTATTTTGTACCCTGATATTTTGCAAATTCACTTATTATATCGATTAGTTTTTTTCTGGTTTGTTTAGGGTTTTCTATGTACACTATCATGTAGTCTGCAAATAATGGCAGTTTTACTTCCTCTTTTCCAAATTGGATGCCTTTTATTTCTTTGTCTTGTCTGATTGCTATAGCTAAAACTTCCAACACTATGTTGAATAGGAGTGGTGAGAGTGGACAGCCTTGTCTTGTTTCTTACCTCAGGGACAATGCTTTTAGCTTTTGCCCATTGAGTATGATGTTGGCTTCAGGTTTTCCATATATGGTCTTTTGTTGAGGTATGCTCCCTCTGTTTCCATTTTGCTGAGAGTTTTCATCATAAATGGGTGTTGTACTTTGTCAAATGCTTTTTCTGTATCTATTGATATGATCATGTGGTTTTTGTCTTTTATTTTGTTTATGTGGTGTTTTTTGTTTATTGATTTGCGAATATTAAACCACTCTTGCATCTCTGGGATGAATCCCACTTGATCGTGATGTATGATTCTTCTAATGTGTGGTTGGACCCGCTTTGCCAATATTTTGTTGAGGATTTTAGCATCTATGTTCATTAGCGATACTGGCCCGTAGCTTTCTTTCTTTGTTTTGTCTTGACCTGATTTTGGGATTAGGGTAATACTGGCTTCATAGAACAAGTTTGGGATTCTTCCCTTTTCTTAAATTTTTTGTAATAGTCTGAGAAGGATAGGAGTTAGTTCTTTTCTAAATGTTTTGTAAAATTCACCTGTGAAGCCATTCAGTCCAGGGCTTCTGTGTGCCAGGAGTTTTTTTTATTACTGCTTAAATTTTACTAGTTGTTACTGGTCTGTTCAGGCTTCGTGCTTCTTCTTGATTCAGTTTTGGAAGATCATGTGTTTCCAGAAATTTGTCCATTTCATCTCGGTTACAAAATTTCTTGCCATACAGTTGTTCGTAATAATTTCTTACAGTCCTTTGTATTTCTGTGGTATCGGTTGTGATTTCTCCTTTTTCATTTTTGATTTCATTTATTTGGATCCTCTCTCTCTTTTTCTTGATGAGCCTGGTTAAAGGCTTGTCAATTTTGTTTATCTTTTCAAAGAACAAGCTCCTACCTTTGCTGATCTTTTGAATTGTTTGTTTGGTTTGTATGTCATTTAATTCTGTTCTGATCTTGATGATTCCTCTCCTTTTAGTAGATCTGGGCTTTGCTTGTTGTTCTTCCTCTAGCTCTTGTAGCTGTAGGATTATATTTTTTTATTAAAGATTCTTCTGTCCTTTTTAGGTAGGTCTGTATTGCTATGAACTGTCCTCTCAGGACTGTTTTCACTGTATCCCATAGGTTTTGGGTTGTTGTGTGTTCATTATCACTTTTTTCCAGAAACTTTTTGATTTCTTCCTGATGTCATTGTTAACCCATTCATTATTTAATAGCATGCTATTCATTCACCATTAGTTTGAATGTTTTTGAGTTTTTTCTTTAAAATTGATTTCCAGTTTTAAGCTATTTTGATCTGAGAAGATGGTTGATATAATTTAAATTTTCTTGAATCTGTTGAGGCTTGTTTTGTGTCCTACCATGTGGTCTTTCTTTGAAAATGTTCCATGTACACTAAAAAAGAATGTATATTTTGCTTCTTTGTGGTGAAAAGTTCTATATATAACAATTAAGTCCATTTGATCTAGAGTGTTGTTCAATGCCTCAATATCTTTGGTTTTTCTTTGCTTAGATATGTCCATTGTTGACAATGGAGTGTTAAAGTCCCCTATATAAGTGTGTTGTTGTCTATATCTTTCCTGAAGTCTTTCAAAAATTTCTTTACATATTTGGGTGCTCCTATGTTGGGTGCGTATATGTTTATAAGGGTTATATCTTCTTGATGGATTTTTCCTTTAAGTATTATATAATGTCCTCCTTTGTCTCTTTTTTATGGCCTTTGCTATGAAATCTGTTTTGCCTGATTTAAGTATTGTTACCCCAGCTTTTTTATCATGTCTGTTTGCTTGGAATACTTATTTCCATCTTTTCATTTTCACTCTATGTAGATCTTTTGTTTTGAGGTGTGTGTCTTGTAACCAGCACATATGTTTTTGTATCAATTCTGCTACCCTATGTCTTTTCATTAAAGCATTTAGCCCTTTTACACTTAAGGTTGTTATTGACTGGTATTTATTCATTTACATTTGTATCTGTGTTCCTCTCCCTCTCTCTTTTTCTTCTTTTTCTTAAAGCATTACCTTTAGCATGTCTTACAATGCTGATTCGGTGGTGATATATTCTTTTAGTTTTCCTTGTCTAAGACGTTCTGTATTTCACCTCCATTTTGAAAGAGAGCCTATCTGGGTAGAGTAGTCTGGTTGTAGACCTTTGCTTTTCATCACTTGAAATATTTTTTGCCATTCCCTTCTGGCTTGTAGTGTTTCTGTTGTGAAATCAGCTGATATTCTTCTCAGAGCTCCCTTGTATTTCATTTCCTGTTTTTCTCTTGCTGCCTTTAGGATTCTCTCTTTGTCTTTGAATGTTGCTATTTAAATTATGATGTGCCTTGGAGTGGGCCCTTTTGATTCATCTTCATTGGGGCCCTCTGTGCTTCCTGGACTTGCATGACTTTTACTCTCATCAAGTTAAGAAAATTTTCTGTCATTACTTTTTCAATCATGTTTTTATCCCATGGTCTTCTTCTTCTCCTTCTTTTATCCCTATTATATGGATATTGTTTCATTTCATGTTGTCCTGAAGTTCTCTTAAACCCTCTTCATTTTTTTTAGATCTTTTTTTATTTTGTTGCATTGTTTGGAAATTTTTTTCTACGTTGTCCTCTAACTCATTGCTTCATTTAGCCTGCTTTTGATTGATTCTACTGTGTTTTTCAGTTCAGAAATTGCATTCTTCATTTTTCCTGTTTCTTATTGATAGCTTCTGTGTCATTTTATATGCTGGTGTGGTTCTCTGTAAGTTCCCTGTAGCTTCCCTGGAATTCTTTGTAGTTTTCCTGGAGTTCTTTATAGTTACCCTGGAGTTTGTTGTAGTTGACTTTGAGTTTGTTGAATTCATTGAACTTCCTCATTACTATTGTTTTGAAATCCATGTCTGATAGTTTCCTTGCTTCTATTTCATCTAACCATCATTTTGGGAATTCTGCCTTTCCTTTTGGTGGGATATTGTTTCTGTGTGGTGTGTCATTATTCTGTCTTTCCATTTTGGGCACTTGTCTTGTTTCTGCTTCTTTGATTGATTTTTTTTTCTTCCTGTCTTTATGGTGTTACCTTCTTGTATACAGTTGTTGAGCTGCTGCTTCCAGCTGACACTACTTGGAGGGGAGCAGTCTACTTAAGTGATTTCTTCCATAGCACGGGGGATGATTTTGTACTGGGATTTAGTCCACTGCTCTCCTAACTCTTTCTCTAGAGCCAGCACCCAAAACTTATTACAAAGTGCCTCTAGTTTACTTCATCCTCCTTTGGCCTCAGCCAGGGGCGAGTGCACTCTCTCACGCAAGCCAGTTGCAGGTTGACCCATTCGCACCAGGGCAAAGCAGGTCCAAGGCTCTTCTGTGCACTGGTTGGGGGCCGGCTGTGGGCAGACCGGTTGCTAGCCTGTTCCTACGGATGGGGAGACCTCTGTGCACCATCAGGCATGTTTGTTTTGCGCCTGTTGGTGCGTGCCAGGGGCACCTGCGAACGCTGGCAGGTGGATTTTTTGTGCCTGTTGGGGCCCCTACCCCCACTTTTAATGGTTCTGACAAGCCTGGGCCCTAATAAAGTCTGGCAGCATAAATTTAAGGCAGTGTCTGGCTAAAGAGAATAGAAGCTTCTGTGTATAGGAAAATTCTCTGTGTGGCTAGAGACTAAGTCTTGCTTCCAGACTGTCCCATTCATTATTAAGTCAGGCTGCAAGGGGCCAAGTACCACCTGCTATGACAGCTGTGAGTGATGGCATCTCAGGAATTCCCAGGGTTGAATGTTTGAGACAGCAGACCACTGGAGTAAGAGAAGAGCCTGTCCCAAATCATGCATTTTTTTACTCACTCATTCATTGCACCACATTCATTGGTGCTGAATTTATTGGGTGCAAGGTGAGTTTTAAACTTTCATTGTTTCATAATCTCATGTATAAGTTCCTTCCACGTCACTAATGAAAAAGCTGAATGAAGCTTATTGGATTTCAGAGTCTTGCCTAAACAACCATAGCTAATACCTGGGAGAATTAGTGAAGGAATAAAAAGCTAGTTTCATTCTTTTCCAAGGCCATCTTTAAGTTCTTGATCAACCTCCCCCTGGTGCACAATAGTTAGTTCAGTAGATTTAACGGTGGGGACACCAGGCACTCTCCCTGGAACCCGACTTCTGAAGGGTCCCGCAAAACCATGTATTTTTATTTTCCCCATCTCTCTCTTTTTTTAAGGGGTCCAATATTTTATTCTGCACTCAGGGCCTCAACCAACCTTAATTTTCCTCTGTTTAGCAGGTACATGAGGCAGTGCTGTCCCCTGGAACTCATTTCTTAGTCTCTCCTCGGGTGTTTTCCAGGTTTCTGTGTGGAGCTGCACTTCACCTGCTTTATTTGTCATCATGGTTTGGTACAGTGCTGAATCAAGGATGAGTCTCCCTAGGTTCATGGCATATCCATGTGGCTAGAACCTAGATCTCTGAGTCCCCGTACAGGACTCAGTGTGTGGCACAAGACAGGTACGGGGCCCATCAAATCCAACTTGGTTGCAAACTGGCTGGCTAAGCCAGGTCCTGGTGAGTGTGTTCAGGCCTAGGAGGGAAGACAACAAAGAGGGTTAGGAGAGCAAGAAGAGGGCTATGTTAGTGGAAGTAGGTGGAGTAGAAAGTAATCTCAGGACTTCTTACATGCAGCTACAGGGCTATTTGGAGCCCCTGCTGGTCGGAGGGAATTGCACTCCTCATCTTGAGCTCTGCTTGGGATTGGGCTAACTTTGAATGCTTCTGACACTGAGGCATCTTCCTTCCATCTTGATTACCCACCAATTCTTCTCCTAGGATCCTTTATCTTTTCTTTAAAGTGGTATTGCTGTTTGAGGAAAATCTTGGTCTTTTTTATGCTAATAAGAATATTGAGATCATTCTAAGAAGCACCAGAGATCATTCTAAGAAGCACCAACAAACAATAGGAGTCACAAAAATGGGGAGAGAGAGAAATAACCCCCCATCGAAAGGAAAGGTAGAGTCCCCAGAAAGAGTGCTAAATGAAATAGAGGGGAGCCAACTATCAGATATGGAATTGAAAGCACGGATTATGGAGAAGCTCAATGAGCTCAGCGGAAACTACAAAGAACTCCAGAAAAACTACAGTGAACTCCAGAAGAACTATAAGGAACTTACTGAGAATTATACCAGCATCAAAAAGGACATGGAAGCTATCAATAAGAGCCAGGAGGAAATGAAGAATACGATCTCTGAATTGAAGAACACACTAGAAGGAATTAAAAACAGGCTAGAAGAAGCAGAAAATCAGATCAGCGAGCTGAAGGACAACGTAGACAAAAACTCACAGACAGTGCAACAAAATGAAAAAAGGCTGAACAAGACTGAAGAAGCTCTAAGACAGCTGCAGGACAACATGAAACGTAATAATATCCGTATCATAGGGATTCCAGAAGGAGAAGAAGAAGAGCAAGGGATAGAAAGCCTCTTTGAAAAACTAATGACAGAAAGCTTCCCTAACATGAAGAGAGAAAGAATCATGCAAGTCCAGGAAGCACAGAGGGTCCCAATGAAGATGAACCACAACAGGCCCACTTCAAGACACATCATAATTAAAATGGCAACATTCAAAGACAAAGAGAGAATCCTAAAAGCAGCAAGAGAGAAACAACTAATAACATACAAGGGAGCTCCAATAAGGCTATCCTCAGATTTCTCAGCAGAAACACTACAAGCCAGAAGGGAATGGCAAAATATATTCCAAGTAATGAAAAACAAAGGCCTACAACCAAGAATACTCTACCCAGCTAGGCTCTCATTCAAAATGGAAGGTGAAATAAGGAGTTTCCAAGACAAAAGAAGGTTAAAAGAATACATCTCCACCAAACCAGTATTGCAAGAGATGCTAAAGGGTCTGCTTTAAGAAGATGAAGAAACAGAGAGAGACAGAGAGGAACACGAGTACAAAGGGGGAAAATGACAATGAATAAGTACTGAAAGAAAGAAGGAACTTCTACCATTTGCAACAACATGACTGGAACTAGAGAGAATTATGCTTAGCGAAATAAGCCAGGCAACAAAAGAAAATTACCTTATGCTATCACCTGTTACAGGAAACTAATAAACAACACAACCAAATGAGCAAAATTGAACCAAAGGTATGTAAACAATGAATAAACTAACAGTAACAAAGGGGGAGATGGGAGGGAGAGAAGTGGTAAGAAGGGGAAGGGTCTAGTCAAAGAGCATGTATAAATGACCCATGGACATGGACAACTGGGTGGGGACTGAATGTGGGAGAAGGGAGGGACAGGGTGCAGAGAAGCAAGAGAGGGAAAAAAGTGAGACAACTGTAATGGAAAAACAAACAAACAGAAAAATTTTTAGTGAGGAGAAAAAATAAAAATATAAAGAATAGAAATGCAAGTTCAGTGAATATTAGAAGGACAAGGTTTTTCCTTCACACTGTATATATTTTCTCCCTATCTGATCCCTCCAGAATTTGGCATTCTAAAGAAGTAAGTAATGACCTAAGTTTCTTTGCATAAAACTAATAAGACCAGTTGTTAATAACGATTTTTTTTGACTAAGACTTTGACTGGAATGTCATGCCTAAAGGAGACATGCTTGGGCTTTGGTTGTTACCAAAAAGCCCTGAGCAACTGGGACTGACTTTCAAAGGTAATAAAAGTCCACGAGGTAAAAGGCCTGGTACCTTGGATGGATGAGCGGTCCATAGCAATCTTTCCAGGGAAGGAGCGAAGGTTGTTTTCCTGAAAGATGGCTAGAAGGGACCTTAAGGCACAATGGAAAACCAGGAGGACCTGGAAAAGACAGGTGTTTACAGGCAAGGCTGAATGCCAGGTATGTGGCTCAACTTCTGTGCCCTGAAGGGCAGACTGAAGGTCACCCTAAATGTTCCTTGCGTAAGTTCCAGCAAAGCAGAACTAAAGATCATAAGTGATCATTTGCTGCTCTTGTTGTGTTTATGCAAATGAACAGGATAAATTAAAAATGAACTTAATGCAGTCCCTTTAATGACAAGGAGGGTAATCTTAGGGAGAAAAATCAAGACTCAAGGAAGATCACAATGCCCAGTGGTAAACTATAAAGTAGTGCAGCTAACCATCTTTAAAGTTTCTTTTCATTTAAAATTTGTTTTCATTTGAAAGTTAAACTATGTCTGTGGCATTATCAAAGATGTTTAATTTACAGGCGAGAAGAATGTCAAATGCCTTGCAACTGGATGTCTTTCCGATAAGACAGTCCTACAGATCTATAAACTTGTGTGTGGGTTATGTTACATAAATTAACATGTGTTTTCTGTTTTCAAAGGGCATAAGCCTATGATCTCATTACATGAGTGATTGTACGTATAGGCCTCACTTAATCCTGTCTGCATTGCTGCCTCCTGAGACTCACTGGTTTGGCTGAACTAAGTGGCTGGGTTGGTAAAGAACGGGGTGGTCTGTGGGCTTCACTTTAAAACTGGTTTCTCTTTTCTATCCTAATGGCTTGGACAGAAAGAGCCCAGAGGCCTGCGAGGGGGGAAACCTAAAATATTTCCCTCAGTCCAAACTAAGTATAATGGGCAAAAGGGTTTTGGACAGGTGAGATGTACCTGGCATACCTTCCTCCAAAGAAGCCCTTCTTTTCCCTAATGTGGGACATTGAAAAATTAATACCTGTCTTTTGTCATCTAGTGGTTACGGATTGAATGATGTCCTTTAACCCTGTTGCCCCCAGAATACAACAAGGATGCCAGCCTGTTAAACCAAGCATGCCGTTGTCCAGAGACAGCCAACCAACCTGGAGTCTGCACGATCCTTCCCCTTGTAGGAAGGCCACCCTCCCCTCCACATCCCCACTCTTATTAGGGATTTCTTGACCCAAGGATAGGTAGGACGACGACCATGTCCAGCTTGAAGCAGCTAGAGGAGCTCGAGACCTTCGTCCATTGTCCTTTATAAGATTGTAAAGGGTCTTAAGTCTGAGAGGGAGGGATTGTTGTTTTTTTATTGTTAAAATATTTAACTAATTAATTAATTATTTTTTAAAAAAAGAAGAAGAATATATGAAAGGGTGAGCCATGGGCATGGACTTAGGGAGGGGATTGTCGGGGAAGGGGGGTGCTGGGCGGAGGGGAGCAAAGGGGAAAAAATTGGAACTATTGTAACAATATAATCAATAAAATATACTTAAAAAAATATTAATTCTGGTGTTTGTGTTATTGTTGATAGTGGTGGTAAAAATGGTAATGGTTTTTCTGGTGTTGATGTCAATGCAGGTGGTGGTGATTTTAGGATTGGTTGTATGTGTGTTGGTTGTATTCTGGTGATGGTGGAGGTAATAGTGATGCTATTTTCATTAGTAGAGATCATGATATTGTTGGTGGTGGTATTGGTCGTAATGATGGTGGCGATATTGCTATTGGTGGTTGTGATGATGGAGATGCTTATTATAAAGTGGTGATAATGATATTATTGGTGGTGATATTGCTATTGGTAATTTTGGTGATGAAGAAGGTTATGATGATGTTGGTTATGGTGATAATCATGGTCATGATATTGATGGTGGTGGTAGTGATAGTAGTGATGATGATTTTGGTGGTGGTTGTGGTAATGGTAGTGATTATGATGATAGTGGTGGTGATGGTGGTATTGTTGGTGATGATCATGAGAGTGTTGATTGTAATGATGGTGATATTGCTGTTGTTATTATTGGTAGTGATGACTATGATAGTGGTGGTAGTTCTAGTGAAAGGTATTGGGCTTCTGAGACAAGAGAATATAATAAACAAAATAGGAGTTCTGGAGTTTCAATACTAGTTTCAGTGAATTACTTAGTGTCTCTAAACCTTCTGTTTCTTCATTGTAAAATGGTAATAATACTTCACATAATGTCACAGGATGAGGAAAGTGTGTGTGTTCCACCTATATTTCCTCCAAAGTCCCAGAGCTCCTTTTCCTTCTTCCTGAGTGTGGGAGTCTGGGAAGTGTCAGTGACTTCCAGGTGAGAGGTGATGTAATCATTACAGGAGACACTTGGCCGTTTAGCAGGTGTTTGACAGATCATATTCTAGTGTGGCCTTGGCTACTCTCACTTCCATAAGAGACCATCTCAGGATGTGACTACATGTTTGCTGGAGACCAAGGTCTAATTTTCCTACCTCCCATTTATCCCTGAAGAAAATGGTGTACTGATTTGTCCAACCCAGATACCAGCTAGAGTCTCTTCATCTTGAGATCAAATAGGATCGCCTCAATCCCTCACCCCATGACCTTGGGTGACTTTCCAGAACTTCTGTGATTAACAAGGGTCTTGCTTCCTCCTGGTCTCCCTCACTGGGCTCTGTTTTTTACATGCCACCTATGCATGGCACTACCATGGCCAGATAAGTAAAGCTGCCCCTTTCTGAGTTTCACAGAAGGATGCACTGCCACTTCAGGATTTTGGAGCAAAGCAGACTATGAAAGGTTGGCATAAAGGAGATAGTAGGGAGCTTTCATCAGAGCCCTGAGTGAATTACCTAAACATCTCTACTGGTCATCTCTTTCTCAGCATTCTTTCGACTGTCCCAGTGTGTCTCATCATGAGGGCATCTCCCACTGGCATTTTTTCCCCTGTATAATATGGCCTCACTCTCTTCACTCCTGCTCTTCTTCATCCAGCTTACAGATCTCCCTCTATCACACAGAGTCACCACCTCCTTGGCTTCCTCCATCCTTCCTGTATCATAGCACATTCATGGAGCAGTGGCTCTCTACAAAATAAAGCCAGAATTACAAATAGCAGAGGGTATTCTCCCCTATTGATTATACCAAGACTGGGACCTCTCAGAGGTCAAAAATTATGCCCAGCCCTGGGATTCAGTCCTTTTTTCCAAGGTGTTGCCATCACCTCTCGGGCCTTACTGAGCAAGCTAGTTCCTAGGACTACCTCCAACAGGCTTTTTCACAATCAGGAACTTTGTCCTTAGGGAGAGGGTCAGAAGGCAGCTTAGGTATGACCTGGGGTAGAGGCCATTAGTTACAAGAGCCTGGGGTGATGAGTTGGTCCCAGCACCCACGCCACCAGGACCCCTCTTAGGTGTTCAGTTTCACTGCTGTGGTCTTTTGTCCATTCATTCATTAAGACACACATCAGAGGGAATATCACTGCTCTTCCCCAAAGCTTTTTTGCCAAGGCAGATAGTATTCAGAAAGCACAGAAGTGCATTCATCCCTTCATTTCCTCATGCTGAATCAGCCCTACAGTGTGGCTGATTCTGGAGCCAAGAGGCAAAAGGGGTTGCCAGTTCTTGTTTACTTTGCCTCCATAGAGATCCCAGACATCTCTCCTTGCATCTCTAAAGCCTGACCTTCCCTCTTTGCAAAAGATGTGATGATGAAGCTGATGATGATGCCCACTACTTAACTAGCACTTGCTGCATCCTTGCATTTTATTTCACTTATTGTCAATTCTCACAACAGCTTTGCAATAAAAGTCCCAGTAATCAACACTTCAGAGGTGGGAAAACTGAGGCCCAAGCAGATGGAGGGAATTTTTTTAGTCTCCAAGTTAAAAAATGGTAGAGCCAGGAATCCAAAACAGCTGGATGTGGGTCAGAGCTCTGCTGGTTTTTATCTATTCTTTTTTTATAATAATTTCTTTTATTTTTTGGTTTTTCAATTACAGTTGTCCCATTTTTCCCCCATTGCTCTCCCCACCCAGCCCATCCCTTCTCCCACAATCATATCCCTCCCCGTTGTCCATGTCCATGAGTCATTTATACACGTTCCTTGACTAGACCTTTCCCTTACTTATCCCCCTTCTCTACCTCCCCCCTCCCCCCAACTGACTACTATACAACTCTTTGTCTTATTTAGTTCGTTTGTTTGTGTTGTTCTTTAGTTTCCTGTATTAGGTGATATCATATGGTATTTTTCTTTCTTTGCCTGGCTTATTTCACTAAGCATAATTCTCTCTAGTTCCATCCATGTTGTCACAAATGGCAGGAGTTCCTTCTTTCTTTCTGCTACATAGTATTCCGTTGTGTAAATGTACCATGGTTTTTTGATCCACTCATCTACAGACGGGCACTTAGGCTGTTTCCAGCACTTAGCTATTGTAAAAAAAAGCTGCTATGAACATAGGGGTGCATAAGTTCTTTTGAATTAGGATTTTAGGAATTTTTGGGTATAATTCTAGTAGTGGAATTGCTGGTTCAAAAGGCAGTTTCATTTTTAGTTTTTTGAGGTAATTCCATACTGTTTTCCATAGTGGCTGCACTAGTCTGCATTCCCACCAACAGTGCACTAGGGTTCCTGTTTCTCCACATCCTCGCCAGCATTTGTTGTTTGTTGATTTGTTGATGATGGCCATTCTGACTGGTGTGAAGTGGTATCTCATTGTGGTTTTTATTTGCATCTCTCTGATGGCCAATGATGTTGAGCATTTTTTCATATGTCTATGGACCTTCTGTATGTCCTCTTCGGAGAAGTTTTTTTTCAGGTCCTTTGCCCATTTTTTAATTGGGTTGTTTGTTTTCTTGATGTTGAGTCATATCAGCTCTTTATATATTTTGGAGATCAGTCCCCTGTCTGTGATATCATGGGCAAATATGATTTCCCATATGATTAGTTTCTTTTTCAATTGCTGACGTTTTCCTTTGCTGAGCAGAAACTCTTTAGTTTCATGTAGTCCCATTTGTTTATTTTTTTCCTTTATTTCTCTTGCCTTAGGAGATGTATCCGTGAAGATATTGTTATGCGGGATATCAGAAATTTTCCTGTCTATGTTTTCCTCTAGGACTTTTATGCTGTTGTTGATCTTTTGGATTGTTTGTTTAGACTCTATGTCGTTTAATTCTGCTTTGATCTTGATGACTTCCTTCCTTCTACTTGCCCTAGGCTTTGTTTGTTGTTATTGTTCTAGTTCTTGTAGCTTTAGGATTAGATTTTTTATTAGAGCTTCTTCTGTTTTTTTCAGATATGCCTGTATTGCTATGAACTTCCCTCTTAGGACTGCTTTTGCTGTGCCCCATAGGTTTTGGGCTGTTGTGTGTTCATTGTCATTAGTTTCTAGAAATTTCTTGATTTCCTCTTTGATGTCATTGTTAACCCATTCATTATTTAATAGCGTGTTATTCATTCTCCATGAGTTTGTGTGTCTTTGATTTTTTTCTCTGAGGTTGATTTCTAGTTTCAAGGCATTGTGGTCTGAAAAGAAGCTTGATATGATTTCAATTTTCTTGAATTTGTTGAGCCTTGTTTTGTGTCCTACGATGTGGTTTATCTTTGAAAATGTCCCATGTGCCTTTGAAAAGAATGTATATTTTGCTTCTTTGGGGTGAAAAGTTCTATATATATCAGTTAAGTCCATGTGGTTTAGTGTGTTGTTCAATGCCTGTATATCCTTGGTGTTTCTTTGCTTGGATGATCTGTCTATTGTTGATAATGGAGTGTTGAAGTCCCCTGCTATAAGTGTGTTGTTGTTAATATCCTTCTTGTGGTCTTCTAGCATTTGCTTTATGTATTTGGGTGCTCCTATGTTGGGTGCATATATGTTTATCAGTGTTATATCTTCTTGATGGATTGTTCCTTTAAGTATTATGAAATGTCCTTCTTTGTCTCTTTTTATTGCCCTTGCTTTGAAATCCGTTTTGTCTGATATGAGGACTGCTACCCCAGCATTTTTTTTCGGGTTCATTTGCTTGGAATATTTTTTTATATCCTTTTACTTTCAGTCTATGCAAATCTTTTGTTTTAAGGAGTGTGGGTCTTGTTGTCTTATCCATTCCATTACCCTATGTCTTTTAATTGGAGCATTTAACCCATTTACATTTAAGGTTATTATTGACATGTATTTATTCATTTCCCTTTGTACCTCTGTTCTTCCAAATTTTTTTTTTGTTTTCTCTCTCTCTCTTTTTTCTTAGAATATTCCCTTTAGCATTTCTTGCAATGCTGGTTTGGTGGAGATGTATTCTTTTAGTCTTCCTTTGTCTGAGAAACTCCTTATGTCACCTTCTATTTTGAATGAGAGCCTTGCTGGGTAGAGTATTCTTGGTTGTAGGCCTTTGTTTTTCATTGGTTGAAATATTTTTGACCATTCCCTTCTGGCTTTTAATGTTTCTGTTGAGAAATCGGTCAATAGCCTTATTGGAGCTCCCTTGTAAGTTATTTGCTGTTTTTCTCTTGCTGCTTTTAGGATTCTTTCTTTGTCTTGGAATGTTGCCATTTTGACTATGATGTGCCTTGGAGTGGGTTTTGGGGGGTTCCTCTTTATTGGAACTCTCAGTGCTTCTTGGACTTGCATAACTTTTTCTCTCATCAGGTTCGGAAAATTTTCTGTCACTATTTTTCCTATCAGTTTATCTATTCCTTGTTCTTCTGATCCCACTTTATTTCTGATTACTCTTATATTGTTCTTCCGTGTGCTATCCTCTAATTCCCTTATCTCTTTTTCATACTTTTTCAATCTTTTTTCATTTTGCTATATCATCTGAGAATTTTTTTTCTACATTATCTTCTAACTCACTAATCCGATCCTCTGCTTCATTTAGTCTGCTTTTGACTGATTCTACTGTGTTGTTCAGTTCAGAGATTGCATTCTTCATTTCTTCCTGGTTTTTGTTGATAGTTTCTATGTCTCTTTTTATGCTGGTGTAGTTCTCTACAAGTTCTCTGTAATTTTCTTGGAGCTGTTGGTAGCTTCCTTGTAGGTTGTCATGGTTGTTTTTAAGGTTGTCGAGTATATTGAGGTTTGCCACCACCATTGTTTTGAATCCCATGTCTGACATTTGGGCTATGTCTATTCTATCTACCTCTCTTTCTGGGGATTCCTCTTTTCTTTTCATTGAGAGGTTATTTCTGTGTCTTACCATGTTGGATTCTTCTTGTTTGTTTTTGTTATTTGGATTTATCTGCTCTGCCTTCCCACCTTTGTGGTATGAGATTCTATATTGGAGATCTGGGGGTTTCAGTGGTGCAGTCTCTTTGATCTCCTGAGCCTGATGTTCTTGGGGTACCCTTTATGTCATTTGTTTATGCTGTCTGGTTATATTTCAGATGCTCTTTGTTAGCATCTTCCTTCTGGGTAGTTGATTGAGAGTCACTCTATCCACTTTGTCTTGAGTTCTTTTGTGGAGATGCTGTTAAAAACATAAACACACAGTCCTGGCAGGAGACCAACACCCTCAAAAATATCCCCCACCCTCTATCCTGCTATCTTCAGCCAATGAGCCAATATTAATATAAATGTAGAGAGATTAGAGCTTTTACACTATAGGAAGAATAGATAAGAGTTGTTTTAGGGGAAGAAAAAGATGATTTTTTAGAGAAGGGATAATAGATTAATAATAGTTGAGGCTGTGCAGGACAGTAGGTAATATTTACATTGTATGTTAATAACTATAGAAGAAAAAAAGGGAATAGTCCACAATATAGTAGGAAAGTGGAATTGTATAGTATTGGATTTATATAGTAGTTATATTCTATTTATTTAGAGTGAAAGGGAGGCTAAACTAGACCCACAAACAAATAAACAACAATTAAAGAAGAAAGATAAGGAGGAAAGATTATATAAAACAAATTAGAGATATAGTTTGTTTGTTTGGTTTTTTTTTTCTCCCTTCCTTTCTTCCCCTCCTCCCTCCTCCCTTTCTCTTTCAGGAAGAAAAGAAAAAGGAAAAAGAGAAAAAGAAAAAAAAGAGGAATGTTTTTACTCAGTTCAGCCTTTGTGTGTCGTCTTCTTTTTCTGCGTCCACAGCTGGTCTAATGTGGCGGGTCAGAGGTTCCTATTCCTTGCAGCAGCGGTGTGCGGTGTGCGTGAGGTGGCCGGCACAGCGCAATGCAAGGCCCCGGAGAGCCCACCTCAGGCCTGCCGCGCCACGCTCAGGGAAAGCAGGCCGCACCGCAATCCGGGGAAGCCAGCGAGGTGTTTTTTTGCTCTAGCCCCCGTGCGCACCCAAGGCAGCTGGGGAGTTAGCCTCAGGCCTGCAGCGCCATGTTCTGGGAGTTGGTCTCTCGCCTCTTAGGGCAGGGCCCCAGACATTTGTGCTCAGTAGAAGTGAGTGTCTGTGAGTCGCTGCTGCCAACTGTTCCCACACCGCAGCCACCCACCGTTTCGCACCACCTGGGCGGGCACACGCAGAGCCTGAGCGAGTGCTCTGCGCTCCAGCCTGGCACTTCGGCCTGGCGCCCACCGGGGCTGGCCAGGGGTGACTGCGCACAGTCTTCTGCATGTCCAGTGGGCCCTCCCTGCACCTGTGAGGGCACTGATCTTATGTCTGTTGGGGTGTGTCCGAGGGGCACCTGGATGCGCAGCCCTGTGCACCTGGCCAGTGAATGAGGGCACTTCCCTATGCGTGCTGGTGTGACCCAAGGGGAGGGTTGGGGAGTGGGTGAGCGCACTTCTGCGCCTGCGCTCCTCAAGAATGTCCTATCACCCCCAAACTTTTCTTCCCTCTCCGCAGTTCACAAGAGAAAAATACAAAGGAAAAATTACATTTTCACTTTACAGCAGCATGCTGTCTCCCTTCTTCCAGCGTCAATGCCACCTGGTCGAGTCCCTTCTCTGCCTGTGGGCAGAGATCCGCTTTCCTCCTGACTCCCCTCTGGGGAAGCCTGTGGTCCCCAAAAAGCCTTTGTGTCCTTCCATCTGCTGGCTTTTCAATTGCATGGGCCATGCAGCCTGCGCTCTGCACCATCAGCTCAACCAAGTTAATGCGATCAGGATTGCTTAAAGCAATATGAGTTTTGGTGACGCCCCCCACCCCCTTAGGATTTTCTGGATTGAAAACAAAATTAAAACATCACATGGAACATATCACTTCTTTCTAAATATAAAACACAACCTGAAAGTGTTGGGGGATTTTGTCTCAGTTGACGAAAGGGGACTAACATATATTGACAACCCACTTTGCGGTTGGCATTTTAACGTGCACCATGACATGTCATCCTTATGTTGGGCCTAAAGAGTCAGTCAGTATTTTTGTCCCTTTCTTACCAATGAGCAAAGCAAGGTTCTGGAAGGTGTGGTAAGTAGTAGAGCAGGCTTTCAAAAATCGAGTGCCCTTGTGTTTCATCCCCCTTGCTGTGGTGCTCCAAAGCAGGGGGTCCACATCCTTCTAGCCTCATAAAATGAAGGTAAGAAATCCTGCATTCTGAGGCAATGAGGGTGAGTGGCTCTGTTGGTGCCTGTTCAGTTTCCCCTTGGAGGGGGAGCTCAGCAATGACAGCTCAGAGAACAGCACATTTGCTCAAGGCCACTCAGTAGGCTCAGTCTCTGAGCCCAGGGTCCTTTTCTCTCTCTGTCATTCTTTGAAGTTTTGCTTTGTCTACCAGTCTCTTGGCAACAAAGCAAATGACAGAAACCTGCTTGTTTCTCACATTCAAGTCAGGGCTGTGGTTCAGTAGCCAGGTGGGCTCTTTGCACTTTTCTTACTGTCTGACCCTGGCTCCTCCCCTGGTCTAGCCACCTGGTCATAAGGTGAAACCAGGCAAGAAACAAGGCTTGCTCTGTGCACACAGCCCCACTGCCCATGGACGATGCATGGGAGTGGGGAGCAACCCTCTCTAAGTCACATACTTAAGGAACATTAATTGTTCCAATGATCTATTGTTCCCATAGAAATTGCTGCAATTTAGTGGCTTAAAGGTGCACTCATTTTATTATGCTCATGATCTGAGGGTAGATCAGAATCGGGGTAAGGCTTGGCAAGGAGATTCTTCTGCTCCATATGGCAATGACTGGTGGTATTTAACTGGCAGCTGGAAGTTCTATAAGAAGGCTTCACTCATATGGCTGGTGCCCCAGTTGGGTGTAGGGTGTAAAGTGGGGGACAGGCTGAGCTCAGATGGGCTCTCTCCTCTCTTTCCCCCTCTCTGTGGAGTTTTAGCACCTGTCCAGGTGGCCCTCCTACCCAGATAGCAGGACTTCTTACACGGCAAGCCAGGGCTCTGAAAGTGCGTGTTCTCAGACACTGGATGTTGAGGTTGCACATCTCAAATCCTGGGCCTGGAAACTAGCACCATGTTATTCCTGCCATATTCTATTGATGAAAACAGACACAGAACCCATCCAGTTCAAGGGGAAAAACAAACACTGCATCTCCCCACAGAAGAAGTACAAAAGAATTTGAGAATTTGTGGCCATCTTTGGATTTCCATCACAACTTTCCTCTCAGGGTCTTGCTTCTCCTGCATGCGCTTGGCTCATGACAGAAGATACTCTTGTCCTTGCTCCCGAGAGAGAGAGCTTTCTTTATTAAGAGTGAGGAATAAGATAATCAAACCTGCTTTCTTATGTGAATCCACTGCTCATAAATTTATTTTTAGTTAGTGGGGAGTGGAGAGAATGTACAAAAAAAGTTCTCATTATGGTTATTAAGAAGTTGTAATTGATATTTGGAATCAACCACACACACACACAAAAATAAGGATGATTTGATTTTAATCAAATCCATACAATAAATATTTAGCTAGTTTTTGGTCCTTTGATATTTCCAGTTACTTCTTAATCTTTGAGTCAATCACTCCTGTACATATTTGAGTCTTCTGAGATTTCTATTATTCCCATTACATCCTTTTTGCCTTACTCATGAAAGCAAAATCTAAATTATCATTTTATTGCCACCCAAATCATCTCATTCCACACTTGTTTTTTTCCATCCAGCCCAGATCAACACATCCCATTTCAACCATTCCACATCATCCACATCAAATTTCTAATCTCATTTATCCACTCCACATTAGTCCACTCTTTGATTCATTACAAACTACCCAAGCTCTCATATTGTTTATTGGATCCAGTTCACCACTTCAAGCATTCCTACTCTGGGGAAGCCCAGCATGTCCTGTCAAGTGAGAGCCATCCCTGAGGTAACCAGCCCACATGACCACTAGGCCTTATAAAAGCTGGAGTCTATTGTGGGGACTCAGGGTTGTGAGTGATTGCATATTTTGTTTTCTTTTTACTCACTATTTCTGCATTTTAAAAATGACTTTAATCTTTTATTATGGAAAATTTGAAATATACCAAGAATAGAGAGAATAGTTATTCTCATGTATTCATTACATGTGCTAAGTCTCATTTTATTCATTCTATCCTGGAGTATTTTAATATAAATTATATATGTCATATTATTTCAATAACAACTGCTTCCATATGTATTTATAGCCTATATTTTAAGCAAGCCACAATATCAAAAGGAACCTATAAAAGTAAATATTTTTCTTTAATATCAGAGTGTGTTTAAATTTCCCTGATTGACTCAAACATTCTTTTATATTTCTGGTAAGGTTGAATCAGAATCTATTAGTTTACATTTGTTTGATTTATCTCTTATGTATCTTTTTATTTACTTTGCTTTTTTTTTATTCCCCTATTTTTAAAAAGAAATCTGATGATACATCTTATTGGATTTCCATTATAAGGAGTGGGCCCATTGCTTCATCCTGGTGTTCTCTGAGATGTTCTTCCCGTTCCCATATTTCTTATAAACTCACAGACAGGTCTAGAGGCTTGACTGGTCTCAGGTTTGCTCTCTTTTCAGGATGGCAATAAGTGCTGGTGACATTATATTGCACATCAGTAGCACATGGTGTCCTGTGATTCTGCCTTTCCTGATGGGTGGATCTGTGTTATTAACCTAAACCATCTTTTAACCACTTTGTTGACTCTTCATTTAATAGTTCAGAGCTCATCCATAGTCATTATCTAGATCCATGATTTCATTAGGAGTTTAAAAATGGTGTTTTTTATATTCTCTAAGTCATTTTGCATATAATAGATGAAGTTCCTTCATAAAGAGAGATTTTCCTTATGAACTATTAGTTACTCTGCAGTTTATTCAGGAAGGGCAGAAAAATGCTTGATTCTTGCCCTTTATCAATTTTTAGAAAAATGTGTTTATTCCCTAGCAACCACCTATAAGGATCAGTGAGGAGCTGTTTGTTTATTTTATAAATGTTATTATAAACTCAGATTTAGTGACACCAAGATGTACTGATTATTAGGAGGAGGATACTAGCTAGGAACCAGTAGGTGCAGACATGACAATATAGCATTAGTCTCTTCCAGGGATCTGACCTATCAAATGTAGCTTCAGAAAAAAACAAAGTCTCTTATTCTGAATTGGGACATGTTTCAGAGCAACAGAAGAGACCTGATAATGCATGCAGTACAAATTAGTACAAACAAAACCACTTAGGATTTGGGCTTCTTAGTTTTAGTACTTTATTATTTAATTAGGCTTTATCCCATAAATCCATAACCACAGGTTTATAAGTAATAAGCAACCTAGGTAGGTCAAATATACCTTGCACCAAACACTCTTTTTTTTTTTTTTCAGATTTAATGTGTTTTATTGATTAAAATATTACATTTGTGCCAATTTCCCTTCCCTCTGCTCCCCTCCACCCAGTGGCCCCCCTCCCTCCAGTTGTCCCCCCCTTTTAGATTATGTCCATTAGTTGTGCATACAGTTCCTCCCAACCTCTCTCCGTCTATTCCATTCCCTCCTACCTTGATCCCCAATTCCTATATCATCTCCCTCCCTTTCCCCATTCCCCCTCCCTGTTGACCTCCCCCCAATATGCTTCCCGTACCCACAGTTCCTTTTCCACTCTCATTGCCTATTTAGTTTGCCTTTGTTTCATCTCCCTAGCTTCTGTTTTTTTTAAACCAGTCCCTTTAACATCTCATATAACAGTGGTTTGGATCTAATGAACTCTCAGTTTTATTTTGTCCTGGAAACACTTTCTCTGTCCTTCTATTCTGAATGACAATTTCGCTGGGTAGAGTATTCGTGGTTGTAGGTTTTGGATTTTCATTACTTTGAATATTTCTTGCCAGTCTCTTCTTGCCTGTAGGGTTTCCCTTGAGAAGTCAGCTGATAGTCTAATTGGGACCCCTTTGTACATAATTCTTTTCTTCTCTCTTGCTGCTTTTAAGATTCTCTCTTTATCTTTAATTTTTGACATTTTGATTATAATGTGTCTTGGAGTGGTTCTCCCTAGGTCCAGTCTCTTGGGAACTCTCCTTGCTTCCTGGACCTGCAAGTCTATTCCCTTCCCCAAGTCTGGGAAGTTCTCCTTTATTATATTTTCACTCAATTTTTCAAGTTCTAGTTCATCTTCCTCATTCTCTGGCAAACCAATGATTCTTATGTTGGGCCTTTTATAGCTGTCCCAGAGGTTTCTGATCCTCTCATTGTTGCTTCCTATTTCCTCTCGCTGCATTGGTTCCTTCTCCATATTCCAGTTTGTTGAAATGAACTCTGGATTCCTCACCTTCTGTCTCGTATGTGGTTTTGTTCCTTTCGTTATGAAAGTTTTTCGCTTCTTTCATATCTTTTTCCTGCTCTTTTGTGAATTCTGTAAGCCACCTGATAACAATGGCCCAGAACTGAGCCTCTGACAGGTTTCTTATCTGTTCATCTGTCAGGTTCTCTATCTGTTGCCTGGTGAGCTGTGCCACCAGGATTTCTATAGTTGTCTGCCTCATTTTGACAGATGCGTTTTGTTTTCTTGGGCTGGCTGTCGGGGGCAGTGCCTGTGTACGCGTCACAAATCAGCGACCGGCCGGTGCCTGCCTGTCCGCGACCTATTTCGCAGCCCTGTGGTGCTTTCTTTGGGGGCGGGGGTCCAAGATGGATTCACACAATTATTCAGCTAGGAGACCAGGATCCGTCCTCCCGCCCCCCTGGGCCTCACTGTTCAAGGCTATGCGGCCGCTCTCCCCAGCGCCGGAGTCGCGCACCGGAAGGGGTTTGGCCGCAGCTGGGATTCCTCGCCGGGTCGCGCACCGCCAGGGGCTTGACGGATCCGGGATTCCTCGCCGCCCCGCCGCTCCAGGTGCGACCGCAAACAGCACTGCCCTCTTTAACTCTTACCTGCCCAAATGGCACCGCTGGTTTATAACTTCATATGTTGGACTTCCGTGTAGTTTTATTTTCTGGAATTTCTAGTTATCCTTTGTTTTGAAGTAGTTGTATTCCTCTCTAGTTATAGAGGGAGACCTAGCGTGTCCGTCTAAACCTCCATCTTGGCCGGAAGTCCCGCACCAAACACTCTTATATAAGGACTTTCTTATACTGCTGAGAAATTCTATTAAAGTATGTACAGGAAGTATAGAGAAAGCCAAATGCACCTTTCACATTCCTGAGGAGAACAAGTTAGGGAGCTGTTGTCAACACTGTCCTTTCCACAATGTCCATGGAAGTTATACATCAGATTCACTCAGTTCAAATTCAAGCTTCACCACTTATTAACTGGATGACATTGATCAAGTTTCAAGAACCCTGAAAGCCTTTGTGACACATCTGTGAAGAAGAATGATGATTAAATAAGATAACCTTGTAAGGTGACATTATAGTGCCTTCAATGGAAGCATAAAATACAGTTATTACCCATTAATAGGCACAACTGGTGATATTGGGTTGGCCAAAAATTTCATTTTTAAAAAATTTTTTACTACTTTTATTTATTTTATTATTATTATTTTATTTTATTGATTATATTTTTACAATAGTTCCAGTCTTTTCCCCCTTGCTCCCCTCGGTCCAGCACCACCCCTCCACAAGCAATCCCACTCACCACCCCCAGTCTATGCCCATGGGTCGTACATACAAGCTCTCTGGCTTCACCCTTACCTATATTATTCTTTTCTTAAAAAAAATAATTAATTTTTTAAACAATAAAAAATAACAATCCCTTCCTCTCAGACTTAGGACCCTTTATAATATTATAAAGGACAATGGGCGATGGTCTCGAGCTCCTCTAGCTGCTTCAAGCTGGACATGGTCATCGTCCTACCTACCCTTGGGTCCAGAAATCCCTAATAAGAGTGGGTGTGTGGAGGAGAGGGTGGCCTTCCCACATGGGGAAGGATATTGCAGACTCCAGGTCAGTTGGCTGTCCCCGGACAACGGTGTGCTTGGTTTAACAGGCTGGCATCATTGTTGTATCCTGGGGGCAACAGATTTGGCAACAGGGTTAAAAGACATCATTCAATCCATAACCACTAGATGACAAAAGGCATGAATTAATTTTTCAATGTCCCGTATTAGGGGAAAAAAGGGCCTCTTTGGAGGAAGGTGTACCAGGCACCTCTCACTTGTACACAACCCTTTTACCTGTTATACTTAGTTTGGGCTGAGGGATATATTTTAGGTTTCCCCTCTAGACTTCTAGGCCCTTTCTGTCCAAGCCATTAGGATAGAAAAGAGAAACCAGTTTAAAAGTGAAGCCTACAGACCACCCCATACTTCACCAACCCAGCCACTTATTGCAGCCAAACCGTTGAGTCTCAGGAAGCAGCAATGCAGACAGGATTAAGTGAGACCTATACGTACGACAATCACTCAGGTAATGAGATCATAAGCTTATGCCCTTTGAAAACAGAAAACACATATTAATTTGTGCAACATAACCCACAAACAAGTCTCTAAATCTGTAAGATTCCTTTATTGGAAAGACATCCAGTTGCAAGGCATTTGACATTCTTCTTGCCTGTAAATTAAACATCTTTGATGATACCACAGACATAGTTTAACTCTGCTTCAATTTTGCTCATTTGTTTGTGTTGTTCATTAGTTTCCTGTAATAGGTGATAGCATAAGGTATTTTTCTTTCATTGCCTGGCTTATTTCGCTAGCATAATTCTCTCTAGTTCCATCCATGTTGTCACAAATGGTAGGAGTTCCTTCTTTCTTTCTGCTACATAGTTACTCTATTCTGTAAATGTACCACAGTTTTTTAATCCACTCATCTACAGACGGGCACTTAGGGTATTTCCAGCTATGAACAGAGGGGTACATAGATTCTTTCGAATTGGTGTTTCAGGATTTTTTGGGTATAATCTTAGCAATGGAACCGCTGGTTCAAAAGGCAGTTCCATTTTTAGTTTTTTTTTGAGGAAGTTCCAAACTGTTTTCTATAGTGGCTGTACCAGTCTGCATTCCCATGAGCAGTGCACCAGGGTTCCCTTTTCTCTGCATCCTCGCCAGCACAAGTTATTTGTTGATTTGTTGATGATGGCCATTCTGACTGGTGTGAGGTGGTATATCATTGTGGTTTTTATTTGCATCTCTCTGATGGCTAGTGATGTTGAGCATTCTTTCATATGTCTATGGACCCTCTGTATGTCCTGTTTGGAGAAGTGTTTGTTCAGGTCCTTTGTTCTTTTTTGATTTGGGCTGTCTGTCTTCTTGGTGTTGAATTGTAAAAGATTTTTATATATTTTGTAGATCAATCCCTTGTCTGAAGTATCATTGGCAAATAAAGTTTCCCATATGGTTGGTTTCCTTTTCATCTTGCTGATGTTTTCTTTTGCTGAGCAGAAACTCTTTAGTTTGATGTAGTCCCATTTGTTTATTCTTTCCTTTATTTCCCTTGCCTTAGGAGATATATCAGTGAAAATGTTGCTACGTGGGATACCTGAAATTTTCCAGCCTATGTTTTCCTCTAGGACTTTTATGGTGTCACAGCTTACATTTAAGTCTTTGATCCATCTTGAGTTTATTCTCGTGTGTGTTGTAAGTTGGTGGTTTAGTTTCATTTTTTTGCATGTCCCTGTCCAGTTCTCCTAATACCATTAGTTGAAGAGGTTCTTCTCACTCCATTTTAGTTCCTTCCCCCTTTGTCAAATATTAGTTGACCATATCGACCTGGGTTTATTTCTGGGCTCTCTTCTGTTCCATTGATCTATATGTCTGTTTTTATGCCAGTACCAAGCTTTTTTGATTACCGTGGCCTTGTAATATAGTTTGATATCGTGTATTGTGATTCCTCCTACTGTATTCTTCTTCCTCAAGATTGCTATGGTTATTCGGGCTCTTTTTTGGTTCCATATAAATTTTTGAAGTATTTGTTCTAGGTCTGCAAAATATGTCATTGGCATTTTAATAGGGATTGCATTGAATCTATAAATTGCTTTGGGTAGTATGGACATTTTTAAAAACTAATTAATTAATTTGTTTGTTTTTATTTTTATTTTTTAGAGAGAGGGAAAGGAGAAAGAGCGGGAGAGAAACATCACTGTGTGGTTGCTTCTCACTCACGCCCCAACTAGGGACCTGACGTGCAACCTAGTAATATGCCCTGACTGGGGATCGAACCAGCGACACTTGGCTCTCAGGCCGACGCTCAATCCATTGAGCCACAGAAGCCAGGGGTAGTATGGACATTTTAATGATGTTGATTCTTCCCATCCATGAACATGGTATTTGCTTCCACTTATTTGTATCTTCTTCCTTAAATTCTTTCTTCAGCGTTATGTAGTTTTCTGAGTACAGGTGTTTTATCTCCTTGGTTAATTTTATTCTTAGGGACTTTATTTTTCTTGTTGCTGTGGTAAGTGGGATTTTTCTTTTAGTTTCTATCTCTGAAATTTCATTGTTGGTGTACAGAAATGCCTTCGATTTCTGAATATTGACTTTGTACCTTGCTATTTTACCAAATTCACTTACTAGATTGAGTAGTTTTTTTGTGGAGTCTATAGGGTTTTCTATGTACACTATCATGTCGTCTGCAAATAATGGCAGTTTTACTACCTCTTTTCCAATTTGGATGCCTTTTATTTCTCTTTCTTGTCTGATTGCTGTGGCTAGAACTTCAAAGACTATGTTGAATAGGAGTGGAGGGAGTGGACATCCTTGTCTTATTCCTGAGGGGAAATGCTCTCAGTTTTTACCCATTGAATATGATGTTGGCTTCAGGTTTCTCGTATATGACCCTTATTATGTTGAGGTATGCTCCCTTTATTCCCATTTTGCTGAGAGTTTTCATCAGAAATGTGTGTTGTACTTTATCAAATGCTTTTTCTGCCTCTATTGATATGATCATGTGATTTTTGTCTTTCATTTTGTTTATGTGGTGTATTTCATTTATTGATTTGTCAATTTTAAACTATCCTTGCATTCCTGGGCTGAATCCCATTTGATCGTGGTATATAATCTCTTTAATGTGTTGATGGATCCGGTTTGCCAACATTTTGTTGAGGATATTAGAATCTATGTTCATCAGCGATATTGGCCTATAGTTTTCTTTCTTCGTTTTGTCTTGACCTGGTTTTGGAATTAGGGTAATACTGGCTTCATAGAACGAGTTTGGGAGTCTTCCCTCTTCTTGGATTTTTTTGAATAGTCTGAGGAGGATAGGAGTTAGTTCTTTCCTATGTGTTTTGTAAAATTCACCTGTGAAGCCATCCGGTCCAGGACTTTGGTGTGCTGGGAGTTTTTCGATTACTGCTTCAATTTCACTAGTTGTTATTGGTCTGTTCAGGTTTCCTGCTTCTTCTTGATTCAGCTTTGGAAGAGTATATGTTTCAAGAAATTTGTCCATTTCATCTAGGTTGTCAAATTTTAATTCTTAAAATCCTTTGTATTTCTGTGGTATTGGTTGAGATTTCTCCTCTTTCGTTTCTGATTTTATTTATTTGGGTCCTCTCTGTTTTTTTCTTCTTGAGCTTGGTTAATGGCTTGTCAATTTTGCTTATCTATACAATGAACCAGCTCCTACTTTTGTTTAACTTTTGAATTGCTTGTTTAGTCTCTATGTCATTTAATTCTGCTCTGATATTGATGATTTCCCTTCTTCTACTCACCTGGGCTTTGCTTGTTGTTCTTCCTCTAGTTCCTGCAGCTGTAGGGTTAAATTTCATACTAGAGATTCTTCTGTCTTTTTTAGGAAGACCTGTATTGCTATAAACTTTCCTCTCTGGACTGCTTTCACTATATCCCATAGGTTTTGGATTGTTGTGTGTTCATTATTATTTGTTTCCAGAAGCTTTTTGATTTATTACTTGATGTCATTCTTAATATCATGTTATTCATTCACCATGAGTTTGAATGTTTTTGAGTTTTCTCCTTGAGGTTGATTTCCAATTTTAAGCCATTGTGGTCTGAAAAGATACTTGATATAATTTCAATTTTCTTGAATTTGTTGGGGCTTGTTTTGTGTCCTACCATGTGGTCTATCTTTGAAAATGTTCCATGTGCACTTGAGAAGAATGTATATTTTGCTTCTTTGGGGCGAAAATTTTTATATCAACTAAGTTCATTTGATCTAAATTGCTGTTCAATGCCTCAATATCTTTGTTGTTTATTTTCTTCGAAGCTCTGTCCATTGTTGACAATGGGGTGTTAAAGTCCCCTACTATGAATGTGTTGTTGTCTATATCCTCCCTGAAGTCTTTCAAAATTTTCCTTATATATTTGGATGCTCCTAAGTTGGGTGCATATATGTTTACAAGGGTTATATCTTCTTGATGGATTTTTCCCTTAGGTAGTATGAAATGTCCTTCTTTGTCATTTTTTATGGCTTTTGCTGTGAAATCTGTTTTGTCTGATATAAGTATTGCTACCCCAGCTGTTTTTTCATGTCCATTTGCTTGAAATACTTTTTTCCATCTCTTTACTTTCAGTATGTGTAGATCTTTTGTCCTAAGGGGGGGTCTCTTGTAGACAGCAGATATATGAGCCATGCTTTCTAATTCATTCGGCTACCCTATGTCTTTTGATTGGAGCATTTTATCCATTTACATTTAAGGTTATTACCGATAAGTACTTATTCATTGTCATTTTCCCCCTTTGTACTTGTGTTCCTCTCTGTCTATCTCTCTCTTTCTTCATGTTCTTAAAGACCCCCTTAAGAATCTCTTGCAATGCTGGTTTGTTGGAGATGTATTCTTTTAGTCTTCCTTTGTCTGAGAAACTCCTTATTTCACCTTCCATTTTGAATGAGAGACTTGCTGGGTAGAGTATTCTTGGTTGTAGGCCTTTGTTTTTCATTGCTTGGAATATTTTTTGCCATTCCCTTCTGGCTTGTAGTGTTTCTGCTGAGAAATCTGATAATAACCTTATTGGAGCTCCCTTGTATGTTATTAGTTGTTTCTCTCTTGCTGCTTTTAGGATTCTCTCTTTGTCTTTGAATGTTGGCATTTTAATTATGATGTGTCTTGAACTGGGCCTGTTGTGGTTCATCTTCATTGGGACCCTTTGTGCTTTCTGGACTTGCGTGACTCTTTCATCATGTTAGGAAAGTTTTCTGTCATTAGTTTTTCAAAGAGGTTTTCTATCCCTTGCTCTTGTTCTTCTCCTTCTGGAATTCCTATGATACGGATATTATTACGTTTCACGTTGTCCTGCAGCTGTCTTAAAACCTCTTCATTTTTCTTCAGTCTTTTTTCATTTCGTTACACTGTCTGGGAATTTTTGTCTATGTTGTCCTTCAGCTCGCTGAATTGATCCTCTGCTTCCTCTGGCCTGCTTTTAATTCCTTCCACTGTGTTCTTCAATTCAGAAATTGTATTCTTCATTTCCTCCTGGCTCTTATTGATAGCTTCTATGTCCTTTTTCCTGCTGGTGTAATTCTCAGTAATTTCCTTGTAGTTTCCCTGGAGTTCTTTGTAGTTTTCCTTGAGCTTGCTGAGCTCATTGATCTTCCCTATAATCCATGTTTTTTTTTTTTTCAGATTTAATGTGTTTTATTGATTAAAATATTACATTTGTGCCAATTTCCCTTCCCTCTGCTCCCCTCCACCCGGTGGCCCCCCTCCCTCCAGTTGTCCCCCCCTTTTAGATTATGTCCATTAGTTGTGCATACAGTTCCAACCTCTCTCCGTCTATTCCATTCCCTCCTACCATGATCCCCAATTCCTATATCATCTCCCTCCCTCTCCCCACTCCCCCTCCCTGTTGACCTCCCCCCACTATGCTTCCCTTACCCACAGTTCCTTTTCCACTCTCATTGCCTGTTTCATTTGCCTTTGTTTCATCTCCCTAGCTTCTGTTTTTTAAACCAGTCCCTTTAACCTCTCATATAACAGTGGTTTGGATCTAATGAACTCTTTCAGTTTTATTTTGTCCTGGAAACACTTTCTCTGTCCTTCTATTCTGAATGACAATTTCGCTGGATAGAGTATTCGTGGTTGTAGGTTTTGGATTTTCATTACTTTGAATATTTCTTGCCAGTCTCTTCTTGCCTGTAGGGTTTCCCTTGAGAAGTCAGCTGATAGTCTAATTGGGACCCCTTTGTACATAATTCTTTTCTTCTCTCTTGCTGCTTTTAAGATTCTCTCTTTATCTTTAATTTTTGACATTTTGATTATAATGTGTCTTGGAGTGGTTCTCCCTGGGTCCAGTCTCTTGGGAACTCTCCTTGCTTCCTGGACCTGCAAGTCTATTCCCTTCCCCAAGTCTGGGAAGTTCTCCTTTATTATATTTTCACTCAATTTTTCAAGTTCTAGTTCATCTTCCTCATTCTCTGGCAAACCAATGATTCTTATGTTGGGCCTTTTATAGCTGTCCCAGAGGTTTCTGATCCTCTCATTGTTGCTTCCTATTTCCTCTCGCTGCATTGGTTGACTGCTTGTTCCTTCTCCATATTCCAGTTTGTTGAAATGAACTCTGGATTCCTCACCTTCTGTCTCGTATGTGGTTTTGTTCCTTTCGTTATGAAAGTTTTTCGCTTCTTTCATATCTTTTTCCTGCTCTTTTGTGAATTCTGTAAGCCACCTGATAACAATGGCCCAGAACTGAGCCTCTGACAGGTTTCTTATCTGTTCATCTGTCAGGTTCTCTATCTGCTGTCTGGTGAGTTGTGCCACCGGGATCTCTATATTTGTCTGCCACATTTTGACAGATGCGTTTTGTTTTCCTGGGCTGGCTGTCGGGGGCAGTGCCTGTGTACGCGTCACAAATCAGCGACCGGCCGGCGCCTGCCTGTCCGCGACCTATTTCGCAGCCCTGTGGTGCTTTCTGTGGGGGCGGGGGTCCAAGATGGATTCACACAGTTATTCAGCTAGGAGACCGGGATCCGTCCTCCCGCCCCCCTGGGCCTCACTGTTCAAGGCGATGCTGCGGCTGCTTTCCCCAGCGCCGGAGTCGCGCACGCCAGTGGCTTGATTGGAGTCCCGCACGCCAGGGGCTTGATTGCCTCTGGGATTTTTCGCCGCCCCGCCCGCCGCTCCGCAAACAGCTTTGCCTTCTTTAACTCTTACCTGCCCAAATGGCACCGCTGGTTTATAACTTCATGTGTTGGGCTTCCGTGTAGTTTTATTTTCTGGAATTTCTAGTTATCCTTTGTTTTGAAGTAGTTGTATTCCTCTATAGTTGTAGAGGGAGACCTAGCGTGTCCGTCTAAGCCTCCATCTTGGCCGGAAGTCCCATGTTTTGAATTCTATATCTGATAGTTTGCTTTCCTCTATTCCATTTAGTACTCTTTCCGGGGATTCTTCCTTTCCTTTCGGTGGGGGTTTGTTTCTCTGTCTCCCCATTTTTGTGACTCTTTTTGTTTGTTGCTGCTTCTTAGATTGACCTGCACTTCCTGGATCTGCCCCTGGTAGCGTCAGATCATGTACCAGTCTCTCATTTATTTTTTCTCTGTAAGATGGCTCCTTAGTAGTCTTTAAGTTCATTCAAAACAATATTGTTAGATTGTATTGTTACAGCTGTCTTATCACTATGCATTTTAATAAAGCTTATGAAAATTGCTGGATTTTTATATAGCCACTCTAATATTGAAGATGGAAGATAATACACAACATTTTGGGTGTAATTTTATTACTAACACAGAAGGTTTGATCTGTTTGTTTTCACAGATATATTTTATTTCTAGAATAGTTACAGGCACATAACAGACATTTATTTTATTTTTTTTATACAGTTGACAATATTACAGATGTCCCCATGTTTTTCCCTTTGCCCACTTCCACCTATCCTGTCCCCCTTTTCCTCTGGTTATCACCACACTGTTATCTGTGTCTATGTATTATGTGTAAACATTTTTTGGCTAATCTCTTCAATTTCTTTCATTCAGTTATCACCTCCCCCATCCCCTCTGACAGCTATCAGTCTGTTCCATGTATTCATGTCTTTTTTTCTATTTGTTCATTAGATTCCACATGTAAGTCAGATTGTATGGTATCTGTATTTCTCTGACTGGCTTATATTACCTAGCATAATATTCTTCAGGTACATCCAGGCTCTTGCAAAATACCACAGCTTTTTCTCCCACTCATCTACTGATGGGCACTTGGACAGTTTCCAGAACTTGGCTATTGCAGAAAACGCTGCAATAAACACAGAAGTGCGTATATTATTTTGAATTAATATTTTAGAATTTTTAGGATATATTTCCAGAAGTGGGATCACTGGATCAAATGCAGTTTTATTTTTAAATTTTTGAGGAAACCCCATACTGTTTTCCACAGTGGCTGCACCAGTCTACATTCCCATCAGCAGTGCACAATGGTTACATTTTCTTTACATCCTCTCCAACACTTGTTTGTTAACTTATTGATAATAGCCATTTTGGAAGGGTATCTCATTGTGGTTTAATTTTTTTTATTTTTAAATCCTCACCCAAGAATATCTTTATTGGAGAGAGAGAGAGAGAGAGAGAGAGAGAGAGAGAGAGAGAGAGAGAGAAGTGTGAGAGAGAAACAGACCAGTTTCTTTCTGCATGCACCTCAACCTAGAATTGAACCCACAACATAGGTATAAGCCCTGACTGAGAATGGAACCTGAAACCTTTTAGTGTATGGGATGATGCTCCAACCAACTTAGCCCACCTCCAGAGCCTCGTTGTGGTTTTAATTTGCAACTCTCTGTTGATTTGTGGCATTGAACGTTTTTTGGATATGTCAGCTGGCTTTCTGTACATCCTCCTTGGTGTCTATTCAGATGCCTTGCCCATTTTAAATCGGATTGTTTATCTTTCTGCTGTTGAGTTGTATAAGTTCTTTATATATTTTAGGAATTAACCTTTATCATAGGTATCACTGGCAAATATGTCCTCCCATAGAGTGGATTCCTTTTTCATTTTGTTGATGCCTTCCTTTGTTGTGCAAATGATTTTTAGTTTAATGTAGGACCATTTGCTAATTTTTTTCTTTGTTTCTCTTGCCCTAGGAGATATATCAGCAAAAATACACTCATATTGTGGGGAAGATGGAGCATGAGTGAGGAGAGGTTTCCCTTGCTTACTCCCAAGATTGGTCTATATTTTTAGCTGAATGTGGACAGAGCATCTGTTAACATCTGGATACTGGTAGTAATTGAGCCTTGGTGCTGCTGGGGGCAGAGGAGGCCGCCTCTGAGTGACCCATCTGGTGAGGTTTGCAGAGGAAAAATGGGAGAGATGAGAGTTCTGGCTGGCTTGGCTGCCCGGGCAGCAGCTAGAGGACCACAAAGTCAGACGTGGAATCCAGGCTGTGCCTGCTGGCAGAGTCAGGAGCTTGCCAGGTAGCATCTGGTTCTGGGAAACTGGGAACAGCGTTCTTTGTTTTGTAGTTTGTTTTTCTCTTTTTTGTTCTTTAAAAAAAAATTTTTATTGATCGTTTTTGTAGATCAGAGAGGAAGGCTATGGGCGGGTCAATATCCTTGAAAAGAACATGTACAAGAGCTCACTTGCAGGGGCATGCTCAGCCCCCACACCCACCACCTTGGCCCAGCGTCCGCCTGGTGAACGGAACGCCCCTGCTAGCCAGTGCAGCAGAATGCCCCTGGCTTGCCCACCCACCTGAGAAGGAGAAAACTACCAGCTCATGCACACACCAGCCAGTGCGGGGGGACACCCCCGGCCTGTGCGCCAGTACAGGGGAATGCCCCCATGGCCCTCACACCTGCCCGCCACCCCGGCCCACCTGCCTGCTGGTGGGAAAAAGTGCACTTGCCACGCTCAACCTGGGCTGCAGCTAAAAGAAGATGAAATAAACTAGAGGAGATTTGGAAAACTTTGGACGCTGGTTCTGGAGAAAAAACTGGGGGAGCAGCAGACCAGACCCCAGGGCAGACTCAACCTCAGTGCTACAGAAGAAATCTCAGAAGCAGACTACTCCCCTCCAAAGGCATCAGTCAGAGGCAGCTCAACAAATATCAGAAGTGGGCAGAGTGATTCTTAGTCAGCTAATTTAAGGGAAGGACCCACCAAAGAGCAACACAATAAACAAAAATAAAAATACTAGAGAGTCTAAATAAAAGGGATAACAGGCACCCCAAGAGCATCAAGTTAAGGAGATCAAGGAGTCTGCACCACTGAATCACACAGATTCTTATCACATAAGGTCACACCACAAAACAGCAAATAACATACAAGGGAGCTCTGATAAGGTTAACACATGATTTCTCAACAGAAACACTACAGCCAGAAGGAATGACAAAAAAATATTTTAAGCCATGAAAAACAAAGGCCTATAACCAAGACTACTATATCCAGCAGTTCTCTCTTTCAAAATAGAATGTGAAATAAGAAGTTTCCCAGACAAAGGAAGACTGAAAGAATACATCTCCACCAAACAAGCATTACAAGAAATGCTAAAGGGAATGCTTTAAAGAGAAAAAAAAAGAGAGAGAGAGATAAAGATAGCGAGAAAGAGAAACACAAGTACAAAGGAAAAAAATCACAATGATTAAATACCTCTCAATAATTACTTTAATTGTAAATAGATTAAATCAGCCAATCAAAAGACATACAGTAGCTGAATGGATTAGAAAGCATGACCCACATATATGCTGTCTACAAAAGACTCACCTTAGAACAAAAGATCTACACAGATTGAAAGTGAAGGGATGGAAAAAATATTTCAAGCAAATGGACAGCAAAAGAAAGCTGGAGTAGCAATACTTATATCAGAACAAAACAGATTTCACAGCAAAGGCCATAGAAAGAGACAAAAAAAGACATTTCATAATACTTAAGGGAACAATCCATCAAGAAGATATAACACAGGTAAACATATATGTACCCAACACAGGGGCACCTAAATATAAAAGGAAAATTTTGAAAGACTTCAGGGAAGATATAGACAACAGCACACTCATAGTAGGGGATGTTAACACCCCATTGTCAACAATGCACAAATCTTCAAAGCAAAGAAATACCAAGGATATTGAGGCATTAAACAATACTCTAGCTCGAATGGACTTAATTGACTTATATATATAGAAGTTTTCATGCCAAAGAAGCAATTTTTCAAGTGCGCATGGAACATTTTCAAAGATAGACCACATGGTAGGACACAAAACAAGCCCCAACAAATTCAAGAAAATTGAAATTATATCAAGCATCTTCTCAGATCACAATGGCTTAAAATTGGAAATTAACCTGAAGGAAAAAACTCAAAAACATTTAAACTCATGGTGAATGAATAACATGCTATTAAATAATGAATGAGTTAACAATGACATCAAGGAAGAATTCAAGAAGTTTCTGGAAACTAATGATAATGAACACAGAACCCAAAACCTATGGGATACAGCAAAAGCAGTCTGGAGAGGAAAATTCTTAGCAATACAGGCCAATCTAAAAAGGATAGAAGAATATCTAATAAAAATCCTAACCCTACAGCTACAAGAACAAGAGGAACAACAACAAACAAAGCCCAGAGCGAGTAGAAGGAAGGGAATCATCAATATCGGAGCAGAATTAAATGACATAGAGACTAAACAAACAATTCAAAAGATCAATAAAACCAAGAGCTGGTTCTCTGAAAAGATAAACAAAATTGACAAGCCATTAACCAAGCTCAGGAAGAAAAAAAGAGAGAGGATCAAATAAATAAAATCAGAAACAAAGAGGAGAAATCACAACCGATACCACAGAAATACAAAGAATTGTAAGAAATTATTTCAAACAACTGTATCACAAGAAATTCGACAACCTAGATGAAATAGACAGATTTATGGAAACATATAGTCTTCCATAACTGAATCAAGAAGAAGTAGAAAGCCTAAACAAACCTACAACAAAGAGTGAAATTGAAGCGATAATTAAATCATCTGGACTAGATTATTTCACAGGTGAATTTTACAAAAAATTTAGGAAATAACTAATGCCTACCCTTCTCAAACTATTCCAAAAAATTCAAGAAGAGGGAAGACTTCCAAACTCTTTCTATGAGGTCAAGATCCTAATTCCAAAACCAGGTCAAGATACAACAAAAAAAGAAAATACAGGCCAATATTGCTGATGAACATAGATGCTAAAATCCTCAACAAAATATTGGCAAACCAGATCCACCACCACATTAGAAAGATCATACACCATGGGATGCAAGGATGGTTTAACATTCGCAAATCAAAAAAGTAATACAACAAATAAACAAAATGAAAGACAAAAATCACAAATGGATGCTGAAAAAGTATTTTATACAGTAGAACACCCATTTATGATAAAAAACACTCAGCAAAATAGGAATAGAGGGAACATACCTCAAAATAATAAACACCATATATGAGAAACCTGAAGCCAACATCATACTCAATGTGCAAAAACTAAAAGCATTCCCCCTGAGACCTGTAACAAGACAATGATGTCCACTCTCTCCACTCCTATTCAAGACAATGTTGGAAGTTCTAGCCATAGCAATCAGAATGGAAAGAGAAATAAAAAGCATCCAAATTGCTAAAGAGGAAGTAAAACTGTCATTACTTGAGGATGACATGATACTGTACATAGAAAACCCTATAGACTCCGCTAAAAACTACTCGTCTTAATAAGTGACTTTGTATAAAGAGCAGGGTACAAAGTCAATATTCAGAAATCAAAGGCATTTGTGTACAACAACAATAAATTATCAGAGATAGAAACTGGAAAAAAATCCCATTTAATATATACACAAGAAAAATAAAGTACCTAGGAATAAACTTAACCAAGGAGGTAAAAGACCTGTACTCAGAAAACTACCTAACACCGAAGTAAAAAATTAAGAAAGACATAAATAAAAGGAAGCATATACCACATTCATGGATGGGAAGAATCAACATCATTAAAATGTCCATACTACACAAAGCAATTTACAGATTCAATGCAATACCTATTAAAATACTAGTGATGTATTTCACAGACCTAGAACAAATACTTCAAAAATTTATATAGAACTGAAAAAGACCCAGAGTAGCTACAGCAATCTTGAAGAATAAGAACACAGTAGGAAGAATCACAATACCTGACATCAAACTGTACTGCAAGGCCACGGTAATCAAAAGAGTCTGTTACTGGCATAAGAGCAGACATATAAGACAATGGAACAGAATAGAGAGCCCAGAAATAAACCCACTCTATATGGTCAACTAATATTTGACAAAGGGGGAAGGAGCATAAAATGCAGTAAGAAGAGCCTCTTCAACGAAAAGTGCTGGGAGATCTGGACAGGGACGTTCAAGTAAAATGAAACTAGACTACCAACTTACACCACACACCAGAATAAACTCAAGATGGATCAAAAACTTAAATATAAGATGTGACACCATAAAAGTCCTAGAAGAAAACATAGGCAGGAATATTTCTGATATCCCTTGTAGCAATATTTTCACCAATACATATCTTAGAGACAGGGGATAAAAGAAAGAATAAACAAATAGGAAGGACTACATCGAACTAAAGAGTTTTTGCTCAGCAAAAGAAAACATCAGCAAGATGAAAAGGGAATCAACCATATGGAAAAATATGTTTGCCAATGATACTTAGGACAAGGAATTGACCCTGAAAATATGTAAATAATTTATACATCTCCACACCAAGAAGACAGACAGCCCAATTAAAAAATGGGCAATGGACCTGTGCAAAAACTTCTCCAAGGAGGATATACAGAGGGTCCATAGACATATGAAAAAATGCTCAACATCACTTGCCATCAGAGAGATGCAAATAAAAACCACAATGAGATACCACTTCACACCAGTCAGAAGGGCCATCATCCACAAATCAACAAAGAACAAGTGTCAGTGAGGATGTGGAGAAAAGGGAACCCGAGTGCACTGTTGGTGGAAATGCAGTGGTGTTTCCAAGATGGAAATCAAAATGGAATTTCCTCAAAACAGGAAAAATGGAACTGCCATTTGAACCAGCAATTCCACTGCTAGGACCAAAGCTGAAGAACCCTGGAACTGAAATTCAAAAGAACTTAAGTGTTGGTGGAAATCAAGTCTCTGGGTAGGGGCATTTTCCATGCCCCTCCGTCCAGGTGTCGTGTGACTCAGGTAAGCAAGCTGGATTTGCTGACTGTCAGCTGCAAGCTGTTCCAGGCCACTGAGTTATGGTATCCTGAGAAAAAAGAGATTTTGCTGAGTACTCCATTGCTCCCTTTGCCAGGATTTTTTGTTGTAAACATTACCCACCCTATTCTATTTTTAGTAACCCTAGGATTTTAATAAAAAGACGTTGCTTGCTCTGCTCGTGGCTGACTTGCCTGAGCGTGCAGCAGCTCCCGTTCATCTACATTCTGCCTGCTAGAATTTCCACAGCATCCTCGGTCATCACATACAACAACACTTTTGCACCCCTCTGTTCATAGCCCCACTATTTACAATAGCCAAGTGCTGAAAACAGCCTAAGTGCCCATCTGTAGAAGAGTGGGTTAAAAAACTGTGGTCGTGGTCGTCGTCGTCGTCGTCGGCAGCCGTCCGTCTCGAGAGACGATGGCGTAGCTTCCCGAGAGTCTATCTGCACCGCCGAGAATGGCTGTGCAGTCCGACTCAGGAGTGACAATCCCTGCCGCACTTGTTACAGGTGAAGGCAGATGGCTGTTGTTGCTGCTGTTGACGCTGCTTCCGCCTCGATCTTTTCTGGGCCGCCTCCTCGTTGCGCGCAGCCTCTGCGCGTGACGTACCTTGCCTGACCGCGAGCCTCCAGGCTAGGCGGTCGTCTGCTTGAACTTCCCATGTGTTGAGATTAATGGAGCATTGTGTCATGTCCTTTTTGCAGATGTCTTTGAACCGCAGTTTTGGGCGCCCTGTCATCCTCTTGCCTTCTGCTAGCTCGCCGTAGAGGAGGTCTTTGGGAATACGGCCTGCATCCATTCTTTTGACATGGCCGAGCCACCTGAGGTGTCTCTCGCTAAGAACTGCATGCAAACTGCTCATATTGGCTCGCTTCAGCACCTCGGTGTTGGGGACCTTATCCTGCCAGGCGACATGCAGGACGCGTCGCAGGCACCTCATGTGGAAGCTGTTGAGTTTCTTTTCGTGCCTTGCGTAGGTGGTCCACGTCTCGCTGCCATAGAGGAGAGTGCTGAGTACGCAGGCTTGGTAGATGCGCAGTCTGGTTTTCTCAGTGAGGCTGGAATTGTTCCACGCTCGCCGGTTCAGTCTGGCCATAACTGTGGCTGCCCTGGCGATTCTCCGGTTGACCTCCAAGTCGACTGACAGAGAGCTCGAGATGGTGGACCCGAGGTAAGTGAAGTCGTTGACAACCTCCAGGGTGTATCCGTTGATGGTGATGCATGGGGGAGTCCCCGTGCCTTGAGCCATAACGTTCGTCTTCGTCAGGCTGATGGCTAGTCCGAACTCCTTGCATGCGTGGGAAAGGCAAGTGACTAGCTGCTGGAGTCCCTCTTCGGAGTGTGATGTCAAAGCTGCGTCGTCGGCGAAGAGCATCTCATGGATGAGCACCTCTTTGACTTTGTTCTTGGCTCGTAGACTGGCCAGGTTGTAGAGCTTGCCATCGGATCTGGTGTGAATGAAGACACCCTCGCTGCAGTCCTTAAAGGCGTATTGGAGGAGCATGGAGAAGAAGATTCTGAACAGCGTAGGCGCGAGGACGCAGCCCTGCTTTACTCCGCTGCTGACTGGGAAGGCCTCAGAGGTTGCGCCGTTGTAGGACACCGTGCTGTGCATGTTGTCGTGAAAGGACATGACCACAGCAAGCAGATGTGGTGGACAGCCAATCTTCCGTAGCAAGCTGAAGAGACCGCTTCAACTGACCAGATCAAACACCTTCGTAAGGTCGATAAAGGCAAGGTAGAGTGGTTTATGCTGCTCGTGACACTTCTCCTGCAGCTGGCGTAGGGAGAAGATCATGTCCACTGTTGAACGGCCAGCTCTGAAGCCACACTGGGACTCTGGGTAGACGCGGGAAGCAAGGGTCTGCAGGCGGGCAAGAGCGACCCGGGCGAATACTTTGCCGACGACGCTGAGGAGAGAGATGCCCCGGTAGTTGTTGCAGTCGCTGCGGTCTCCTTTGTTCTTGTACATGGTGATAATGTTGGAATCTCTCATAACCTGGGGGATGTAACCCTCCTTCCAGCAGCGACAGAGTAGATGGTGGAGCGGCTGTAGCAGGACTGGTTTCCCGCTCTTTAGGATTTCTGGAGGGATTCCGTCGCTTCCTGGTGCTTTCCCGCAAGCGAGGCGGTCGATGGCTTTGCTGAGCTCTGCCGCAGCAGGTGGGGTGTCTAACTCCTCCATGACTGGTAGGTCTCGGATGGCGTTAAGAGCAGTGTCTGTTATGGTGTTCTTCGTTGCGTACAGCTCGAGGTAGTGCTCGGTCCACCGCCGCATTTGCTGTTCCTGGTCAGTGATGACCTCACCTGTCTTGGACTTAAGGGGGGGCGATCTTGGAGGGGATTGGGCCTGTTGCCTTCTTGATACCCTCATACATTCCTCGTGCGTTGCCTATATCGGCGGCTTCCTGAATGCTTCTGCATAGGTTTAGCCAATAGGTGTTGGCACAGTGGCGGGCGGTCTTCTGGACTTTGTTCCTGGCAGCCCGTAGAGCTTGAAGTGTACTGGGAGTGGGCGTGACCTTGTAAGCCAGTAGGGCCTTCCTCTTAGCCTCGATCACGGGTTCCATTTCTTCCCAGTGAGCCTCGTACCAGTCAGTGTTCTTCCGCTCTTTCTTCCCGTAAGCAATAATGGCGGAGTTGTATATGGCGTCGCGGAGATGTGGCCAATTGGATTCGATAATGTCATCTGCCGCCACTCCCTCGCCGAGTGCATCTTCCATCTTGTTGATGAATTGCTGGGTCTTAACTGGGTTGCTGGCACAACTGGTGTTGATGCGTGGGCGACCCTTCATCTTGGAGTGGTGCAACCTCTTCGGCGTTATGAGCACCTTGCTTACCACGAGGGCATGGTCCGTGTCGCAGTCTGCACTGTGGTAGCTGCGGGTGAGGAGGGTGCTGCCAATATCCGTTCTTCTGGTGATGACGAGGTCAAGCTGGTGCCAATGGCGGGAGCGGGGGTGCCTCCATGACACCTGGTGGATCTCTTTGCACTTGAAGAATGTGTTTGTCACGCACAGGCCGTGGTGACACGAAAGCTCAAGCAGTCGCTGACCATTCTCATTGATCTTTCCTCTCCCAAAGTTTCCAAGGCAGGTGGGCCAGGCCATGTGGTCAGCTCCTACTCTTGCGTTGAAGTCTCCAAGGAGATAGCGTTACTTCTGGGGATCTTGGATAACGCTTCGTCCAGTGCATGGTAGAACTGTTCTTTCTCTTCGATGGTGGCGCAGAGGGTTGGGGCGTACGCGCTAAGAATGCTGACTGGGCCGAAAGTTGTTGACAATCGGAGGGTAAGTAATCTCTCTGTGCCTCCTGTGGGTGGCTCTATGGAGTTAACAAGCGTGTTCTTCACAGCGAACCCAACACCGTGCTGTCTTGGTTGGTCCGGAGACTTCCCTTGCCAGTAGAAGGTGTAGTTGGTTTCTCTGATAGTTCCGTTGTCGGCCAACCGGGTCTCCTGTAGAGCCGCAATGTCGATGTTTAGTCGTGCCAGTTCCCTATCAATGACAGCGGTTTTCCTGGCACTATTGATCCACGGAAGGTCTGCAGTAAGTCCGGGGCACATGGTCCTGATGTTCCAGCTAGCGAGGCGAAGAGCTGGAGGCTTCTTTCTTGTTGTTTGCTTGGAATTAACTGGTGCGGGTGTTTTGTGGCCCACTTTTCGAGAGGCGCCTCTCTGATCCCCACGCACCCAGTGGGGCAGGCGAGCCATGGCGAGACGGCACCTAATTGGCTGGGGCTGCCCAGCTTGAGGCGGGCGGTAGCTGTCCAGTGAGATGTGATGACCTCTCCCACCATCAGAGGAGACCCCTGGCGCTCGTTTCCTTCGCCAATCGGATGAGCTTATAACCGGTATCTGTCTCCTCCCGTGTTGAGTCGACATCTTGCGATGACGCTGGAGTGTCCTCTCCAGTGAAACTGAAGCTACAGAGCCTGGGCAGGGTGATATGGAGGGTCTGCTGTTGCCCATGCAGCAGACCCCCCCTCTCTTCGCAGCTGAAGGGTCCAAGGGAAAGACGAAGTCAATACAGCTTGGCTTCAGGTGCGCCGCAGGAGTTGCCGATGTTGACTACAATGTCAAACTGCCTTAGGGACTCCGGCTCCGGATTTTCTGTCGGGGTTTACTCCCTTAGCCTTTCCCCTGAAGAGGTATGCCGCAAGGCAGTGGAGGTTTTTTGGAGTCAGAGTTTTCCTTCTCTGATTTTAGAGATGTCCTTCCTCTTTCCTCCTTTACAGGAGTAGAGATGGCCCACTTGGTGTCTGAGCCACCTGCCCCCTCCAGGACCTGATTCCCTGATTCCTGGGCTCAAGCGGAGGAAAGGCAGAGAGGACTGGAGATGCTTGGGGAGAGTTTGGTGTGGTGGCTTTGAGGGGAGAGCTGGGGAAGCGGCCGGCCGGGTCCCAGGGCTGACTCATCCCCACACTGCAGGCAGACCATTCCCAGCCAAGTGGCGTCAGCCTGAGGGGAAGCAAAGGTCCCCTATTTTTCTCATGGTCCTTCTCCCCTGATGTGGCCTCTTCCCTAAGGCAGATATTTCAACAGCCCCCAACTGATTTACACAATGGAATAGTACACAGCAGAAAGAAATAAGAAACTACTACCATTTGAGATAACACAGTTGAAACTAGAGAGAATTATGCTTAGCAAAATAAGCCAGGCAACAAATGAAAAATACCATATGATATCACCTAATACAGGAAACTAATGAAAAACACAAACAAATGAGCGAAATTGAACCAGGGGCATGTAAACAGGAACAGAGTAACAGTTAACAGGGGGGTGTGGGGAGGGAGAGAAGGGGGGTAAGTTAGGGAAGGGTTTAGTAAAGGAACTAGTGTAAATATCCCATGTACATATACAATGAGGTGGGGATTGATTGCGAGAAGTGTTTGGCTGGGGGTGGGAAGCAATGGGGGAAAAAGTGGGGCAACTGTAAGAGAAAAACAATAAATAAATAAATAATTTAAAAACACTCATTGCTGCAAGAAATGTCTAAAATATTACTGCTAATGTTCTCTATGAAGTATTTATGGTTTTGAAGTTTACACTTTTATCAATTTTGAGTTTATTCTTGTGCATGGTGGAAGTTGGTGGAATAGGTGATGTATTATATTTATTGATTTGTGCCCTGGCTGGTTTAGCTCAGTGGATTGAGCGTCGGCCTGCGAGCTAAGTGTCGCTGGTTCGATCTTCCAGTCAGGGCACATCAGAGAAGGAAAACTCTGACTCCAAAAAACCTCCGCTGCCTTGCGGCATACCTCTTCAGGGGAAAGGCTAAGGGAGTAAACCCCGACAGAAAATCCGGAGCCGGAGTCCCTAAGGCGGTTTGACGTTGTAGTCAACACCGGCAACTCCTGCGGCGCACCTGAAGCCAAGCTGTATTGACTCCGTCTTTCCCTTGGACCCTTCAGCTGCGAAGAGAGGGGGGGGTCTGCTGCATGGGCAACAGCAGACCCTCCATATCACCCTGCCCAGGCTCTGTAGCTTCAGCGTCATCGCAAGATGTTGATTCAACACGGGAGGCGACAGATACCATGTCACTCCCGAGTCGGACTGCACAGCCATTCTCGGCGGTGCAGATAGACTCTTAAGAAGCTACACCATCGTCTCTCGAGACGGACGGCTGCCGATGACGATGACGATATTTATTGATTTGCAAATATTAAACCATCCTTGCATCCCTAGGATGAATCCCACTTGATCGTGGTGTATGATCTTTTTGATGTATTGCTGGATCCTGTTTGCCAATATTTTGTTGAGGATTTTAGCATCTATGTTCATCAGTGATATTGGCCTGTAGTTTTCTTTCTTTGTTGTGTCTTGACCTGGTTTTGGGATTAGGGTAATACTGGCTTCATAGAAAGAGTTTAGGGTTTTTCCCTCTTCTTGGATTTTTTGGAATAGTTTGAGGAGGGTAGGAGTTAGTTCTTCCCTAAACGTTTTGTAAAATTCACCTGTGAAGCCATCCGGTCCAGGGCTTTAATGTGCCAGGAGATTTTTGATTACTATTTCAATTTCCTTCTTTGTTATTGGTCTGTTGAGACTTTCTACTTCCTGATTCAGTTTTGGAAGGTTGTATGTTTCTAGAAATCTGTCCATTTCTTCTAGATTCTCAAATTGCTTGCCATACAGTTGCTTGTAGTGATTTCTTACAATCCTTTGTATTTTTGTGGTGTCAGTCGTGATTTCTCCTCTTTCATTTCTGATTTTGTTTATTTGGGTCTTCTCTCTTTTTTTCTTGATGAGCCTGGCTAGAAGCTTGTCGATTTTGTTTATTTTTTCAAACAACAAGCTCCTAGTTTCCTCGATCTTCCGAATTGTTTGTTTAGTCTCTATGTCATTTAATTCTGCTTTGATCTTGATGATTTCCTTCCTTCTACTTGCCCTAGGCTTTGTTGTTGTTGTTCTAGTTCTTGTAGCTTTAGGATTAGATTTTTTATTTGAGATTCTTCTATCCTTTTCAGATATGCCTGTATTGCTATGAACTTCCTTCTCAGGACTGCTTTTGCTGTGTCCCATAGGTTTTGGGCTGTTGTGTGCTCATTATCATTAGTTTCTAGAAATTTCTTGATTTCTTCTATGATGTCATTGTTAACCCATTCATTATTTAATAGCATGTTGTTCATTCTCCATGAGTTTGGATGTCTTTGATATTTTTCTCTGAGGTTGATTTTTTGTTTCAAGGCATTGTTGTCTGAAAAGATGCTTGATATAATTTCAATTTTCTTGAATTTGTTGAGGCTTGTATTGTGTTATATCATGTGGTCTATCTTTGAAAATGTCCCATGTGCCTTTGAAAAGAATGTATATTTTGCTTCTTTGGGGTGAAAAGTTCTATATATATCAGTTAAGTCCATGTGGTTTAGTGTGTTGTTCAATGCCTGTATATCCTTAGTGTTTCTTTGCTTTGAAAATCTGTCCATCATTGATAATGGAGTGTTAAAGTCCCCTACTACGAGTGTGTTGCTATTAATATCCTTCTTGTGGTCTTCTAGTATTTTCTTTATGTATTTGGGTGCTCCTATGTTGAGTGCATTTATGTTTATCAGTGTTATATCTTCTTGATGGATTGTTCCTTTAAGTATTATGAAATGTCCTTCTTTGTCTCTTTTTATTGCCCTTGCTTTGAAATCCGTTTTGTCTGATATGAGGACTGCTACCCCAGCTTTGTTTTCAGGTCCATTTGCTTGGAATACTTTTCTGTATGCCTTTACTTTCTGTCTGTGTAAATCTTTTGTTTTGAGGTGTGTTTCTTGTAGACAGCAAATATGTGGGTCCTGTTTTCTTATCCATTCCATTACCTTATGTCTTTTAATTGGAGCACTTAATCCATTTACACTTAAGGTTATTATTGACATGTATTTATTCATTTCCCTTTGTACCTCTGTTCCTCTACTCTTTTTTTCTTCTTTTTCTTAGAACATTCCATTTAGTATCTCTTGCAATGCTGGTTTGGTGGAGATGTATTCTTTTAGTCTTCCTTTGTCTGGGAAACTTTTTATTTCTCCTTCCATTTAGAATGAGAGCACACCCTCAAAAATATCTCCCGCCCTCTATCCTGCTATTGTCAGCAAATGATCCAGTATTAATATAAATGTAGAGAGATTAGGGCTTTTATACTATAGAAGAATTGATAAGAGTTGTCCACTGAAGTTCTTCCTTTCTGCAGCACTAAAATCATGATAGTAGTAGCTTCATTTATGCGAAAGCTATAATTATGTATTCATAGCAGCATTCTTTTCCTTGTCTTGGCTCTGAGGCCCTGCCATGGAGACCAGCACAATCTAAAGTTACCTATTTTTTATTTTTGAGAGTTTTATTAAAATGTCTCTTGGGGAAGGTTATTTGAATTAAAAGTATGGCATGACCCACCAACTTTATGAACTTGAATGTCCAAATCATTCCCATGTTTAGGAAGTTCTCAGTCATTATTTCCTTAAATAAGCTTTCTACCTCTTTCTCCTGGTCTTTTCCTTCCAAATACCAATGATGTGCACATTGTTTCTTTTAAAGGTACCTCACAAATCCCATAGGTCTTCTTAATTTCTTCTTTTTTTTCTCTCTTTTTTGACACTCTGTGTACATAATTTTAATTAATCTGTCTTCAAGTTCACTAATTTTTTTCTCCTGACTGGTCAAGTTTGTTATCGAAGCTCTCTATTGAATGCTTCAGTTATTTTATTCTGCAGCTCAAAAAAATTTTTTAAACATTTTCTCTTAGTTGAACTCATTTTGTTCATGTGTTGTTTCCTTGATTTTAGTAAGTTTGTAGCTTTCTGAGCATATTTAGAACGATTATTCTGAATTCTGTCAGGCAATCATGGATCTCTATTCCTTGGAGTAAGACATTGGAAGTTAACTTTGTTCCTTTGGTAGTGTCATGTTTTTCTCATTTTTCTAAAGTATATTTTATTGATTATGTCATTACAGTAGTTCTAGTTTTTTCCCCTTTTTTCCCCTCTGCCTAGTACTCCACTTCCCTCCAGCGATCTCGCCTCCCCTTAGTTCATGTCCATGGGTCGTGCATATAAGTTACTTGGCTTCACCCTTTCCTATGCTATTCTTAACTTTCCCCTGTCCATTTTGTACCAACCAATTATGCTTCTTAGTCCCTGCACCATTTTCCCACTTCTTCCCTTACCCCTTCCCAGCTGATAACCCTCCAAATGATCCCCATACCTATGATTCTGGTCCTATTCTGGTTTCCTTATTTGGATTTTGTTTTTATTTTTTACATTCAGTTGTTGATAGTTGTGAGTTTGTTGTCATTTTCATGTTCATAGTTTTGATCTCCTTCTTCTTAAGTAAGTCCCTTTGACATTTCAAATAATAATGGCTTGGTGATGATGAACTCCTTTAGCTTCACCTTGTCTGGGAAGCACTTCACCTGCCCTTTCATTCCAAATGATAGCTTTGCTGGATAGAGTTATCTTGGTTGTAGGTTGCTTTTCATCACATTGAATACTTCTTGCCAGTCCCTTCTGCCTACAAAGTGTCCTCTGAGAAATCAGCTGGCAGTTCCATAGGAAACCCCCTGTAGGCAATTCTCTGCTTCTCTCTTGCTGCCCCCAGGACTTTGTCTTTATCTTTCACCTTTGGCATCTCAATCATGATGCATCCTGGTGTGGTCCTGTCTGGGTCCTGCTTGCCCGGGACCCCCTGTGCTTCCCGGACCTACATGTCCATCTCCTTTGCAAAATTTGATAAGTTTTCCTCGTTTTTTTCAATTCTTGCTTCCTCATTCTGCACTGGTTGAATGTTTTGTCCTTTCTAATGTTCCAAATCATTGATCTGAACCCCAGTTTCCTTCCCTTCACCATTGGTTTTGTGTGGATTTTCCTTCATTTCACTTAGCATAGCCTTCACTTCTTCTTTTATGCATTTGCCATACTCAAGCATATCTGTCAAGCCTGTGAGCAACTTTATCACCTGTGTTTTGAATTCTGTGTCTGTTAGGTTGTCTATCTCCTCATCTTTTAGGTTGGCTATCTCCTTGTCGCTTAGTTCTCCCACTGGAATCTTGATCTGTTCCCCCTTTTGGGCTATACTTCTCTGTATTCTCATCTTGACAGGCTCCTGTGTTTGGTTGCCTCTGCATCCCAGGTAGAGCTGTCGCTCCTGTTACATTGTAAGGGGCAGAGCCTTAGGGATTCGTCAGTACAGGGAGACCTCTTTCACCATGTTGTGGCACTGTATGTAGGGGAGGGGTTCAAGAAGAAACAATGCTGCCCGCCCAGCACTCATCCCTTTTCCAGGCACCTCTCCCATTTCCACACTGGACTGGTGCCTCTCTAGCTGCTGCGCTAGCTGGCGTTCCCAGTGTGGGTGGGTCTGCGGACATTCTAGGATCGTGGAGGCCCTTTAAACAAGTGGACTCTGCTGAGACTGGCAGTTTTGGCCTCCACCCCAACCCCACTGGTCTGCACAGTCAGAAGCAATGAGGCTTGATTTTCCCCGGTGCTGGGACCATGAGCCGCGAGGTCCAGTGAGGAGCTGGGAATGCTCCCCACATGTCCCTCCTGATTTTTTTAAATGTGTGACTGCAGTTTCTGCCAGCCTGCTGCTGCGTCCGCCACTGCCACCACCACCACACCAAGTTCTTTCTGCCCCAGCTCCACCCCTCCTACCTGTCTGGATGAGTATTTCTTCTTTATATCTTTATTTGCTGGACTTCCATGCAGTTTGATTTTCTGAATCTTCTGGTTGTTTCTAGTTTTGAGGTAGTGTATTCCTTCTTAGTTGTGGAGGGAGACACAGCATGTGTCTAAGCCTCCATCTTGGCCGGAAGTCCCTGATTCTTTATAATACCTGTTGCATTGTGTAGAAGTCTGCTCATTTGAAGAAGCTTCATGCTTCCAGATTTATGGGCTGACTTTGGTAGAGAAAGACATTCACCAATGAGTGGGGCAATTTGGAGTTTGTTGTACCCCAAATCTAATGGTGCAGGATGCCAAATTCAAGGGTATGTGGTGGGATTAGGTGACAGAGGGCATGGTGACTCATTACCTCAGGCCATTGAGTCCACAAGATGAGCAGTGTGATCTTCGGCGAGCATCACAGAGGTTCTAAAGAAGCTTCAAGTTCTGTTGAGGTCCTCAGCAGCAGCACCAAGTTCAGCAACTCTATATACAAGTGATGTTACCCATTCAAAAATATTTAAGATGCCTTTTCAACAAAGGCACTAGACAAATTTCTCATTCATAGAAAAATATGAGCCTGGACTTAAGTCTAACACATTAAAAAATAACTCAAAATGCATCATGGGGTTAAAGGTAAAACATAAAACTACAGCGTTTTTCATATAAAACTATAACATTTTTCATATGAAACAGGGAGAAAATCTTCAGAATCTGGGACTAGGCCAAAAGTTCTTAGATGACATCAAAAGCATAATTCATGAAAGAAAAATAGATAAATTAGACTTTATTGAAATAAAAATATTTTTCCTGTGAAATACCATTTTAAAATGATAAGTAGGCTACACACTGTGAATAAACATATGTAAACCATATATCTTACAAAAAACTATCTAGGATAAATAAAGATTTCTCAAAACTCAGCAGTAAAAGTCAAACAATCCAATTTAAAAATGTCCACAGACATAGACATTTTACAGAGTAGGATATATTAGTGTCAAATAAGCCCACAAAAGATATTCAATATTATTAGGTATTAGGAAAATGCCAATGAAAGCTATAATACAATGATATACCAGCACCCACCTATCAGACTGTACATTGGCACTAACGCTGACAGTAACAGGTATTGGTGAGGATAAATGGATCTCATACAATGCTAGAGGCAAGGTAAGATCATACAGTCACTTTGTGTTGGGGGTGGAGGGACAGGGTGTGTGCTCTTAACCCACCCCCCACCAGCAATTTCCTTTGCAGAACTCTTCTTGGTCACTAGGCAGAGGTTGCTGTTGATGAGTAGAGAAGTCTTGGTTCAAAGCCTTTTTTCAGAACCTAGTGGTGTTCTTATGTATTTCTGAGCCTGGCTGATCAGACTGGAGCACCATAGACAAGACCTCCAAGCTCCCAGCAGGACTGCCCTCCTCCCAGGCATCAGCATCATCTTTCAGCACAGCCTTGCTATTAACATTCTATGGTGTTAACTGATGGAAACTGTCTTGCTAGGATATCATCACCTTGACAAAAAAGATATGTAAACAGAGAAAGAGGTCTATCATCATATTTGCTATTGGTTAAGGATCTGTATTTTTTCTGCCTTGAGAAATTCAGCTGGCTTTCACTTTTGTTTGTAGTTTGGCAATAAGGAATAGGATTACTACCTTTATCAAAATGCCCAGGTAGAAATGGAAACCCCTAGACATTCCTGGATATTGAGCCCATACTCTGAAACTCCATAATGTCTGCTGTCAAGGGAAGTGGGCCACTTGGGCTGCTCCTTGGAAGGAGCAGCTATGAACCATGGGAGAGATAAATCACTGCCTCCCCTCCTGCTGCTGGTCATAGACATGATGTTCTGCAAATTTTCCACTTGGTTTACATCACTGATGTCCTCAATCATATTTTATGTGAGAACATGCATCACTCTCCCCTCCACTTCCCAGCTCTGCCTTCTTTCTGAGACCTCTTATTTCTTGGCTGCAATGTGACATATCATATCTCCATCTAGCTGAGCAAAGAGAATAAGACATCTGTATCCGAGCCTGGGGAGTGGGAGATGTGAGTAGAAGCATTAGAAGGGTTCCTCCAAAAGCAAGTTGAGTTTGTTCTCAAAATTTCCAATAGAGAAACTAATGTGGACAAGCCAGCACATAGCAGATCAGTAACAAACAGGACAAGGCTGCCTGCTCCTTTTCAGCACTCTTTGTACTGAGCTATGAGCTTTTCTTCAGAAGTGATGAAGTATGCATTTTTATCAACAAAGAAATGTATGCCTGAAAGGGCCTGGGATGTATTTCTTTCTAGGATTACTGCTCCAACTCCACTGACTTGAGGATAAAGTGAAAGACTTGAAATAACTCTGGGAAAATGGGTTTGCTTAAAGTTCTTGAACTTTCTAACTTGTGAGGACTAAGTCCATGCTTGAAGCAGCTAGTTAAATGGTGGGGGATAAAGAAGGCAAATCAAGAAGCGAATATCAACTACATATAAAAAACAATATTGAACATAATTATTGAGAAACTACCACGTGCCAGGCACTTAATCAACATTACCCCTTTTCAGTCTTCACCATGATCATGTGAGCTCTGGCCCATTACCCCCATTTTGATGATAGAAAATGCTAAGTTTAGCAAGGTTGGGTCACCTTCTCAAAGCCACACAGCTGATCAATGAACAAGCTGAGTCTGTACCAACGCAGAACTCGTGTTTCTTCTACTATACCACATTGCCTCCACCATTGGCTCACCCACAATGGGACAGCTGTCTCCAAGACACTAACTGCTCACCCAGGAATGGTCAAGCAGAGGTGAGATGGACTTGGAGACTGTGAGTCCCTTCTGACTGACCCTCAGGCATTGCAGTTAGAAGCATAGCCATTGCAGCCAAATTGGGAGGGGGTCCCATCCTGGTTCCATCTCTCACTGGCTGCATGATCCCTGACAAGTTACTTAACCTCCGCTGACTGCCAACTCCCCAAAGAGCCAGCCAACATAACCTGTTGAAAGAAAAGCCAGGTTTATTGTTCCCTGCAGTGAGGGCAGCAACGTTCTTCTAGAGTCATGTCAGGTGAGAACAACAAAGGTGGATATTTATAAGGTTTGGGTGGCCTGGTTTAAGGTAGACCTTTCAATGCAGGGAGCTCAGTGGCATGGGAAAAATTCATGATACAGTAGGATTAGTGGACACAGCAAGGAGTGAGCGGTGAAACAGGTCCTTGGATTATAAATAGTCATTTAATGAGCTCAATGTTTTTCTTAGAAAGGGCTACTTGCAATTTTAAGGGACAGTTCAGTAGTCTATTACCCAGAAAAATGGATCTTCAGGAAGTTTCTAAACCAAACCATAAAGTTATTTGCAACTTTGTCTTCCTAAGCAAATATGTCCTACTGTAGTAAAGTCGTATCAGTGCCTAATGTCCCACAGTAAAGTTACAGTACTGCAGACAGTAAAACTGTGGGTGTGGATGATTTCTTTTTTTACCCCTGACACAGCCTTCCTCAACCCCCTTCTGCTCCAGCACCTACTACTACTCAAATGCAAGCATCAGAGAAGGAACAATGAAGAGGATACCTGACTGCTGAAACTTGGACCCTAGTTTCATAAGGGACAAGGATTTCTACACCTCAATTGCTTCTTAGGGTGGGTAGAATGTCCAGCTGTAAGCAAAAGGCAGTGTTAGGTGTCCAGGACAAACCTATTTCTCATGGCCAAATGATGGGTGAAGCTAGAAAAAGACTTCTGCCAGCTGCGTAAGCAGCCCTCAGCCTCAGAGGACGTTGAAGTATGGCTTTGTTCTTTATTTGTGTCACAAGCATTATGTCTATTTGCCAGCTCTCTGCCTCAGCTTCCAGCATGACAGCAGCATTACCCTGAATCCCTTCATCCAGTTTCTGTTGCCCCCTGACCCTGCCCCAACCTCTAAGGAAACAGACCCCAGACTCAACCATGAGAGACACCAGTGCTCAGCACTGCTGCTGCCCAGAGGTGCTGGCTCCCCACTCCAGCTCTATGGCTGCTCATTAACCTAAGTCTGCTAACCTCTACTGAGTTCCTTAACTGTCCTGCTTGTGGCTTCCTGGAGAGAGCCAGTCACTCCTGTCTACCCTCACCTCACATCTGTCTAGGCACATGTCCTTCTTCCTGTCCAGAGCCCCCAAAATGTATGAAAATGTTTGAGTTGTTTACTTGACAGTCTCACTCAAGATGGACCTTAGCTCTCTGGTCTGTATATAAAATCTGCCTCCTTTCCTGTCTCAATCAGCTCTGGATGCTGTAACAGAGTACCACAGACTGGAAGGTACCACAATTTGAAGGCTGTAAGTCCACGATGAAGATGCCAGCATAACCAGAATCTTATGCAAGCTTGCTTTCTGGAATGCAAATGGCTGTTTTCTTGTGTGTTCACATGGAAGAGAGAGAGCAAGTTCTCTCATGTCTCTTCCTATGAGGACAATAATCCCATTCATGACCTAATCACCTCCCAAGCCCCCCACCATATTATCATATTGGGGATTAAGACTTTAACATAGCAGTTTTGGAGATGCACAAACATTTAGTCCATAACATTTCCCCTTCTGAAAAGCAGAGTGGCAAAGGCCCACCCCAGCACCATGGCACTTCTCCTGTGCTCCTGAGTGCTGGTGGTGGCTCCAGGCTCTCACTGGCCCAGCACCAGGCTCTGGGTGCTGACCACCAGAGCTCTCATTGAGAAGAAGCCCAGGTGCTTTGCAATGACTTCACACCCATACAGGTACAGACATGGTCTCTTCCACAAGCATATCAACATGCACCTGCATGGCTACTTCACACTAACCATGGTGACTGTCAGCTTGGTTTCAGCTTGACCTCTGTTTCCCACTCTCCCCAAACCTCCACCAACTGGAAAGCTTCTCAAAACCACATTATTGGGATTTTATGGAGGCTTGTCATGTAGACATAACCAATTTTTAACTCCATTTTTAGCTTCTCTCCCTTCTTTGGAGAAATAGGGAACAGGGGAAAGGGACTAAAAATTCTAGGCTTCTAATTATTTGGTATTTTGATGACCAGTCTCCACCTGGGAGCCATCCAGAGTCACCTCAATAGAACAAAAGATGCTCCTGGTGCTCTTTATCATTCAGGAATTTATAAGGGATTTAGAAGCTCTGTGCCACAGATGGGGATGAAGCCTGAATATATATATTTCTTATTAACTATCACAATGACTGAAAGCCAATCTACTGTTTTTACCACCACACATGGGCAACTTTAAGCAATATTGCTGATAAGATACTCCTTCCCCATTCACCATTGCTCAAACTTCTCAAACACTAGAAGCACCAGAGCCCTCTGACCCTTGGGTGAGGTTGAGGTTAGGTGACTGGGTTGATGACAGTGTTTGGAAGACCCTGTCCACTCCATGCCGCTGAGGGCCACTCCTCCTCCACCTCAGTAGAAGCCTGGAGGTGCCAGGCACAAGTGAAAATGTGAATATTGGACCAAACAGGTAGTTAGGTAGAGGCCCCCAGCCTTCTGTATCCAAAATGGGGACAGTCAGACTCTGACCCTAGCATGACTCCTGTCTTTTGTTTTCTGTATTTCTGATGTTTTTTTTTTTAATGTTTTTTATTGATTATATTGTATATATATATTTGATGTTTTGACATGCTTGCTGACTCCAAAGGGACTTCCCCTCCCTGGGCCAGCTAAATCCTAGATAGCAACAACCCACCTGCAAGTGCACCTTTCAAATGCAAACTGACCAATCCAGAACCCACACCCAACCACCTCCTTTATGGCTCTCACACTTGAGGGCCACTAGCCACATGCCTCAATCACCTTAGGGTCAGATACTGGAAGTAGGGATAGCTTCTTTGCCCCAGAGATAATTGAGGTTATTCAAACTACCCAATCCTAAACCTCCTGACCCGCTTCTCCTGTTCTTTCCACAAAAACCACAATAAAGGCTCTTGCCCACAGTTTCCTCTTACTCCATCTTCTGACTGACTGATGCTTCCCCATGTGGCCTTGTGTGCTTTGCTGTGCCCCTTGTTTCCAGAGACCAGTGAGTGTAAAACTTCTTTCATTACAGTCATTTTCTTGTTTGTATGTCTTCCTGTCTACTGGTGACTTCCTATTTATCAACCTGGATGGTTGTGGGTGTAATTTCATTATTATTTTGTATTGAGATATAATTCAAATAACATAAAAATCACTTTTTAAAGTATACCATTCAGTGGTCTTAGTTTATTTATAAAGTTATGCAACCACCACCACAATCTCATTCCAAAATTCTTTCATACCGCAGAAAAAAGCCTCATACACTCCCTTTCCCCATTCCATCCCCATTCCCAACTCAGCCTTGGGCAAACATTAATGTGCTTTTTATCTCTATAGATTTGCCTAGTCTGGACATTTCACATAAATGGAATCATACAATGTGTGAACTTCTGTGTCTGACTACTTTCATTTGGCATAACATTTTCAATGTTCACCCATGTTACATGTAGCTTATGTCAAAATTTTATTTCCTTCTAAGATTGAATGATTCCACTGTATGAATTTGCTACATTTGCTTATTCATTCATCAGTTGATAAACATTTTAATTGTTTCCACTTTTTGGCTATTATGTATAATGCTGCTATGATCATTTGTATAAAAGTTTTTGTGTAGATGTATGTTTTCAATTGTCTTGGGTTTATACCTAGGAGTGGAATTGCTAGTCAAATGTTAACTCTACGTTTAACATTTTAATGAACTTCGAGTTATTTTCCAAAGTGGCTGCACCATTTTACATGCCTACCCTCAATGTATGGGTTCCAATGTCTTCCTCATCAATACTTGTTATAATTTTAATCCTGGCCAGAATAGCTCAGTTGGTTGGAACATCAACCCATAAACTGAAAGGACACATGTTTGATTCCCAGTCAGCTCACATGCCTAGGTTGCAGGTTCAATCCCCAGTCAGGACATGTATCCAAAGCAACCGAATGATGATTCTCTCTCACATCTCTCTCTCTCTCTCTCTCTCTCTCTCTCTCTCTCTCTCTCTCTCTCTCTCTCTCTCTCTCTCTCTCTCTCTCTCTCGTTTCTCTCCCTGTCTCTCTCTAAAAGCAATTGAAAACTGTCTTTAGATAAGAATTTAAAAAACCTTAAAATTATTTTTCTCCTTTAATATTTTCACATTTACTTCTCTTTGGTAATACTTACATTGACTTCTACTTACTTCTACTTATATATTTATTTGTTCTTTATCTTGTTTATAGTCTGTTTCCTCATTAGGCTGGAAATTTTATGAAAACTTTGGCTACTGCAAGCCCAGTACTTAGTTGACTCCTCTACACTCTGTGTAATATGTGTTAATTGGCTGTTTTCAGTAAGCTTCCTGATTGACAGTAAACTATCAGCAGTTAAGTTTTGGGGGAGTTAAAAAGTATTTCAACTGCATGGAACATCAGCGCCCTGAACCCTCGCATTGTTCAAGGATCAACTGTATATCCTATTGGTTCTGTTCTCTGGAGAGCCTGAGTAATACAACAAGGACTAAAGCAGGTGAAAGGATGGATAAGAAGGGTAAACTTAAAAACCACAGAGAGATCTCACCTGACCAAAAATACCTTGTCCACTAACTTACCATGGTTAAATTTTTTGCCTGTGTAGACTAAGATTCTAATTATTAATGACAGATGTTTTGCTCAAGCCACAGAAACAAATGGTTTTGTTCCTGGAATGCCCTGTTAGTATGCAGCAGTAATTTGTGCTGGGAGAGGAGAGACCTCATGTCAGCAACATCAAGGCAGGAAGAAGGAAACATGGAGCCCCCCCACCAGCATACTCCATGAACCACTCCCATCTCTTTCTTGAGTAGTCAATGACCTCACTCTGGGAACCCAGCAAGACTCAAGACTCACAGCAGGCCTTCCCTGAATCTCCTAAGTCCTTGTGTGTATGTCTTCCTTAAAGCTGCAACCACATGCCAGAATTTGATCCCCTACCTGGGTCAGAGGAATTCAAGGGCCCCTGTGGCCTCCCCACTTAAAAATGGATATAAATGTTTAGAAGAGAGTTTAGAGGGACATACTCTCTGGAAACTTTGTAGTTGAACTCAGAAAGAGAAAGCAAGCACCTCACATCCAGGGCCCAGCCAGGGTCCCCTCACTCCTGATGAGATCATCTAAAGGGCTGAATGCCATTTCCAAAACTGAGCCCCAGAAGCGCAGTCCTCTCTCCCTGGCCTGGACTCCTTCTTTTGGTGGCAGCTGCTGCAGAGACAGCTCCCATCCCCACCACTGTGACCCAGCATGGACCAGGGCCCTCCAGGCTCAGGGAGGGCAAGGGTTGCAGACCAGAATGATGCACTGACATGGCCAATAGGCATTCTGGCAGATGGACAGGTGGCTGCAGGTGACAGGCTGTGACCCTCACCGCATTGTCAGTACCTATGGAAGTCAAAGGAAAGAAACAAAATATTTCTGGCCCTGAAACAGGCTGATGAGGAGGCCAAACCACAGGCTGAGCTGCTCATCCTGAGACAGTGGCCATTCATACATGGAACCACGGCCACCCAGACTCATCCTCCTACCTGCCCTGCCCTGTTTCCTGCTCCTGGAGGCAGGAGGGCAGACTGTGCTGAACACCACAGCCCACACATGTTACTTATAACCAGACAACACCAATGAAGGATGGGGTGGTTGTGCCCTGTTCCTAAGGTAGGCATGGAGCAGAAGAGCTCCCTCTTCAAGCTGGGCCAAGAGAGTGAGGGCTGGAAGGCCACCTCATAGCCTAGCCCCAACCTGGAGCTCGAGGCACTACCCAGTGGAGGAATCAAGGTGGACATTCTCCTCAACCTTATCTCACTACTCCTCACAGGAGGATCTGAAGCTCCCAGATCTGATTTCCTGTCCCTTCAGGAATCATTTCCCTTTGCAAAGGTGAGGATAAGAGTGGTTTCCCATTATCTAAGGAAAAAACACCCCAAAAGTAAGTCCTTCCCTGGGATCTCCTCCTGGGTGCTACAGATCCCAACCTCTTTTTATAATGCAAATCACCCACCACTCACACACACTTAGAACCTACAGTCCCTGTCCACAGAGACCCAGCTTCCTCCCCAAAAGTCCACTCCCCACATCTGAGATACAAGCTGAGGACTTTGGCAGGAGAAGCCAAGGTGGAGTTCAATGCTCCTGGCCTGTCTGTTTAAGCTCTCTCTACCAAGGCAGGTTCAAGATATGCCTTCTCTTCCCCTCTGTTCCACTGGGTGTAAGCAGGTAACTTCTCCTTCTGTCTCTCTGTCTCTGTCTGTCTGTTTCTCTGTCTCTCTCAGTCACACACACACACACACACACACAGACCTCCCAAGGGCAAGCATGAACCCTCAGAGGTGGAGGAGTCTATGCAGAGTACACCACCCATGAACCTGAAGTCAAATCCAGGAACAGACAGGTTTTGTTTGGACCACAGACACAGACTATTTTTAATTGGTCATCAGCTTACAAAATTCAAGAGATTTCACACTAAAGTCTGGATTTTTTTTCCAGAACACAGAATATAGGCCATTCCTGGGCCACATTTGAGGGTGCAATTGCTGCTGGAACCCAGGACCCCCAACCCCTGGAGCTAGAGAAGATCACCAGGCATTTCACCCACTCGTTGGCACTCCCTGGCCAGCCACTAGTAGCCCCTGAATATTAGCATCTAACCTAAAGCAGTAGAAAAACAAAGTCATTTCTTAACTCCCCAGATGTGCAAGTCTGCCCTATCTAATGTGGGGTTAGTGCATTGAATTATTATGCAAGGTTTCCTTCCTTTGATACCTTCTGCCATCTTTCCCACTTTCAAACTATGTCCAGATCACCAGGAGCAGGCACCATGAACTCCAGAGGCTATCCATGTCCACTCTGGGCAACACAACCAACCTGCCAGGCCATGAGAGCCCTGCTCAGAATGGCCAGTTCAACTCTTTTGATGCCATTTTCCTCCCTATTGGTGGCAGGGAAAGGATGATGATTGTGTCAATCACAGACAGCTTCTAGGGGCTTCTAGGGGCAGGGCTGAGGCCCCACCCAACCAATAAGTCTACAACATGAGGAAATAGAGTTAGGCCCCACCCTCAGCCTTTTGGTTTACTCCCAAAGATCCACCTGAGATAAAGATGAAGTGGGTGAGGCTCTGGAAGCTCAAAGGGAGTACTCCATATCTCAGGAGAGCCTTGCCTTGCACTCTGACATTAGTGTGCACAGAAACACTAGTCTGTGAGCCATGCCATGGACCCGCATGCCACACTCCAGGCCCCCAAGAGTCTTTCAGTGATAGTATTGGATAATCTCACTTTGTCTGAGCTGCCCTAGACCTAGAGGTTCCTAATCCATCCTACTTATGGCCTTTCCATAATGCCCCAGATGTCCAACCCCAAAACCCAAACTGACTCCACTTCCCCAGAAAACTGACAGAAGATGCAGGAAAAATTCTAGAAACAGTTGCTTCAATCTAATTTAGTCAGAAGAAGGTATGTGGATATAAAGCAAGCATTATATGACTCGAAAACCAGTGTTTAATCAAGACCTAATTTGAGTTCTGTAAGAATTCAGGGAAGGCCTAGATCAGGAGGTTCAGGTAATCATGAACTACTTCAGGGCAGCACTGGGATTAAGTTGGGTAGAGAAGGGTGGAAAAGTGACCAGGCCAGTAGCTGGTGTGAAAGTATTCAGGGCACAGAAAAAGCACTTTTTTATTGCTTATTCCAGCCCTGATATTGTAGCCCTGTCACATGGTCTTTCCATCCATGGTCCATGACTTTACCAGTGACATCAAGTAATAACCACAGCAGAGGAAAATATCCAATTCATGAGCTCAGGTCATGCCTGCATTTCCATTACCAAGGCTTATTACATGTATGTTGTATGTACTCCTATGCTCACCTTGGTCACTACAAATGGGAATCAGTGAAAATTTCTCCTGAATTTGCACAAATGTGATTAAATTATCCATCTGGGGCTTTCTTTCCACAAAGGCCTTCAAGATTGATCCCTGTGCGTCAATTCTTTTCAGCAACCATGAGAACCCACTTTTGACAAGGAGCATCCAAGGCACTAGGAATAGACACACACGATGTCATTCACACCCTGGAAGGTCACAGTCTGTGGGAATACAAATGAGGACAAATTACACTACAATGTGATCAATAACAATATAAAAAGTCCCACTTAAAAAACTAAAATTTAAGCCCTGGCTTCTGTGGCTCAGTGGATTGAGCGTCGGCCTGTGAGCCAAGTGTCGCTGGTTCGATTTCCAGTCAGGGCACATGACTCAGTTGTACATCAGGTCCCCAGTTGGGGGCGCAAGTGAGAGGCAACCACAGAGTGATGTTTCTCTCCCTCCCTTTCTCCTTTCCCCTCTATCTAAAAATAAATAAATAAATAAAACAAACAAATAAGTAAATTATTTTTAAAAAAACTAAAATTTGGAGAGAAGATGGCGGAGGAGTGAGGAGAGGCTGCGCTTTCAGGCTCCCGAGACCCGTCTGCAGTTTGGGCTAATTGCAGACAGAACATCTCAGTGAGCAGCTGGACACTGGCAGGAGTCGAGCCAAGGCACTGCTGGATTAGAGAAAATCCATCTGGGAACAACCTGTTTAGTGAGGATAGCAGAGGAAAAGGGGACGAAACGGGATTCCTGACTGGGGAGGCTGCCCGAGCTGCGGCTGGAAGTACACAAAGGATTTTTGGCGACCACAGGCTACCCCGGAAAGAAGTTGGGAGGAGAGCGGATCTCTGCCCGCTGGCAGAGACGGGACTCGACCAAGTGGCATTGGCGCTGAAGGACAGGAGACAGTGTGCTGCTGGGCAAGTGAGAACATAATTCTCCTTTATATTTTTCTCTAGTGGACGGTGGAGAGGGGAGGAAAGTTTGGGGGTGGTAGGCCATTCTTGAGGAGCGCAGGCACAGTGGTGCGCTCATCCACTCCCCAACCCTACCCTTGGGTTACGGGGGTGCGCATAGGGAAGTGCTCTCACTCACTGGCCCAGGTGCGTGGGGCCGTGAGTCCAGGCGTCCCTCGGACACTCCCCAACGGACATAAGATCAGTGCCCCAATGGGCACAGGGAGGGCCCACTGAACACGCAGAGGACCATGCGCAGATACCCCTAGACAGCTCCCATGGGCGCCGGGCGCCGGGCCCCAGGCCAGAAAGCAGACCACTAGCCCAGGCTCTGTTCATGCCCGCCCAGACAGGTGAGGGAAGGCAGTCGGCTGCGGCACAGAAACAGAGGGCGGCAGTGACTCACAGACGCTCACTTCCACTGAACACAAGTGTCCGCGGCCCCGCCCTAAGAGGCCAGAGACCAACTCCTAGAGCTCGGCTCAGTGGGACTAAGGGCAAGGGTGCCCGAGCGCGAAAACACCTCACCCCGGGGACAATAGGCGCCAATCACGGGGCAAGTTATCGGGCCGCTGGCGCGCATGCAGGGTCACGCGCAGGGACACCTCGGCGGGAACGAGGAACAACCTCTACCCTGCAACAATAGGCACCAATACCAGGGCAAGCTCTCAGCCGCCCCGCCCGTGCAGGGGCTCATGCGCAAGGACACCTCAACTGTCTCCGGTGGGCAGCAAGGGAGCACGCCATGCCAGCAACCGTGGGAGCACACCATTGCGGCAACCACAGGCGCACACGATTGCTACAAGAAACAAGAACCTCTGAACCACCACACTAGACCAGCTGCGGACACAGAAAAAGAAGGCAACACACCAAGGCTAAAACGGATATCTCCACAAAAGAATTCGAGATAAAGTGGATAGAGTGACTCTCAATCAACAAGCCAGAAGGAAGATCCTAACAAAAAAATCTGAAGTATAACCAGACAGCATAAACAAATGATATAAAAGGTACCCCAAGAACATCAGGCTCAGGAGATCAAAGAGACTGCACCACTGAAATACCCAGATCTACCATAAAAAATCTCATACCACAAAGGTGGGAAGGCAAAGCAGACAAATCCAAATAACAAAAACAAACAAGAAGAATCCAACATGGTAAGATGCAGAAACAACCTCTCAATGAAAAGAAAAGAGGAATTCCCAGAAAGAGAGGTAGATGGAATAGACATAGCCCAAATGTCAGACATGGAATTCAAAACTATGGTGGTGAAGAAGCTCAATATGCTCGAAAACCTCAAAAACAACTATGACAACCTCCAAGGAAGTTACCAACAGCTCCAAGAAAATTATTGGGAACTTGCAGAGAACTACACCAGCATAAAAAAAGACATAGAAACTATCAACAAGAACCAGGAAGAAATGAAGAATGCAATCTCTGAACTGAAAAACACAGTAGAATCAGTCAAAAGCAGACTAAACGAAGCAGAGGATCGGATTAGTGAGTTAGAGGATAATGTAGGTAATAATTCTCAAATGATACAGCAAAATGAAAAAAGATTGAAAAAATATGAACAAGATGTAAGGGAATTACAGGATAGCATTAGAAAAAATAATTTAAGGATCATCGGAATATGAGAGGGAGAAGAAAAGGAGCATGGAATTGAAAATCTGATAGGAAAAATAGTGACAGAAAATTTTCCGAACCTGATGAGAGAAAAAGTTATGCAAGTCCAAGAAGCACTGAGAGTTCCAATAAAGAGGAACCCCCAAAAATCCACTCCAAGGCACATCATAGTTAAAATGGCAACATTCCAAGACAAAGAGAGAATCCTAAAAGCAGCAAGAGAAAAACAGCAAATAACTTACGAAGGAGCTCCAATAAGGCTAACGACCGATTTCTCAACAGAAACATTACAAGCCAGAAGGGAATGGTCAAAAATATTTCAAGCAATGAAAAACAAAGGCCTACAACCAAGAATACTCTACCCAGCAAGGCTCTCATTCAAAATAGAAAGTGAAATAAGGAGTTTCTCAGACAAAGGAAGACTAAAAGAATACATCTCCACAAAACCAGCATTGCAAGAGATGCTAAAGGGAATATTCTAAGAAAAAGGAAGAGAAAAAACAAAAAAAGAGGAACAGAGATACAAAAGGGAAATGAATAAATACACGTCAATAATAACGTTAAATGTAAATGGATTAAATGCTCCCATTAAAAGACATATGGTAACGGAATGGATAAGAAAACAGGACCCACATATTTGCTGTCTACAAGAAATACACCTCAAAACAAAAGATTTACATAGACTGAAAGTAAAGGGATATAAAAAAATATTTCAAGCAAATGGACCCGAAAACAAAGCTGGGGTAGCAGTCCTCATATCAGACAAAACGGATTTCAAAGCAAGGGCAATAAAAAGAGACAAAGAAGGACATTTCATAATACTTAAAGGAACGATTCATCAAGAAGATATAACACTGATAAACATATATGCACCCAACATAGGAGCATCCAAATACATAAAGCAAATACTAGAAGACCACAAGAAGGATATTAACAACAACACACTCATAGTAGGGGACTTCAACACTCCATTATCAACAATAGACTGATCATCCAAGCAAAGAAACACCAAGGATATACAGGCATTGAACAACACACTAAACCACATGGACTTAACTGACATATATAGAACTTTTCACCCCAAAGAAGCAAAATATACATTTTTTTCAAAGGCACATGGGACATTTTCAAAGATAGACCACACGATAGAACACAAAACAAGCCTCAACAAATTCAAGAAAATTGAAATCCTATCAAGCATCTTTTCAGACCACAATGCCTTGAAACTAAAAATCTACCTCAGGGAAAAAAATCAAAGACACACAAACTCATGGAGAATAAATAACACGCTCTTAAATAACGAATGAGTTAACAATGACATCAAAGAGGAAATCAAGAAATTTCTAGAAACTAATGACAATGAACACACAACAGCCCAAAACCTATGGGACACAGCAAAAGCAGTGCTAAGAGGGAAGTTCATAGCAATACAGGCATATCTGAAAAGGATAGAAGAATCTCAAATAAAAAACCTAACCATAAAGCTACAAAAACTAGAACAGCAACAACAAACAAAGCCTAGGGCAAGTAGAAGGAAGGAAATCATCAAGATCAAAGCAGAATTAAACGACATAGAAACGAAACGAACAATCCAAAAAATCAAAATTAGGAGCTGGTTCTTTGAAAAAATAAACAAAATTGACAAGCCTCTAGTCAGGCTCATTAAGAAAAAAAGAGAGAAGACCCAAATAAACAAAATCAGAAATGAAAGAGGAGAAATCACGACTGATACCTCAGAAATACAAACAATTATAAGAAATTACTACAAACAACTATATGGCAAGAAATTTGACAACCTAGTAGAAATGGACAGATTTCTAGAAACATATAACCTTCCAAAACTGAATCAAGAAGAAGTAGAAAGTCTCAACAGACTAATAACAAAGAAGGAAATTGAAACAGTAATCCAAAATCTCCCTGCACACAAAAGCCCTGGACCGGATGGCTTCACAGGTGAATTTTACAAAACATTTAGGGAAGAACTAACTCCTACCCTCCTCAAACTATTACAAAAAATCCAAGAAGAGGGAAAAATCCCAAACTCTTTCTATGAAGCCACTATTACCCTCATCCCAAAACCAGGTCAAGACACAACAAAGAAAGAAAACTACAGGCCAATATCACTGATGAACATAGATGCTAAAATCCTCAATAAAATTTTGGCAAACAGGATCCAACAATACATCAAAAAGATCATACACCATGATCAAGTGGGATTCATCCCAGGGATGCAAGGATGGTTTAATATTCGCAAATCAATAAATATAATACATCACCTAAACAAAATAAAAGACAAAAATCACATGATCATATCTATAGATGCAGAAAAAACATTTGATAAAGTACAACACCCATTTATGTTGAAAACACTCAGCAAAATGGGAATAGAGGGAGCATACCTTAACATGACTAAGGCTATATATGAGAAGCCTGAGGCCAACATCATACTCAATGGACAAAAACTGAAAGCATTCCCCCTGAAATCAGGAACTAGACAAGGCTGTCCACTCTTCCCACTTCTATTCAACATAGTGTTGGAAATCCTAGCCACAGCAATCAGACAAGAAAAAGAAATAAAAGGCATCCAAATTGGGAAAGAAGAAGTAAAACTATCACTATTTGCAGACGACATGATAGTATACCTAGAAAACCCTATAAACTCCACTAAAAGACTACTCGATATAATAAGTGAATTTGGCAAAATCGCAGGGTACAAAATAAATATACAGAAATCTAAGGCATTTCTGTACACCAACAATAAAATAGCAGAGACAGAAGCCAAAAAGAAAATACCATTTACTATCGCAACAAGAAAAATAAAGTACCTAGGAATAAACTTAACCAAACAGATAAAAGACCTGTACACTGAAAATTATGCAACATTGAAGAAAGAAATTAAGGAAGATACAAATAAATGGAAGCAAATACCATGTTCATGGATGGGAAGAATCAACATCATCAAGATGGCCATACTACCCAAAGCAATTTACAAATTCAATGCAATCCCTATTAAAATACCAATGACATATTTCACTGACCTAGAACAAATACTCCAAAAATTCATATGGAACCAAAAAAGACCCCGAATAGCAAAAGCAATCTTGAAACAGAAGAACACAGCAGGAGGAATCACAACACCAGACATCAAACAATACTACAAAGCCACTGTGATCAAAACAGTCTGGTACTGGCATAAGAACAGACATATAGATCAGTGGAACAGAATAGAGTCCAGAAATAAACCCAGGCCTCTATGGTCAACTAATCTTTGATAAAGGAGGAAGGAACATAAAATGGAGTGAGAAGAGCCTCTTTAACAAATGGTGCTGGGAGAACTGGACAGGGACGTGCAAAAAAATGAAACTACACAACCAACTTACACCACACACGAGAATAAACTCAAGATGGATTAAAGACTTAAATGTAAGCCATGATACCATAAAAGTCCTAGAGGAAAACATAGCCAGGAAAATTTCAGATATCACATGTAACAATATCTTCACCGATACATCTCCCAAAGCAAGAGAAATAAAGGAAAAAATAAACAAATGGGACTACATCAAACTAAAAAGTTTCTGCTCAGCAAAAGAAAACATCAGCAAGATGAAAAGGAAACCAACCATATGGGAAAACATATTTGCCAATGATATCACAGACGGGGGACTGATCTCCAAAATATATAAAGAGCTTACATGACTCAACATCAAGAAAACAAACAACCCAATTAAAAATGGGCAAAGGACCTGAACAAACACTTCTCCGAAGAGGACATACAGAAGGTCCATAGACAAATGAAAAAATGCTCAACATCATTGGCCATCAGAGAGATGCAAGTAAAAACCACAATGAGATACCACCTTACACCTGTCAGAATGGCCATCATCAACAAATCAACAAACAACAAAATGCTGGCGAGGATGTGGAGAAACAGGAACCCTACTGCACTGTTGGTGGGAATGCAGACTGGTGCAGCCACTATGGAAAACAGTATGGAATTACCTCAAAAAACTAAAAATGGAACTGCCTTTTGAACCAGTGATTCCACTGCTAGGATTATACCCAAAAAATCCTGAAACCCTAATTCAAGAGAATTTATGCACCCCTATGTTCATAGCAGCCCTGTTTACAATAGATAAGTGCTGGAAACAGCCTAGGTGTCCGTCTGTGGATGAGTGGATCAAAAAACTGTGGTACATCTACACAATGGAATACTATGTAGCAGAAAGAAAGAAGGAACTCCTGCCATTTGCGACAACATGGATGGAACTAGAGAGAATTATGCTTAGTGAAATAAGCCAGGCAAAGAAAGCAAAATACCATATGATATCACCCAATACAGGAAACTAAAGAGCAACACAAACAAACGAACTAAATAGGCAAAGACTAGAATAGTAGTCAGTAGGGGGGAGGGGGGCGGGAGAGAAGGGGGATAAGTAAGGGAAGGGTCTAGTCAAGGAACGTATGTGAATGACTCATGGACATGGACCATGGGGAGGGATATAATTGTGGGAGAAGGGATGGGCTGGGAGGGGGGAGCAATGGGGTAAAATGGGACAACTATAATTGAATAATCAAAAAATAAAATTAAAAAAAAAAAAGAAAGAAAACTAAAATTTATCTGAACCATCTCATTACTGGCTCCATAAAGACCTAGCCAGAGAAGCCACACAAATAAGGAGAAGTAGGTGGAAAAAGAACAAATAATATGTATTTTTCAAGGTAACTGCTAACAACATTTTAGAGATCATCTTTCATCTGATTAATTATGTAAGAAAAGAGAAGACAATAAGCCCACAACTTGAATTTTGTTTAAATACATTGGCATAAAATTTAATGACACCACTTTCTGAAGAGTATTTAAAATTATAATTTTTTCTAAAAGAATATTTGCTGAGGTCCAATAAATCTGTTGTATGTGAATGTAATTAAAAATAAATAAATCCAATCTCCCTTCAGTAGTTCAAAACTAACACTGCCAAAAGCTGATTGCAGCTTTAATGGTGCTATAATGAAGATGGCATATTGGGCTCATGTTAGCATTTTACAGTTAACAACAACTGCCTGTAGTTAGGAAAGAGAAGAGAATGTTTATTATTCCTATAACTGAAAAGGGCAAATCACATTCCATTTCATTTAAGGAAAATTATTCTGTTAGGATATTTATGTGAACCTACAGCCTCATCATCATTAGCCATTTTTATTATTGTCTCAGAACAGATTTTAGGGCTTCAGGTGGTGCCTTGAGAGCCATGTGAAAACCCAGAACAGAAGGACCAAGGGCCATGGTTCTTGCTGACATCACATTTTGTGAGACCCTCCAATTATTATTCCCACTCAATCCAGAAAACAGGCCAGTTCCCTAGCTATTACTTCTTTGTTTACCACCTGTTGTAACTTGAAGAAAGGTATATCAGTCAGCTAATCCTGTGCAACAAACCACCCTAAAATTCAGTTACTTAAAACAAATATCATTTACATTTCTTACATTCCTTCTGGTTAGTTGGGAAAGTCTGTCCTAGTCTGACCTAGGACAGACTTGGCTCAGCTGTAGCTCCAGCTGTTTGACTTCTCCCTGTGGACTCTGTTCCAGGAAGCAACAGTGGTTATAAAGTAGAAGCTTCTGGAATGAAAATGACAAAAACACAAACCCAATATCACAAGCACATTCCAAGCTTTCACTCATGTTCGATTTGCTAACATTCTATTGGACAATGATAGTCATATGGCCAAGCTCAACATATTTCCATGGAGCTGAAAACATTTTGTCTCTGGTATGAAAGAGAGGGTAGCAAATGTTTGTTGAATAGTAATTGAAACTGACATAGTCAACCCTGTCACTTCCTTTGCTTATATGTTAAATGCATCCAAGACTTTGCCAAGATACCCAAAGCCTCACCCAATCATAGCATCAGTCTTGAGATCCAGGATCTCATGGCTACTCCAGCTCCATATGTCTCCTCTTTATCCAGACACAATAGACTGCAACTGATACACAAACAATTTTAAGTGCTACTGGGAAAATATTTCCAGGCCCCCATACCCTGAGGATATAAACTGTCCCTTGATGAGGCTCTGGTTCTGCTCCCTGGAAATGGCCCCCACCAATCACTATCCATGACTTTGGGTTCCACTTTGGAGAAGGTCTTTGTTTCTCTGTCACTCTTCATGGCCTCGTGTGCTGAGGGCACTGGAAAATCTGCCTTTTTACATTTCTGAACAGCCTTCCCAGCTGCTCCTTGACTGGGAAGAGCTGGGGCCCCAGAGGTCTTCTCACATTTTGAACAGTCTCCATCTGTTTTAGGCCAGGTTGGCAGCACTTTTGCCAGTCGAACTCTTCCAAACATATGGGTTTTTCATGTACTGATTCCAGGTACCTCCATATGGCAACAAACAGTCCACAATTTTCTCCCAAGGCATACCTCTTCTCGTCTTGTGAGCCCACATGCTTAATCATCCTAGGACCCTTATTCCAGTTGACGTGCTCTATGAGGTGATGCTTTAATGATTTTAGAAGTCTTAACAAGGCTTCGTCTTACTTCGAGAAACTTCCCCTGACTGGAGAATCTAAAAGTGAACAATTGTTTTATTTTTCAAACCCAGAAAGCCCAAGAACTTCTGGCCTCTTTACAGTCCCTTTGACTTCTGTTTACAGGACAGCCAGTTCTTTCCTGAGTATATCCCTCTCCTGCAGCAGTCTGTGAAGTGCAGCTAACAACTGGATATACCTAGATGAGCAAGACAGAATGCCCTCGAGGACCTCCCTGTGCAAGACAGACAGTCACAGTGCACAGTGATACAAACAGAATGGGGAGTGGGCTGGCTGTGGAGGCAGAGGCAGGGTAACACACCTGACCAGACAGAGGAAACTTCTCTGAGCAGGGTACACCAAAGCTGGCTCTTCAAAGATGAGAAAAATTCATTCTGTTGAAGAGGACAGGAGAGAAAAGGCTGGCTGGCAGAAGGCACACTATGTGCCAATGGGTAGCACTATGAAAGGCCAGGACACTCAGAAAAGCAGTCAGTAAGGCTAAGCCACTGCAGTAAACACCCAGGGAGGGCCAGGCTAGGCCTGAGCAAGATGATGAGGGAGAAATCAGCCTTTGCCTCAGGGATCTTGTTGGCCAACAGGGCAGAGTAACCAAGAGATCATTTCCACCCAGAAAGTGGGGCTGCAGTAAGAACCAGACAGAGAGTCAGAAAAGGGGTGACCATCCTTAGGAAACTTGTCAGAGATGGTTACATTTTAGAGAACAGTGGAAGGAGAGCAGAAGTTAACCAAGCAGAATGAGGTCAAGAAGGTGTTCCAGGTGTGGAAACGACATGAGCAAATGCCTGGGCGTGTGACCCTGCCTGGTGACTTTAGGGAGGTTCATTGTGTGTGAGTGCAGTTTTTGTGTGTGTGTGACAGTGTGTAAATGTGTGTGAGTGTGTGTCTATGTATGTGTGCCTGTGTGTGTCTGTATACATTTGTGAATGCATACATGAGTGTACATCTGTGTGTATTCATATCCTTGTGCGTGTGTGTAAACATGTGTGTCTGTGACTGTGTGAGTGTGTGTGAGTGTGTATGAGTGTGTGGGTGCAAAAATGAGTGTGCATAGAGAGAGGTGGGCAGGGCAAGGTCATGTCCTGGAGACTGGATCTGGGTACTCACTCAGGATCTCTTTAGTACAAAGTGTGAGCCTTTATATACACAGCCCAGCAGGAGGAAAGGACCAGGGCAGGAACAACAGGGGTGTCCTAGTTGGTATCATTAGATACTCCTTAACAAGATTAGAGGCTGGGGTGGCATGTTTCCTAAATACATGCATAATGAAGGAAGATGAAGACGACCATTTCCCAGAGACTAATGACTAGCCCTGCTTGAGCCCTCAGCAATGAAGGCAAAGCAGTTGGAGTTTACTTTCCTATTGGCCCTTAGAGTTCTTGGGTCTAATGTAAAATAACCACATCACCAATTGAATCGCAAGGAGGAAACAAATCTCTCTGTTATATGAAAGAAAGAAAAAAGCCTCAGACCCTCCAAGGTTTGCTCTGGAAGAAGATCCCAGAGGTCAGGGCAACTAGATCAGCTCTGAAAGGTGCCGGCCTCCCTTCTCCAGGGTCTCAGGCTCCAATGTTCAGTGGCACCAGGACCCCATCCATGGGAGACTGCATCCTCCTTTCACATCAAGCTGAGCTTGTCATTCCAGAGCACAGCTAGGAGAGGTGGGATGTTTGAGAATACTTGACTGAATCCTGAGTGGGTGAGTGGAGAAATGACTAGAGAGAGCAAGGTACACAGAAACAGCCTAACTCTCAAGCACAGACTGGGATCCTGGCAATGAAGCAAATCTCCTGGTTGGCCACACTTCACATCCCATGTGAATCCCACCTTGCAACTCTGCCAGACAGCCCTCCCCTCTCCAGCAGCAAGCAGCATTTCCTGGGTCCTTCACTGACCGTTGTTCCCTCTTTAAAGCTCAGGTCCACAAATAAACTACGAGGAAGGACATTTTCCCACTGCTCCATCATTACTAGGATTCACTCTTGCAAGAGGCAGTGATGAGGGAAAGGGTACCAGGGTGTGTGAAATCAGTTATGTAGCATTTGCTATCAGCAGTTCAGAATGAGATTAAAGATGGCCGCTGAGCTCCCTCCCTGACTACTGGGTGCACTTAGAAGAATCCACAGAGACAGGAGGCTGGGCACTCAGAAGATCCTGGCATGCAGGTAACATGATGCAAAGAGCCTCAGGGAGGCTTCTCTGAAAGATCTCACAGACCTAAGACTCTCTCTGACCTCTATCACTTACCAACTGCTCACCTTGGGCAAATTATTCAGTTTCTCTGAAACCTGTTTTCTCATCCAAAAAATTATGGTATCTCACCCAGCTCACAGGGCTGTTGTCAGGAGTAAATGACATAATTCTGTGAATGCTCCTAAACGAGGGACTGGCACACAGTGGGCCTGGCTGCATCTCTTTGTACAAACTCCATTCATTGTCAGATTGGGAATGATTTCTAGAATGTCATGAGATCCAGCCTAAGTCAATCAGCTGATATATGGCAAAGCAGGCTTTGAAGGTAGGTATGCCCTCCACCAAAGCCCATCTTCTTTCTCACCTTTAGAAGAAAGCTAAGGACAGTAGGCAAGAGTTACCAGCAATTAATTTCATCTGTTTCTCAAGAGAAACAAAAATCACTGTATAGTATCAGGGAATCTAAGCCCTATACAGAGAATTTCTCCAGGGAGCTAATATAACCCCATGGATTGTTACAAAGATTAAATGAGATGCCAGCCATGAGTAGATGATCAATAAGTGATAGCTGTCAAGTTCTGGTCATTTAAAGTTGCCTCTTTCCTATATAAATCATCTATGGTGCTTAACAACGTCCCACAAATATGGCAACTTAGAATAGCACAGATTAATCTCATAGTTTCTCTGGTTCTGGAGTTGGGGCATGAGTAGTTGGATCCTCTTTACAGAGTCTTACAGAACTGCAGTCAAGGTGTTGGCTGGGGCAGCAATCTCCTCTGAGGGTCTGGGTACTCTTCCAAACTCATTGGCAGAATTCAGTTTCTTGCTGCTGGAGGAATGAGGCCAACAGACCCTAAAAGCCATCTGCCATTTCCTGTCATGTGGCTCTCTCTACACAGGCAGTTGGTTTCTTTAATGCCAACAGGAGAGTGCTGCTGCTGCTTTCATCTCTGACCTCTGCACCCTCTTGTGAAGGACTGGCCTGATTAAGCCAGGCCCACCCACCCAAAGTATTCATTTGTTTGATTACATCTGTGAAATATCTTCATTTTCACCTTACAGCATAGTATAGTTATGGAAGTGAAATCATATACACAGGTCCCACCCACGGTCAAAAGATGGGGATTATTCATGGGCATAACCCATAAGGGATTATCTCAGAATTCTATCCCTCCTCCTATCCTTAATCTGAACAGAACATAAAGTCTCCTGCTGAAAGAATGAAACTCTAATAGTGTTTTCTGGTCCCTGAAAAAACTTTCTTTTAGGATTTCCATAACAGGTGGCATTTTATTTCAAGAGTGGGTTTCTTAGGTTTCTGGGCTATCCCTGAAACATAAAGCTGGTAGACAAAACTTAATTGTATCAGGACACTGAATTCAGGTAAAATGGCGCATCATTTGGAATATAATAGTGTTTGTTGATTGGCTTTTATCTCTACCTTTTAAATGTATTTTTTTAATGTTTTTTATTGATTATATTGTTACAACAGTTCCAATTTTCTCCCCCTTGTTCCCCTCCACCCAGCACCCCCCTCCCCGAGCAATCCCCCCCAAGTCCATACCCCTGGTTCGTAAAAATTAACTATCCCCCCCCTCTCAAATATTAGGACCCTTGTAATCTTGTAAAGGACAATGGGCGAAGGTCTCAAGCTCCTCTAGCTGCTTCAAGCTGGACATGGTCGTCGTCCTACCTACCCTTGGGTCCAGAAAACCCTAATAAGAGTGGGGGTGTGGAGGGGAGGGTGGCCTTCCCACATGGGGAAGGATCGTGCAGACTCCAGGTCAGTTGGCTGTCTCCGGTCAACGGCGTGCTTGGTTTAACAGGCTGGTGTCCTTGTTGTGTTCTGGGGGCAACAGATTTGGCGAAAAGGGTTAAAAGACATCATTCAATCCATAACTACTAGATGACAAAAGGCAGGGATTAATTTTTCAATGTTCCATATTAGGGAAAAAAAAAAAAAAGCTTCTTTGTAAGAAGGTGTGCTAGGCACATCTCGCCTGTCCAAAACCCTTTTGCCCATTATACTTAGTTTGGGCTGAGGTAAATAGTTTAGGTTTTTCCCCCTCTCAGACCTCTGGGCCTTTTCTGTCCAAGCCATTAGGATAGAAAAGAGAAACCCATTTTAAAGTGAAGCCCACAGACCACCCCATTCTTCCCCAACCCAGCCATTTAGTTCAGCCAAACCGTTGAGTCTCAGGAGGCAGCGCTGCAGAGAGGATTAAGTGAGGTTTATGCGTACAGATAATCACTCAGGTAATGCGATCATTGGCTTATGTCCTTTGAAAACAAAAAACACGTGTTAATTTATGTAACATAACCCGCAAACAAGTCTCTAAATCTGGAGAAGAAACTTTTAAGACGGTTAGTTGCCCTGTTTTATACTCTACTACTGATCATTGTGATTTTCCTTGAATAATAATTTTTCTCCCTAAGGTTACCCTCCTTGTCTTTAAAGGGACTACATTAAGTCCATTTTTAATTTATCCTGTTCGTTTGCATAAACATAACAAGAGCAGCAAATGATCACTTATGATCTTTAGTTCTGCTTTGCTGGAACTTACCCAAGGAATATTTGGGGTGACCTTCAGTCTGTTCTTCAGGGCACAGAAGCTGTGCCACATATCTGGCATTCCTCCTTACCTGTACACACCTGTTTTTTCCAAGTCTTTCTGGTCTTTCCTTGTGCCTTAAGGTCCCTTCTAGCCATCTTTCAGGAAAACAACCTTCGTTCCTTCCCTGGAAAGATTGCTGTGGACCGCACAACCAACCATGGTACCAGGCCTTTTATCTCACGGGCTTTTATTACCTTTGAAAGTCATTCCCAGTTCCTCAGGGCTTTCTGGTAACAATCTGAGCCCAAGTATGTTTCCTTTAGGCTTGACATTCCAGTCAAAGACTTGGTCAAAAAAAAAAAGGGAACCTCTGTTGACAACTGGTCTTATTAGTTCTATGCAAAGGAACTTATGTCATTACTTACTTGTTTAGAATGCCAAACTCTGGAGGGATCAAATAGGGAGAAAAATATACAACGTGAAGGAAAATCTTTGTCCTAATATTCACTGAACTGGCATTTCCATTCTTCATATTTTCATTTTTTCCCCCACTAAAAAATTTTTGTTTGTTTTTCCATTACAGTTGTCTCACTTTTTTAGCCCTCTTGTTTCCCTGCACCCTGTCCCTCCCCTCCCCTACATTTAGTCTCCACTCAGTTGCACCTGTCCGTGGGTCATTCATATATATATATATTTTTTAACTTGACCCTTCCCCTTACACCTTTCTTTTCCTCCCCCCCGCCCCCCTTGTTACTGTTAGTCTACTTCTTGTTTACATACCTCTGGTTCAATTTTGCTCATTTGTTTGTGTTGTTCATTAGTTTCCTGTAATAGGTGACAGCATAAGGTATTTTTCTTTTCTTGCCTGGCTTATTTCACTAAGCATAATTTTCTCTAGTTCCATCCATGTTGTTGCAAATGGTAGAAGTTCCTTCTTTCTTTCTGCTACATAGAATTCCATTGTGTAAATGTACCACAGTTTTTTGATCCACTCATCTACAGATGGGCATTTAGGTTGTTTCCAGCACTTGGCTATTGTAAATAGTGCTGCTATGAACATTGGAGTGCATAGGTTCTTTTGAATTGGTGTTTCGGGATTTTTTGGATATAATCCTAGCAATGGAATTGCTGGTTCAAAAGGCAGTTCCATTTTTAGTTTTTTAAGGAAATTCCAAACTGTTTTCCACAGTGGCTGCACCAATCTGCATTCCCACCAGCAATGCACCAGGGTTCCCGTTTCTCCGCATCCTCTCCAGCACAAGTTGTTTGCTGATTTGTTGATGATTGCCATTTTGACTGCTGTGAGGTGGTATCTCATTGTGGTTTTAATTTGCATCTCTCTGATGGCTAGTGATGTTGAGCATACTTTCATATGTCTATGGGCCCTCTGTATGTCTTCTTTGGAGAAGTGTTTGTTCAGGTCCTTTGCCCATTTTTTAATTGAGTTGTCTGTCTTCTTGATGTTGAGTCGTATGAGTTCTTTATATATTTTGGAGATCAATCCCTTGTCTGAGATGTCATTGGCGAATATATTTTCCCATATGGTTGGTTTCCTTTGCATCTTGCTGATGTTTTCTTTAGCTGAGCAGAAACTTTTTAGTTTGATGTAGTCCCATTTGTTTATTCTTTCCTTTATTTCCCTTGCCTTAGGAGATATATCAGTGAAAATGTTGCTACGTGGGATATCTGAAATTTTCTTGCCTATTTTTTCCTCTAGGACTTTTATGGTGTCACGGCTTACATTTAAGTCTTTGATCCATTTTGAGTTTATTCTGGTGTATGGTGTGAGCTGGTGGTCTAGTTTCATTTTTTTGCATGTCCCTGTCCAGTTCTCCCAACACCATTTGTTGAAGAGGCTCTTTTCACTCCATTTGATGTTCTTTCCCCCTTTGTCAAATATTAGTTGACCATATGAACCTGGGCTTATTTCTGGGCTCTCTATTCTGTTCCATTGATCTATATGTCTGTTTTTATGCCAGTACCATACTGTTTTGATTACCGTGGCCTTGTAGTATAGTTTGATATCGGGTATTGTGATTCCTCCTACTGTGTTCTGCCTCAAAATTGCTGTGGCTATTCGGGCTCTTTTTTGGTTCCATATAAATTTTTGAAGTATTTGTTCTAGGTCTGTGAAATATGTTGCTGGTATTTTAATAGGGATTGCATTGAATCTATAAATTGCTTTGGGTAGTATGGACATTTTAATGATGTTGATTCTTCCCATCCATGAGCATGGTATACGCTTCCATTTATTTGTATCTTCTTTAATTTCTTTCTTCAGTGTTATGTAGTTTTCTGTGTACAGGTCTTTTACCTCTTTGGTTAAGTTTATTCCTAGGTATTTTATTTTTCTTGTTGCTATGGTAAATGGGATTTTTCTTTCAGTTTCTATCTCTGAGTTTTTATTGTTGGTGTATAAAAATGCCTTCGATTTCTTAATATTGACTTTGTATCCTGCTATTTTGCCGAATTCACTTATTAGATTGAGTAGTTTTTTTGTGGAGTCTAAAGGATTTTCTATGTACACTATCATGTCATCTGCAAATAATGACAGTTTTACTTCCTCTTTTCCAATTTGGATGCCTTTTATTTCTCTTTCTTGTCTGATTGCTGTGGCTAGAACTTCCAAGACTATGTTGAATAGGAGTGGAGAGAGCGGACATCCTTGTCTTGTTCCTGATCTCAGGGGGAATGCTCTCAGTTTTTGCCCATTGAGTATGATGTTGACTTCAGATTTCTCATATATGGCCTTTATTATGTTGAGGTATGCTCCTTCTATTCCCATTTTGCTGAGAGTTTTTATCATAAATGGGTGTTGTACTTTATCAAATGCTTTTTCCGCATCTATTGATATGATCATGTGGTTTTTGTCTTTCATTTTGTTTATGTGGTGTATCACGTTTATTGATTTGCGAATATTAAACCATCCTTGCATCCCTGGGATGAATCCTACTTGATCGTGGTGTATGATCTTTTTGATGTATTGTTGGATCCTGTTTGCCAAAATTTTATTGAGGATTTTAGCATCTATGTTCATCAGCGATATTGGTCTGTAGTTTTCTTTCTTTGTTGTGTCTTGACCTGGTTTTGGAATTAGGGTTATACTGGCTTCATAGAACGAGTTTGGGAGTCTTCCCTCTTCTTGTATCTTTTGGAATAGTCTGAGGAGGATAGGAGTTAGTTCTTTCCTAAATGTTTTGTAGAATTCACTTGTGAAGCCATCTGGTCCTGGGCTTTTGTGTGCTGGGAGTTTTTTGATTACTGCTTCAATTTCACTAGCTGTTATTGGTCTATTCAGACTTTCTGCTTCTTCTTGATTCAGTTTGGGAAGACTATAGTTTTCCAGGAATCTGTCCATTTCCTCTAGGTTGTCAAATTTCTTGCCATACAGTTGTTCGTAATAATTTCTTATAAGTCTTTGTATTTCTGTGGTATCAGTTGTGATTTCTCCTCTTTCATTTCTGATTTTATTTATTTGGGTTCTCTCTTTTTTTTTCTTGATGAGCCTGGCTAAAGGCTTGTCAATTTTGTTTATCTTTTCAAAGAACCAGCTCCTACTTTTGTTGATCTTTTGAATTGTTACTTTAGACTCTATGTCATTTAATTCTGCTCTGATCTTGATGATTTCCTTCCTTCCACTTGATCTGGGTTTTGCTTGTTGTTCTTCCTCTAGTTCTTGTAGCTGTAGGGTTAAATTTTTTATTAGATTTTCTTCTAGCTTTTTTAGGTAGGCTTGTATTGCTATGAACTTTCCTCTTAAGACTGCTTTCGCTGTATCCCATAGGTTTTGGGTTGTTGTGTGTTCATTATCATTGGTTTCCAGGAACTTTTTGATTTCTTCCTTGATGTCATTGTTAACCCATTCATTATTTAATAGCATGTTATTCATTCTCCATGAGTTTGAATGTTTTTGAGTTTTTTCCTTGAGGTTGATTTCCAATTTTAAGCCATTGTGATCTGAGAAGATGCTTGATATAATTTCAATTTTCTTGAATTTATTGAGGCTTGTTTTGTGTCCTACCATGTGGTCTATCTTTGAAAATGTTCCATGTGCACTTGAGAAATATGTATATTTTGCTTCTTTGAGGTGTAAACTTCTATATATATCGACTAAGTCCATTTGATCTAAAGTGTTGTTCAGTGCCTCAATATCTTTGGTGTTTCTTTGCTTTGAAGATCTGTCCATTGTTGACAATGGGGTGTTAAAGTCCCCTACGATGAGTGTGTTGCTGTCTATATCTTTCTTGGAGTCTTTCAAAATTTTCCTTACATATTTGGGTGCTCCTAATTTGGGTGCATATATATTTATAAGGGTTATATCTTCTTGATGGATTTTTCCCTTAAGTATTATGAAATGCCCTTCTTTGTCTCTTTTTATGGACTTTGCTGTGAAATCTGTTTTGTCTGATATAAGTATTGCTACCCTGGCTTTTTTTTTCATGTCCATTTCCTTGAAATACATTTTTCCATCCCTTTACTTTCAGTCTGTGTAGATCTTTTGTTCTAAGGTGGGTCTCTTGTAGACAGCATATATGTGGGTCATTCTTTCTAATCCATTCAGCTACCCTATGTCTTTTAATTGGAGCATTTAATCCATTTACGTTTAAGGTTATTATTGATAAGTACTTATTCATTGTAATTTTTCCCCTTTGTACTCGTGTTCTTCTCTGTCTCTCTCTGTTTCTTTATCTTCTTAGAGCAGACCCTTTAGCATCTCTTGCATTGCTGGTTTGGTGGAGATGTATTCTTTTAGTCTTCCTTTGTCTGAGAAACTCCTTATTTCGCCTTCCATTTTGAATGAGAGCCTTGCTGGGTAGAGTATTCTTGGTTGTAGGCCTTTGTTTTTCATTGCTTGGAATATTTTTTGCCATTCCCTTCTGGCTTGTAGTGTTTCTGCTGAGAAATCTGAGGATAGCCTTATTGGAGCTCCCTTGTATGTTATTAGTTGTTTCTCTCTTGCTGCTTTTAGGATTCTCTCTTTGTCTTTGAATGTTGCCATTTTAATTATGATGTGTCTTGAGGTGGGCCTGTTGGGGTTCATCTTCATTGGGACCCTCTGTGCTTCCTGGATTTGCGTGACTCTTTCTCTCCTCATGTGAGGGAAGTTTTCTGTCATTAGTTTTTCAAAGAGGTTTTCTATCCCTTGCTCTTCTTCTTCTCCTTCTGGAATTCCAATGATACGGATATTGTTACGTTTCATGTTGTCCTGCAGCTGTCTTAGAACCTCTTCAGTCTTGTTCAGTCTTTTTTCATTTTGTTGCATTGTCTGGGAGTTTTTGTGTAGGTTGTCCTCCAGCTCGCTGATCCGATCTTCTGCTTCCTCTAGCCTGCTTTTAATTCCTTCTACTGTGTTCTTCAATTCAGAGATTGTATTCTTCATTTCCTCCTGGCTTTTATTGATAGCTTCCATGTCCTTTTTGATGCTGGTATAATTCTCAGTAAGTTCCTTATAGTTCTTCTGGAGTTCACTGTAGTTTTTCTGGAGTTCTTTGTAGTTTCCACTGAGCTCATTTAGCTTCTCCATAATCCATGTTTTAAATTCTGTATCTGATATTTTGCTCCCCTCTATTTCATTTAGCACTCTTTCTGGGGATTCTACCTTTCCTTTTGATGGAGGGTTGTTTCTCTGTCTCCCCATTTTTGTGATTCCTTTTGTTTGTTGGTGCTTCTTGGAATGATCAGTTCTTCCTGGATCTGCCTCTGGTAATGTCAGATCATGTACCAGACTGGCCCTAGGCAGCCTGTTGGAGACTTCCAGGGATCTACTGCCTTTGTCTCTCTTCTTTAGTTGTTACTATACTCAATCTGTGATCAGCTGTCAGGCTTAAGGACCGTGGGTGTGGCAACTTAATTCCTGTAGGCAGGGCTTTTATTTCCCCTTAGTATGACATCACTTGGAGGGGGATGGTCTGTCTGCTGTACTGGGGCTGAGTCAGCACTGGCTGGTCCTGGGAGGGGGTTAGTGTAGCTTTCACTTACTCCTCCGCCCTCCTGGATCTCCATCTGTGTTGTCCTTGATGATATTTCTTTAATCTGTCTGGTTGTATTTCAGCTACTTTTTGGTGGATCTTTTTCTCTGGTTAGTTGATTGAGAGTCACTCTGCCCACCTTGTCTTGAGATCTTTTGTGAAGGTGCTGCTAAAACATAATTACACAACCCAGGCAAGAAACCCACACCCTCCAATGTCTCCCCCAAATACAATCCCACTATAGGCTGCAAATGAGCCCGTGTTAATATACTTGTGGAGATACTGGGACTCTTATTTCGTAGGAGAAACAGAAAGGAGTTGTTTTAAATGAAGGAAGGGTAATTTTTGAGCTGGAAGTTGATAGAGTATTAATATTAGCAATTGGGATCAAGGTTATGTAAGAGAGCAATTAACACTTACACTGTATGTTTGAAAAGGAGGGGAGGGTTACAGTGTGGAGTGAGAAAGTGGAAGTGTATAGTATTAGGATTATATAATCGGTATATACTATATGATTAGTGTGGGAGGTAGGGTAGACACAACAGACATCTAGGTAGACAGACAGCCAGAAATTGAAAGAGAGGGCTGGGGAGGTTAGAAGGTAGGAAATAGATTGAGAGAGAATTTTTTAAGGGTAAAAATACAGAGTAGAAAATAGCAAGACAGGAAGGGAGAGAGGAAAGAGAGAGAGAAAGTAGAGAAGAGAAGGGTAGGAGAGAGAACGAAAGAAGAAGGGGAGGTAGAAGAGAGGGGACTGGATTAAAATTCTTTTTTAAATTATATATTATAAAAAAGATTAGGAGATTAAAACATGATATAAAGTTGCAGGATAGAGAGAAAAGGTGAATATAGAGAGAGAGGAATAGGAGATAGGAAAGCAAGAGGATTTGGGAGGAAAAGAGCTCAGAGGAGGGAAGGAAATCAGGAGGAAGAGGAGATATTAGGGAGGGGAGGATTGAAATTGAAGAGTTGACAAAAGATAGGATGAAGGAGAGAAATACAAGAGGTAGGGAAAGAAGTGGGGGGATGGGGTAGAAAAAGAGAAGGGGTAAGAATGGGAGAGTAAAGGGAGAGGGGGATAGATTAGAATTATAATTTGAATATTAAGAGATTAGAATATAAAGTGTAATAGGGAGAGAGAGAGAATATGTATAGGGAGAGAAGGAAAATAAGGACAAGAGATGAAAGAAAAACGAATGTAGACTGAAGGGGGACAAAATAAAGAAATTTAATAAAGTTGAAGGTGCGTAGCGCAGAGAAAGGAGAGGGTGAGAAAGGGAGAGAACTTAAAATTATAAAATTAACTGAGAATAGGATGCAGGGGAGAATGCTAAGGGGAGAGAAGGGAGGGAAGGGGAGGGGAGAAAAGGAGTGAGAATAAGAAGGGACTGACAGTAGGGGTAGTTAGAGAGAGAGTGAGAGATAAAAGAATGAGGATTTTAACTCAATTCAACTTTTATGCACAGTCTCTGGGTATTTTTGGTTTGTTTGTTTTTTGGTTTTTCCTTGTTTCCTTCCTGAGTCTGCTCCTATTCAAAATTCCATGAGTTTCAAATCTTTTCTGGTTGGTTGGCTGGCTGTGGGAGGGTTCTGCTTGATTCTTGGGTTGCTAGTCTTTTTTTCATGGGCCTACCACCACTCTGCTGTGAGCTGCCTTTAGTTGTCCCCTCCTGAGGCAGCCTCAGCCCTCCTCAGGCTTGTCCAGCTACTCCTTCCCACTGTTGGTCCAACCTGTGCCTGCCAGCAATCCCCGCTCTGCCTCCAGTCCTGTTTCTATTCCCAGGCTACAGCTTCTGCTCTCTTCCCTGTCTATATGCCTGCGCACCCTATCTCTGTCCCTGTCTCGAGATCCTCCTTTTGTTCTGCAGGACTCTGGCACAGTCGGTCAAAGTGCCGGGCCCAGTGGCCCTTTCCTGCCCAGGGCCTCTCCCCTAGTCTGGAGCTTTGCAGTGGCTTTCCTGTGTGTGCTCTTCTCCTTGCCCCAAAACTTTCTCTATTCCGAGCTACCGCTTCCGCTGGCTTCCCTGTCTATCGGCCTGCGCGCTCTATCTTTCTTCTCGCCACAGCACCGTCCCTTTGTTCTGTGGGATTCTAGTGTGGTCGGTCAGCGCAGCACTCTCCTACCCCGGGGCTCTCTGCCGGTCTGGAGCTCTGCAGCAGCCCTTCCCTGCGGCCCCTTCTCCTTGCCCTAAAACCGTCTCCCCTCCAGAACCTCCGCCTCCGCTCTCTTCCCTACTTACACACCCTGCACGTCCTATTTCTCTCTTAGCCCCAAACCCGCCTTTTGTTCTGTGGGATTCTAGCGCGACTAAAGAGCAAACACTGATTTCAAGAACACAGTTCTCCCCCGGTCCGGAGTTCCGCAGCAGCTTTTCTGTGCTGCCGTTCTCCTTGCCCCAAAACTGCTCCTTTGTTCTGTAGGGCCCTAGCGCAAGTGCTGGGCGCGCCCGGGATGCCGAGCTTTCTGTCGGAGGTTGCAGCTGAGGATGTTTCTCTCTAGACTCAGATCACACAGTTTCTCCCAGTCCTGATTGTTCACTGTTCTCTCCCTCCTCTGGCTTTTTCGGCCAAATCCTCTCCCTAACTCCCTACAAGAATTCACTCCCGGCTAGTGAGCTCTCCGGCTTGATACTGCAAATGCACGGAGTCTCAGAATGACTCAGCCTGCAGTTTGTGATAAACCCCTCCACCCCCCTCCACGCTGCTCCCACGATCTCCTCCCTGTTCACGTTATCAGATATTCCCACTCACTCAGTCATTCCTCCCTGCCTTTGTTCCTCCTGGATTGTCTCCTTAACAGGAGCGAGCTGAGAACACTGTCCCTACTCCGCGGCCATCTTCTCTCTCCTCCTGTGTAGATTTGTTACAGAAACAAGGGAGTCCAAAAATCCCCAGAGCTTGCAGCTGGGGGATGGGGAGAAGGAAGCAGCTTTTAGAATGCCTCCACATGCCTGAGGCTGGTGGCTAGTGTCTTTCTTATGCAAATGGCTTTAATGCATCCAAAGCCTCAGGCAGATGGGAGGAGTCTTGAACCAGGGGACGGTATGGAAAGCACACAGAGCCTACGTAAGGGTCTGTGAATGGTCAGAACTGTTTGCAACGCCCACTGCGTCAGATGACGCAGTCAGGGATATATAAGCAGCTGCAGACATTTTAGCTCAGACTCTCTCAAGCTCTCGTTCAGGTTCTGGCTTTCACTGGCGCTCTGGCTCTTGCTCTGGCGCTCTGGCGCTCTGGCTTGCGCTCTGGCTCTGGCTCTCTGACTCTCTCTGGCTGTCGCTCGTGCTCTCACTCTGAGACTCTCTCTGGCTCTCGCTCGTGCTCTCACTCTGAGACTCTCTCTGACTCTCGCTCGTGCTCTCACTGAGACTCTCGCTCTCTGACTCGGGCTCTCACTCGCGCTCTGGCTCTGGCGCTCTGACTCTCTCTGGCTCTCACTCGTGCTCTCACTCTGAGACTCTCTCGCTCTCTGACTCGGGCTCTCACTCGCGCTCTCACTCTGGCTCGCGCGCTCTCTCGCACGCTTGCTCTCGGGGTCTCGCTCTCGCGTGCTCCCTCCACGTGGCTTGGTGAAGGGGCCTTCTCCATGTGGCTTGGAGAAGGGGTCTCCAGGCTGCTTTAAGAGGCTCTCGCCATGCGGTTTTGAGAAGGAAAGGAGATCCGCGCAGTTTGCAGGAAGAAAACAGTTTGCAAGGAGGCTGAGAATCCAGGTGGTTCTGCATTGAGAGCTGGAGGGCACCACAGCACAGAAAGGACCTCCCCAATCAGATTGAATGATTGGCAGCTGCTGGTAAAGCTGAACTGTGTTTGGAAAGTAGGGAAACAGTTTCTCTGACTTTCCTAAAACTAGCCTGGTTTGGAAGGGGGGGAGGCAAGGATACGTGTTTGTGGATATTTTAAAGAGCATAAGACTTAACAACAGAAATCCGCAAATAACTAAATCTATATAACTGTTAAATAAACAATTCTTTTTCTTTTCACCAAACTCTGGTATTGAGAGTTATAATTTTGGCAGCGGGCAATCAGGCCCCTAACTAAAGAGCCCGTGGGTTTGTTTTCAACTGGAGCAGCCCAGGGGTTCTGTAACAGATTTTTTTTAATTGTATTTTTTTCCATTGCTATTTAGCCACCTTATACCCCCAGCCTCACGCAATCACCACATTGTGGTCCATGTTCACAAGTCTTCTTACCTTCTTCCTTGACCTCCCTAACCCCTAGACTCCATCCCCCATGGATGTTATCTTCGCTATGTATGAGTTTTTCTCTATTTTGCTCATTAGTTCAGTTTGTTCATTAGGTTTTATATATGGGTGAAACCATGTTATTTGTCTTTCTCTGACTGATTTATTTCACTTAGCATAATGTTCTCCAGTTCCATCCATACTGTCAAAAAGGATAATTTTTTTCTTTTTTACAGCAGAATGATATTCCATTGTGTCATCATTGATGGACAGTTGGGCTGCTTTCATAGCTTGGAAATTGTAAATGACACTGCAAAGAACATAGGGATGCTTATGTTCTTTCAAATTAGTGGTTTAGGTTTCTTTAGATAAATTCAAAAAAGTGGGATTGCTGGTTCAAAAGACTGATCCATTTTTAATTTTTTGATATATTTCCATACTGCTTTCCACAGTGACTGCACCAATCTACAGTCCCGCCAACAGTACAAAAGGGTTCCCCTTCCTCTACATCCTTACCAGCACTTGTAGTCTGTTTATTTATTTTGTTAAGCATATTTTATTGATTATGCAGGAGCCTTTTGCATCCCCCTGTTCTTCTCTCTGGACACTTTACCTCTACCCTTCTAAACTCCAAGTGCCCCTTCTTTTGCCTCTATAACTGGTTTCCTGAAACCATTCTTTTATCAGTCACTTTTTTTATAACTCTGTGACTTTCATTGTTTTTTAGTATATTTTATTGATTATGCAATTACAGTTGTCCAATTTCTTTTCCCTTAGCTCTCCTCCACGCAGTATCCCCCTTCCCTCCAGCAATACTACCCCTCCTTAGTTCACGTCTATAGGCCATGCATATAAGTTCTTTGGCTTCACCCTTTCCTATATTATTCCTAACTTCTCCCTGTCTGTTTTATCCTACCAATTATGTTTCTTAATCCCTGCACAATTTCCCCATTTCTCGCCCTTCCTTATCCCAGCTGATAACCCTCCAAATGATCCCCATACCTATGATTCTGTTCCTATTCTGGTTTGCTTAGTTGGATTTTGTTTTTATTTTTCGGATTCAGTTGTTGATAGGTGTGAGTTTGTTGTCATTTTAATGTTCATAGTTTTGATCTTTTTCTTAAATAAGTCCTTTTAATGTTTCATATAATAATGGCTTGGTGATGATGAACTCCTTTTGCTTTACCTTGTCTGGGAAGCACTTTTTCTGCCCTTCCATTCTAATGGATAGCTTTACTGGATAGAGTAATCTTGGTTGTATGTCCTTGCTTTTCATCACATTGAATACTTCTTGCCAGTCCCTTCTTGTCTGCAAAGTGTCCTTTGAGAAATCAGCTGATAGTCTTATAGACACTCCTTGGTAAGTAACTCTGCTTTTCTCTTGCTGCTTTTAAGATTTTCTCTTTATCTTCAACCTTTGGCATTTTAATTATGATATGTCTTGGTGTGGTCCTCCTTGGGTCTAGCTTGTTTTGGATTCTCTGTGTTTCCTGGTACTGTATGTCTATTTTCTTTGCCAAATTTGGGAAGTTTTCCTTCATTATCTTTTCTCATAAGCTTTCATATTCTTGCTCTTCCTCTTCTCCTCAGGTACCCCCATCATTCAGATGTTGGCACGTTTAACATTGTCCCAGAGGTTCCTAATCCTCTCCTCATTTTTTTCAATTCTTGTTTCCTCATTGTGTACTGGTTGACTGTTTTTTCTTTCTTATGTTCCAAATCATTGATCTGAACCCTGGTTTCCTTCCCTTCACCAGTGGTTTTGTGTGATTTTTCCTCCGTTTCATTTATCATAGACTTCACTTTTTCTCTATGTGTTTGCCATACTTAAGCATACCTGTAAAGCCTGTGAGCATCTGTATCACCAGTGTTTTGAACTCTATGTCTGTTAGGTTGGCTGTCTCCTCATCACTTAGTTCTTCCACTGGAAACTTGATCCATTCCCTCTTTTGGGCCATACTTCTCTGTCTCCTCATCTTGACAGGCTTCTGTGTTTGTTTGCCTCTGTGTCTTAAGTAGAGCTATGGCACCTGTTACATTGTAATTCGTCAGTACAGGGCAACCCATTTCACCATGTTGTGGCGCTGTATGTAGGGGAGGGATCCGAGAGGGAATAATGCCACTTGCTCAGCACTCACCCCTTTTCCAGGCACTTCTCCCACTTCTGTATGGGACTGGTGCCCCATTAGCTGTTGCCCTGGCCATGGTTCCCAGAGTGGGTGTGTCTGCAGATGTTCTAGGACCATGAGGACCCTTTAAACAAGTGGACCTACTGAGAGGCTGGCAGTTTCTTCCTCCACCCCAAACCCCATTGGTTTGCACAGTCAGAGGCAATGAGGCTTTATTTTCCCCAACTCTGGGACTGTGAGCTGTGTGGTCTGATATGGTCTGGTGCTTCCCAGATGTCCCTACCCACTTTTCAAAATGTGTGACTGTGCTTTCCACCACTGCTGCCACCACCACACTGCATCCTCTCCACCCTGGCTCCACCCCTCCCACCTGTCTGGATGAGTATTTCTTCTTTATTTCTTTGCTTGTTGGACTTTCATGCAGTTCAGTTTTCTGGAACTTCTGGTTGTCTCTAGTTTTGAGGTAGTTGTATTCCTTCTTAGTTGTGGAGGGAGACTCTGTGTGTCTGTCTAGGCCTCCATCTTACCAGAAGTTCCCTATTGATTTATTGATGGTAGCCATTCTGACAGTTTTCAGTTGATATCTCATTGTGGTTTTGATTTATATCTCTCTGATGATTAGTGATGTTAAGCATCTTTTCATATGTCTATTGACCATCCATATATCCTCTTTTGAAAAGTGTCTATTCCAGTCCTTTACCCATTTTTAATCGTATTGTTTGTTTGTTTTTGTTTTTAGTTTTGTAAGTTGTTTATAAATTTTGGGTATTACTCCTCAATCAGATGTATAGGCAAATATGTTCTTCCATTCTATGGGTTACCTCTTTATTTTGTTGATATTTTCCATTGCTGTGCAAAAACTTTTAGTTTGATGTAGTCTCACTTGTTTATTTTTACTTTGTTTCCCTTGTCTTAGGAGATATATCAATACAAAATATTGCTACAGTCAATGTCCAAGATTTTACTACCTATGTTTTTTTTTTCCTTGGGCTTTTACGGTTTCAAGTCTAATAGTTAAAACTTTGATCAATTTTGAATTTATTCTTGTGTGTGATGTAAAAAGATGGTCTAGTTTCCTTTTCCTGCCTCTATCTGTCCAATTTTTTCAACACCATTTATTGAATAAACTATCTTTAGCCCATTGTATGTGCTTGCTTCCTCTATCAAATATTAATTGAATATAAAGTTGTGGGAGGCTTTTCTAGGCTCTCTGTTCTGTTCCATTGATCTATGTGTTTGCTTTTATGCTAATACCATACTGTTTTGATTACTATAACCTTATACAGTTTGATATTAGGTAGCATGATTGCTACAACTTTGTTCATCTTTCTCAGAAGTGCTGTTGCTATAATGATACTTTTGTGGTTCCATATAAATTTTTGAAATATTTATTCTATTTCTGTAAAATATGTCCTTGGAATCTTGTTAGGAATTGTATTGAATCTATAGATTGGATGGCATGGATATTTTAATGATGTTAATTCTTCCTATCCATGAATACATGCTTCCACTTACTTGTATCTTCTTCAATTTCTCTCTTCAGTGTCTTATAATTTTCTGAGTACAGGTCTTTTACACCCTTGACTAGATTTATTCCTAGGTAATTTATTCTTTTTGAAGCAATTGTGAATGGGATTGTTTTAATTTACCTTTAGTTCATTATTGGCATATAAAAATACAACTTTTTTCTGAATATTAATTTTGTATTCTGCTACTTTGTTGAATTCATTGATCATATCTAGTAGTTTCTTGGTGAACCCTTTGGGGTTTTCTAAATATAGTATCATGCATGCATATAACTGGACTCATTCAATTTCTCAACCTTATTTCACTCACTATACCAACTAGTATAACCTCCCACTGTCTCACTGGACCACTGCCACACTCTCATCCCTGAGTTGCCAAATTCAGATTCCTCTACTGCTAAATTATGCTTCTCAGGGCATAGCTCTGATCATTCATTCTACTGCTCAAACACCTTCAGTGCCTCCCATGGCCCATACGGCCAAGTCCAAACTGCTTGAGAAGGCCATCAGATTATCTCTCTGACTCAGAGGCAGTGTGCCCTCTCTATTCATCTTCTGTGACTCCCAGTCAAGACCCACTCAGCACGGTCCCTCTAAATGGATTAATCCATTGTTCTCATTTCAAATGTGACTTCCTCCATGAAACTAAAATAAGAATGTAGCAAAACGACTGTAACCAATAAGGGCTGCATACTCTCAGGCACATAGTACAAAGTCCCAAAGGATTTATGGCTTAGAATCAGCAGAAGATCATCTCAATACAACGTGGTGACTAATTTCACCTTGCAGTAACCACTAGCCTCATTATATATTCATTGTAATACATTAGCTTTCTAAATGACACACTCCACACCATCATGATTAGAAGCAGAAGGCCCATATAAGGACACAAAATAGCCAACAGTGCTTTTCTGAGAAGTCTCCACCATTTTCCAGGAAAAATCCTTCATATTCCTCCCCCTTATTGAATGCCCTACCTCTCTATTAAACGAGCCTCAATAAAAAAAAAAAGTACATCCCACTAGGCAGGGGCTGCTCTGCCTATGAAGTAATCTCCTCTCTGTCTCACTGCTTCACTAATAAACTCACTTTCACTTTGAACACTATGCTGGCTTGTCTTTGAATTCTTTCCTGTGGGAAGCCAACCTCATTTTCTCAGGTTCTTTCTCTATTCTGTATACCAGACTCTTCTTTTAATGTTTATCATACAGATCTGCATTAAAAGGATGATTAATCTTTTTAAAATTTTTATCTCTTTTCCCTAAGACCCTAAAATAATGTTCTTTTGTCTTAAATGGAAAACATCAAGTTCACAGAGAGAAGAATAATCTACTTAATAGAGGGACTGGTAAGACACCTCACATTGAAGATACAGGCTTAGTAAGAAGTGTTTTAGAAGTGAAAATTGCATCTCCCATAAACCATAGGGGATAGTGTAGAAAACATTTAGCACTTATCAAGCTTCTCCGTTGTTGACAAATTTTATTAATTTTAATGGCCTCAGACAGTGATATTAATTAGTATGTCAATGAATCTCTATTTTCTCCCTTGAAAATTTTCTAAGTGCCAATTAAAATGCCAAAATCACCTTCTAAGTGACTATGTTAATAAGAATACCATGACAGAGTCAGAGTCTCTCAAATGTTTAAGGGAGCATCTCTTTTCCACTGAGAAAAAACCGGTTATTACTAAAACATCCAGAATTTGATTAAGAAGCAGCAAGAATTGACCAGAACCAGCATAGATTGGGAATGGCTCATTGAAGACTACTGGGAGAAACCCAACAGCTGGCCGTTATAACAGCTAACACCCACAACTTACTGCATGCCAGTTATGTTCCCAGGCCTTTACACTTAATTTATTTAGTCCTCAGTTCTCCCCTATGAGGGAATTGCTGCGTGGGATGACTCCTTGTGGTTTCTGAAATTGTAACCCAAGCTGTGAGCCAGCCCCTCACCCAAGGAAGACCCAAGGTCTTTAAGTCTCAACGGAAAACCAAAAGGCTGTGAGGCAGACAAGACTGAAGGCCATGTAGAGGGTTCCCATGGGAATTGGGTTTAAAGAATGCATATTATACTTTGGAGCTTGCTCTGCTTTTCTTATCTCTTAGTTAACTATAAACAATCTATAGCAAAGAATGTATGAAACCTTGCACCTAATGCCAGTGTGGCATCAAGATGTTTAATAGACCCTGACACAGACTGGTCACTGTGTTCTCTATATTGATATCTATAATCAGTAACTGTCAACTGTAATCCAGGTGCCTAAAAGCTAATTGATGATTTATGAATTTTGACCTTGTATTTTCCATACATAACTTTCTCAATAAAAGGCACAAGGAATAGAAATCTTGTGCTTCTCTCCCCTGGAGAGATCAGCTACCTTCCATTCCTCCAGAAAAAATACAGTGTCCTGGATAAATTTGTTTCTCTGTTGTGGTCCTGAAACCTCTACTGGACAGGGAGTTTCCAACTGAGCCAGGGCATTGGAGGCAGGACAGCCTCGAGTTACTATTAGAATTACCATTGGTAATACTTTGTACTTATTGATGTGTTATTATTCACTTTCACTCTGATTTAAATAAACTAATATTGATCTTAATGGCTCTTATGAACCCAACTTTGATTTTCTAGTTTGTTTACAACTAAATTGTTGTTACCATGAGGTTGCATCCATTCATTCAGTCATATATCGAGTCTGCAAATATTTATTAAGTACAAAATAGCATCCAATTGAGCACATAAATAAAAACATTTGCAATATATGTGTTCCCTTTTTTAAAATTTTTCTCCTAGGAACACAATTTAACACAGTTGCTGAGCTCCTAGGAGATAGTCTGGAGCTGTGTGACTGAACTAAAATGAAAGGAATGACATTAGAAATGGTGTATACCACCTCCAAGCCTGTTCTGTAAAAGCCCACACACCTTTTTCTTTCCTCCTGTGGTATCCCATTTTGAAGATGGTAGCACCATGAGATAGCATGAACATGGTCCTTGAAAGACTGCATGAAGCGTATCATTCCTTAACCACCCAATAACCACACCAGAGTTGGTAATTAATCTGTATGTACATTAAGCTATTGAGATTTAAGGTCTTTTTGTAGTCCTTTTTGTAGCTATTATAGTAACTATCATTATTTTCCATATATGTAAATCAGGACTCTAAAATATGGGGCTATCACAAAAAAAAGGACTAGAACTAAGTCAGGTCTACCCTGGCATGATCTGGAATAGATAGGTTCTTGGCTTCATGCAAGAAAGATTTCACAACAAGAGTCCAGGTGGAAAAACAAGATGGCGGAGGAGTAAGTGGAAGCTACACTAACCTCCTCCCACAACTAGTCTGGATTTACAACGTAATTTTGGATAAGTCATCTGGAATAACCAACTGAACACTAGCTAGGGAGAAGTCTTATAACCACGGAGAGACAGAAAAGGCCGCTACATCACAACGTGACCGGTAGGGAGTGCGGAGATGCAGAAGGGCTGGCTGGGCTCACATGGGTGGCAGCTGAAGGGACTGAGAAACAATTCAGCAGCTGGGGGTTCCCCCTGAGAAGGGCAGGGTATAAATCCCCAGCTGAGCTTCCCAGCCTACAGCAACGGAGTGGAAAATAAAATAGTATCCAGCTGTAAAAAGCGAAAAGCCACAGGGTTTTTTTGATAGCCGGAGAGAAACAGCTGGAGAAAAGGAGCTCTTAGGCAGATCACATACGAAAATATTTTGGCCCCCACTTACCCTGGGCTCGAGTGGAGGGAAGGCAGAGAGGACTGGAGACGCTTGGGAAGAGTTTGGTGTGGTGGCTTTGAGGGGAGAACTGGGGAAGCAGCCAACCGGGTCCCAGTGGTGACTCATCCCCAGTACTGCAGGCAGACCATTCCCCCCTCTCCAAGTAGCGTCAGCCTGAGGGGAAGCAAAACCCCAGCCTACAGGAATTAAGCTGCCACACCCTCGGTCCTTAAGCCTGACAGCTAATCACAGATTGAATAGATTAACAACTAAAGAAGTCAGACAAAGGCAGTAGATCCCTGGAAGTCTCCAACAGGCTGCCCAGGCCCAGACTGGTACAGGATCTGATGACGCCACAGGGGCAGACCCAGGAAGAGCAGATCATTCTAAGAAGGACCAACAAACAATAGAAGTCACAAAAACGGGAGACAGAGAAACAACCCCCCATCAAAAGTAAAGGTAGAATCCCCAGGAAGAGCGCTAAATGAAATAGAGGGGAGCAAAATATCACATATGGAACTGAACGCATGGATTATGGAGAAGCTCAATGAGCTCAGCAGAAACTACAAAGAACTCCAGGAAAACTACAAGGAACTCCAGAAATACTACAAGGAACTTACTGAGAATTACACCTGCATGAAAAAGGACATAGAAGCTCTCAATAAGAGCCAGGAGGAAATGAAGAGTACGATCTCTGAATAGAAGAACACACTAGAAGGAATTAAAAGCAGGCTAGAGGAAGCAGAAGATCAGATCAGCGAGCTGGAAGATAATGTAAACAAAAATTCCCGGACAGTGCAACAAAATGAAAAGAGACTGAACAAGACTGAAGAGGCTCTACAACAGCTGCAGGACAACATGAAATGTAATGATATCCGTGTCATAGAAATTCCAGAAGGAGAAGAAGAAGAGCAAGGGATAGAAAACCTCTTTGAAAAACTAATGACAGAAAACTTCCCTCACATGAGGAGAGAAAGAGTCACGCAAATCCAGGAAGCACAGAGGGTCCCAATGAAGATGAACCCCAACAGGCCCACTTCAAGACACATCATAATTAAAATGGCAACATTCAAAGACAAAGAGAGAATTCTAAAAGCAGCAAGAGAGAAACAACTAATAACATACAAGGGAGCTCCAATAAGGCTATAACACTACAAGCCAGAAGGGAATGGCAGAAAATATTCCAAGAGGACGCGAGACATAGCGGAAGTCCCTCCAGAGGCGGTGTTGTGCTGTGGGGAAGAGAGACGGATTTGTAAACCCCGGAGCGAGGTTCTGCCTACCCGAGGCCGCTGCTGTGCGGAGACCCCGGGTGAAGCCATCATCACCATGTCTGACCAGGAGGCAAAACCTTCAACTGAGGACTTGGGGGATAAGAAAGAAGGAGAATACATTAAACTCAAAGTCATTGGACAGGATAGCAGTGAGATTCACTTCAAAGTGAAAATGACAACACATCTCAAGAAACTCAAAGAATCATACTGTCAAAGACAGGGAGTTCCAATGAATTCACTCAGGTTTCTCTTTGAAGGTCAGAGAATTGCTGATAATCACACTCCAAAAGAACTGGGAGTGGAGGAAGAAGATGTGATTGAAGTTTATCAGGAACAAACGGGGGGTCATTCAACGGTTTAGATATTCTTTTTATTTTATTTTCTTTTCCCTCAGTCCTTTTTTATTTTTAAAAATAGTTCTTTTGTAATGTGGTGTTCAAATTGAATTGAAAACCAAACCCCCCCCCCCATCTCTTTAAAACGTCTGGTAATTTGAATTTTAGTGCCCTTTCATTATTGTTTTGTTTTCATTGTGCTGATTTTTGGTGATCATCCCCCTGCCCCCATATTGCCCTCTCCTTTTTAAATATCACATGTGTGCACAGGGAGGCCACCTTTTTCAGGACTGTGCATTTTCAGGCTTGTGATAAATGAGGTCGACCAATGCAAGTGTTCATAATGACGTTTCTAATTGGCCCTGAAGTTCTAGCATGTGATTGCTTCACTCCTGGACTATGACTTTCAGTGGGAGATGAAAGTTTTGCAGAGAACTGAACTGTGGAGAAATGACCTTTCCTTAACTTGAAGCTACTTTTAAAATTTGAAGGTCTGGACCAAAAGAAGAGGAATATCAGGTTGGAGTCAAGATGACAGATAAGGTGAGAGTAAAGACGAACTCCAAAGATGGCTTCATTGAAGAGAAAGCATTTTAAGAGTAAAGAAAAGTTTTGTGAGAAGATCCCAGAAAAGTTCTAATTTTCATTAGCAGTTAATAAAGTTATTAAAGCAGAAGTGTGTACAATAAAAAAAATAAAAAAATAAAAAAAAAAGAAAATATTCCAAGCAATGAAAAACAAAGGCCTACAACCAAGAACACTCTATCCAGCAAGGCTCTCATTCAAAATGGAATGGGAAATAAGAGGTTTCCAAGACAAAAGAAGGCTAAAAGAATACATCTCCACCAAACCAGCATTGCAAGAGATGCTAAAGGGTCTGCTTTAAGAAGATGAAGAAAAAAAGAGACAGAGAGGAACATGAGTACAAAGGGGGAAAATGACAATGAATAAGTTCTGAAAGAAAGAAGGAACTTCTACCATTTGCAACAACATGGATGGAACTAGAGAGCATTATAATTAGCAAAATAAGCCAGGCATCAAAAGAAAAATACCTTATGTTATAACCTGTTATGAGAAACTAATGAACAACACAAACAAATGAGCAAAATTGAACCAGAGGTATGTAAACAAGGAATAAACTAACAGTAACAAAGGGGGAGATGGGAGGGAGAGAAGGGGGTAAGAAGAGGAAGGGTCTAGTCAAAGAACATGTATAAATGACCCATGGACATGGACAACTGGGTGGGTACTGAATGTGGGAGAAGGGTGGCAGGATGCAGGGAAGCAAGAGGGGAAAATTAGGACAACTGTAATGAAAAAAAAAACAAAAAAAATTTTAGTGGGGGGGAAAAATAAAAATATAAAGAATGGAAATGCAAGTTCAGTGAATATTAGAAGGACAAAGATTTTCCTTCACACTGTATATTTTTCTCCCTATCCAAACTCTCCAGAGTTTGGCATTCTAAACAAGTAAGTAATGACATAAGTTTCTTTGCATAAAACTAATAAGACCAGGTTTTAATAGAGGTTTTTTTGACGAAGACTTTGACTGAAATGTCATGCCTAAAGGAGACATGCTTGGGATCTGGTTGTTACCATAAAGCCCTAAGGAACTGGGAATGACTTTCAAAGGTAATAAAAGCCCGCGAGATAAAAGGCCTGGTACCTTGGTTGGTTGTGTGGTCCACAGCAATCTTTCCAGGGAAGGAATGAAGGTTGTTTTCCTGAAAGATGGCTAGAAGGGACATTAAGGCACAATGGAAAACTAGAAGGACTTGGAAAAGACAGGTGTGTACAGGCAAGGCTGAATGCCAGGTATGTGGTTCTGCTTCTGTGCCCTGAAGGGCAAACTGAAGGTCACCCTAAATGTTCCTTGCGTAAGTTCCAGCAAGGCAGAACTAAAGATCGTAAGTGATCATTTGCTGCTCTTGTTGTGTTTATGCAAATGAACAGGATAAATTAAAAATGGACTTAATGAAGTTCCTTTAATGACAAGGAGGGTAATCTTAGGGAGAAAAATCGTTATTCAAGGAAAATCATAATGATCAGTGCATACTATAAAGTAGTGCAGCAAACTGTCTTTAAAGTTTCTTTTCATTTAAAATTTGTTTTCATTTGAAAGTTAAACTATGTCTGTGGCATTATTCAAAGATGTTTAATTTACAGGCAAGAAGAATGTCAAATGCCTTGCAACTGAATGTCTTTCCAATAAGACAGTCCTACAGATTTAGAGACTTGTATATGGGTTATATTACATAAATTAACATGTGTTTTCTGTTTTCAAAGGGCATAAGCCTACAATCTCATTACCTGCGTGGTTGTCTGTATGTATACGCCTCACTTAATCCTGTCTGCATTGCTGCCTCCTGAGACTAAATGGTTTGGCTGAACTAAGTGGCTGGGTTGGTGAAGAATAGGGTGGTCTGTGAGCTTCACTTTAAAACTGGTTTCTCTTTTCTGTCCTAAAGGCTTGGACAGAAAGAGCCCAGAGGTCTGAGAGGGGAGAAACCTAAAATATTTCCCTCAGCCCATACTAAGTATAATGGGCAAAAGTGTTTTGGACAGGTGAGATGTACCTGGCATACCTTCCTCCAAAGAAGCCCTTCTTTTCCCTAATGTGGGACATTGAAAAATTAATACCTGTCATCTAGTGGTTATGGATTGAATGATGTCTTTTAACCCTGTTGCCAAATCTGTGGTCTCCAGAATACAACAAAAATGCCAGTCTGTTAAATCTAGCATGCCGTTGTCCAGGGACAGCCAACCAACCTGGAGTCTGCACAATCCTTCCCCATGTGGGAAGGCCTCCGTCCCCTCCACACCCCCACTCTTATTAGGGATTTCTGGACCCAAGGGAAGGTAGAATGACATCCATGTCCAGCTTGAAGCAGCTAGAGGAGCTCGAGACCTTCGCCCATTGTCCTTTATAAGATTGTAAAGGGTCCTAAGTCTGAGAGGGAGGGATTGTTATTTTTTATTGTGAAAATAATTAATTAACTAATTATTTTTAAAAAAAGAAGAAGAATATATAAAAGGGTGAGGCAGGAGAGCTTGTATTTACGACCCATGGGCATGAACTTGGGGGGGGTTGTTGGGGGAGAGGGGGTACTGGGCGGAGGGGAGCAAAGGGGAAAAAACTGGAACTATTGTAACAATATAATAAATAAAATATACTTAAAAAAAAAAAAGCCCTTAGAATGGGGGACCCAACATGCTCTTCTTCATGGGAGTATGTCTGTGCCTTTCCCATTTCCTTCTTCTCTCTGGACATTTTACCTCTACTCTTCTAAACTCAAAATGCTCCTTATTTTGCCTCTATAACTGGTTTCCTGAAACCATTCTTTTATCAGTCACTTTTTCATAACTCTGTGACTTTTTTTTTAGTATATTTTATTGATTATGCAGTTACAATTGTCCCAATTTCTTTTCCCTTTGCTCTCCTCCACCCAGTATCCCCCTTCCCTCCAACAATAAATACCCCCCCCCTTAGTTCACGTCCATAGGTCATGCATATAAGTTCTTTGGCTTCACGCTTTCCAATATTTTTCTTAACTTTCCCCTGTCTATTTTGTCCTACCAATTATGTTTCTTAATCCCTGCACCATTTTCCCATTTCTCCTCCTTCCACATCCCAGCTGATAATGCTCAAAATGATCTCCATACCTATGAATCTGTTCCTATTCTGGTTGTTTGCTTTGTTTGTTTTTGGTTTTTTGTTTGTTTTGTTTTGTTTTTAGTTTCTGTTGATAGTTGTGTTGTCATTTTAATATTTATAGTTTTGATCCTATTTTTCTTAAATAAGTTCCTTTAACATTTCATTTAATAATGGCTTGATGATAATGAACTCTTTTAGCTTTACCTTGTCTGGGAAGCACCTTATCTGCCCTTCCATTCTAAATGATAGCTTTGCTGGATAGAGTAGTCTTCGTGGAAGGTCCTTGCTTTTCATCACTTTGAATACTTCTTGCCAGTCTCTTCTTGCCTGAAAAGTTTCTTTTGCTAAATCAGCCAATAGTCTTATAGGCATCCCTTTATAAGTAACTCTCTGCTTTTTTCTTGCTGCTTTTAAGATTCTCTCTTTATCTAACTTTTACCATTTTAATTACGATGTGTCTTGCTGTGTTCCTCTTTGGGTCTAGTTTGTTTGGGGCTCTCTGTGCTTCCTGGACTTCTATGTCTTCTTCTTTTGCCAAATTAGAAAATTTTTCTTCTTTATTTTTTACAAAAGATTTCAATTTCTTGTTCTGGCATCGCTATGATTCAGATGTTGGCACCTTTAAAGTTTTCCCAGAGGTTCCTAATCCTCTCCTCATTTTTTTTTCAAATCTTGTTTTCTTCTTCTGTACTGGTTGACTATTTATTTCTTCTTTACGTTCCAAATCATTGATTTAAACCCTGCTTTCCTTCCCTTCACCATTGGTTTTGTGTGGATTTTCCTTTGTTTCACTTAGCATGGCCTTCACTTCTTCCCTTATGTGTTTGCCACACTTAAGCATATCTGTCAAGTCTGTGAGCATCTTTACCACCATGTTGTGAACTCTGTATCTGTTAGGTTGGCTATCTCCTTGTCTGTTAGGTTGGCTATCTCCTTGTCACTTAGTTCTCCCACTGGAACCTTGATCTGTTCCCTCTTTTGGGCCATACTTTTCTGTCTCCTCAACTTGGCAGTCTCCTGTGTTTGCGTCTGTGTCTTCAGGAGTTGTCACATCTGTTATGTTGTAAGGGGTGGAGGTCTAGGTATTCGTCAGTATGGGGTGACCCATTTCTTTACGTTGTGGGCAAGGAGTCTGAGAGGGGACAGTGCCTCTTGCTCAGCACTCGTACCTTTATCAGTCACTTTTCCCATTTTTCATAATGGACTGATGCCCCTCTAGCTATTTCCCTGGCCATGGTTCCCAGAGTGGGTAGGTCTGCAGATGTTTTAGGTCTGTGTGGGCCCTCTAAGCAAACAGACTCTACTTAGAGACCAGCAGTTTCTTCTGCTGCCCCAACCCCCACTGGTTTTCACTGTCAGAAGCAACAAGGCTTTATTTTCCCTGGCCCTGGAATCATGGGCTTCACAGTCTGATCTTGGGCTGGGATTGCTCCCCAGATGTCCCTCCCAGCTTTTATAATGTGTGGCTGCACTTTCTGCTGGCCAACCACAGCCACTGTTGCCACCTCCACTGCTGCTTCCACATCGTGTCCTCTCCATCCCAGCTCTGCCCCTCCTACCTGTCTGGATGATTGTTTCTTCTTTATATGTTTGTTTGTTGGACTTCCATGCAGCTCAGTTTTCTGGAACTTCTGGTTATCTCTAGTTTTGAAGTAGTTGTATTCCTTTTTGTTGTGGAGGGAGATGCAGCATGTCTATCCAAGCCTCTATCTTGTCCAGAAGTCCTCTGTGACTTTCTAAATAAACGTTTTCTTATAGCCTGAGTCTTGGCTCTGAATTCTATCTTAGCCAGAATTCAAGTACCAAAGTTGCTGAACCAAGGTCCACTCTGACTCCACCAATATAACACCTGGTGCCATTTTTGTCTCCAACAGAATAATCTTTCCAATATCACAGGGCAGCTGTTGTAGATCCCTTTTACTTCCACATATACCTACCCAGTGTCAAAATTCCTATTGTACTACTTATGTAGCAGACAGACAGGCATGAGCAGAGTAGGAATGATAGGCCAAGTATAGAATATCACCAGGGTAGAAAGCCCCAGGTACCTATCAAAAAGCAAAACTATGAAAAAAGGACCTTACTCCAAGGGTGATCTTTCCTCCCCTGGCATTTTTATGTCCCCCGACCTGTGATATTGCTAGTCATGTGGCTCATATCCTTCCATGACTAAGCCTCCTCTGGCATATTGTTAGTCATATGGTAGACCCCCATAGAGAATGAACAAGAGAGTCAGAGAATAGCCTCATAAGACTCTCATAAAAGTCCTTGCATGACCACTCTCTTAATCATTTAGCCCTCAGGACAAAAGTTTCTCACCCATAGCAATTGATCTTGGAAGCAGAGCTTTCGTTGGGTCTGTTGACTAGAGAGAGAGAGAGAGAGAGAGAGAGAGAGAGAGTTTTGGTTAAACTAAAGGTAACATCTAAGCCTCAGTTTTGTTTCAGCTCCAGGCCCAGAAAAGCAGTAAGTCCATGCCAAGTGATGCCATGGCTGGCATCAGGACCAGCTTCAATAACTAATGAACCCCTGCTCTGGCACCAACAAGATACCTTGACTCAGAAAGGACATACTTGGAAAGCTGATAAATATTTCATTGAGAACCTCCCCTAAGATCCCTGCCTTTAAAGAGGGGTAGAAAACCCTCAGGACAAAAAACTCTCTCTCTCTCTCTCTCTCTCTCTCTCTCTCTCTCTCTGTCTGTCTCTCTTTCTCTCTCTCTGTCTCTCCCTCTCTCTCTCTCTCTCTCTCTCTCTCTCTCTCTCTCTCTCTCTCTCTCTCTCTCTCTCTCTCAGCCCAAGCCTTATTCCTTTAGGCATGTTTCTTTGTTTTCTTTCTCCTAAGCTCAAAGTGTAAGAAAGCAGTCAGAAGCCTCAGAATTTTAGGGATGGGACTCAGTGGAGCACAGCCATTTTTCTGAGAGATGCCTCTGCCTATCTATGGCTGGTGGCTAGTTTCTTGGTTATGTAAATGCCTATGGCCACTCCACAGGATTAAGGAGATAGGAGGAGCTTTGACCATAGAATGGTGATGAAAGCTTCTGTAACTTGTTTCCTGAGTTTACACAGCCCAGCTGGCTCATTCTTCCATAGCTCGCTTCTACTACTGTGGCTTTCTAAATAAACTTTTGCTTGCATTTGAGTCTTGGGTCTAAATTATTTCTTAGCCAGAACTCAAGTCAAATTGTTACAGGGTGAAAGAAGACTAGCCCCACAGCCTGGTGGTTTGGAGGATTGGGGAAGGAGACAGCTTTCAAGATGCCTTTGCATATCTACAGCTTGTAGCTAGTGTCTTAGTTGTGCAAATGGCTTTCATTCATGTTCTTCCAAGGTCCCAAGAAGATCAGAGAGGTTTTTACCATCGAATGGCGAGGAAGGAGCAATATGGGGCCTGCATAAGGTTCTGTGAATCGTCAGGACTGGTTACTATGCCCACTGCATCACAAGCCATGGTCAGGGACTTAAAAATAAGATGGCAGCCATTTACAAGGGGGATAACCATGCAGTTTTGAAAGGGCGCAGAGCCATGCAGTCTGAAGGAAGGAAAGGGAGGCCATGCAGCCTAGGCTAGTAAGAAAACTTGCCTGTTGCTGCTGCTTTACTTGTACCAGCTTCAGCGAACTCAAAGGCCTGGACTTTTAAAACTTGGGACATGTGGAGAGGACACTCTTGGGACTTGTGCATTCACTGGACTTCACCATGATCCAGTGCAACATGGCACATCTTTTGCTGAACTGTTACACAGAGGTTGATGATATCATACTCCAGATCCTGAATAAGAGAGCTGACAGGTAAGGAGTAGGAAACTTCTGGGCATGGCTTAGGTTTATAGCCTTTTGGGAATCAAGGTAAGTGCTGGGTCCCATGAGAGAACAGGGCTCTGAGTAGGATTGCTCACAGCCCTCCCCAGTTTGGAGTATTGTAAATAAGACTGTTTTCCTCAATTGTTGGGTTTTACACCAGGGTGTCACCTGAAAGAACCCCCTTTTCACTCAATAACAAAATTACCAATAAGATTCTGGTGTCACTTCACCGCTAACACTTAAAACTGTGTCTTTGAAACAAATTACTTAACCTTTGTTAGCTATGATTTACACATTGCAAAGTGGGCCTAATAAAACAAAATATAGGGTTGTGAGGATATTTAAATATAAATCCCCAATATTATCACTGGCTTGTTAAAAACATAATTCAATCTAGTACTTTTGAAAATCTAATTGGCTTTATTAAATGATTTATAAATCAGGCAGTATCTCATCTAGCAACTAGAAGGGCATTCTGAGCAAAATAAAAAATTTCATGAGAAGAGTGGGACAAGAAAACTATTAGAAAAATAAAAGAAATAACCATTTTTGGTTAGGACTTTTTTGTTTGAGGGAAGAGAAGGGAAAGGGCTCCCTTCTCTTGCATATTGTTGCTTCTTTTTGGAGGGGGCACGGTGAAGAGGGCCCATGTGATATACTGGTGTCTAACGAGAAAATTCTGTACTGGTTGATTAAGATTATGTTTCCAGGAGAGGCTGAAACTGCAATTAGATCAGATATTAAATACAGGTTTGGTATCATGGGCTTTCAGCACAAGTAATGCCATTTTGGACATGCTGTTTTCTCTTTAATACCAGCATTCTCATTTCTTTTCCCTGTCCATGACCTAAGTTAATTAGGGCCCTTCCCAGATATTCTGACCACCTCCTCTCTTTGGTGTTTGCTTGTGACAGCTGTCAGAACATGGAGGCAGCTAGAATGCACACCTGGACTTTTGGTATATGCTAATCAACCCAGCCCTGGAGGACTTAGCCATTCCCAAAGATATGCTGATGGACTTAGCAGTTCCCAAAAGATATGTTGATGGACTATAACCATTCCCAGGGGAAATGGTAATGAACTTAGCCCAATATGTTAACTAACCTGATGTGTGTGGTGGGGGGGGGCGGGGAGAGCAATCAGATGTAAATGATCCACTGAATATATTGATAAGCAAACTCACCCTCACCAGAATGTGTGGTTGACAAGTATATAAAAGGTGTCTGCAGAAGTGCAGGTGGGATTCATACAGGCCCATGAAGAGGACTGGGAGTCCCCATTCCCTGTTCTCCATTCCCCTTGCTCCTATGGGCCCTTGAGTTGGTCTGGGAGCTGACTCTCCCCTTCCCCCACTTCCTCCCCTTTTCCCTCAATAAACCCATTGTCCAATCCCACAGTGGTCTCTGGGTGATTTCTCAGAGCTAGGCTGCCCTGACAGCAGCTTCTCACAGTATGAAGCATTCACAACAAACTACACAATGCCAGCCCCCATATTCTCCATAGATATGATCATTAAAATTATTTACATAACTGTTACAGAACCAGCCAATGGTGTTCTAGAACAGCTGTGAAATTCAACTGCCCATCACCAAGATGCATGACTGTCAAGGTGAGAGTTGGGTGTTAAAGGAAAGGAGTTATTTATTTAAAGGTTATACAGATTTAGAATAATGGTAGATTTCTGCCATTATGTCCCACTCCCTTTAAAACACCTAAAAATGAATAGCCCTCCCTCTGCCAAGCCAAACCAGTTTCAGAATATGCCACTCGAAAGTGCCATCCTTCAGAAATGCAGAAATCTGCAGCTCAGCATTTCTGGTCACAGTTTGGCTCTGGTCATCTCTCATGTGTCTGTGCTTGGCCAGGCAGGTCCCACACAGCCCTGCAAGCTCTGTCACTATCTTCTGAGTAGGAGAGGCACTGAAGATGCTTCCAATGGGCCTCAAGACCTCCAGCCCTACAGACAGACCCATAGACAGACCTCATGTTTCTTGGCACATTCCAACTTAAAGGTTTGGCTCAGAACTTCGTGCATGGCTGAACATCCAGCTCTTCCTATGGTGAGTTAGTGTCTGCAATTTTTGTCAGCTCCCTGGTGTCTTTGACCCTTTTTTGGCTGCCATCTTTAGAAAGGGCAAGAGGCTCCCAGCCACACACAGACATCTAGGGTGGGCATCCAGCCCCCTGCAGCTCACATAGGCACTGTATGAGCTTACCCCCTGGCTATGTCATGAGTCACTCTGCTGAGTCATTCAACCAGCACAAGTTCTCACAGTCATGTACACAATTTGCCCTGGGCATCAACCTTCTTCTGTAGTTGATCCCTTCAGTAAGGTATGGGTTGTTAATATGCTTTTATTATGCAATGTGCCTCAAACGTTGTGCTTTCCACTCTGTGGGTACTCTTCCCCACCCCCTCTCTGCCTTTATGCAGGATTCAGGAGGGATAGTGGAGCTCCCCTGCTTTCCAGGGACCCCCCATGCTCTGGCCTACCCCATTATATAATTACTATCAGGTTCTCTCAACTTTGAAGTTGTGCCTCTGGTTTCTAGAATCCTAATGGCACACCTTTTACTCATTTCTATTATATTTTGAAATCCTCATTTCATATTTTTGAAATCTTAAGTCTGTAGAGAAAAAGAAATAATTTCTCTTCTACTCTCTAAATTCTTGGCTAAGACCTCCTATAATAAAAGACAGATTAACTAACAAACAAAAAATAAAAGTTTATTAGCATTTATAATTCAACTATACAGGAAGATATCCAGAAAAACTTAGACACTCTTATAAATGAAGATAATCTTTGTAAATATAAATTGTCCTTACAAAAAGGTAACTTTTACTGTTTTCAAATACTTCTGTATTTTCAGTTTTTCAAAATAATCATTATGCCAAACGTATATTCTGAGTTAGCATATTCTGCTGTCCTTCCACTCTATTATTTATTGTATCAACTACCCCATTCAGGTTTTAGCCTTTCCTGCATTCATGCACACTTTCATGGTGAGAATTAAAATGTCCTATATTACTTACTGTCCAACATCAATGTGGCTTTACTATTCTATCTCTTCTTCACCATAATTTAACTATTCCAGAAAAATCTTGCTGTGGAAACACAGTACCTGCCACACAGTAGGTACCTAGTGAGGGGAAACAAAGTTTTGCCACCCCAAAATATACTTTTTGGATATTGGTTTTAAGCTGGTTATTAAGAAACAAAAACTCAAAGAAACTTTGACCTTCTTCCCATTACCTGCCTAAAGAAATTCAGATAGAAAACCTAACTGAAGGAAAGAAGCTATTCACCTTAGCAAATTCTCCTTATCACATGTAAATTAAGTGTGACAGACTGGGAGAAATGTCGCACAGCCTGTCAGTTAGGCTCCCCTCTGTGTCCCATTTTTTTTCTGGGTGATCCAGGAACACTTTATTTGCTCTTTCTCATCTACCTGTGAATTGTCTATTTCATTTGAATTTCCAACTGCTGTCCCTTTTCCTTCTCTTCAGAATGGCATTTAAGCTTCAACTGCCCAATGTGAATTTGGGTCCCATTTTTTATTGTACACCCAAATGTACATTGTAATAATTTTTGTACATTTTATATGGTCGATTGGTTTAATGTTAATTTGATTTTTGCCCTGCTAGGAAAACTTAGAAGGTAGGAAGAAAGTTATATATTGTATCCTCACACTAGAATATAATTAATTGATAAAATGAATAATAACAAGCAAAGCATTAAGACTTTTCCTTCCCTGAGCATCAGATCTGAGACACAAAAGGAGAAAGTTGGAGGGGTAAATGCAGGGGGAAAGAGATGAAAGAAGAAAGTGAGAAAGACAGAGCTCTCACACCTTTCAGCAATGTCGTCGTCGTCGTCGTCGGCAGCCGTCCGTCTCAAGAGACGATGGTGTAGTTTCTTAAGAGTCTATCTGCACCGCCGAGAATGGTTGTGCAGTCCGACTCGGGAGTGACACGGTATCTGTCTCCTCCCGTGTTGAATCGACATCTTGCGATGACGCTGGAGTGTCCTCTCCAGTGAAGCTGAAGCTACAGAGCCTGGGCAGGGTGATATGGAGGGTCTGCTGTTGCCCATGCAGCAGACCCCCCCTCTCTTCGCAGCTGAAGGGCCCAAGGGAAAGACGGAGTCAATACAGCTTGGCTTCAGGTGCGCCGCAGGAGTTGCCGGTGTTGACTACAACGTCAAACCGCCTTAGGGACTCCAGCTCCGGATTTTCTGTCGGGGTTTACTCCCTTAGCCTTTCCCCTGAAGAGGTATGCCGCAAGGCAGCGGAGGTTTTTTGGAGTCAGAGTTTTCCTTCAGCAATGTGACAGTATGTAAATACACTAATATTACCAGAAGTCTTGGTTGTCTAAAGCAGTAAACAAACAAACAAAGCTGCCTACTAAATGTTCAAGCTCCTCCTTCCATAAATAGAGAGATGTGGTTGGAGAAAACCACTGATCTAAGACTTTCATTTTATATAGCAATTTAGGGCTCCTTTCCATTGGCTAGATGAGATACTGCCTGATTTATGAATCATTAAATAAAGACAATAAGATCTTTAAATATTACTCAGTTGAATATTGTTTTTCCACATATATATACATGGGATATACTCAGGGGGGAAAAGAGTAACTTTTAAAGAGGTGACTTAGAATTCAGGCTTATATACCATTTTTAGCTAAATCAGAAAAGAATCAGGTGTTTGGGATGCAGAAATTTCTGGGAAAGAGATCAGTGCCTTTTCCATTGATATACTTCTCCTGTGTTTAAAGTCAAACTTCCCTTCCTGGTACAAAAAAGAAGACATGCTTACAAATAAAGATTTCCTTTATAAATATAAAAGGGAAACTTCTCTATTTTCAGAGCTTTTACTCTATTGGTAGTTTCTCAAAATAGTCAGCTCAAAATATGTCTTATGCCATTGGGATATATTTTGGAGTGGCATATCTGGTCTCCGACACAACCAATGGAACTAAACAGAAAGAAATGTGGGTCATATGTAAGACAGGCTGCTTACAAAAGGTTATTTCTTTTTGGCTTTTTTTCTTCTTCTTCCAGATAAGCAGCAATGAGCATAATGGTCCCACTCTGCCCTATGCAGCAGTGTCTCTGAGAAGTAGGATACATGCAGCTTCCCTCTTCAGTCACTGTGTGAGCTATACCAGCCTAAGTGTCCTTCTACCCTTCTGGCTTAAATTACTCCAACTGGCTGGTAATTTCTTAGGTTGACCTACAGAAGACTTTCTTCAAATGCATATCCCATGACCATTGGAACATCTCTGCTGCATGTCCCACAGGCACCATGAACTCTGCAAACCCAAGCCCGAGTCACCATACTTCCTTTTTTCCCACATTCCACCCAAGGGAAAAGCATCACATTTATGTTGGTCCAAAAGCCAGAAATTCTGAGTTTCTCTCGCTCACTTCTATAATGTAGAATCTGTTACCCATCATATTAATTAACCTATCCAAGTCTGAGTCATTTCTGATTAACACCTACTATCCCCCTTGACCCCTCTTCAGAGTAGCTGCCCACTTGCTCTGAAGCCCCACTGTATATAGTTTCAGTACTACACATATCCTATACATGTGTAGTGGGATGTTAGAAAACCCTGAGTACCTAGCAAAGGACAAAACTAAGAAAACAAGGACCTCATCCACAGGGTGAACTTTCATACCTTGGTATATTGCTTGTCATGTGGTTTAGACCCCCTGACCTTTCATATCACTGGCCATGTGGATCAAACACTCCCCTGATTTTTGCTCCCTAAGCATGTCACTTAGTCATGTGGTAGACCCCCTTAGGAGAGGAACAAAGTGAGCTGGAGAATAAACTCATACAAATCCTGTACAAGCCTTTGCACAACCACTTTCTTAATCATTAAGTCCACGAGACAATGAGGTTCTAGTCTGCATCACATACTCTTAGGAATAAAGCCTTAAGTCTGCTGACAATAAAGTTTTGGTCAAACTAGAAATGACATTTAGAATTCAGTTTTGTTCATCTCCAGGCCCTGAAAAGCAGCAAGGCCAGGAAAGTAATGGCATGGCTAATATCAGGACCAGCTGTGATAACAAAAGATCCCTGCCCTGCTTCGACCAATCAATAGAGAAAACAACCCTTAAAGGATACACCTAGATAGCTGATGAATATTCTATTGAAATCCTCCCGTAAAACTTCCAGATAAGAACTTGTTTTCTGAGTCCAAGCAGCCCAGCTGGCTCACTTCCTTGACCTCTGGGATTTTCTAAATAAATGTTTGCTTCTATTTGACCATTGGCTCAGAGTTCTTTTGCCAAAACTCTAGTACCGAAGTTGCTTAACCAAAGTCCATTAACATTCTGGTGCCATTTTAATGCTAATATATGGTACCATAACTAAATTGTCTTACCATTACTGAAATTGTCTTCCTGTTGCACAGTGTGGCAGGATTCTGAAGAAGCCCACCCCAGATCACCTTGCAGACCAAAATCCATGATAGATACCAGCAGGGACCAAGTGTGCTCACTGGCTCTTCACTTTTCATTGTGTGACTTGAGTGAGTTTTCTTAAAACTCCAGACCTAGGGGATCCAAGATGGTGACAGAGCAGGTAGAAGCTACACTGACCTCCTTCCAGGACCAAAATGAAATTACAGCTAAATTATAGAAAAATCATCCTGAATAATTAACTGAACACTAGCTAGAGAGAAGCCTTATAACCAATGACATACAGAATAATCATATCACCACAGCAAGACTGGCTCAGCAGAGAAAGTCACAAGCTGTGGATACTGATAGCTCCAAACAAGTTGCCTAGGGCCAATTGCAGGTAACATCTGACATAGGTCTGTGCCAGAGCCTTTGCAGATCTACTTAATACATAGAGACAAATAAAAAGAGGTCATAATGAAAAGACAAAGAAACAGGCCCCAAATAAAAGAATAAGATAATTCTCCAGAAGAAGACCTAAATGAAATGGAGGCAAGCAGTTTAACAGATAGTGAGTTTAGAGTAATGACTATAAGGATGCTCAATAGCATGAAAAAGACATAGAAATCATAAAAAAAGACACAATCAAAAATAAAGAATGCAATATCTGAAATAAATAATACACTGAAACGTATAAACAGTAGCTTAGATGAAACAGAGAATCAAATCAGTGGCTTAGAAACATAGTAGAAAAAAACACGTAAGCAAAGGAGCAAAAAGAAAAAGAATTTTAAAAAGTGAGGAGAGACCTAGACTTCCTGCCCAGATGAAGACATTGGTAGACGCGCTATGTCTTCCTCCACAAATAAGAAGGAGGAGACAACCATAAGTTTCAGAAAATCAAGCTACTTGGAAGTCCAATAAACAAAGATGTAAAGAAAATATGCTCATCCAGACAGATAGTAAGCGTGGAGATGGGATAGAGAGAATGTGGTATGGAGGTGGCGACAGCAACAGCAGCTGTGGCTGGCTGATGAATTGCACAGTCACACGTTTAAAAAAAGAAGAGAGGAACATTTGGGGAGCACTCTCAGCTCCAGAACAGACCGTGCAGCTCATGGTTCCATTGCTGAAGAAAATAAAGCCTCATTGCTTCTCATTGTGAAAACAATAGAGCATTTTGGTGGCAGAAAAAAAATGCCAGTCTCTCAGCATAATCTGTTTGTATAGAGGGCCCCAACAGTCCTAGACTGTCCACAGACCCACCCACTCTGGAACCACAGCCAGGGCAACAGCTAGAAAGGTGCCAGTCCCATACAGGAAGTGGGAGAAATGCCTGGAAAAGGGGTGAGTGCTGAGCAAAAGGCACTGTTCCCTCTCAGTCCCCTCCCCCACATACAGCACCACAACATGGTGAAACAGGTCACCCCCTACTGACAAATTCCTAAGGCTCTGTCTTTTACAATGTAACATGTGCAACAGCTCTATCTAAGACACAAGAGACTGTTGAGTTGAGAAGACAGAGAAGTATGGCCCAAAAGAGGGAACAGATCAAGGTTCCAGTGGGAGAACTAAGTGACAAAAGATAGCCAAACTAACAAATGAGGAGATAGCCAGCCTAACAGATGCAGAGTTCAAAACTCTGTTGATAATGCTGCTCACAGACTTGACAGATATGCTTGAGTACAGCAAACACAGAAGGAAAGAAGTGAAGGCTATGCTAAGTGAAACAAAGGAAAATCCACAGAAAACAAATGGAGAGGGAAGGAAACTAGGGTTCAAATTAATTATTAGAAACATAAGGAAGAAATAAACAGTCAACCAGTACAGAATGAAAAAACAAAAATTGAAAAAAATGAAGAGAGGCTTAGGAACCTCTGGAGCAACTTTAAACATGCCACCATCCAAATCATAAGGGTGCCAGAAAGAGATGAGGAAGAGCAAGAAATTGAAACTTGTGTGAATACATAATGAAGCTAAACTTCCCAAATTTGGCGAATAGATATAGTCGTCCAGAAAGCACAGAGAGTCCCAAACAAGCTAGACCTAAAAGGACCACACCAAGATGCATCATAATTAAAATACTAAAGGTTCAAGATAAAGAGGGAATCTTAAAGTTAGCAAAATTAAAAAAGAGTTACGTAAAAAGTGGTAGGGATTGACTGTGAGAGAAGGTGTGGGCTGGGTGGGGGGGAGCAATGAGAGAAAAAGTGGGACAACTGTAATATAAAAACAATAAAAATAAATTTTAAAAAAAGCCACAATGAGATATGACCTCACACCTATCAGAATGGCTATTGTCAATAAACAAGCAAACAAGTTTTGATGAGGATGTAGAGAAAGGGGAACCCTCTTGCACTGTTGGTGGGAATGCAAATTGTTGCAGCCACTATGGAAAGCAATATGGGGATACCTCAGAAAATTAAAAATGGATCTACCTTTTGACCCAGCGATCCCATTTCTGGAAATATATCTAAAGAAACCAAAACACTAATCCAAAAGAACATAACCATCCTTACATTTTTTGCAACATTATCTACAATTGCCATGATATAGAAGCAGCCCAAGTGTCCATCCATAGATGAGTGAATAAAAAAACTATGGGACAGGTACACAATGGAATACTACATGGTTGTAAAAAGAAAGAAGAAAATTTTACCCTTTGTGACAGCATGTATGGACCTGGACAACATTATGCTAAGTGAAAAAAGCCAGTAAGAGAAATTCAAATGCCATATGATTTCACTCATATGTAGAATCTAATGAACAAACTGAACTAACAAGCAAAACCAAAACAAACATAGAGAACATGATAACAGCCATGGGGAGGGGGATTAGGGAATGATGGGGTCGAACAAAAAGGAAAAAGGATTCATGGACATGGACATGGGGGAAGGGAGAGGGAGTATAAGGGGGATAAATGGTAATGGAAAAATGCAATTAAAAAATAAATTGGAAAGCATAAATTAAAATACATACACACCAATATAAATGCAAATCAAAATCATTATGAGATAGCTCTTCACACACATTAGGATGGCTACTATCAGATACCAAAAAATTAAGTGTTGGTGAAGGGTGAATTTGGAACCCTTGTGCTTTGTTGATGGGAATATAAAATGCAGTCTATGAAAAACAGTTTGACTCATTCTCAAAAATTTAAAAATAGAATTATCATATGACCCCTAAAAAAGTAGATTCTCACACAGATAACTTGTACACCAAAGTCCATGGCAGCAGTAGTCACAATACATAAAAGATGTAAACAATATAAGTGTTCATCATTAATAAATTAACAGAAAATATGGTACAGTCATGCACCACTTAACAATGGGGATACATTCTGAGAAATGCTCAGTTGGGCAGTTTTGTCATTGTAGAAACAACACAGAGAGTACGTACACAAACCTGGGTAGTATTGATGCCAGGCAGCACCTGGAGAGGACAGAGGAAGCCTCTACTTGACATCCGGTTCAAGGTTCTTATTAAGGAACAAGAATAAATTCAAGAGCATGGCAGAAAGGTTTATCAAAGCCCAGTAAATTTATTAAAGCAATAGTATGCACTTGAGAAGCACATTTTGCAGGTTAGGAATTCACATTCAGAAGCATTTCATCATTTATTATAGGCATACATCTAATGAGTACTAGAGTCAGAGTCTGAACCCAAGATTCTTTTTTCATTCCAAAGTCTTCTCATTGCATTATGCTAAATCACTGCCTTGTATGGGAGACAAATGTACTTGTAACTCAATGTGATAAATACTTTATTGGAGGGAACAAAAAGGAAACTTTGGATTCAGGAAAGGCTTTAATTTAGTGAACTGGGTCTTCCTGGTGATCAAGTATGGCAGTGTTGAAGAGATACATGTCAGGATCAGAGAGTGTAGAGAGACAGCAAAATCATGTAGCATGGTACGTGTGTGAGGCTATGATCTGTTCAGCTGTGGGAATGAAAATGTGGGAAGGGTGACAGGTAAAAGAAGAGCACAATTGCTAAAACAAACTGCTGTTGGTGGGAATCAAGTCTCTGGGTAGGGGCTTTATGTCCCCCTGTCCAGGTGTCCTGTGACTCAGTTAAGCAAGATGGACTTGCTAACACTGGCAGCTGCTTGTAAGCTGTTTCAGGCCACTGAGCTATGGTATCCTGAGAACAAAGAGACTTTGCTGAGTACTCCATTACTCCCTTGTCCTATCATCTTGTTTGGAACTTAGCCTTAAGGACTTACAGTTCTGTTTTGTACCTAAGCAGTTAATATCTGAACCCTGGTATCCTGTTTTCCCTGTAAGCAATAGGATGTGTATCCTGTAATTGCCACCCTCAGATTTCAATAAAAGGAAGGTGCTTGCTCTGCTCAGTGCTGATCCTGCCTGAGCGAGCGGCAGCCCTCCGACCATCCCACATTCTGTCTGCTGGAATTACTTCTGCGCCCTCGACCACTAAGTACTGCAACAACTGCTAGGATGGGAACTAGGTGGTGAGGGAATTCCCCTCAAGTCATGAAGAAGCACAGCAGAATGACTTGGATGACTGGAGTGCATGGGACTTCTGACCATGAGGGGAATCTGGGAGAATGGACAGGGGTCCAATGTCACCTTCTCACTGTGACATCCACCTGACACCCATTGAGAGAGGAACTGCTCCACCCACACCCCTTGTTGGAGAAGCTGTTCTAAGCAAACATGGCTATATCCATTGACCTCATGCTTCTGGCCATAGAAGATTAACCCAAGAATGAACACATGCTTTTGTTTTCCTCCTAGGTCGCATAATCAATACATCACACCTACAGATAGATTGGCAGATGTGAAAATCGTGTAGCTCAGAGCCACAGTGGGCACCACAGCTATTCAAAGCCATGGTAAGCTTAGGTATAGGAGGGGCCTAACAAGTCACAGAAGAAACTAGTCTACAGAAAGAAAGAGAAAAATGGAACAGAGACACAGGGAAGCAGAGCTGGGGCCATGGGACCCCAGAGGGTGAGAGAAGGAATGATGGTTAGAGGAGCCTCTTTATGACTTTCTGGTCCTCATAAGATTTAGTTGTACATCCTTCTCGATTCCTTTATACATTAGTTAGTTTGACTAGGTTCCCATTCATTATAATAAATGATCCCTGTATGGATCAGAACTCTTGATTGCAGTGATGAAAGTCCTGCACTAACTGGCCCCATCATGTGCTCATTCATAGAAGTGAGAAGGATTGCATGGGGGTGGAGTGGCTTGTGTCCCATGCAACTGAATCCAAGGTGTAATCATGTCCTTGGTAAGCTCTCTTGCTCTCTCCTGGCCCTCTGTATTTTAAGCTTCCTCTCTTCCTGCAAAAGGGCTTCCTCCCTTAGGTGCAAAGATGCTTCTGGCAGCCCGGAGTCACATTCTTCCAGTGTTGTGACCCCAAGGTAAAAGATAGTCTTTCCTGGAGAAAGACTAATTGGTTAGTGGGACCAAATTAATATTCCTGGATATAGCCCTGAGGCCAGGGAAACTGATGCTCTGATTTGCCAGGTATGGGTTACAAAATCACTGATCTGAAGGAGTCCTGAGGACCAGGTACATTAACCAAAGGAAGAGGAAAAAGGAGAGCCCTACTGGGCAGCCCAATATAGTAGCCACCACATTGTCAAGCTAAGTTGCAACCTAAGAGGCAGGCACCCTATTTTCCACAAACCACTTAAGATATACAGGGAATCGATCAATATCTTGTCCCATGCAACTCCATCATATGAGCAAAAGTAGAGGCCTTGTGGGTCAAGACCTCTAATCATTTGCCTCCAAACACCAGAGCAACAGAGATACCTCAATTCTTATTTAAGCAGCTCAGCAGAGCAGGAAAAGTTAGGCTTGACATCAGCAATCTGAATTTAGGTCTCAATTCTGCCGATGGGCTCTGGGATCTTAGGCAGGCAACATAACCTCTCTGAGCCTCAATTTTTCATCAATAGGATGAAAGAAATATTATCTACATCACAAAGTAAATGCAAGGATTACATGATCACAAAAACAACATATAACAATTAGCAAAGAAAAAACACAGAAAAGCAAGAAGCAATAGGATATATTTAGATAGGCTGCATATAGTCCAGGAAGGCTACATACTGTCCGCAGAAAAGTGGAAATGGAAAACTTTTGGACCCATAAGAATGACAACAGTGGTTGTATTTTGGCAATGGGCCTTGAGGAGAAAATGTTTCTGACTGAGCACATGTTTTGTTTTTTTTCTCATACCTCAGAATTTGGATTTGTGGTTTTCTAATTCTTTTATGGCAGTGTCCAACTCCCTTGCTTCAGACAATGGTCCTCCTCATGCTTCAACTGCCCAAACAGTGGACAATTTTAGTTTAAAAGACATTACTAAAGATAAACTAGTTTTATCACAATATCAAAATAGTCTGCTACATCTGCAGTATATATACCCCAAAATAATAAAGTCGTCTTCCTTTTACATTGAAAGGAGAAAATATTTTTCTTCAGCTTCTATCTTAAGATGAATCCAAATCTCTCATGCTTCAAATTCAATGCTATCTTCCTCATATATGATTCTCCCTTGAGGGAGGGCAGTCAGATACCTTTCTCTTGGTTGTCACAGCCTTGACCTCAGTCACAGGTCTCCAGCTGCACACACTCAGAGATTGGAGCTGTCCAAATGCTCACACATTTAAGAAAGGGCTGGAAGGCCCAGACCTTGCCTCAGAGTCCCTGCCACTGTATGGAAGCACACAACCTTTTCCAACACAACTATTCTTCTAAGTCTCAAGGGCTGAGCCCCTGGACTCCAGGCCCATTCACTCCAGAATCAGGCCCAGCTGCACGCAGTTTCCCCTGCCTTTTGTACAGGGTCTCTGGTCTGCAGAGTCTTCTCTCCTTCCTCTGGTCTCTCATAGCTGCTGGTTCTGACTCCAGTATTAACCCATAGAGCCATCTTCTAGTTACAGGTCTGCCTGCCCTAGGGCCCTCTGCAGCCCCCAAGTGTAAGGACTACATCTTAATTATATGTGCAAAAAAGGGCAAGACACGTAATACAAACTCATATGTTGAAATCAGTAATACATTCATGTGCGTGTGGATGAATGGATTCATGGGAGAATGGACAGATAGATAAAAGTATGGGTAGCTTTTGTCTCTCAGTTCCCAGGTTCAATCCTCACTGCCCAGAAGTTTCTTCATTTTGTTCTTGGTGTCCTCTCTACCTCATGGTGCCTGGTAAGACATTGGTCTTCCTTCATTGCCTGGTAGGACCTCAAGTTGCTCATGGCTTCAGTTTCTCCCTACTGACTCCCAGGAGCTTTTTCCAAGCTGAAGCTGACCCAGCCAGGACATACTGTAAGCTTGGTTCCCTTTTGTCCTGAAATCTCCGTGCCAGCTAGCTCCCTGCTATCCCCCACTCCCTGTCATAATGTCTCTAATGGACTCTGGATATCAGAGTCATCCTTGTCCTTCTCGGAAGATTCCTGAGCTGAAAAGAAAGCCTGCATCACTTCCTGGGGAGCACAGTTCAATGACTGGAGCACAGCTCTCCAGAGAGACTTACTTGGGTTTAGAGCCTACCTTTCTGTCTCTCCAAATGGATGAATCCTACAAGTCACTAATGGATTTCACTTTCCCAATTTCTTAAATGGAGAAAATTTTACCCATGTCAGGGGGTTATTTTGAGGATTAGAGGAAATGAAAGCAGAGTATGCCTTGGCACATTGTAAGCATTCAAATAATGTGCTTTCTTCCCTGGCAAAGTACCTTCTATCTAGACAACTACTAGCCCACTGAACAAGAGCCTTCTTGGTTTCCTCTACCCTCCTTACTTTAGTCATGCCAACAGCCTGTCTTTCTGCTCCAGAGACTCTCTGTGGGATTTGAAAGATCTACTACAGTCCTGTGAAACAGGCAGTAGCTCTTATTATAGTATATGGCTCCATTTGACAAGGGGAAACTAAGACCCAAAGACATCAAGCACTAGCATACATTATTAATTATGGCCATACATTGTGCATCACTCTCTTTATTTTCCCTCCCCTAGAATCCACCTGACCTTGGGACTGCTGAATCAGTAGAAATCATGGGAAGTAATACCAGTAATGCCTGCCTGCCTGTGAAGTGGACATTTGTGCTTTTTCTCTCCTGGACATTTGTTCTTAGGAATCTCTCTCTCCAGGAACACAGCCACCTGGGGTGGTCATGTATGGGCACTAACTGCAGTCAGCAGCCCCAGCTGCGCTCTCAGTCCACCACCTGCCCCAACTGCCAGCCACACGGATGCAGCATATTGTACCTCTCAGCCAGTGAGCCCTCAGACAGCAAGCAGCACCAGCCAATGTCATATGAGTCACAAGAACTCACAAAACCATGGGAGATAATAAAATGGCTGTTCTAAGCCACTACTGTTGGGATGACTTATATAGCAAATAGGTATCCAGAACAAGAACCTTGATGAAGAGGGTTACCCATAGCTCAGGTCTTGACCTTTGGGTCTTGTCTGCTGCCCGGCAAGGAGTGGCTGGGGCTTTGTCAGGGCCCAAGTGATGCATTGCCCTCCATAGAATGCAGAGCTAACATGAGGCTCTATCACCCTCTTGAGGAGCTGAGCTGGCATCCAGAGGCTCTCTGCCAGGCCTGCATCCCTCCATATGCCTTCCTTGCTAGCGCCAGAAGCCTCCTGATGCCAGGAACACTTGTATGTGAGGCAGGGGCCTGCAGCTGTACCAGTTCCAGCTGCCAGGATCAATAACAGAGCAGCCAGCTCTGTGCTCATTAGGGCTGCCAACAGAATTTGAGAGAACAGAAGTAGGCATTTTCCTCCTCAATTAGGGGTTTCTAGAGGGGAGATGGAAAGTAGGGCTGGCAGTGGAGGGCCAGCTTGCCCTAAATGAGCCTGCCAAGTAGGGCTTGGCAAACAGAAAGCAGTCTTCCCCTCATCTGGATGAGACCTCACAGAACTAGATGGGGACAGTCAGGGAGCAGGAACAGGGCTCAGAAGGCAAAAGGGGTCAGCCAGCCCCTTCCCCTCTGCCCACAGGGAGTGCCACCCCAAGTAAATGCAGGACTTTTTATTGTGGTAAAATATATATAACATAAAATATACCATTTTTACCATTTTATAGCAGTACATTTCAGTGGTATTAAGTACAATTATAATGTTGTATAACTATCACTACCATCCAACTCCATAACTCTTTTTATCCTCCCAAACTGCAGCTCTGTGCTCATTAAGCAACAATGCTCCCCCATTCCCTGGCAACTACTATTCTACTTTCTGTCTCTATGAATATGGCTACTCTAGGTGCTGCATATAAATGGGGTCATACAGTATTTCTCTTTTTGTGACTAGGCATAATATTTTCAAAGTTTATCCATGCTCTGCATGTGTCAAAATTCCCCTCTTTTTAAAAACTGAATGTATATGCTACATTTTGTTTATTAATTCATCCATCAGTGAACTCTTGAGCTGCTTCCAGATTTTGACTATTGTGAATAATGCTGCTATGAACATGGGTGTACAAACATGTTTGAGTCCCTACTTTCACTTCTTTCTGGAATTTTAAAATGTACTCTTTTTTTCTGTGTTGACTGCAACACTTAAAGATGTAATTTTTTCTACCTGCCTACCCAGCTCTACCCTATACCAAAGGCTGACTTGAAATTGAAGCCTCACTCTTAAGCCGTTTGCCATGACCCATCAGGTTAATAATGTTAAGCATTTAGGACCACATGTCACTGCTTTACAAATTACAAATGCTTTCATTGTACAACCCTGTGAGGTAGATATTATCTTTACACTTTATAAATATGAGGGGGGATCCAAAAAAATGGAATTCTCTTCTGGAAGGCAGGCCCCTTGCAGTACAGGCGTCCCCTGATGGGTGTGTGTTGCAGGGGCCCATCTGTATTGGTTTGCCAGCTGGCGTTGCTATGAGAGGCTGTATTCAGCTTCAGTAAAATTTTTTTTGAAGACTTTTTCAATGCATTTGCCAATTTTACTATAGGTGATTTATAGGTACACCTGCCCACACCACACTGAGTATTCAGCAGTTTTTGACCAAAAATGGCATGACCCCACCCTCCCTACTTACACAGTCTCGCCCCAAGCAACTTGTTTTTTGCTTCCCTAGATGAAGAAAGTCCTAAAAGGGAAATGTTTTGCCAATGTGGAAAAGGTGAAACAAAAAGTGGCAGAAGCACTAAAAGACATCAAAATCGGTGAGTTCAAAAACTGTTTTGAGCAGAGGAGAAGGCCGTCTCAATAGGTTTATTGCATTAAATGGAGAGTATTTTGAAGGTGAGTGAAGTTTAAACGTGTAAAAATAGATGCACAATTTTTCTATAAGTAAATTCTGGGTTTTTGGGGTACCCCACCCTTGTAAAGAAACTAAGGTTCAAAATGGGCCTGAGTCTTGCTGAAGTCACCAGCTAGTGAATACTAGCATCAGGACTTAAAGTCAGGGCTGTGTGAGTCCAAACTCCCCACCCTTACAACTGTTCATTCTACCTTGTCCTATTCAAGGGCTCATTCTTGCCTCCAAAATCTGAATATTAATGCTGTTTTTCCACCATCTCTGATCTTTTTCCTTCCCTCCTTGACCAAAACTCAAGCAGTTCTTCCCCTGAGCAGAGCTGTGTGGTGCACCACTGTCCTTCCCAGGTAAACACCAGCCCTGAACCAGGCCCAGTTACCTTTGTAGCCAAGGTTGTGCCCCACACAGCTCTCTCTGACCAAGCTCATAACAGTGGAGATAATGACTCTGGCAGTGGCTTCCAGTTGATATTATGAAAAAAGAGAACAGAAGGCCTCTCCAGATCAGCTCATACTTATTCTTACCTGTCAGCAAACAGTGTCTCCTTTGCCCAGAGGCAGAGAGGCAGAGCCTATGCAATGACCTACATGCCCTGTGTTGTGATCCCAGGGAGGACAGAACAGGGTCATGTGGGTCCCTAGGTCTAGATCCCAGGAGGCAGGAGGAAGAGCCATCATAGTCTTTTGGACCAGCTATTAGCAGAAAGTTCCCAGTTGACAAAGGCACTTTGCCCCATTGACTGAGTTCTTTGTGTTTGGCCAAAACTCTGGAGGGAAGAGTGAGAGGTGGAGTGAATGGTTCAGGCATCCAATTCTGAACTTCCACCAGGGAGGAGCAAATTTGAATCTCATACTACAGGGGAGGACGCTTCATTATCTTGATATTGACTCCAAACACCACCATCAAGTCACCCAATGAGGTTGCAACAGCAAAGGCCAGAATTCCCACTCCAAATGAGGTATTTATTGCCCCAGAGCTAAGAAAAGTGGGATAAAAATAGGAGGCAAAACTCTAGAGTCCTAAAGAAATGGACTCTCTGCTCTCAGTCTTAAGTGGCTCAACCTCCAGTCTTATGAAAACCACAGAACTTCAGAGCTATAAACTTCAAAGACCATCTAGTCAGAAGTTTTTAATTGATGGTTTCACAAAGTCTGTGAAAACTTAAAATCAAACAAAATTAGATACTGTGGGGACTTTTCAGGGCAAAGTCTGTAGGAAGTGTCCAGAGCTACCAGTCTAGTCCAACACTGTCTCCATTCTACTGATTAAAAAGATGGGTGCAAGGGAGGGATAGTGACTTGTCCATGGCCACCAACATAATCCACAACAAAGGTGAACCTAGTTTCCATGTAGCCTGTCTTTGGTGTGGGTTTCAGGACCTCTCCACAGCCCTGGTCTGAGGGCCCGGAAGTACGAGGGTGAGAAAACTGAGAAGGAAACATGTGTGATGGTGAAGAGGAGGACCCAACAGTTCCCATCTCTAATGGGCAATGCAACAAGAGGGAAAGAATCTTCTTTCTGGAAAGAACACCACTAAAAGTAAAAGAGAAAAACTGAAAAATGGTGACCTCAGCCCAGACACTAAGAAGATATTCTATTATCTCCAAATGGTCTGTCTCACAAGTCAGCTGCACGGTGGCCTTGCACCTCAACCTGTACTTGGAGGAGCATGCTTGAGGTCACTACTACCCCAGGTCCCCAGTGAGTGCATGAAAGCAGGGATCTCTCCTGCTGCTTGCAATGGAAGATAATATAGCCTTGCCTGGTCATCAACATGTTTGTAGGGAGCAAAAGAAAGCAAGGTGTGATTTCAAAAGACTGCACATTTTAGAGTCCCATCATTAGCTTCTATAGCTACAGTGGTCAGCTCTCTTCCTCCCTGGCCAAACTTCCAGGAGCCAACCTCATAACTAGGGCAATAGCCCATTCTGGCCCCAGGCCCTATTAAAGGTGCCTCTCCTCCTCATGTCCTCCCTTCTGCCTCTACCACATACATAAGATTGTCTGTTTTCAAGGAGTTTTTTGGGTGATTTTCCCCTACCATGCTAGCTAAAACTCAGAAAAGGGAGAGAAGGTGGCCCTGGATATCCCTCTGGGAAGCATGAGCCCCAGCAGGCCTAGGTGATATGGAAATATTCAGGTTTCCCCCATCCTCTTCTCCTCACTCTACTGCAGCCTCCTGTTTTTTACCAACTCCACATGTAGATTGAATGGCTAGTGAAGGGAGAATTCCCAGTCAGTTGAGGGCACTGACATTAGTATTTTAATTTCATTCTGGTGAGGAGCCACTTTGAGTCACTGTTTCTGTGTTTGTGTAGTCCCTTCATGACCTTGTTGTTCCTCTAGTTCTTGTAGCTGTAGGGTTATACTTTTTATTAGAGATTCTTCTATCCTTTTTAGGTAGGCCTGTGTTGCTAAGAACTTTCCTCTCAGGACTGTTTTTGCTGTGTTCCATAGGTTTTGGGCTGTTGTGTGTTCATTATCATTTGTTTCCATAAACTTCTTGATTTCTTCCTTGATGTCATTGTTAACCCATTTATTATCTAATAGCATGTTATTCAGTCTCATGAATTTGAATGTTTTTGAGTTTTTTCCTTGGAGTTGGTTTCCAGTCAAGCCATTGTGGTCTGAAAAGATGTTGATATAATTTCAATTTTCTTGAATTTGCTGAGGCTTGTTTTGTGTCTTACCATGTGGTCTATCTGAAAATGTTCCATGTGCACTTGAATAGAATGTATATTTTGCTTCTTTGGAGTGAAATATTCTGTATATAACAATTAAGTCCATTTGATCTAGAGTGTTGTTCAATGCCTCAATATTTTGGTGTTTCTTTGCTTCAGAGATCTGTCTATTGTTGACAATGGGGTGTTAAAATCCCCAACTGTGAGCGTATTGCTGTTGATTTCCTTCTTGAGCTCTTTCAAGATTTTCTTTATATATCTGGGTGCTCTTATGTTGGGTGCTTACAGGTTAACAAAGGTTATATCTTCTTGATGGATTTTCCCTTAAGTATTGTGAAATGCCCTTCTTTGTCTCTTTTTATGGCCTTTGCTGTGAAATCTGCTATGTCTGATATAAGTATTGCTACCCCAGTTTTTTTTCATGTCCATTTGCTTGGAATACTTTTTTCCATCTCTTCACTTTCAATCTGTGTAGATCTTTTGTTCTGAGGTGGGTCTCTTGTAGACAGCATATATGTGGGTCATGTTTTCTTATCCATTCAGTTATCTTATGTCTTTTGATTGGCACATTTAATCCATATACATTTAAGGTTATTATTAAGAGGTACTTATTCATTGTGATTCTTTTCCTCTGTACCCGTGTTTCTCTCTCTCTCTCTCCCTCTCTCTTTCATCTTAAAGCATTTCCTTTAACATCTCTTGTAATGCTGGTTTGGTGGAGATGTATTCTTTTAGTCTTCCTTTGTCTGGAAAACTTCTTATTTCACATTCTATTTTGAGAGACTTGCTGGGTAGAGTAGTCTTGGTTGTAGGCCTTTGTTTTTCATTGCTTGAAATATTTTTTGCCATTTCCTTCTGGCTTGTAGTGTTTTCTGTTGAGAAATCAGCTGATAGCCTTATTGGAGCTCCCTTGTATGTTATTTGCTGTTTCTCTTCTGCTGCCTTTAGGATTCTCTCTTTGTCTTTGAATGTTGACATTTTAATTATGATGTGTCTTAGAGTGGGCCTCTTTGGGTTCATCTTCATTAGGACCTTCTGTGCTTCCTGGACTTATATGACTTTTTCTCTCATAAGGTCATGGAAATTTTCTGTCATTACTTTTTCCAACAGGTTTTCTATCCCTTGCTCTTGTTTTTCTCCTTCTGGTATCCCTATGATAAGGATATTATTATGCTTTGTGTTGTCCTACATCTCTCTTAAACTCTCTTCATTCTTTTACAGTCTTTTTTCATTTTGTTGTAGTGTCTAGGAATTTTTTTCTATGTTGTCTTTCAGCTCGCTGATCTGATCCTCTGTTTCATTTAACCCGCTTTTTATTGATACTACCGTGTTCTTCAGTTCTGAAATTGTATTCTTCATTTCCTTCTGGCTTAAGGATAGTTTCTATGTCCTTTATAATGCTGGTGTAGTTTGAAGTAAGTTCCTTATAGCTTCCCTGGAGTTTTTTGTGGTTTCCTGAAGCTCTTTGTAGTTTCCTTGAAGTTCTCTATAATTCTCCTAGAATTTGTTGTAGTTTTCTCTGAGTTTGTTGAATTCATTGGGCTTCCTTATAAGCATTCTTTTGAATTCCATGTCTGATAGCTTGCTTGCCTCTGTTTCATCTAGCACTCTTTCTGGAGATTTTTCCTTTCCTTTCGTTGGGGGATTGTTTCTTTGTCTCCCCATTTTAGGTGACCCGTCTTATTTGTTTTTGTTTCTTAGATTGGTCTGTTTTCATTTTATGCCTTTGTGGTGTGACCTTCTGTAATAGACCTGTGGGATATAGTGGTACAGCTCTTTGATCTCCTGAGCTTGATGCTCTTGGGATGCCCTTTATGCTTTTATTTGGGCTGTTTGGTTGTATTTCAGTATTGGTTACTGTTGTGCTGTTTTCTGGTGGGTCTTTCTCTCTAGTTAGTGATTGAGATTCACTCCACCCACCACATCTTGAATTCTTTTGTTGAGGTGCACAGCTCTCTGCTGTGAGCCACACTGGATTGGGTCCCCCTCACTGATACTGTGGTGCCCTTTAGCCCTCTGTTTTTGTTTAACAGTGCTAATATGCCAGCAAGTTGGTGCATCCCAAGATTCCTTGCCAAGCCTCAGGTCTTGTTTCAGCTCTTTTTTTGAAATTTTCTGTGTGGCTTCCAAACTGCATCACTGGTCTGCATTTCTGTTTAGCAGAACCCTTGTGCCCACATGCAGGCCTGCAAGCCCAGGGGTACCTACCAAGTCTCAGGTCCCACCTCAGCCTTCCTTTGTGAGGGCCCATCTCTGCAGCACCAGTCTGCATTTTTGTTTAGGAGAGCCCTTGTGCCTACACACAAGACTGTAAGCCTGTGTATCCCTATGATGTATTGCGTCTTTCCTCAGCCTTCCTCTGTGTGGGCCCCCTCTCTGTGGCCAAGGAAACAGATTTTTGTTCCACTAACTTTTTTTGTTGGTTTTTTATCTTTTTCTGCTCTTATCTTTATTATTTCCTTCCTTCAGCTTCCCTAAAATTTATTTTTCTCTCCTTTTTCAGTTTTCTCGAGGTAGATACTTAAATTATTGATTTGAAACTGCCTTTCTTTTTTTATGTATGTAGTGTTATAAGCTGTAAACTTTCCTCTCAACATTTTCATTTAAATTTAGTTTTTCATATTTTTTATTTTCTTTGAGACTATTCTTTGACTTATGTATTACTTAGAAAAGTGATATTAATATTCAAGTCTTTAGAGAATTTTTTATTGTTTTTCTATTATTGATTTCTAGTTTGTTTCCACTATGGTCAGAAAAACACACTTTTTATGGTTTCAAATTTTTTAAATTTATTGAGATTGTCTTATGCCCCAGGATATGATTTATATTGATGAATGCTCCATAGGTGCTTAAAGAAATGTTTATTCTGCTATTGGGTTAAGAGTTCTGTCTATACCTACTAGGTTTAGTTGGTATATAGTGTTGTTCATTTCCTGGAGGTTTCTAGTTCTCTTTTCTGTCTTTTTCACTCTACTATTGAACACATGCATAGCTGGAGTTTTGTTTTGTTTGTTTGTTTTTCAATTTCAATTATTGAATTTTTCAATCCTATAATTTTCATTTGATTTCTTTATAACCTCTTTCTCTGCTTATATTTTCTACTTTTTTATTTATTTCCAGAAAATTCATGATAATTAGTTGAAGCATTTTTATGATGGCTGCTCTAAAATTCATATCAGATAATCCAACACCTGATTTATTTGTGTTGCTATCTGTTGACTGCTCTTTATCATTCCTATTGTAATGCTTTGTTTGTTTCTTGATATGATGGGTAATTTTCTATTGTAATCTAGACATTTTGAAAATTATATTATGGGAGTCTGGATCCTTTTTAATCTTCTACTTTTTAAGAGGGGAGTCTCCCTATTGAGATGTAGCACAAAGGGCAGTGGTTGTTCGGCTTCCTGCTAACTTCACTGACGGCAAAAGTGGGGCTGTGACTCACACTGCTTCCTTGCAGATGAGTGGGGCTAGAGGTTAGCTCCTCTCTCAACCTCTACTGACAGATTCCTGAGGGGAAAAAAATGGGACACAAACTGTTACATACTCATTGCTTCCATGTGAGGATGTCAGATCAGCTCCCTGCTGGCCTCCACTACTACCAGGAGGGGAAAACAGAAGAACTTACTCACACTGCTTTGCTGCTGCAGGATAAATTCAGAACTTCCAGGGAGCCTGATGATACCTGAGAAAGAAGAAGAGTGCTGAACACTAATTAGCCCCAATTGCTACCATTTTGTTCTACTTCTTTGAGGCCAGGTGAGAGTGGAGGCTAGTCCTGCTGCTGCTGCTGCTGCTACTGCTTCATTAAGTTTTGCAGGTGAAGGAAAAGTTCTTCCTTATAATCTTAGGTTTATGCTAGGGCACATGAATAAAACTAAAAGACAAATTAACAAGTGAAAATGCAGAGTTCATTAATGGGTGTAATGTGCATACATGCAGGAGAACTCAGTAATAAGTAACTAAATTAGGTTGTTAAAGTTTGGGCTAATGTACCCTCTTAACAAAGAGTAATAAACTTGTGGAAAAGCAACAAGAAAAATGAAAAGGCATTTGGGCTTCTAGAGTCAGTAAATTGTAGTAGGGTAAACACTTGAGGGAAACAAATGGAAGGTAAAGGCTTTTTTAATAAGGTTTGTTTCTGCAGACCCAACTCAATGCTGAATTTGGTCACCAGTGACCATGGTTCTTTCACTCTTTATACTATGAGATAGAAAGAGAAACACTGTCACAAAGAGTAATTTATGCCCAGCCTTTGGGTAGAAAAGTGGGGGGTAGAGAGCTTTCCCTGTGTCTGCTATTTATCAATTGCCTTCAGCTCAAAATAACTCTTATGCTTAAGTAGCCTATTTGGAGGTGGCTTATTCTGAACCCCTTCAGTTTCACTGCTGCTGAGTGAGTGCAGTGGCTCACTCATAACTGGTCCCTCTTGACATCCCTGGCAGGGTGACTGGAGTACCTCCCATTTCCACACTTCAGCCCCTGAAAATGTGGTGTGTAGTTTTTATTGTTGTTTTGCTGTAGTAGGAAGGATATAGTAAAATAGCTTTTCTGTTGTTAGGCTACCTTCTCCCTGGTCCTTCAGCTAGAAAAACAAAAACAGGCTTTTCTTGGAGCTTTTCTATCTCTGTCTGTGGGGTTGGAGGGTCTAAAGTGCACCAAGGAGGAGATATGGGAAGCAACAAGAAAACCGGGGAACTCACTGGTATGTCCATGCTCATGTTCTGACATCCAAAGGCAGTCTGCCTTCATTCCACCTGACAGAAACTTCCTATGGCTGCTTATTGTATAAAGTCCAGGGTCTTTTAGGTTTATGAGAAAGGACAAGGGAGAAATGGCATTGCTTCAAATAACCAGAACAGGGAGTTATCTTCACACCCACATTCTAGCTGTTTGTTATAGCAGCAGTCAACTCTCAGCATCAAAATCTGTGTTAGTACTTTATTACTACATATCAATTGTCACAAAGAGTGGCTAAAAACAACACTAATAGATTATCTCACAGTTTTTGTAGCTATGAAGCCCAGAATCAGCATGACAGGATTCTCTGCTCAGGGACTCACTGGGGACACAGGCCTTATCGGGGGCTCAGGGTCCTCTTCTAAGCTCACTGGTTGTTGGCACAATTCATTTCCTTGCTGGTGAAAGTCCCCATTCTCTTGCAAGCTGTGGGCCCCCTTGAGAGTATGGGCCCACTCTCAGCTCCTAGAGGTTGCTCTCAGGTCCTTGCCACCTGTCTTCTTCCATATTATCAACAGAGACCCTCCCTCAGGCTGAATACATCTCATGCTTTGAATTTCTCTAACTTTTCCTTCTTTAACCATCCAGAGAAAACTTCCTGCTTTTAAAGGGCTCATATGATTAGTTTATGCCCCGTGGATTATGTCCCTATCTTAAGGTCAGCTCTGTGATGTGAAAACCTAATCACAGGAGAAAATTTGTTATCTTCACAAACTGAGGAACAATATAGAGTGTGTACATCAATTGGGCAGAAAATCCTGGAAACATCCTGAGGGATCTTGTCTACCACAGCATTTCTCCCAAACTCCATGTTCATCGACAGCACATTGTTATCTTGAAATCAACCATGGTGGAAGTTTTCACACTGCAGAAATTAGAAAATGCTGTAAACCAGAGCTTTTGGTACCCCTCCACTTCAAAGAGAAGGTTTATCAGGAAACTGCTGAATAAACCTAATAAGAGATATACAAAACCTCTTCCACTGAAAACTATAAAGCATTGTTGAAGATGGAGATTACCTAAATAAATGAAGGAGCTATACCTTCTCCATAGATTGGGAGGCTCAATGTTGTTAAGATGACAGTTCTCCATAAGTGATCTATAGATACAATCCAGCCTTAATCAAAATCTCATTGACTGTGTGTGTAAATTGTTATGAGATTCTAAAATTAACGTGGAAATACAGAGACCTAGAATAGCCATGACCATTTTGAAGTAGGAAAACAAAATGAAAAAACTATCAGATTTCAAGGCTTACTCTAAAAAAACAGTAATAAAGACAGGGTAGCACTGGCATAGGATAGAGCTCTAGACCAATGGAATACAACAGTTTAAATTCTAGAAAAAGACACATACATATATTGTCCTTTTATTTATCAAAGAGGCAGCACTGCTATTCATTGGGGAAAATAATTATATTTTCAATATATGATACTGAAACAATTAGATACTCATATAAGAAAAACTAGGGGTGGGAAGATGGCGGAGGAGTGAGGGGAGGCTACGCTCTTGGGCTCCTGAGACCCATCTGTGGTTTGGACTAATTGCAAACAGAACATCTCAGTGAGCGGCTGGACACTGGCAGGAGTTGAGCCTTCGCATTGCTGAATTAGAGAAAAACCATCTGGGAGCGACCTATTGGGTGAGGATAGTGAAAGAAGAAAAAGGGATGAAATGGGATTCCTGACTGCGGTGGGTTCCCGAGCTGTGATTGAAAGGACACAGAGGCTTTTTGGCGACCACAGGCTTCCCCAGGGGGGACTCGGGAGGAGAGCGGATCTCTGCCCGCTGGCAGAGATGGGACTCAACCAGGTGGCATTGGCGCTGGAAGACGGGGGACAGCGTGCTGCCGGGCAAGTGAGAACGTAATTTTTCCTCTGTATTTTTCTCTGGTGAACTGCAGAGAAGGAGGAAAAGTTTGGGGGTGATAGGACATTATTAAGGAGCGCCGGCGCAGAAATGCACTCGCCCACTCCCCAACCCTCCCCTTGGGTCACCGGGGCGCGCATAGGGAACTGCCCTCATTCACTGGCCCAGGTGCGCAGGGCGGTGTGTCCAGGTGCCCCTCAGACACACCCCAACAGACATAAGATCAGTGACCCAACAGGCGCAGGGAGGGCCCACTGGACACGCAGAAGACTGTGCGCAGTCGCCCCTGGCCAGCCCTGGTGGGCGCCAGGCTGAAGTGCCAGGCCGGAGCACAGAGCACTTGCTCAGGCTCTGCGTGTGCCCGCCCAGGTGGTGCGGGAATGGTGGGCAGCTGCGGCATGGGAACAGTGGGCAGCAGCGACTCACAGACACTCACTTCTACTGAGCACAAGTGTCTGTGGCCCTGCCCTAAGAGGCGAGAGACCAACTTCCGGAACAGGGCGCTGCAGGCCTGAGGCTAGCTCCCCAGCCGCTTGGGTGCACACCGGCACTCGAGCGAAAAGTAAACAAACAAACAAACAAAAAAACACCTCGCCAGCTTTCCCAGAGTGCGGCGCGGCCGGCTTTCTTGGAGCTCGGCGCGGCAGGCCTGAGCTTAGTTCCCCCCCAGCCACCTTGGGCGCGCACAGATGCTCGAGCAAAAGAAACACCCCAAGGGCTTTCCTGGATCACAGCATGGCCTGCTTTCCCTGAGTGCAGCGTGGCAGACCTGAGGTGGGCTCTCGGACGCCTTGCATTGCGCCCTGCCGGCCACGTCACGCACATCGCTGCTGCAAGGAATAGGAATCTCTGACCGGTCACATTAGACCAGCTGTGGACGCAGAAAAAGAAGACGACACACAAAGGCTGAACTGAGTAAAAACATTCCTTTTTTTTTCTTTTTCTCTTTTTCCTTTTTCTTTTTTTCCTGAAAGAGGAGAGGAGGAGGGAGGAGGGAAAGGAAGGAGAAAAAAAAACAACTATTAATCTCTTTTATATAATCTTTCCTTCTTATCCTTCTTCTTTAAATGTTGTTTATTTGTTTGTGGGCCTAGTTTAGCCTCCCTTTCACTCTAAATAAATAGAATATAACTACTATATAAATCCAATTATATATAATTCCACTTTCCTACTATATTCTGCACTACTCCCCCTTTTTTCTTCTATAGTTATTAACATACAACGTAAATATTACCTACTGTCTTGCACAGTCTCAACTATTATTAACCTATTATCCCCTCTCTCAAAAATCATATTTTTCCTCCCCTAAAACAACTCTTATCTAGTCTTCATATAGTATAAAAGCTCTAATCTCTCAACATTTATATTAATACTGGCTCATTGGCTGAAGATAACAGGATAAAGGGTGGGGATATTTTTGAGGGTGCGGGTCTCCTGCCAGGGCTGTGTGCTTATGTTTTTAACAGCATCTCCACAAAAGAACTCAAGACAAAGTGGATAGAGTGACTCTCAATCAACTAGCCAGAAGGAAGATCCTAACAAAGAGCATCTGAAATATAACCAGACAGCATAAACAAATGACGTAAAGGGTACCCCAAGAACATCAGGCTCAGGAGATCAAAGAGACTGCACCACTGAAACCCCCAGATCTCCAATACAGAATCCGATACCACAAAGGTGGGAAGGCAGAGCAGATATATCCAAATAACAAAAACAAACAAGAAGAATCCAACATGGTAAGATGCAGAAATAACCTCTCAATGAAAAGAAAAAAGGAATTCCCAGATACAGAGGTAGATGCAATAGACATAGCCCAAATGTCAGACATGGAATTCAGAACAATGGTGGTGATGAAGCTCAATATGCTCGACAACCTTAAAAACAACTATGACAACTTCCAAGGGAGCTACCAACAGCTCCAAGAAAATTACAAGGAACTTGTAGAGAACTACACCAGCATAAAAAGAGACATAGAAACTATCAACAAAAACCAGGAAGAAATGAAGAATGCAATCTCTGAACTGAACAACACAGTAGAATCAGTCAAAAGCAGACTAAACGAAGCAGAGGATCGGATTAGTGAGTTAGAAGATAACATAGAAAAAAATTCTCAGATGATACAGCAAAATGAAAAAATATTGAAAAAGTATGAAGAAGAGGTAAGGGAATTACAGGATAGCATAAGGAAGAACAATATAAGAGTAATTGGAGTTAAAGAGGGATCAGAAGAACAAGGAATAGATAAACTGATAGGAGAAATAGTGACAGAAAATTTTCCCAACCTGATGAGAGAAAAAGTCATGCAAGTCCAGGAAGCACAAAGAGTTCCAATGAAGAGGAACCCCCAAAAACCCACTCCAAGGCACATCATAGTTAAAATGGCAACATTCCAAGACAAAGAGAGAATCCTAAAAGCAGCACCCAACATAGGAGCACCCAAATACATAAAGCAAATACTAGAAGACCACAGGAAGGATATTAACAACAACACACTCATAGTAGGGGACTTCAACACTCCATTATCAACAATAGACAGATCATTCAAGCAAAGAAACACCAAGGATATACAGGCATTGAACAACACACTAAACCACATGGACTTAACTGATATATATAGAACTTTTCACCCCAAAGAAGCAAAATATACATTTTTTTCAAATGCACATGAGACATTTTCAAAGATAGACCACATAATAGGACACAAAACAAGCCTCAACAAATTCAAGAAAATGAAAATCATATCAAGCATCTTTTCACACCACAATGCCTTGAAACTAAAAATTAACCTTTGTGGTATGAGATTCTTTATGGTAGATCTGGGGGTTTCAGTGGTGCAGTCTCTTTGATCTTCTGAGCCTGATGTTCTTGGGGTACCTTTCATGTCATTTGTTTATGCTGTCTGGTTATATTTCAGGTGCTTTTTGTTAGGATCTTTCTTCTGGCTAGTTGATTGAGAGTCAGTCTATCCACTTTATCTTGAATTCTTTTATGTCCTTGCAGGCACGCCTGTGAGCTGGTAAGGCGGCCTGAGAGCTTGCCTCAGGCCTGCCGCGCAGCGCTCCGGGAGTTTTCCAAGGTGGCCGGGGAGCTAGCCTCAGGCCTGCCGCACTGTGCTCTGGGAGTTGGTCTCGCCTGCCAGTGCTGGGCCCCAGACACTCGTGCACAGTGGAAGTGAGCAATTGGTGCCTATTGATGTTGGCGAGGTGTTTTTGCGCTCCCGCGCCCATGCCAGGGAGGTAGCCTCAGGCCTGCCGTGCAGCGCTCCGGGAGTTGGTCACTCCTGGGGGTTTAGACCCTGCCCTTCTCAGGGTGAACTCCCTGTTGCTGAGCTGCTTCTCAGTCCCTTTGGTTGCCACCCATGGGAGCCCAGCCAGCCCTTTCGCGTCTCTGCACTTCCTGCTGGTCACATTGTGATGAAGCAGCCTTTTCTGTCTCTCCATGGTATAGGACTTCTCTTCAGCTAGTGTTCAGTTGTTTATTCCAGATGATTTCTCCACAATTAAGTTGTAAGTCCAGACTGGTCCTGGGAGGATGTTAGTGTAGCTTCCACTTACTCCTCCGCCATCTTGGATCTTTCTTCTTCCTGGTTATTATTGATAGTTTCTATGTTTTTGTTTTTGTTTTTTATGCTGGTGTTGTTCTCTGTAAGTTCCTTATAGCTTCCCTGGAGTTCTTTGTTGTTTCGCTGGAGTTCTTTGTAGTTTCCCTAGAGTTCATTGTAGTTTTCTCTGAGTTTTTCAAGTTCATTGAGCTTCATTATAACTGTTCTTTCAAAATCATGTCTGATAATTTGCTTACCTCTGTTTCATTTAGCACTCTTTCTGGGGATTCCTCTTTTCCTTTCATTGGGAGGTTGTTTCTGTGTCTCCTCATGTTCAATGCTTCTTGTTTGGTTTTGTTTCTTAGATTTGTCTGCTTTGATTTCCCACCTTCATGGTATGAGATTCTGTATAAGAGACCTGGGGCATTCCATGGTGCAGTCTCTTTGATCTCCTGAGCTTGATGCTCTTTGGATGTCCTTTATACCATTTGTTTAAGCTGTCCGGTTGTATTTCAGTTACTCTTTGGTGGAACCTTCCCTCTGGCTAGTTGATTGAGAGTCACTCTGGCCACCACGTCTTGAGTTCTTTTGTGGAGATGCTTTGGGCGCTGCCTTCTTTTTCTGGATCTGCCCCTGGTCAAAATTCCATGGGTTTTAAATCTTCTTTTCTGGCTGTCTGTCTGTGAGGAGATCTAGCTGGATTCTGAAGCTGCTCTTCTCTCACTAATCGGCCTGCCACAGCTCTTTGCTATGAGCCGCACTGAGTTGAGCCCCCCACACAGAAATACAGTCACAGAAAAAGACTAAAACAGACTAATCAGTTGTCAGTCCCCATAGCCTTTAAGTCTGTCTTGACCATAAGCCAGAAGTGTTTGACACATACCTACTAAAAAGCTTATGATGATATAAGCTCAACAAAGAGTGTAAACAGCAACAACCAGATAAAGAACAACAATGGCAGATCCTCCCATTGAATCTTTAACTGTAACTTGTTCCTATAATATCATTGAATGAAGACAAAAATCTGCACTGAAATCTTTGCTTGACATGCTCATGTTTCTTTCACTGTCTGGTAATTCCCTTAACTGTCCATTACATATTTTTAAAAGCACATTTAAAACTCTTGCTATTCAAAGGTTAGTCATGAGCTTTACTATAAGATTTTATACAATGTATTCCTTTCTCCCACACCTCTTCAAAATTTATTTCTTCAAAGAACTGCTAACTCAATACCTGACAACTGGATCCACAGTGGTAATAAATGTTATGTCCAAATGATTTAATTTAAAAAATTCCAAAGTGCTGTTAGCAGAGTTCACACAGATGTGTAAATGGCACTCTTTTTTTTTAATTGTTGTTCTATTACAGCTGTCCCACTTTTTTCCCCATTGCTCTATACTGCCCTACCCACCCGTCACCCCCAGTCAATCTCCACCCTGTTGTCCATGTCCTTGGGTCATGTATACATGTTCCTTGACTAGACCCTTCCCCTTCTCTCCCCCTTTCACCAGCCCCCCTCACCTCTGATCATTGTCATTCCGTTCCTTGTTTCCATGCCTCTGGTTCAATTTTGCTCATTCATTTGTTTTATTAGGTTCTTCTTACAGGTGAGCTCATATGTAATAGTATTTTTCTTTCACTACTGGCTTATATCACTTAGCATAATCTCTCCAGTTCAATCCATGCTATTTTAATTACTATGTGTCTTGGAATGGGCCTCTTTGAGCTCATCCTGATTGGAATGTCCTGTGTTTCCTGGGCTTGTGTAACTTTTTCTTTCATCAAGTTAGGGAAGTTTTCTATCATTACTTTTCAAAAAGATTTTCTAGTCCTTGCTTCTGTTCTCCTTCTCCTGGCATCACTATGACAGGAATATTATTATGTTTCATGTTGTCCTGCAACTCCCTTAAACCCTCTTCATTATTTTTTAATCTTTTCTCATTTTGTTGCTCTGTCTGGGAATTCTTTTCTTTTCTTTTCTTTTTTAAAATATGTTTTATTGATTATGCTGTTACAGTTGTCCCAATTTCTTTTCCCTCTGCTCCCCTCCAACCAGTGGCCCCTCTCCCTCCAGTTGCCCCCCCTTTTATCCATGTCCATTGGTTGTGCATATAGTTCTTCTCAACCTCTTCCTGTCTATTCCATTCCCTCCTACTATGCTTCTTAATTCCTGTACCATCTCCCTCCCTTTCCCCCTTCCTCCTTCCCCCAATATGTTCCCCATACCTATAGTTCTTTTTCCACTCCCGTTGCCTATTTAGTTTGCCTTTGTTTTGATTCCCTAGCTTCTGTTGTTGGTTGTTGTGATACAGTTTTCATTTTAATGTTCATAGTTTTGATCCTCCTTCTTCTAAACCAGTCCCTTTAACATCTCATATAATAGTGGTTTGGATCTAATGAACTCCTTCAGTTTTACTTTGTCCTGGAAACACTTTCTCTGCCCTTCTATTCTGAATGACAGTTTTGCTGGATAGAGTATTTGTGGTTGTAGGTTTTTTATTTTCATTACTTTGAATATTTCTTGCCAGTCACTTCTTGCCTGCAGGGTCTCCTTTGAGAAATCTTCTGATAGTCTAACTGGGACCCCTTTGTACATAATTCGTCTCTTCTCTCTTGCTGCTTTTAAGATTCTCTCTTTAGCTTTAATTTTTGATAGTTTGATTATAATGTGTCTTGGAGTGGTTCTCCCTGAGTCCAGTTTTTCTGGAACTCTCTGTGCTTCCTGGACCTGTAAGTCTATTTCCTTCCCCAAGTTAGGGAAGTTTTGCTTCATTATTTTTTCACATAATTTTTCAATTTGTAGTTCTTCTTCTTCGCCCTCTGGGAATCCTATTATCCAAATGTTCAGTTGCTTATAACTGTCCCAGAGGTTTCTGATCTTCTCCTCACTTTCCTTACTTTCTGTTTCCTCTTTATGCACTGGTTGTCTTTTTGTTCCTTCCCTATGTTCCAGTTTGTTGATTTGATCTTTGGATTTTATTTCCTCACCACTTGTCTCGTATGTATTTTCATTCATTTCAGTATGAGTAGCTTTCATTCCTTCCCTGTCCTGTTCCAAATCTTTTGTTAATTCTCTAAGCCACCTTATGAACTAAGCCTCAGAAAGGTTTTCTATTTGTTCCTCTGTCAGGTCTCACATCTGCTGCCCGGTGAGATGCATCACCGGGATTTCAATTGTTGTCTGCTTCATTCTAACAGATTTGTGTTTAGCTTTGCTTCCCGGGCAGGCTATAGGGGGCGGAGCCCCATGCACTCGTCACTGCCCAGCGACCGGCAGCGATTGGTGATTGGCAACCAGCGGTGATCGGGGACATTTTAGCCCCACTGTGGTGCTTTGTGCAGGGGCGGGGGTGCAAGATGGATTCCTACTATTACTCTCAGCTGAGAGACTGGGATCCATCCCCCTGCCTTCTGGGCCTCTCCGTCCAAGGCAATGGGTGGTTGGCCCTCCCCAGCGTTGGGATCGTGAGCTGCTGGGACTCGACTGCAGCCAGACTTGCTCCTCTGGCATTGCTCTCAGTCCTGCCGCTATCCCCACTGCTACCACGGATAGCACTGCATTTTCTCACCCCTCCTACCCGTCCAGACAAGCACCATTGGTATATAACTTCATACATTGGGCTTCCATATAGTTTTATTTTCTGGAATTTCTTGTTATCTTTTGTTTTGAGGTAGTTGTATTCTTTCTTAGTTGTAGAGGGAGACCGAACGTGTCCATCTAAGCCTCCATCTAGGCTGGAAGTGGGAATTCTTTTCTATGTTGACCTCCAGCTTACTAATCTGATCCTCTTCTTCACATATCCTGCTTTTAATTCCTTCTACTGTGTTCTTCGATTCAGAAATTGTATTCTTCATTTTCTTTGTTTGTTTGTTTGTTTTTGATATTTTCTATGTTCTTTTTCACGCTGGTGTAGTTCTCAGTAAGTTTCTTGTCATGTCATTGGAGTTATTTGTAGTTCTCACTGAGCTTCTTGAGTATCATTATAATCATTAATTTGAAGTCACTGTTTGATAGTTTGCTTGCCTCTATTTTGTTTAGTAGTCTTTCTGGGGATTCCTCCTTTCTTTTCTATTGGGTTTTTTTCTTTGTCTCCCCATTTTAGGAGACTTTTATTATTTGTTTCTTAATCTTAAATTGATCTGCTTTGACTCCCTGTCTTCATGGTGGGATCTTCTGTGGTAGGAGACCTGTGGGATTCAGTGGTGCAGTCTCCTTGAGCTCCTGAACTTGATGCTCTTGAGTTGCCCTTTATGCCATTTATGTGGGCCCTCTGGTTTTAATTGGCTTTTGGTTATTGTTTGGTCATTCTTTGGTGTGTCCTTTCCTCCAGCAGGCTGACTGAAAGTCACTCCACCTACCACATCTTGTATGCTGTTGTAGAGGTGCTACCAGGACTAAACCAAACATCCCAGGAAAGAAACACACACCAGCAAAAATGACCCTCACCCACAATCACACTATCAACAACAAATGAGCCAGTATTAATAAAGGCATAAAGAGATTAAGACTACTATGAGAAAGGAAAAACAAATGTGAGTTGACTAACTGAAACAAAAATTATTTTAAAAGGATATAGGAAGGAGCAATAATAAGAGTAGGGAATAAAGACAAGGCGATGAGAGAAAGAAAGTAAAATTTACATTGTAAGTAAAAAAGAGAGGGAAGAAGGCAGATGAAGTAAGAGAAGGGAAGCAAATCATATTAGGTTTAAACATAAATTATATATATCGTCGGCAGCCGTCCGTCTCGAGAGACGATGGTGTAGCTTCTTAAGAGTCTATCTGCACCGCCGAGAATGGCTGTGCAGTCCGACTCGGGGGTGACACGGTATCTGTCTCCTCCCGTGTTGAATCGACATCTTGCGATGACGCTGGAGTGTCCTCTCCAGTGAAGCTGAAGCTACAGAGCCTGGGCAGGGTGATATGGAGGGTCTGCTGTTGCCCATGCAGCAGACCCCCCCCTCTCTTCGCAGCTGAAGGATCCAAGGGAAAGACGGAGTCAATACAGCTTGGCTTCAGGTGCGCTGCAGGAGTTGCCGGTGTTGACTACAATGTCAAACCGCCTTAGGGACTCTGGCTCTGGATTTTCTGTCGGGGTTTACTCCCTTAGCCTTTCCCCTAAAGAGGTATGCCGCAAGGCAGTGGAGGTTTTTTGAAATCAGAGTTTTCCTTCTCTGATATATATATATATATATATATATATATATAGAGAGAGAGAGAGAGAGAGAGAGAGAGAACAAAAAGAAAAGAAACCAAGTTGGAGAAAAAGATCCACCCAAGCACTATTGATAACAAATGACCAAAGATCAATATAGGTGGAATAAGAATAAGAAGGAAAAGACAAAGAAAGAAAAGATTAAGAGATGTCTAGAGGAAAGGGAAGTGATTTTAAGATGATAGAGGGAGAAGGAATAGTAAGAGTGAGAAATGAAAACCAGACTATGACAGGGAAATAGTGAAATTTAAAATGAAAAAAAGAAAGGGAAGGAGGGAGGCAAAATGGAGTAGGAGATGGGAATGGTAAAATTTGAGATTTGGAATACAAAACTAGTGAAGATCTAGGAATAAAATTGAAGAAATGCAATAACAATAACCATATCCACAACCAATGAGCAAAGACTGATAAATGTGAAGAGAATAAGAGTATTTTAAGAACAGGAAAAGAATGTGAGATGACTAGTGACAAGAAAAATGGCTTTAAGAAGCTGGAAAGGAGAGAAACAGTAAGAATGCAGGATAGAAGCAAGTTGTAGCAAGAGAGTAAGTAAAATTTGAAATGAAAATAAGAAGAGGAAATAAAGCTTTTGGCCAAGATGGAGGCATAGGTAGACATGCTCCCCTCCATGCACAACCATAAGAAGCATTACATCTGCCTCAGAACAACAACAACAAAAAAAAACAGAACTGCCAGAAAAGCAAACTGCATGGAATCCAACAAACAAAGATTTAAAGAAGTAATACTCATTCAGATGGGTAGGAAGGGCAGAGACAGGGATGCAGTGTGACAGTGCTGGCAAGGCAGCGGTGTCGCCCACCAGAATGGTTGGTCACAAATTATAGTATGGGGGACACCTTGATAGTTATCCCAGCCCCAGGCTGGACTACACAGCTCACAGTTCCAGCACCAGGGAAATAAAGCCTCATTGCTTCTGGCTGTGAAAACCAGTGGGGGTTGGGGTGGCAGAAGAAACTTCCCATTAATCAGGGGAGTCCATTTAGAGGGGCCCCACAGTCCTAGAATGTATGCAAACCCACCAACTCTGGGAACCATCACCAGAATAACAGCTAGAAGGGCACCAGTTGCTTAAGAAAAGTGGGTAAAGGGCCTGGAAAAGAGGTAAGTGTCCATCAAGTAGCATTGTTCCCTCTCAGACCCCACAAAATGGTGAACCAGGTTGTGCAGCACTGACAAATACCTAAGGCTCCACCCCTTACAACATAACAGGTGTGGCAGCTTTACCTAAATCACAGAGGCAAACACAGGAGGCTGTCAAGTTGAGGAGACAGAGGAGTACGACCCAAAAGAGGGAGCAGCAGATCAAGGCTCCAGAGGGAGAACTAAGCAAGGAGGGTTAGCCAACCTAATAGATGCAGAGTTCAAAACACTAGTGATAATGATGCTCAGAGAAATTACTGAGTACAGCAAATGCATAGGGAATAATTGAAGGCTACACTAAGTGAAATAAAGAAAAATCCACATGAAACCAATAGTGAAGGAAAGGAAGCAAACAGTCAACCAGTACAGAATGAAAAAGTAAGAATTGAAAAAAATGAGGAGAGGCTTAAGAACCTCTGGGACAACTTTAAATGTGCCAACATCTTAATCATATGAATACCAGAAGGAGAAGAGGAAGAGCAAGAAATTGAAAACTTATGTGAAAAAATAATGAAGGAAAACTCACCAAATTTGGTGAAGGAAATAGACATACAAGTTCAGGAAGCACAGAGAGTCCCAAACAAGTTAGATCCAAAGAAGACCACACCAAGACTCATCATAATTAAAATGCTAAAGGTTAAAGATAAAGAAGGAATCTTAAAAGCAGCAAGAGAAAAGCAGAGTTACCTACAAAGAGTTCTCATAAGGCTATCAGCTGATTTCTCAAGAGAGACTTGCAGGCAAGAAGGGACTTGCAAGAAATATTCAAAGTAATGAAAAGCAAGGACATACAACCAAGATTACTCTATCCAGCAAAGCTATCTTTTAGAATGCAAGGACAGAAAAAGTGCTTCCCAGACAAGGTAAAGCTAAAGGAGTTCATCATCATCAGGCCATTATTATATGAAATATTAAAGGGACTTATTTAAGAAAAATATCAAAACTATAAACACTAAAATGACAACAAACTCACAACTATCAACAAATGAATCTAAAAAACAAAAACAAACTAAGCAAACAACTTGAACAGGAACAGAACCATAGATATGGAGGTCATTTGGAGGGTTAGCAGCAGGTAGGGGGAAAGGAGGAATGGGGGTAAAGGTGCTGGGATCAAGAAGCATAACTGATAGGTACAAAATAGACAGAGGGACCTTAAGAATAGTAAAGTAAATAGAAAAGCCAGGGAACTTACATGCATGACCCATGGACATGAACTAGAGGGAGCAGATTACTAGAGGGAAAGGAGGTACCAGGTGGAGAGAGGCAAAGGGGAAAAAATTGGGATGACTATAATAGCATAATCGATAAAATAGACATTTAAAAATAAGGGGAAATAAGAAGGTTAAGAGAAGGGAGGAGCAAAATATGAGATTTGAAATAAAGTATAATACAAAAACTAGTGATAATATGCACAAACCTGAAGGAGAAGAAATGAATGTTAAAAAGTTATGCAGGACAGAAAATAACACAAATTATGAGAAAAGTCACAGTAGAATTTGTCTCAGTAGTATCTAGTGTTTACCACTTTCTTCCCTCTGGATCCACCACTGCTGCTGTCAGATGGTGTCCCAGTCTGGCCCTAGGGAGTCTGTTCAAGACTACTTCAAGACTACCAGCAATCTTCACAGTCTGTGCCTGTCTCCTTCAGCTGTTAATCTAGTCAATATGTAAGCAGCAGTCAGGTTTAAGAACCACAGGGTGGGGCAGAGTAATTCCTGTGGGCAGGGCTATTGCTTCCCCTCAGGCTGATGCCACTTGGAGGGGAGATAGCTCCTGCAGTATGGGGAATGAGTCAGCACAGCGACCTGGTGGCTGCTCCCTCAGTTCTCTCCCCAAAGCTACCATCCCCAGACTCTCCTTAAGCATCTCTAGTCCACTCTGCCTCCCTTTGCTAGTGCCCAGAGTAAGTTGCTGCAAGTGAAACTTTTTGTGTTGGCCCTTTAGGAGGCTCTCTGTGTCACCAACTATCTCTCCATGGCAGATAGAATCACCCCCCACCCCACGCCCCCCACTTTTCATAGCTGGGTGTAATCTGGGTTCCTTTCCAGTTCTGATGCTGTAGGCTGCCAAGCCCAGCTTGAATTTTAGACCCCACAATTCTCAGGGGGAACACCCCACCCCCACAGTCATTGGAATTTCCCTTTGACACTTCAACTGCCAGCAATGGGAGCCCAGACAGCCCTCTTGTGTCTCCTTACACTATACAAGTCACTTTGTGGTGAAGGGCTTTCTTTGTCTGCCTGTAGCTATAAGGCTTCTTTCCAGCTATTGTTCAGTTGGTTATTCTGGATGATTTCTCTATAATTTAGTTGTAATTCTAGATTGGTCCTAGAAGGAGGTCAGTAGCTTCCACTTACTCCTCCACCATCCTGGATCTTAAACAGGGCACTTTCAATGCTGTCTTCTGGAAGAACAGTTATTTCTCCACAACCTGAGAGTTCAAACAAGAGCCATTTCAACAGGCAGATTTTCAATGGCTAATGTACTCAAATATTCAGTGATTAAGTGGTCTACATACACCTTATAGCTTTTCCATAAGATGTTATCAAATTTCTTACAGATTTTTTCAATGTCATATATGAGAAAACTTATTCTTAAAGTCTCTTGGGTACTTCCAATGGTTTCTGAATTATCTGTAGGAAGTTCTGACTTAGTTATGTATAGTTTGATATATTTGTCCATTATTCAATCCAAGTCATACATTATGTCAAAAGATAAATTACTTGAGATTTGCTATGTCAAAGTATTCCTCGGGTATGCTTTGAGACACTTTCACCCATTTTCATAGCATACATTCTCAGTCTTCAGCACAGGAAGAATACATGGGACTTCAGAAATGTATAAACATTGGGGAAAGACTTGATGTCTGACAAGTGGAGGGCTTTATAAATGGTGGATGGAAGCTCTGTATCTTTTCTCTGTGTTCCACTTGATTCTCCAACAATGCACCTCAAGTTGAGGGTGTGTCAGAATTAGGTAGGTCACTTCTGTACATGTCACTTCTGTACAAGTGAACAGTGCTGCTATTAATATGCATGTACAAGTTTCTGTTTGAAAAACCTGTTTTAATTTTTTGTGGTATATATCTATGAGTGGACTTGTTGTTCCATATGATAATTGTTCTTTAATCTTGTTTTTTTTTTTTTTTAACCAAATGTCAAACTATTGTACATTGACATTTCCACCGTAAAGTGTTTAAGGGTTCCAATTTTTCTACATCATTGTCAACATTTGTTATTTTTAGTTTTATTCATTAGAACCATTCCACTCTTGGTGAAGAAATATTCTATTGCAGTTTTAATTTGTATTTCCATCATGACTAATGATGTTTAACATATTTCCATGTCTTTGTTGACCACTTGTATGTCTTCTCTGAGGAAGGGTCTGTACAGGCCTTTGTCCATTTTAAAATTTGGATTATCTGTCTTTTTGTTGATGAGCTTAGATATCTTTTCTATAGTTTGGATAACAGACTCTTATAAGATATATAATGCTCAAATATGTTCTTCCTTTCTGTAAGCTGTCTTTTTCCCTTACTGGAGAGCTTCTTTCAATACACAGAAGTTTTTTTTATTTTAAAGACATTCAATTTATCTTTTTTTTCCTTTTACTTCATTTTTGCAGATCTATAAAAACCATTACTAAATCTAGGGATTTTCCAGTACCTTCAATTCACAGTTCGCACACTCCTCTCAAAGCTTTTCTCCAAAGGCCATCTCTTTTTTGGTTGGTCCAGAGGTTCAGAGTTCTTGTTAAAATAAGGGAGGACACATCTATATTGAGGAGGTCATGAGGGCATCACACTGACTGTACTGTGCACACTACCTGCTGTCAATTCTAGTGTGATCATCTCACTTCCAACTAGAATGCAGGCTCTGAAGCACAAGGTTGTTGTCTGTGATTTGTGCACTAAATTAGAGTTCACATCTAGAAACATTCCCACCCCTAGTGGGGCTTCCTATGTATTTGCTGAGTGAGGGAGCCCCACCCAGCCCCAGATAAGTGAGGGAGCAGGGATCGCACTGCTCACCACTTAGCATTTCTTCCCTGGTTCACCCAGGGCAGGAACGACTACTGAAATCTCCAAATACTCATTTTAAATGAGAACACAACTCAGCAGAAGACCTCAGAAACAATAAGGGGTGAACTTTATTGTTGGGAAGAGGAAAGGATAACTTGACACTTACACAGCCCCTTTAGCAAACCTTTCAACAGAACAGGCACATAGAAAGCACATTTTAGGAAGGACCCCACTTAGTCCCTACATAACCCTATGAGGAGGGTCTTCTATTCACCCAACTGTTAAGAGGGACAAAGCTAAGTCTCAGAGAGATGCAGTATCATTCTGAAGACTCCCAGCTATCAGTCAGCCAAATCACCATAGTGCTGTCGCAGAAACAGGTGCTCACCTTTGAAAAAGCTGTTCTGGCAAAACTCTGTAAGTACTCAGAAGAGCGGGGACAGTTTGGGTTGCTGACCATGAAAGCAGGCACTAGGTGCTTGACCAGCTTCTTCAGCCAGTGAACCTCAATGGTTCATGCCATGCAGGTTTGCTGCTATAACTCTATTTGGATATGGAAATGGCATGCACACTTTCCAACACCCCGCCCAGTTTTGTAAGCTCCTGGGAATGCTTTTATGCTGAAATCACACTTATGTATTTATTAATTTCATTGATAATTAAGATACTGGAGAAACCAAGGCCCACAGAGAAGCGGAGACTGGAAAAACTACATGATAAGCAGACTCCAGATGTAAGAGAGTGTTTTCAGCTCCCAGGTTAAGGCTCTATGCCCTCCCATTAGTTTGGCCCTGGAAGTAAGAAATTCAAATGTTTTGAAATGCTTTTATATATTCCTTCCTAGGTGAGGTCTTTTTTTTTTCTGAGTATCCAGATTATGAACTCCTGAAAACACATATAAGCAAAAACACAGAAATTCACACACTAGATATAAAGACTAAGGGTAGGATCAAAAGATCATAAGCACAAGTTGGCAAGAGAAAATAAAACAGATTTTGGTGGCACTACCTACATGTGAAAAAACTTCTCCAATTCTTTAGGTATTATTTCATATATGCCTGCAGATATCCCTAGGGAGTACGTGCTAGAAAAATCCACATTTTGCAGACAGGAGACAGAAAGATCATGACAGGTACAGTGACTTATCAAAACCCAGAAGAGGTAATAATGATGAGTTTATTCTGAACACTAGTATGTTTTGAAGCTGAGAGCCTGGTTGCAACAGACCTCCCATGTGTTGAGTAGCAAGGTGTGTTGGTGACACTGTGTAAAGTCATGGACTTGCAAGGACAAGAGGGCTAAGCAGTCAAGATCCCAGAAGACAATTTGGATAAGTATGATTCCAAGAGGTGACTCAGAAAATATAAATTCAGGAAGTCACCTTTCTGATAACTGACTTCAAAAAAATTTTGAACACCTGAAATAGGCAGCCACATTCTAGTAACAGCCTCATAGCCAGCTCACTTGGCAAGAGACAAGCCATAGTGAAAGATGTTGTCTTGTTTCCCAAATTTCTGAGGCTCTTACTTAGAAAATCCCGCCATGAGTCTTCCCAGATGCCGCAAACTTTGCCTAAACCTGGTCCCAATCTATCTGGCCATTTTTTATGAGATCACCTAAGGAACACTAGTCAACCTGGGGAAGGCCAATCCAAGATATATTACTTCTGCTAGCCTGTTGTAAGTAGCCTCATACACTCTTCTCCATGTGCCTGGAAGAGGTTGTTGGGCAATATAAGCTGGTAATTTTACCTGAATCATATCCCAAAACAAAAATACTAGGGTGGGAAAAAGATTGCTGAGGGGCTTCTTACTTGTGCCAAAGCTCTTCCAAAGTGCTCAAACTGTCAAGTGTATTTCCTCCCTGTTAGAGGTCTGAACAGACTGTGTGTGTGTGTGTGTGTGTGTGTGCGTGTGCGTGCGCGCACATGTCCTCTGTCAGAGAATGGTCCTATATTTTACCTTGAGTTGAGGGTGACTCGACAATCAGGACAATGACAGAACCAAGAGCATGGTGACAACAGGTTGACCAGAGGTTGACGATCCAGTGGACTCTTCAAGGGAATCATTGGTCTACCTGAGGGCTTAGAGAGGATAATGGCATATTAGGACACTCAGGAAGGCCAGAATAAGCAAGGGAAGACAAAGCAAAATGGTGATTCTGGGGAATGGCTGAAACTAGGTCTGTCCTAGGTGAGGGGGCACATTGGGAAGGACAATTGCTGTACAGGGCTTGGCACAGTACAATGCAGCCCACTCTTCATAACCTTACATCTGAATAGCTCCAGAGTGTTCCAATTTTAAATATATCATCAAACCTGTGATCTTTCATCCCAGTCCCTTCCTGCCTGCAAAGTGTCCTCTGAGAAATCAGCTGATAGTCCTATAGACACCCCGCTGTAGGCAACTCTCCGTCTCTCTCTTGCTGCCCCCAGGACTCTGTGTTTATCTTTCACCTTTGGGATCTCAATCATGATGCATCCTGGTGTGGTCCCCTCTGGGTCCAGCTCGCCCAGGACCCTCTGTGCTTCCCAGACCTGTATGTCCATCTCCTTCACAAAATTTGGGAGGTTTTCCTCATTTTTTTTCAATTCTTGCTTCATCATTCTGCACTCATTGACTGTTTTTTCTTCCTTATGTTGCAAATCATTGATTTGAACTCCAGTTTCCTTCTCTTCACCATTGGTTTTGTGTGGGTTTTCCTTTGTTTCACTTAGCATAGCCTTCACTTCTTCTCTTATGCATTTGCCGTACTCAAGCATATCTGTCAATTCTGTGAGCATCTTTATCACCAGTGTTTTAAATTCTGTGTCTGTTAGGTTGGCTATCTTCTCGTTGCTTAGTTCTCCCACTGGAACCTTGATCCATTTCCCCTTTTGGGTCATACTTCTCTATCTCCTCATTCTGACAGGCTCCTGTGTTTGTTTGCCTTCGCATCCCAGGTAAAGGTGTTACACCTGTAATGTTGTAAGGGGCGGAGCCTTAGGGATTCATTAGTACAGGGTGACCTGTTTCACCAAGTTGTGGTGCCGTATGTTGGGGAGGGGTCCGAGAGGGAACAATGTCGCCTTCCCCACACTCACCCCTCTTCCAAACACTTCTCCCACATCTGTATGGGCCTGGCTCCTCTCTAGCTGTTGCGTTGGTCATCGTTCCCAGAGTGGGTGGGCCTTCAGACGTTCTAGAACCATGGGGGCCCTTTAAACAAGTGGACTCTGCTGAGAGACTGGCAGTTTCTGCCTCCGCCCCAACCTCCACTGGTCTACACTGTCAGAAGCAATGAGGCTTGATTTTCCGTAGTGCTGGAACTCTGAGCTGCTAGGGCTGGTGAGGAGCTGGGAATGCTCTCCAGCTGTGTGTTCCGACTTCTTAAAATGTGTGTCTGTGCTTTCTGCTGGCATGCCGCTGCCGCCACTGCCACCACCACACCGTGTCCTCTTTGCCCCGGCTCCACCCCTCCTACTTGTCTGGATGAGTATTTCTTTATATCTTTGTTTGCTGGACTTCCATACAGTTTGATTTTCTGGAACTTCTGGTTGTTTCTAGTTTTGATGTAGTTGTATTCCTTCTTAGTTGTGGAGGGAGATGCAGTGTATCTGTCTACACCTCCACCTTGGCTGGAAGTCTCTATGGGACACCTCTTCACTCTCAGGTACTCAGCATTGGGACCCAGGGGGGCTCTTCAGTGATGACAATACCATGCAGAGTGAAGAAAGTTTTTAGGCAGGATGCTGGGCCATGGAAATCATAACCTTCTCTCTCTTCCACAACAATTACAATAATTTTCCACTATTCTGACCCAGATCCTCTTTTAGGATAATAAAAACCTTATTCACATTTTACATGGCAAAGTAAACTCAGTGTTTGAAGAATAAGAAATAACATGGATCCTAAGTCAGGTGTGCTGAACTGGTTATCTCTCACTTGGAAATTCTTCCACTGAAATGTCCTGCCAAACACATTCATGGTGTCTTTCAGAGTTTCAGTGACAATTCCATGGTCCGGTGAGTGGAAAACTAGCTACCAAAAAATTCATATTACAAAGAAGGGCCCTCATGGTGGACAAATATCTCTACTACATGACACAGAGTGTCAATTTTTATTTTGTACAGAGGTTTACACGTGCCTGGAGGGATTTAGGGAAGGACAAAGGTGGACACAAGGGCTGGACACATTATTTGACATGTCTCTTTGGGTCAAAAGAAACATCTTCCTCTCAGTGACTCGTCTCACAAGTAAATATTCCTTCAAGAATCCTTCTAAGGTTAGCAAATACATTCTGAAGAAGGCTGGCTAGTTAAGGAACCTTAGAAACAGAGCAATGTTAATGTTCCAAGTAACAAGCACTGTCCCCTTGTGGCACAATGAGAAACGCACAAGTGATGCTGGGCTCTTGGTTCTGTAAGCAATAGAATACAAACCAAACAGACATTTCCTTAGGCTTCCCTCTGGATTGAATCATATTCTGTAAGATTCCATCTTTCTGGGGTGCACTCCAGGCCAAGTCATAGTATTTGGCATTTCTCAACATGAAAAACACAGGTCAGTCCCCAAGTGCAGTATTTCAGGGAGTATTTATTGGGCATCTGATTCAGGCCAAGGGTCCAACACAGCAAATAGTGAGAGGAAAGGTTAAGAATAACTTTTCCATTTCACAGCTCTGTGTGCCTGCTTTAAAAAGAGACCAGTAAAATAACCAATGCATATTTATGAAATCCTCCTGATCATATAAATGATAAAATATTTTCTTAAATTAGAAGATTACAACTCAATGTATCTGTAATATGAACTTATTCAACAAGAGTTTTTTTTGTTTTTTTTTAATGGGATCAACCTATGCCCTTTATCAATTCTTCACTTGTGTGTGTGTGTACATGCAATATCCCACCACTTTTAATTACTACCAAATATATGTTTCATCACTGCATAGTATTCCTTCTAAAATTCTGTACATAAATGATGCTCTTCTATTGTTCCTACTGCCATTTTTCTCCAACCAGCCTATCTCTTTTTTCTTTGAAAGTGGACTTTACCTCCCATCATCTCCAGGAAGCTTCCAAATCCAGAATAATTCAATGAATGTCCAGAGCCCTTCTGCTTGATTGTTTTATCCCATGATGCCAGGCATATTACACCATGTCTTATCATCTGTGTTTTATGTGGAGTTTCTTCCAGGCCAACTGCTCCTCAATCAAATTGCACTTCACGCCTTAGTATGGGGCTTTGCATATGGTAAATGCCCGTTACTGGTTTGAAAAATACTAGTAATCTGAATGAAGTATTCGCTGTGGCAGAAAATGTTAGCTCTCCATCAAAATCCATTCTCCCCTGAGATGCACAGCTGGACAGCCTCTCCCAGCCTTCCTTGTGACCATATGGCAGTGTCATTTCTTGCTTTGGCAAGAGATGTGTCACTCCAGACCTGGCCTATAAAACCCCCCATATTGCTCTCTCTTTGCTGCATCAACTGTAAGAATGAAGACCATTCTCAGAAATCAGACTGCTGACATCCCAGAAAATGTCAATATCACTCTGAAGGGACACAGTTATTGTCAATGGTCCCAGAGGCACTCTTGTTACGGCTACATAGGCAAGATTGAACACTCTGAAGCGGTGTATAAAGTAAGCAAAGGATTTTTAATGATGACCAGGAGTTGGGCAGACCCTGAGCTGGTCTCTAACATGCTCCAACCTACAATGGAGTCTAAACGCTGGGTTTTTATACTGGTGCAGTCTCTTTGTTTCTTCTTTGGTGAGAAACAGCCTTAGGAAGAGGGGGCTGGGCAGGACTGCAGGAATGTCTTGGCAGTAACAGAAACAGAAATTTGCAAGGCTATAAGTTTATCTCTGGCGGCAGCATAGCTCTTCAGCCAGGGACAAACTCTCTGTGAGGCAATTTATTTTCAAAGGGCTAGACATTCTGCGAAGCACAACCTTCACAAATGTTATAAACCAGACACAAGTAAATGGAAGGTGATAGAGGCTGAGGTGCTTTTAGCTTGTAAATCACTAATTGCTATAACACTCCTTCTTACATTTCTTTTTCCAAGGCCTTTTAACAAGTCCTTGCTACTTCTTACAAAGAACATTTAAAGCCCTTACATACTTACATATTGAAACTTTTTACAGGGACTATTTGGTGCCCCTACACTCTGAGGAGGGAATTCAATCACATCAATGTAGAACTCAGTCTCCTTAGAAAGAAAAATAAGAGGCTCCAGATTGACACGTGATGGGGAAATAGGAACTGGCCACCATCCGCGCTATCTGCAGCCATGTATAAAACATGATCAAGGGTGTTACACGGGGCTTCTGTTACAAAATGAGGTCTGTGCACACCCACTTCCCATCAACATCGTTATTCAGGAGAATGTGGGTACAGAAAACCTCATTCATTTTGGACAGGAATACAAACCCCTTGAGGAGTTAGCTTGCCAGGTTCTAGGGAAGGGAAACATACTGCCATCATATAGTGGATCAGTTGTCCCCCAGAGTATTGACCCAACATACATCAAAATTAAAAAAATTTTAAAAATAAAAATAAATAAATAAATGTATAAGGCAGTTTTATTCACAAAATAAATGCCAAAACTCAGAAGGGCCCAAGAAGATCTTTAATATGAGAACAACAACCAACTGTGGCATGGTGGTTGGGGACAGTAGAGGCACATGGGGCTGCAGGCACAGACATAGGAACAGGAAAGGGAAACACTGGTTGTCTAGATGGACTGAAGGTGGAGAAAATGTAGATAAACATGAGCTGATATAGTCTGAAACAGAAGGTAGACACACTCAAGATGGAATGGGATGCAGATATATGAAGTGAGACATTTCAGGTCTGGAACCAGATACAGGCCCAGTAGTCAGAGAAAGTCAAGGAAAAATTTGTGACGCAGGCACAGGGGAAAGTGATACTAGTTGCCTGAAATTAGTTTTAGGAACTGGAGGAGACTCATTTGGTTTGGCATGGGCTGCAGGAATAAGGAATGGAGACTTTTGAGGATTGGATTGGACAGCACACACAGGCAGACAGAGTACACTTAGATGAGGTGGTACTACTATACAGAAGATACGGACTCAGAAACATGAAGCCTGGCATGGCTTCAGGCACATGGGCTGGAGACGCTGTGAGGCAGACATGACTTGCTGGTACAGGGTTTGTAAATACAATAAGAAAGACGAAAGATGCTAGCTAAATCTGTGCTTACAAGAAAATTATGCACAGCCTTAAATGAATGTATCAGAATGGAAGAAAGACAGATAATCAATCATCAGTTTCCATACCAAAAATTTGAAAACACAGACTACATCATATCAAAAATTTTCTACTCAACAAAAAAACTACAGAATGAAAGAAGATATTCACCAGTAATACATTTGATAAAAGGTTAATATCCAAAATTTATAAAGAACTCATACAATTCAACAAAAAAAGTAAGCAATCCAATTAAAAAATGGCCAAAGAACCTGAATAGACATTTCTCCAAAGACATATAGATGGCCAATAGACACATGAGAGGAGGTTTCTGGTAAAAATGGTGGCATAGGTAAATACAGCTCACCTCCTCGCACAAGCACATCAAGATTACAACTAAAATATAGAACAACCATCACTCAGAACCATCAGAAACCAAGTTGAATAAAAGTATGACCACTATGGAATTAAAGAAACCCCATCAATCCAGACTGGTAGGAGGTACAGAGATACAGAATGGGCAGGTCCTACATCACATGTGGTGGGATAAAATTCAGGACAGATATTATGGGAGCAAGGAGTCCCAGCCCCACACCATGCCCCCCAGCCCAGGATTCCAGTGCTAGGAAGATAAGACCCTGTAACTTCTGTTTGAAAAAAACAGTGGGAACTGAGTTGGTGGAAGAAACTTTTTGAGTTTCAAGCAGGCCCCCCTAAGGAACCCATACACTAACTTACTCAGACTCACTCCCCCTGAGCTCCAGCACTGGGATAGTAGCTTGAAAGGCATCAGTGGCATACAGGGAGAAAGTGAAGTGTCTGGCGTCAAAGCAAAAGCTAGAGGACAGTTTTTTCTCAGACAGAAAGGTGGGCAGAAGCCATTGTCCCTTTTCTAAGCCCTACTCCCACACAGCCACAGAGCTGGCAGATGTGTGCCATATCTGAGACTCCATCAACCAGGCTAATACTGTTTGCCCCACCCTGGAGATCCCCTGAGACTCCATCTGACCCAACTTATGGGCCCACCCATGCTGCTTTTCTATATTAATGGCTGGTCTTGGCTCATGTTTCACCACTTCCTAAATCCTCTCAAACAAATAGGCAGCCTCAGTTAGCCCCCAGCCCCCATACCTCTTTCTAAGTGGCCCCAGGCCTGGCACTAGCAGCAGCCAGCCTAGATTCACAGCTTGGCTTCACCTGGGAATCTCCAAGCACAGCATAAGTATCAGCCATCTCAGATTGTTTTGTAGTGCAGGCAAGGTGGCCCCAGGCAGAACATGGGTCGTGGGTGACCTTGGCCTGCACCACCCAGGAAACTCCAGAGGCTGTGCACCCAGCGAACAGTTACAGACCACATCAGAGGACCACCACCCTGCCCCTGCAAAGCTGATCCTCCATGGAGAGTAGAGGTTGGTGGTCAGTGGTCACAGCCAGTTCTTGAAGCTGACTGGCCTGGGTAAATCCCTCCCATTGACCTGCCAACAGCAATCAAGGCTCAACTACAAGAGAAGCAAGTGCTCAGCCCACATGAAGGGCAACCCTTGAGTACCCAGCATGGGTATAGGGGAGGCTGTGCCATTGGATCTCACAGGACACCTACTACATTAGGCCACACTACCAAGACAGGGAGTCATGTCAGCTCTACCTAATACACAGAAACAAACATAGGGAGGCTGCCAAAATGAGGAGACAAAGAAACATGGCCCAAATGAAAGAACAGATAAAAACTCCAGAAAACAAACAAAATGGAGATAAGAACTCTATCAGGTGCAGAGTTCAAAACACTGGTTATAAGGGATGCTCAAGGAACTTAGTGAGGACCTCAACAGCATAAAAAAGAGCCAGTCAGAAACAAAAGCTACACTAATTGAAATAAAGAACAATTTATAGGGACTTAGAGCCAAGATGGAAGCATAGGCAGACACACTTCATCTCCCTCCACAACCATAAGAAGGAGTACAACTACCTCAAAACTGAAAAAAAAAAAAAAAAAAATAGAACTACCAGAAAATTGAACTGCATGGAAGTCCAACAAATAAAGATATAAAGAAGTAATACTCATCCAGACAGGTAGGAGGGTCAGAGCTGGGTCAGAGAGGATGTGATGTGGTGGCAGCAGCAGCAGCAGCAAGGCCAGCAGAAAGTGAAGTCACACATAATAAAGCCTGGAGGGACACCTGGGGAGTGATCCCAGCCCTGGCCCAGACCATGCAGCTCATGGTTCCAGCGCTGGGGAAAATAAAGCCTCATTGCTTTTGACTGTGCAAACCAGTGAGGATTGGGGTGGCAGAAGAAACTGCCAGTGTCTCAGAAGAGTCCATTTGTTTAGAGGGCCCCCATGGTCCTAGAACTTCCACATACTCACCCACTCTGGGAATCACAACAAGGACAACAGCTAGAGTGGTGCCAGTCCCATATGGGAAGTGGGAGAAGTAGCTGGAAAAGGGAAAAGTGCTGAGCAAGTGGCATTGTTCCCTCTGAGACCCCTCCCCCACATACAGTGCCACAACATAGTGAACCAGGTTACCTCACACTGACAAATGCCTAAGGCTCCACCTCTTACAATGTAACAGGTGCAACAGCTCTACCTAAGTCACAAAGGCAAACACAAAAGGCTGTCAAGTTGAGGAGACAGAGAAGTATGGACCAAAAGAGGGAGCAGCAGATCAAGGGTCCAGTGGGAGAACTGAGAGACGAGAAGATAGCCAACTTAACACAGAGTTCAAAACACTGGCGATAACGATGCTCACAGACTTGACAGACTTGATTATGACCAACACTTAAGGGAAGAAGTGAAAGTTATGCTAAATGAAACAAAACCAGCGGTGAAGGGAAGGAAGCCGGGGTTCAAATCAACAACAGGGAACATAAGGAAGAAATAAACAGTCAACCAGTACAGAATGAAGAAACAAGAATTGAAAAAAACAAGGAGAGGCTTAGGAACTCCTAGGACAACTTTAAACATACCAACATCCAAACTCAGGGGTGCCAGAAGGAGAAGAGGAAGAGCAAGAAATTGAAAACTCATGTGAAAAAAATAATTAAGGAAAACTTCTCTAATTTGGTGAAGGAAATAGGCAACAAGTCCAGGAAGCACAGAGTCCAAAACAAGCTAGACCCAAAGAGGAACACACCAAGACACATCATAATTAAAATGCCAAAGGTTAAAGATAAAAAGAGAATCTTAAAAGTAGTTAGTTACCCACAGGAAAATTCTTATAAGACTGTCAGCTGATTTCTCAAAAGGAATTTTGCAGGCTAGAAGGGATTGGAAAGAAATATTCAAAGTCATGAAAAGCAGGGACCTACAGCCAAGATTGTTCGCTCCAGAAAAGATATCATCTAGAATCGATGGGCAAATAAAGAGCTTCTCAGACAAGAAAAAACTAAAAGAGTTCATCATCACCAAACCATTATTATTATATGAAATGTTAAAGGGGCTTATTTAAGATAAAGAAAATCAAAACTATGAATAAAATGGCAATAAATACATATTTATCAACAATTGAATCTAAAAAATAGGCTAAGCAAACAAGAAGAACAGAGACAGAATCATGGATACATAGAGCATTTTGATGATTGGCAGAAGGGAGGTGTGGGGGAATGAATGAAGAGGTAAGAGGATTAAGTGAAAACTGGTGTTACTAGAATAGCTATGGGGATGTAAAGTACATTATAGAAAATTGAGTAGCTAAAGAACTTATATGCATGACCCATGAACATGAACAATGGTGTGGGGGATTGCCTGATGGAGTGGGGGGTGCTGAGTGGAAGGGAACAAACGAGGAAAAATTGGGACAACTGTAATAGCATAATCAATAAAATATAATTTAAAAAATAAAATATAGATATATGAAAAGATGCTCAACATCACTAATCATCAGAGAATGCAAACGAAAACCAAAATGGGGATATAACCTCACACCTGTCAGATTGGCTATCACCAGTGTGAGTAAATCAACAAATGACAACTTTTGGCAAGGATGTGGAGAGAAGAGATTGCTCATGCACTCTGGTGGAAATGCAGATTAGTGGAATTACTATGCAAAAACAGTAGGGAGCTTCCTCAAAAAATTAAAAATTGAACTGCCTTATTATTCAGAGGTTCCACCTCTGGGTATATACCAAAAACAAAACAAACAAAAAAAAAACAACTAAAAACACTTATGCAAAAGAATATATGCACCCCTATGTTCATTGCAGCATTATTTACAATAGCCAGAATATGGAAGCACAAGACAAGTGGATTTTAAAAAGCTGGGGTACGTATATACAATGAAATATTACTCAGCCATAACAAAGAATGAAATATGACCATAGGGATCTATGAGAGGCACAAGTGGAAGGCCTCAAGAGGTTCATGCCTTTCCCCAAAATCGCAGAGTAAGAAGGCAGATCCAGTAATGAACCCTGTTCTTTTTCCTCAAAGAGCAGTCCTGGCCGCACATGGGCTTTTTCAGGAACTCTGGAAGAGTCTGTGCTTCTGTAACCATGCACAGACATGGAAATAGCATGCACCCCTACCCATACCTCACCCTGTGTGGAGGGAGCTGGAGTACTTTTATGCTGAGCCAACCCTTATTCAGTTCTAAACCCCATCCCTTATTTGATACTTGGGAAAATGAGGCCCACAGAGAGGCAGAGACTGGACAGGGTACATGAGAAGCAAACTCCAAAGAAAAGTTGGGTTCCAACCTGCCAGGTCAAGTGTTTTAGGAAACTTTTGCCTACTTCTCCCATATTTGGAGTTTGTTTTTTCCCTGGGCATCCAGATTGAGAGCCTTGGAAGCACACTCACAAACATACTAGATGTAAGAACTATAAGTAGGAACAGAAAAGAAGCATATGCATAAAGTGACAAGAAAAAGGAAACAGACTATAAAGGCACTACCCACATGTGACAGCACCCTTCCAATTTTATAGTTATTATTCACCATGTGCCTGTGGACATCCCTAGAAAGTACATGCTAGAGTAACAAAAATTCCCATGCGCCACAGGAGACAAAGAGGCCTTGAGAGGCACAAGGGCTTATCCAGCATCCAGAAGAAGTAAAAATGAGGGGTTGAGTCTGAACACAGGTCTGTTTCAAACCTGGGACTTCGGATGCAGGAGGCTGTGGAGAAAGCTGTGTGGGTATCATTGTGTAAAGTTATGTTCTTGCATAAGGGGGCTGAGCAGTCAGCAACCCAGAGGACCATGTGGATAGGCATGATTTGAAGAAATGACTCAAGAAAGAAGGTTCCAGAAAGTCACTTCCTTGATAACTGACCCTAGCAGAACTTGGAACACTGTAACTAGGCACACACATTCTACTAACAGCCCCAAAACCAGCTCGATTAAGATGTTGTCTTGCTGTTTCCCAAATTCCCAGGGCTCTTGCTTTAGGAAACCCTGCCATGAGAGCCTTCACAGAGGCTGAAAATGTTTGCAGGACACTCATCTCCAAAGTGTCTGGCCATTTCCCAGGAGGTTCCCTAAGGTAACATGAGAAAGCCTAGGTCAGGCCAATCCAAGCCAAGTTACTTACCACTGTGAGCCCTTTCTGGGGAGCCTCCATACCCTCCTTTTCATGGGCCATGAAGAGGGACATGAAGAGAGGGTCCTTCCTGAGCAAAAATAGGTCGTTGGGTGGTACATATTCTGGTGGTTCTGTCTGGATCATGTCACAGGACAGGGCCAGCACAGTGGAAAGGCGATTGGTGAGGGGCCTTTTATCTGTGGCAATGCTCCACTAAGGCCCTCAGGCTTTCACATCTTTTCCCTCCTTGGTGGAGGTCTGAGCCCACTGTGGTGTAGGTGTGTGTGTCTCTGCCATCAGAGAGCAGAACCTGTCTCTTATCTGGAGCTGTGGGTTAGTCAGCAATGACAATAGTGCCAAAACTAAGAACATGCTGACAGCAGGCTGACCAGAGGTGGGAGATCCAATAGGCTATTCAAGGAGATCAGTATTGTACCCTAGGACCTAGAGAGGATAACAATGTATCAAAATAGCAGAGGGGACAGAGTAAGCAAGAGAAGGCAAAGCAGAATGCTGATTTTTGGAAATCCCTGGAACCAGGTCCACCCTGGCTGAAGGTTGCATTGGGAAGGACAATTACTGCAAAAAGCCTGGTAGGGGACAAAGCAGCCTGATCTTCATGACCTCACATCTGAACAGGTCAGTAGTCTCTCAATTACAAATATATTCTCAAACCTGTCATCTTGCATTTCACACTGACTTACTGCACAGTATATGACATGTCTTCACTCTCAGGTGCTAGGCTAAAGGCCTGATAAATTTGTAGAACCAAGCTGTGGATTCTTCTCTCAGATGGTTGAGCAACAATGACAATACCATACAGAATTAAGACCTGTTGTAGTCAGGATGTTGGGTCATTAAAATCATAAATTTAACTCTCTTCCACATAATTATAACTATTTTTTACTATTCTAATTGTGATGCTCTTTTAGGATATTAAAGACTTTAGTTACATTCCCCAGGGTAAAACAGACTCACTGCATGGAAGGCAGTAGACAGTGTGGCCCAGCCTTGATTGGTATGTCCCCCTTGCACAGACTTCACTGAGATCTCCTGCCCAGCACAGTCCCCCAGTCCCCCAGAGTTTCAATGGCATTTTCAGTCTTATGAGAGAACCACCTGCTACACAGAGATTCACATAATAAAGAGAAGACCACATGATGGATAAATGTGTATAATACGTTATGTAGATGGTAAATTTTTATTTTACACAGAGGTTTACACGTGAATGGAGTGATGAAGGAGAAGATGAAAGTGGACACACATATGGGTTGTATAGATCATTTTTCATGTCTGTTTGAATCAAAAGGACATCTTCTCAGTGGCTCACCTAATATTTGGTACTAGTAATAGATTATCATTAGCTTCCTAATAAAAGCAAAGAACAGCAAGTAAATATTCCTCCAAGAAATTCTCCAAAGATAGAACACACGTTTTGAAGAAGGCTAGCTAGTAAAGAAGCCTGGGAGGCAGAGCAGTATCATTGTCTCAAGTGGACAGGCACTGCCTCCCTGTGGCTCAATGAGAAATAGCATGAGTGCTACAGGCCCATGTTTTGTCAGCAATAGAAGCCAACATGGCAGAGACATTTCCCCAGGCTTGCCTCCAAACTCAATTATATGCTGTAAGATTCAGTGTTTGGGGATTGGGAGGGTATATTCCAGTGTAACTCACTGTCCTAGAATGTCTCACTGTGAAAAACATAGGCCAGTTTCCAAGTGCAGTACAGTATTCCCTCACTTACCACAGGTATTCAGCCCTGGCTGGTTTGGCTCAGTGGATTGAGCGTCGGCCTGCGAGCTAAGTGTCGCTGGTTCGATCTTCCAGTCAGGGCACATCAGAGAAGGAAAACTCTGACTCCAAAAAACCTCCGCTGCCTTGCGGCATACCTCTTCAGGGGAAAGGCTAAGGGAGTAAACCCCGACAGAAAATCCGGAGCCGGAGTCCCTAAGGCGGTTTGACGTTGTAGTCAACACCGGCAACTCCTGCGGCGCACCTGAAGCCAAGCTGTATTGACTCCGTCTTTCCCTTGGGCCCTTCAGCTGCGAAGAGAGGGGGGGTCTGCTGCATGGGCAACAGCAGACCCTCCATATCACCCTGCCCAGGCTCTGTAGCTTCAGCTTCACTGGAGAGGACACTCCAGCGTCATTGCAAGATGTCGATTCAACACGGGAGGAGACAGATACCGTGTCACTCCCGAGTCGGACTGCACAACCATTCTTGGCGGTGCAGATAGACACTTAAGAAGCTACACCATCGTCTCTCGAGACGGACGGCTGCCGACGACCACAGGTATTACGTCCTAGATGCCCCCGTGATAGGTGAAAATCCGCGAAGTAGGAACCTTACATTTATTTTAGTATTTATATATTTTAAGGCTTTATAAACCTTTCCCACACATTTATAAACTGTTCCCAGTCCCTTATTAACCTTTCCCACTCCCTTATTAACCTTTTCCATACTTTTATAAACACTACTTATGTTCTTAAACATATTCTATGCTCTTAAACCTACGTAACTTTAACAACATACATATACCGCAAGATCCGGCAATATAGCGAAAAATTTGCAATAAGTAATTAAATATAATATTTTTTAAAATGCCTAGCATTGGCCTGTGAGCCAAGTGTTGCTGGTTCTATTCCCAGTCAGGGCACATTACTATGTTGCACGTCAGGTCCACAGTTGGGGGCGCAAGTGAGAGGCAACCACACAGCAAAAAAAAAAAAAAAAAAAAAATCCCGCAATACAGTGAGGCCACAATAAGTGAACCGCGATATAGAGAGGGGCTACTGTATTTCATGGAGTATTTATTAGGCACCTAGTCAAGCCCAGGGTTCCAACACAGCAAATAGTGAGGAAAAGTGTTGTGAATAACTTATCTTCCTCACAGCTCTTTATGACTGCTTTAAAAAATATCAGTTTAACAACTAAAGCATATTATGAAGTCCTCCCGATCACATCAACAATAAAATATTTTTAATTAGAAGACTACAACTCAACATATTTATGAAATAACATATAAATTCATAGTTTGTTTGTTTGTTTTTTTAAATCAGAGCACCTTATATCCCTGGTCAGTTTATCACTTCATGTAAGCAATTATCTCATCCCTTTTGATTTCTACCCAATTTCATTGCTGCATAGTATTTCTTCTAAACTCTGCTACACGAATGACACTCTTCTGCCCTTCCTGCTGCCATCTTCCTCCAGCCAGCATAGCTCCTTTTTCTCTGAAAGTGGACTGCACCTGCAGTCATTCCAGGCAGTTTCCAAATCCAGAATTATTCATTGAATGTCCAGAGCCTTTCTGACTGACCTTTTTCTCACAATGCAAGGCATGTCACATCATGTCTTTTTAATGTAAATGTACACAAAATTTATTGAAGCTGTAAATTACAATGTATACATTCTAATCCTATAATTTCACAAACACTTTACAGTTATTCTCCACATCTACATTTGTTCCTACAACATCTCTTGCTATTGAAGCAAAATGAAATTAAAAAATTAGAAAAATGTCCCAAGTGTTCAAGTCATAGAAGTTCTTTAAAATTTTTGGTGCTAGTTTCACTGATAGTTGTACAAAATTCTACCTCTGTAAATCACAGTAAGACAATGAAGCAAAGTCATAGTTCATCCTTCATAATCTCTTACAACACAGATTGTAAGAGGTTTAGGATCACATCTGATAAAGAAGTACAGCTTTAGCACTTCAGAAAATTTATCCATGAAAGAATGGATGTGAGACATGTCATTCAAACTGTAAAATGTAATCTGACCCAGCTCACAGTCCAGATAGGTGCCAATCCCTCTGGGCTTTTCCTTCAGCATGAGGGCAACAGGAACAGACCCTCGTGCCACATAACCACTATTCTGCAGCTGAATCATCCAATGTCTGTCCTGGTAGGGCTGATTTCTCTTCTTGGTAAGGGAGTCTTTATAAACCCCAAGAGCCCACTCAGGGTTGTCATCCACCTGGACCTCCCAGTAATGTTGGCCACAATCAAAGCCTTTGGAACCCAGGACAACTGGATTCATCATAAGTCCCTTTGGATTTCAACAAACTCTGCTTTTCCCTCATAAATGTCATATATGTCTTATCCTCAGATACAAGCAGATTAGAATGTGTTGTCTCAGGATCCAGAGTAACTTCTCTAGATTTCTGTGTAATTTTCTGCAGAGCCAAATACTGCCAATGAAGAATGCATCCTTCTCTCCTTAACTGCACCAACAGACAGCTGGGGGTCTCAGGCTTTCACAACTATGGAGGGCACTCTTGATATCTGACAGCAATTTCATCCCTGACCTCACACTCTTCTCTGCCACCTCCTTTAGCAGACCCTTGAGGGTAGAAATGTTGTCTAAAAATGCAGTTGTGTTTGCATTGAGTTTCTTTTGAATGTTCTTCCCTCCAATTAGCCTTGAAAGAACTGCTTCTTGCTTGTGATCTACTGATTGTGTCGGATGCTCAAATTCAGAGGCTAATTTCTACCTCCAGTTTTGCACATTCTCTCTCAGTTTTAATAGTTTCCTGTCTTGGGTTACTAGTTTCTGAAAACCTGCCTTCTGCTTCTTGAGGTCTCGATGTAACTGCTGGCCTGTGCCTATGATGAGAGGTGACCTCCTTCCTGGGCCTCACCTGGTGGCCCTTGTGGTTAGGGGACTGAGAGCACAGGAGACACAACACCTCTAGGTCCTCCTCACAGAAGAGTGTCAGGGTCTGGTTGTGCTCCTCACACAAGCGCCTCTCTTCCGGCCTCTTCTTTTTGCTTCTGGTGATCTGGAGGCAAGTGGCAAAGTAAATCATCCTTCCCAGCTGAATGATACTCCTCAAGTGCCTCTCTTGGCACAGGTGATGGCAGAGAACAAGGGAGACCGTGACTTAGATCAGCCTATGAGTGGTGTATGCAGGAGTGACAGAAGTCATGCTCACATTTGGTGGTGACAGGGCCTCGCAGGTCATCCAGACAGATGGGACAGTTGGTTTCTGCTTGAAGTCCTGCCAGAGCTGCCTCAACCACATTAGGCCCTGAATGAAGGACTGGACTGAGGTGGGAGGTTTTCCTTCAGTAATCTGGCCTCTGTGAAATATCTCCACTGAGAAGCAGATGCGCCCTCAGATCTCTGTCCAAATTCTCTTTGCCAATTAAAGACAGCCCTTAAGTGTCCTATAAGGTCCTTAGCTACAGAGGTAGGTGCGCAGAGGAGCCCCACTGTCCACCTATAGCCAGTCACAGTAGTTGGAGAACTATCTGCTCTTGGTAGCTCAGAGGATGTGAATCCAAGGGCTCAGCAATTCTCTTGCTCAGAGAGCAGTCATGACTCTTAGTTAGCTATCGGTTTCTGGAGGAGACAGCTCTGGGCAGGTCTGTAAGGCTGGTCAAAGGGCAGTCTCCCACAAGGGTCTTTGAAGGCAGACTGGCACAGGACTGCCACACCATGTCTTAATTGTCTTCATTTGATATGGAGCTTTTCCCAAGCCAACTGCTCCTCAATCAAATTGCACTCCAGCCCTTAGCATGGTGCTTAGCATACAGTAAATACTTACTACTGATGTAAAAAAAAAAACTGTGAATCTGAGTTACTCACTGTGGCAGAGAACTTTAGCCCGCCATCAAAATATATTCTTGTCTTCCTCTTCCAAAAAGTGACCAGAGGTGACCTCTGAAAATGGTTCGCTATTCGCTTGACCCAGAAAACCCCACAAAGTCATGCAGATCAAGAGGTTCGAATCTTCGTGTTCACTTTAAGAACATACATTAAACTGCTCAAGCCATCGAGGGTATGCACATTCGAAAGACTACCAAATATCTGAAAGATGTCACTTTAAAGAAGCAGTGTGTCCCCTTCCATCGATACGAGGGAGTTGGTAGGTGTGCCCAGGCCAAACAGTGGGGCTGGACACAGGGTCGGTGGCCCAAAAAGAGTGCTGAGTTTTTGCTGCACATACTGAAAAATGCAGAGAGTAATGCTGAACTTAAGGGTTTAGATCATTGAGCACATCCAGGTGAACAAAGCTCCCAAGATGCGGCGTAGAACTTACAGAGCTCACGGGCGGATTAACGCATACATGAGCTCTCCCTGCCACATTGAGATGATCCTCACTGAAAAGGAGCAGATCATTCCTAAACCAGAAGAGGAGGTGGCACAGAAGAAAAAGATATCCCAGAAGAAACGGAAGAAACAAAAGCTTATGGCCCAGGAGTAAATTCAGCATAAAATAAACACTAATAAAAGTAAATACATATATATATCTTCTCTCAAGGTGTATGGCTGGACAGCCTCTCCCAGACTCTCTTACAGTCACATAAAAATGTCATTTGTTTACAATGCAAGAAGAAAGAAACTGGTGTGTGCTGTTTTAGACATGGCCCATGAAATCCTCCTGCATGCATTTCTCCATGGTCTCCCTACTTGTTCTGACAGATGCAGAAGGCACAGAGGTCCTAAGAATAAAGAAGGCACGTCATGGAAGAACTCTGGTTTTCTGAATGACCACATGAACAAGTGCAGTCTCTAGCTCAACTCCCACCCAGAACTTGTTTTTACAATCATATGTAGCGATGTGCTCCTGAAATTATGGGAGTTACATGGTGATACAACATAACCTAAA